>NW_027526225.1:26457224-27081327 GCF_048455015.1 Haemaphysalis longicornis
ACCTACCTACCTACCTACCTACCTACCTACCTACCTACCTACCTACCTACCTACCTACCTACCTACCTACCTACCTACCTACCTACCTACCTACCTACCTACCTACCTACCTACCTACCTACCTACCTACCTACCTACCTACCTACCTACCTACCTACCTACCTACCTACCTACCTACCTACCTACCTACCTACCTACCTACCTACCTACCTACCTACCTACCTACCTACCTACCTACCTACCTACCTACCTACCTACCTACCTACCTACCTACCTACCTACCTACCTACCTACCTACCTACCTACCTACCTACCTACCTACCTACCTACCTACCTACCTATCTATCTATCTATCTATCTATCTATCTATCTATCTATCCGCAGGGCGTATTGGCGTTCAACGGCATTAGTAAAGACACTAAAGCTTCGATTTAAAATAAATTACTAGACCCGGGCCGTGCCAGGGGTAGGTGTTAAGGGCCAGGGTCGGGCTCGGGCTGGGGCTTATAGAGCGGCCTCGAGCCTGGCCCGGGCCTTAAAATAAGACCCGTGCAGAGCTCTATTTTGGCGTCAGACTGTGGCAGTTTGGATTTTCGACGATGATAAGTGCCCCCCCCCCCGTTTTATCGTCATCTTAAAACCATCGTCGGTGGCGTCCAGCTTTCTCGTGACGGATTCGTTTGCTCTTGTGTGAGTTTGGACTTGACTTGTAGGCAGTTTGCACTTTGATCGCTGATGCTTAGAGTTTGCCTCTCAGGCGGGTTGCACTTTGATCGTTGATGCCATGACTTTGATTTCAAAGGCTTTGACTATTCCGCTTCACCATGTGATTTTCGCACGCGAGAAAGCTTCGTGCTTCAACACTGTCGTCTTTAGGTGGAGGAAATTTGAACTTTATTGTTTTAACAACTGGCTTATTGACAGTATAACCAATGCGGCTGGGATGATCTCAACATCCATTTTTCCTTTCGTAAGGACATTTGGTTGTCATCCTATTTACAGCATTGTTTCAAGTGTGAAGAAATTACTTTTATTCAAATTTCTGTTTGATACTTTTTGGAGAATTGTGCATGTTGCACCTGCATTTCTACGTCAAGTATTGTATTTCTCCCTGCTTGTTACGTGATATTGTCGACGTTTCAAGATATTTCTTGGACGAAACTTAAGGCTAAGATATTAACCTGTGCACATACTTCAGTTTGCTGATTTTATTCCGTAAATGATATTCTAGCGTGTTTCGTAATGTATTGCATCCCTGGTTGTTCTGTCTTTTAGCATTTCTAACCGGCGCATCATTTATTGTGCGTATAAACTTTAGGCACGGTAAAACGTGTTACAAGATTAAGGAACAAAACTGAGGCGCACAACTACGCAGATCTGAGCTTAGCGACTCAGGAAGCACTTACAGATATCGTACCAAACAACCTAATTACAGCTTCGGTGTAGTGCCCGGATGATAGAAATTTCGGTTTATGGTGTGTGTACAGGAAAGTTATTTATTTATTCATTTATTTGTTTATTTACATACTCTCAGGGCCATTCAGGAGTTACAGAGAGGACAGGGTACAAAGTACAAAAATAATAATAATCAACTAACAAGCAAGAAATGGATGAAAATGGCAAACAATCTCAAGTTATACAGCCAAGAAGTGCGTTTTTGAAAGTGGAATGATCTGTGATTGATACAACAGAGGCCGGAAGGTGGTTCCAGTCCCTGCTGGTTCTGGGTACAAAAGAATGATAAAAAAGGTAAGTCCTGCATTGGGGCGTGCTAACTTTCAAATCGTGGTCTATGGGAGATGATAGGTAGCTGGGACGAGTGAAAAGACTTTTTTTAGGATTGCATTGGTATAAAAAATTTTATGTAAGAGTGATAAACGAGATATAGTTGTCGGCGGGACGAAAGATCTGGAAGATGTAATGAAGATTTCATTTGCGTGACACTACCTAAACGGGAATAATTTGAAAGTATAAGTCGTGCTGCGCGATTATGGAGTGATTCGAGTGTGGAAATGAGCGTGTTAGTTGGTGTATCCCAAACTGATGATGCGTATTCTACTTTTGACCGCACTAGCGTTTTATAAAGCAACAATGTTAGTGCGGTAGGGGCGGGAGAAAAGTTTCGACGAATAAAACCAAGCATCCGGTTGGCATTGTTAGTTATGTGCTGAATGTGAGTGTGCCAGGTGAGGTCATTAGTAATGTAGACACCAAGGTATTTGTAACTCTTGACGGGGGATAAAGGCAAGTCATTCAGAAAACAAGCGGGGTCATGAAGATTAGTCTTCCGTGAAATTCTCATTGATTTGCACTTGGTATTAAGTTTCATCATCCAGCGGTCACACCATGCAGAGATGTTGTTAAGGTCAGATTGAAGGCACGAGACATCAGATTGGTTAGTAATTTGTCTATATATTACGCAATCATCAGCGAACAGCCGTATGGAAGAAGAAACAGGTTCAGGAAGATCATTAATATATATGAGAAACAGGAGAGGGGCTAAAACTGACCCCTGTGGCACACCGGACGTCACTGGCTTGAAGGTTGGATTGGTAACCATTGACACTGATATATTGGGTACGGTTATGTAGGAAATACTCAATCCATTTAGTATGCTCGCGTCTAGGTTAAGTTTGCTCAGCTTAAAGAGAAGAAGTTGATGGGATACGGTGTCAAAAGCTTTCGCAAAATCGATGAAGTGAGAAGACCTATGTCGATATAAACCTGCGTCTTCAATACAGCAATACATGTATTGAAGCAATACATGTATTGCTTCATACTACGAATATAGTGCAAAGAGCATGTAGAGAGACCAGTCATTTTTGCGCCAATTCATTGGGAACATTTAAACTCTGCGATAAAGTGTGACATCCCGATAGGTCTTCTCACTAATGCGTAAGAGTCCGACTCTGGCGGAGGTATAAGAAGCGTTCTAATTGTGGGCGTGCTTAAGGATGACGAAAACTTTGCTGTTGCATTTTTTCTGCTGTACAGGAACCAGACAGCAGGAAGACCTCAGTTTCATTGAATGCAGGTATTGTGGGCTGCCTGCAAGACAGTACAATACCGGTAAATCCGTGGAGGCAGCGAGTATTTCTTTGAGTGTTTCTGAATACAAACACCATGCTCTGTACAGCAGGGAAAGATGCACCATTTCGCAATTGCAGTGTATAGGTACAGGTGCCGTCAGATGTAATTGGAGCACGGGAGCTGTGTCCGAACCGCATAGGAGTGCCGTGGAACTGCACCGGCGGTAAACGAAAGAAGCAGAACACGCATGCGCGCCTGCTGATGGTGATTGCCCACGTATACTTCTCAACCAACTTCTTTTAATGCGGATTCGAGCATTGTTCGCAGGATACTGGTCTCAGCGATGGCCCTGATAACAGAGGCGGTATCTGGCATCGCCGCTCACACACTTTCAGCGCACGCGAGTTGCCGGAGAAGCGTCGTAATGGCAGGGATCTAAAGTGACCATTTTTCGTTTCTAATATTTTTAGGGGGGTCTGCTATCAGCGCTATCGCCGAGACAAGTACGTATGCTGCGAATGATGCTCCAAGCCACGTTAACAGAAGTGGGTTGAGAATTATAGAGGGTCTATAACCGTCGGCGGCGCGCATGCATGTTGTGCTCCTTTGGTTTACCGGCAGTGCCGCCACACGGCGCTCCTATGCGGTTCGGACACAGCTCCCGTGCTCCAATTAAATGTGACGGCACCTGTACGTGCGCAGCTGTTTCGAATGACTGTACCAACACGCTTTTTTAACCTGAATAAAAACGCCGCCAATATATACATTGCACATCTGTATGCTTCGAACAAAACATATTTTTTATAACCAGTCAGAGTGAATAAACCCTTCTTCGTGACCATATTTAACTGTGCATTAGAGTTCTGTGGGCATTTAGCCTCTCAAAAAGTTGTTTCCCGGGATACTTGACCGCAACCAGACGATTTTTCTGGTGGATTGTGAGCAAATTGTAGGCCCGTATTCACGTTTTTTGCTTTAATGTATTCCGCAACTTCTTAAACGCCTCACATCGGAATGTGATCTTAAACACTGGCCCGCAAACATAAGAAGAAAAAAACTTAGTTATGCATGCATTTATATTATGCAGCTCAGGGACGGTATTCGAGGAGGCCCGAGATAGCTCGCTCCCGAGTTTCCAGCTGCTCGAGTTACCAAAGCAGTTGTTGATTTCAGGCGTGGCGGGAGCCGAGAAATGAAGCTCCCGTGAACAAACAGAAAAACAGGATTTATTTGCGTCGCACCCGGGACGGACGTTCAATGTAGGACTGCTCGAGGGGCGGGCCTCGTACCGCGAGAAGCGAGCTCTGAGCGCGAGCTATGCGCTCAGCGTCTCCGACGCATCGAGCTGTATTATTCGTCTTTTTCATGCATCGGAGAAGCATGGCGATGATAATTTTCCACGCATTCCGGGCCACGAGAAAATAGCCACGCGCGAAATTGAAAGGATACAGTCTCAGCCTGGGTCCAGCTGGCAACTTGATATCACAATAGCTGATGAAGTTATTGGCGCTTTTGTCTTTTCTTTAGGTGGGTTGTTTTGATAGACAATGCCACGTTTCTAAACAAACTGGCATTCGCGTAGCTGTGCACCACTGAGACAAATAAACCTCGTGGAATCTCCAACTGCAGCAAGTTGATTTTCTTGAATGAGGCCACACGTAACTTGTAGGTCAGCAGATGACAGTTTCTGAAATTCTCCGTGATGATGTATACTACCACTCCATACGCCTGAGGGTTTGCACTACAAAATACGTGTAATTCCAGTTTGTTAAGAAGCTTATCTTCTCCGATTAGCCGTCGGGCAACAGCAATTTTCTCCATCTTGGGGAGCTGGAGTACCCACTGGTCCGATTCATTCTGTAGATCTTGAGGCAGCAGCTCGTCCCAGCATATTCCTCGAGGGCAAAGCTTTTGAAACAGAAGGCTTGCCAACATGGTGTACGGTCCAAAACCTAGTGGATCAAATATTCCTGAGGTCAACTTGGGGAATGAATCTCTAAGTGTCAGTCTTTGCTTTGAGGAAGGCTAGAAGATTGGAAATGTGGAACAGAAACATGCCTCTTGGAGAATCCCAAGCGATGCCTAGCACTTTCCCCGTGGGCTCGTGATGTACGACCATTCCTTTGCAGACTCCACGATCTTCATTCTCCAAATGCTGCATTAACTCGTGTGACTTTGAGGTCCATTTTCTGAAGGTCATGCCTGTGGCCTCCATGATTCCGCGTGCTTCAGAGAACAACCTTGTCGCTTCTCCTACGGAGTCGGCACCCGCGACAAGGTTGTCGACATACAACGGCTCGCCAGGAAGTGTAGATGTGTGAGCTTTCCATGGTAGCGCGACTTCGTTTCGTCCATGTCGCAAGAAGACATTCTCGACGTGCCCTAACTCTGTAACCTTTGAGGTACCGCTGCTCGTCGGATCCAGGATGCCTACGCTTTCGACTTCCAAACACGATCGAAGAATATCGTCGCATTGTGTTACGTCGGCCTTCAAAGCGCCCACCATCGTGCGCGAAGTATTTGCTGCCGCTGTCACCTCGGTGCTGCTACCTTGAAAGGTCCATCCAAGTTTCGTGTTTATAGCATCCAGTGCCTCGTTTTTGTAGGACCTCACCGATTCGCAAGGCATCTGGTCCGATCCCATGAGAATGCGTATGCCACCGCGAGTGATGACGCCAGGATGAAGAAGCTCATCAGCTATGTCCTTTCCCGATGCCTTGCAAGCCAGAACGAAAGACGAATCCATAGTCCAGCCCTCAATGTCCTGAAAGATGTAAGGTATTTCTACGGCGCTCAGGACAACTTCGGTGTCGGAAGATTGGCTTTTCAGTCGAAGCTTGAGAATCCGACGCCTCGCAGCCGGTTGAAGTTTGGCGTTGACTAACGTGTTCAGATTAATATCAGTTAATCCGATGCATTTCAACTTGAGGTGCTTGCACTCTTCTTCGGCCACGAATGTCCGCTGGCTGCCACCGTCGAATATGCCTCTGACGTAGCGGCAGGCATTGTCACTCACTGCCCAGGCTGGAAAAGTTTGGAGGAGGACGCATCCACTTGTATCAACTCCTGACTTGTTTCTGACTGATGCGCAGACTGTCGTGTGTGGGTTCGGACTTCCTTCAGAACGAAAATCCCGTGGATTGCTTTTTCTTGGGTTGAACATGCTTGAAGCATGTCTACTGGCGCACGCATTGCAGGTAATCTTCCGGTGACAGTAAAGTGCTCAGTGTCCTTTCAATGTGTAGCGAAAGCAGCGCATCTCCTTCGACAAAATTTGCTTATTCTTCTCCAACGGTATTTCCGCAGGACAAGACTCCATTGTGTGACCTCCGGACTTGCAGAATGCGCATTCGTCACCGAACCTCGGCGAATTGCTGCGGAGAACACATGACATGGGCTTGGATTCTCTAAGGAGGAAGTTTTTGTCTGTTTCATATTGAGGCCTGGTGTCTCGTCCTGTCTGACTCTTGAAGTGACTCTTTTCAAGGTTATCCAGCTTGGTGCTGAGGAACTTCAGAAGCCGGTGTAGATCTGTTGTCACTTCCTGAGGTGCGTCTGTTTGCTGTGAAGGCGTTTCAGCAGCGCGCGTGCGGTGATACTGGAGAACGATGTCGTGCGGTAGAGCTCGCAACAGGATGTCCGAGAGCATCGACGAAAAGGAGGACTGTTTCACGCCGAGGGCTTCGAGGCCACGGATATTGACTAAAACCTGGTCGTTGAGCTTGCAAAGGCCACTTGCCTCACATGAGGACCTGATCGAGTTGATCATTCGGAGCCTGACGAAATGTTCTTGCTCGAGTCGTGTCCGATCACCGACACGCTATTTCAGGATTGCAGAGCATCCTGGTTCAAGCCTTCGTCGTGGGTATCCCTCCGATTGCCGAAGTAGCATCTCCTTACAGAAAGAGTCGTTCACAAGCTGAAAGGCTGCTATTTTTGTTTATCATTTGGTCGATTTGCTCCTACAATTCATTTCATCGGCACAGGTTACTATAAAATGCGGTGATGATCAATTTCGGTAGATTTATCCCGGTTCTCTCCAAAGTCGTAGAAGCACCTGGGGCCGCGACGTTCCTTACGGGTCCTGACATAGGTGCAGGTGCCTATAAAAGGCGGGTGCTCTTGCTTTTCAGCTCAGTGGGGACGCGTGTCGCGTTCTCTTGGTGCTTGATCACAGTAGCATATTCGGCCTTAAATGCCCCTCCATCATGAATGTAAGCTTCAAGCCCTTCTTTGACTTTATTTAGCCCGTCGTCATTCGCCTTGAGTCTCTCGTAAACCGAGGCTAGCTGGCCGGTCGTTGCGCAAGGATCGGTCATGAAGAAATTGCCTCGTTGATGACCCTTGTGTTCTGCGCCCGCCTTGATGTCCTCTTGAACTTGAGCTTCTCCTTGTGGTCTCCGCTGCCTCGATGCTCTCAGTAGGTCGCGGCTGTGGGTCCCGGGTCGTCGACACCAAAAAATGATGAGCCAAGGCGTGGCGGTAGCCAAGAAATGAAGCTCGTCGTGAACAAACAGAAGAAGAGGAATTATTTGCGTGGCACCCAGGACCGGCGTTCGATGTAGGACTGATCGAGGGGCGAGCCTCGTACCGCGAGAAGCGAGCTCAGAGCACGAGCCATGCGCTCAGTGTCTCCGACGCATCTAGCTGTATTCTTCGTCTTCTTCGTGCATCGGAGAAGCATGGCGAAGATACGTTTCCACACAGTGATATTACGGCATCCAAAAAACGTCAAGCGACACTGGAGCAATCGCGTGGAGCCGAGTTGGCATTATCATCACGCCTAGTTGAGGCCGCTGACATTAAAAAAGCATGGCTTGTGTGAACATCAGAGTGCAGCATTGTCTAGAATCGAGTTGCAATATGCACACCGTTCTGTAAAGTAGATAACCCAGCTATTCCTTTTAAAACTCCGCCCTGGCCCCAGCCTTCTTTTAAATCTCCGCCCTCTAAAAGCGGCGTGGGGCGAATATGATTTTCTCGGTTTTATTTTGGACCACTGAAGTGTGTTTGCCGCGTGGTTTGAAGGTGGCTCCACTGCAGCTCAGTGCAAGCCCAAACAAGGAAGGGGAAGCAGTTCACTGTAGAGAAAAGAACGCGCCCTTCTCTCGACTGTCAAACGTGACCGGTTTTGTGTACGAACGAACGGCGGGCATAGCATCAGACATCACCCCAATTTAGCGGGTCATGAGCTTGTTTCAACATTTTACGAGTGCGTTTTAGACGTTGAAGGTGTGTCATCTGTCGTCGATTGTGTTTTTGCTGTGTATGAATACGGATGCCATGCAAAACTCTTGCCGTCTTGGCCGCTGCTACCGTTCGGACTAGAGCGAGCTCTTCGTTCCGAGCGAACCCCCATCTTCTGCGCCTGTGGCAGCATTTAACTGGCGGCAGCCTGGGAAATTCGTTCGATCATTGTTTTCTGCTAGGCTTCGCTACCCGAGCATCATATGCAAGTGCCTTTGTGGCTGCGACGCTACCCCACCGGCGAAGTGGACGCCATGGCAGCCATGGTTGGGTGGGGATTCCGTCGCTACAACACGCCCATGAATGGGCTGGATGTGTGTGACTGACACGAGAACTCGGAGGACACTCGAGAGATATTGCACGACCGAGTTGAACTCGTGACGCTCGTGTTGCCGGGGGTTGCTGACGGTCGCCGTAGCAGGAACATATCTATCCCGAGATAGTTTTTTCTTTAGCGGAGGGGAAATTTCAAGCCCCTTTTCGTCTCTCGGAAGTAGTATGCTTTGGCTGTACAGCCATCTGGCGCCCGACCGCCTTTGCAAAAACTTTGAGGAGCCTTTTCGTCCATGACTGCCGAGGAGCGAGCATTGGGTGCGCTGCAGTTTTACGCGACGAACACCTTCCACGGAAGCGTTGGTAGCGACCGCACCAGCGACCGCCCTCAGTCGACAGACAGTCGGTGTGTGCGCAACAGGATTACAGAAGACAAGTTTTTCACCTGTATTTAGGTGGTTCGTCGGACATGGCTTACGCAGGTTCTACCATGCGTTTATTCGTCTGCAGCCGGAGCGTACGCTTCAGTCGCGACCGCTCGATGGAAAATGGGTTTCCGTTGAGTGGCCGTGCTTCAGTCATCCTCTGCTAGCAAAACGTTCCAATCTGGCGTTGCATGACCATGCGCTTCATTTATCGTCAGCCCGGCAGACGGTTTCTCGTGAGGCGTTGCGTGTCACACCATTCTTGCGAGAACTTTCACAAGATAGTATATAATCAATGGCATATCTTGTGCATATCTTGTGCAATCAATGCATATCTTGTGAAGGGAAAATTGAGACCAAAAGAAACAGCGTGACGCCAGAAGGAGGGTGAAGGTGTAGAGTCCATAAAAAAACCAACGACTGTAAAGAGCTTCGTCGAACAAGAGGTGTGAAGGGCAAAGTGAAATAAAGGAAACAAATTTGAAAAGCTATGGTTGTTGCTATTCTTTTCTTCGTAGCACATTCCCATTTGGGTGACTTGCCCGCAATTGAGAACTTTAAGGAGCGGATGGTCTCTGTTTTGAAAGTTCACGAAACTGTGAATTGGATAAGTAAAGTTGTATAAGAATGGGTTGTATAAGAATTGGACATCGTCCAATCACGGTGCACCTCATTCCGACGTCACAGCGTTTATTTGGTGCGGCCGCCGCAGACCGAGCTTGGTAGCTTTTCTTATTTCGGGCTTCGTAAAATAATTACTGACTTATCAACCGGATAAACAATGAAAATTGTGTTTATTTCAGCCAGTCTACGCACTGCAAGCAAAAACGGGAGCTTGACAAATTCACTTCAGTGTACGTTTAATATCAGTGCTCACGACGTTACGTCAGTGAAGCTCGGCTAACGTTATAGTTTAAAGGCACGTGTTGCGAGCATACAGAATGGTTAACTGGGCACGCTAACACAATAGTCTGTCTTTTAAATGAGGCTCACTTGTTATCTGTCGTATGCGACTTACCAGTTCATGCCACAGGGGCCTCAGAACCATCGTGCACAATTCGATTAATTTCACGGATCCATGAAAATGTTCACAACGGCCTCGTTTAGTTATTTTAGAAATATGTCCCCTCTCTACTAAAATACAGAAACAAAATTCTACCTGTTTAGAAAGCCCGCGACAGCTTATTAAAACTGCATAAACCAATATGTTGTCTTGTTTAATTATTATTTCGGTAAAGAAGCGACATATTTCTAAAAGAAGCAACCTAGGTTGTGAGGAACATTTCTAAAGATTTGTCTAAATTTTCGTATCGGTACACAATCCTTTTTAAGCACGTAGATCATGAATTGGTATGTCCCATAAGATCGTGATCAGGTGAGCACCCTTAAAAGAAAACGTTTTAATCTTTCACGCTTCCGGAGACTCAGCAGACGGCTTCGTGGTGTTAAGCGGTCACGCTCCCGCTCGCATCCTTGTAAACAAAATTATCCTCCTTACGCTGTCGCAGTAAATAATCGTGCAGCTAAGACTTGCGACAATGCGCTTTAAGCTGACAGACAAATCTATGAGAGAAAACGAGAAAATCGGCCGAATAACGCACTACTGCATTCGATATTACTGGGAACTTTTGTCGGTGCCTTTAGCCTTGGAAATATGAAACGTGCTTTTGCATTGTATCATATCGCAGCTGGGAACCACAGTTTCCACGCAAATCCTATGCTTGACCTCATCCGTGAAGTGGCAGTACTTCGCAGCTGCATTTAGGCCATGTCTGTGTGCGGCTGTTTCGAATTGCGGTGTCAAGACGCTTGTTTACAATGCACAAAAACATCGCCCGATATTCATTCTCAGCGAATTGTATGTACTGGATGTTATATTTACGTTGTGAGAAGAAAGCCTTTGTCTGTTCTCGTGAGCGGGAAAGAAAAATGCCTCCTGCTCCGGGGCCGTTAGGTGCTTTGGTTTGTTTCTCTCTTAAACTTTTTTTGTTCCTCGGATCAGCAGCCATGAGAGGTGAATTTTTGGAGCTCTGTTCTTTTGGTGATTTCAGTGCCAATTTTTTGTTCACCATATTTTGTAGGCTACAAAAAAAACAATATGATCTAAAGAATACAGGAAACAACATCGATGAGAGTGCATTCAAGTGCGATCTACCTTTATATGCAGCGTAGTAGTCTTTGCTTCAGCGGTGGAAGCAGGGAGTGTGCGACCGCGTTTAGGTCAGTTTCTAGGGGTGGACATATATGCATCGAGTGACCTTAATAGTCGCACAAAATAAATTTTATTCTTGTATTTCACCAAAGATTCTTTAGAAATTGTTTCTGAATATGCAAACAGAATTTGATAGCGCATATTCGTTTCGGGATAGCACTGAAAAAATCATAATCATGTCAAGCACGGCAGAAAAACGTGCTTGTAAAGAATTAATGTACAGTGGCTCCATTTAACTAACTTCCAAACAATAGAGAAGGGCAATTGACTTCAAAAATATCCTCGGACGCACAAAATGCTGACAACAGAAAGAAGTTCTCTGAACAGCACCGTAAGCAATGACTTTCGTACTGCCTCCAATGGACACTGAAGTAATTTGTAACCATTGCGTGATTACTAACGCAAATTGTAGTCTGGAGTCTCTGGGCCATGTTTCGACCACTCTCGCTGCGTTAACGCGAGTTTATTCCCTAGAAAAATTCATTAGAAACTGGTGTCCTCCTCTCTGCATGAAAAAATTAATGCGTGTGATAACTGAGATATAAACTACTTCGGAAAAAACCTTTTGAATCTATTTAACATGCCAGTAACCCTTCATGGGCTTGTACGTAAATTAGTAATGTGTGGTGTCGAGCTTAAATATTTGTAAAATTGGCACCCACAAATTTTACCGATGGGACCCCTTCTCGTTTTTTGACGTCAATGGACAGCTTAAAAAATGGAATCAATGGCTTCTTCCTGTCTCTAAATACAATATATTTTTTTATTTCCACTCAGGGAGGTCTAATTTAACAAAAGCACCAAATGCAATTCACTTAACGATCTATTAGCTTGTTGAACAACAATCTCGAGATTAACTCCATGAAAAAACACATTTGTGTCACCAGCGTACAAAACAGTAATTGGCGCTTCAGCCACAAGAAACACGTCATTATTTTAAACAAGGAAGAAATCATCATCATCCGCAGCAGCAGTGTACTCAGGTCCACTGCAGGACGAAGGGCTCTCCCATTGACCTCCAACCGCTCCTGTGCTGTGCTGTTCGAGCCCACAGTATACTCCCGAATTTTTTTTATTTCATTCCCCCAGCGGATTATTAGCCTTCCCTTCTTCTGTACCCATCTCTTGGTATCCACTCTGTTATCCTAATTGTCCACCAGTTGTAGGTTCGCCTCACTGCATGGCCAGCCCTAGACCATTTCTTTTTCCATATTTGAACTATGATATCACCAAAGCTAGTTTGTACTCTGATCCAGGCAGCTCGTTTTCTGTCCCTGAGTGTTATCCCTGGCATTATTCGTTCCATGCACCGTGGAGCCGACCTAAGTTTGCTTTCTATATGTTAACTAAGGCGCCATGTTTAATCTCCGTATGTCATCATCGGCAGTGTGCACTGGTTGGAGATTTTTCTTTTGAGTCACAGAGGTATCTTAGTTTTCACTATTCGGGAGTGCTTGCCGAGTGCTCCGCAACCCCTACCTATTTTGCGACGGATTTCTTTCTCGTGGTTTTGCGTGAGCATTAACCATTAGGCCCAGGGAATTTTAATAATTTACGTCTTCTAGTAATTATTTCCTTTAGCTGAAGAAGACGTTTTTGGCATGCTTATTGCTCATTACTTTAAATTTATGCATTCGCCCCACTGCCATGCTTTCTGATTCTAGTTCCTCAGCATTGCAGGTATCTGCAGTCTCACTCAGCAGGACTATGTCGTTCGCAAACCTAAAATGGCTCAAGTATTTCCCATTTATCCTTAATCCTGTTTTCCCGCTCAAGCTTTCTCAATGCCGCCTCAAGACATGCTGTGAATAATTTTGCCGAGATGATATCTCGCTGTCTTGC
Organism: Haemaphysalis longicornis; assembly: GCF_048455015.1. Lineage (NCBI taxonomy): Eukaryota > Metazoa > Arthropoda > Arachnida > Ixodida > Ixodidae > Haemaphysalis > Haemaphysalis longicornis. The sequence continues at coordinate 26,470,254 of NW_027526225.1, forward strand.
TGCCTTTCGGATAGGAAATATATCGCTTTTCTTGTGGAGGGTTATCGCGCCCGTGCATTCCTCATATATGTCTTTCAGAAGTGTTCTTCAGGTCTCCACTATTCACTGGTCTATTCAAAGGGCGCCTAAAGTGGAACCCTGTGGTAAACCGTACTTTGTGATTTTCGGAGTAGATCTGAAGTCGTTAATCATCACAAATCGACGACGATTTTGTAAGGAACTTTTTTATAACAGGTAGAGCAATATTGCGAATGCCATAGAACCAAGTGTTTCAAATAGAGTACTATGCTTATCAGGATCAAATGCTCTTTTTTCTAAGAATACCTGCGGTTTTCGAATGTTTTTGAATATTCCCAATTAATATTCCGTGAAGTCCGAAAGACCATTTTGGACTGTATTGTCATTGGCCCGTATTGTTATCTGCTATCACTTTTGGACATCTAAGAAACTACTAATCCTGTGAGTAGTGACCTGTTCCACAATCTTACAGAATTCCAGTATGGAGATTCGTGGTAGTTTCCGAGGACATCCTTAGCTTCACTGTTATGAACAGCGTAAAATCGGGCAACTTTTATCTTTTCGGGAAAATACCATAAGATGAGATACTGTTGCAGATGTGGCTGTGGCGAATACTTACTATATCATCTGTTTATATTACAGTACGAACATGCATATCATCTAAGGCGCTCGAACATGCACTTCTAAACGTCTTAATTATCGAGTCAGCTTCATACTGTGAGATCGGTTCTAAAAATCGGAACGGAAACTTCAGCTCGTATATGAGACCTAAAGGACCTACGTGGGCAAAGTGATTCAGCAGACTTTAGAAATTGACTATTAAATTTTTCAGCGAAGGTCGCACCCGAGTAAAAAATCGCCGTTAACGTTTATTTCGTCAGGAGCAGTATCTTTGTTACGAGATACGAGCTACTTTAATAGGGCCCATGTTTGATAAGGTCGATCATATTTCGCCACAGAACTATTCATGTTATACTTTGATCGGGCTTTTTTCAATTCGGTTGTTAATTTATTCCTTATTTTGTGGAATCAAATTTTAGCAATGTCCTTAGTTTATATAAAGTCACGAGACAGCAGGTCTCTGAGTTTCATTTTTTTAGAGTTCCCCTGTAATCCAGGCTTTTCTGGCTTTCCTACGTTTATTTTACTCAACGACAAAAAAAGCTAAATTGTAAATTTCAGTAAATCTCTCGAGAAATAAATCATAGGCTCCCTCAGGGCTTTCTGTACTTAATACGTTGCCCCAAATTACACGAGGAAGCCTTTGATGAAACGTTGCAGGGTTTTTCTCCGTTAATGCTGGTAGGGATAAAAAACAAAAAGAGGCATGCGGTAACTCATTCCTGCACATAAAACACCAGCGCATAAACATTCTTCCAAACAGCGCGTGAGGCAAACATCCACTAAAGAACAACTCTCATTGGTGATAAGTGTCGCAATATCGATAACATTTGTAAGGCCAACTGAATACATCAATTCGAGAAATGCATTGCCGATAGCGTCGCCTGCAAGCACGTCGGTAATACAATCGCCTAATATTGCTACATGGAGGTTAAAGACAATAAATACTTCCACAGTCGTCCAAATAAATTGAGAAAAATTGATAACGAACGTGACAGGGGCGGTAAATAACTCCATCAACAAAACATTTCCCGGCGACTGCTGGCATTCATAGTCAACAGCAGTTACAGTGTATTTGGTAATGATAGAGTACAAGATGGCGTCAGCAATGTAAAACTTTAGGCTACATCCCGCTTTACCAGGGCGAATTGTAACGGCTGAAGTGGAAAATGTTAGTTTCATTTATAAACGGAAGTTTTAGTAAGCTCTAATACATCAAAATTGTGCTACAGCTCTTACACATATATAGAAATTTCCACCGATTTATTTCGCAAGCTTTGAGCATTAGGATGAAAAAATAGTAATTGCATCTGCTTGATATTTTGTTCCAGCACCGTGATAACTGCATGGCGCTTCAGGCATGAGGGAAGTTGTGCCTGGTCTTACGGGATATCTGTATACATCTACACCCCCCCCCCCCAAAACGGTGTCATGATTCCGCTCATGAGTGTGACAAGAGTGTGACAACCTTATCCGCAATTTAACCCCAGCCTCCGCGCACACCTACGAGCGAGTGCGACTCGGTCGGGGCGCAAAGGTTTGAACGTGAGCGCAGTGGTCCGCTTGACAGCAGGAACTGCATCATTTCCAAACTGTTGCCCACTGAACGCAAAGTAATACCTCGACGCCAAGTGCTGTTGAGTGCAGCACAGCACGATCTACCTATCGCCACGCGCGTATGAAGTAGCCGCCGCAGATCACCTGATTGCCAGCCGCCGCGGTCTAACGTCAGACGTGAGTTGTCTTGCTGAGTGGGAAACATTTAGTGCACGAGAAAGCCAGCGCTAAATTGGTGTGCGCGTGAACCATTTCTCCAAAGAAATTATTCGGTTTTTGTACTCAACCACGTATTAGAGCGCCCTTACCATGACATAAAGTCGTAGATGTGGTGCGGGTGCACTTGCGCCGACATCCACGGCGGCAGCCAACTGCAGCGTCGGACTTACGCGCCGTGCGCAGTCGCGGTTTCATCCTCCGTGGATTCGAAGTGCTCGAGGGTAGGTAGAGCACCGCCACTTAATGTGAGTGCGATTAATATTGACTGTTGACGCCATTACCGATAATCGGGCTGAAACGTAGCAGACGATGTACGCTGGTGTTTTCTTTTTCCTTGAGATGCGGGCGCAAAGAGCATGCCCTGGCACGGTGGCCACCGACATGGCGGTTTTCAGTGTTGCCAGGCGGATAAATCGCCCGATAAACTTTTCATTGAATACCGCCTATACGGAATTGCGTCGCATGTAAGCAGGACATTCGCTTGGGGGACGCGTCGCATTCGATGCACTAAACCAGGGTAGTTCGAGAACGAAAATGCGACTTCCCGAACGCGCGTAGCAGTAGTCGCATCGCATTTCTCGGGTCGGCTCGGGTGTTGGGGACTTCAGGCTTAGCATCGTGTCGGATACGTGATCGCCGCTTCCTGTACAACTGCGGATGACAATCCTTAACGCAACTTTTCGCCACACTATCATCCCCCTTCTCGTAGCTGGAACTTTATTTACGCAATAATTGCCGTTTGAGAGATCGGCGACCAAGACATTTGCCGCGTCCTGTTTTGATTCTTCCGCGCAGGTAGCGCCATCTTTAGGCCGCTCGCCGAACCGCGCACCGCGGTGCCGGGTCTCGATCCTCCGCGGCCGGGCTAAGCATCGCGGCAGATATATGATCGCCGCTTGTAAAATCAGCGCTGATAACAATCCCTACCACAATTTTTCGCCCCACTAGCATCCACTTCCTGGCATGTGGGACTTCTTTTTCGCGATCAGGTTGTGCCAACAAGCTGTTGCTACCGTGGTCTGCGCCGGTTCGAGCCGCTTTGTGGGCCGTGCCGGCAGGCGCGTCCGGCTTGTTCGCAGAACGTTTCCGAGGGCAGTGAACGATTCACGATTGCCTGCTGTATCTATTTCTCGTGAACGACGTGCGGAATGTACAGTGCTCACGGATTGAAACGCGACACTGCGAGCGCGTGGCCCGGGTACATGCAGCGCCGCCCGTGGACGCCCGTGGAAGCTAGGTGTTGCATTGTGGTATACCGCGAGCGTTGACCGTAGGCTTATCGCTTCCGTTTGCCAATGAGCGGGAGTGTGGTTCCCCGCAGTGACAGCGGGGCGCTGCGAGCCTGGAGCGCTGGAACACGTTTGGGCGCCGACGGTAGTAGCCCGGCTATGGGCGTAGCTGATTTTGCGACATCGTGTGCGCGCGCTCTTGCTACGAGTGCCCTTCCAATACGGCACAGTATGTTCATGTAATGCACAGCCACGCTCATCTCAATAAAAGAAAACTTCTGTACGAAGGAACAGCAAACTTTATTCCAGGATGTAAACTAAAAAATTACCTCATCTTCCCGAGGGGAACCCTGAGTAGAATGCGGAGCATCGCGGGGTTCACCTACATTTCCCCCAAACCCAACTACTAACATAACGGAGCGCAACGGAACCCCCGATGGGAATGTAGACGTTGTGGACGTTTACAAACGGCTTCCCGTTCTCGAAGGTTCGGTTCTGCCGCTCGCTTCGTACGTTATCGTTCCACTTCACGTTGTCAAAGTTCCGGTACCGCCAGTCGACGTTCTCGAACCGACGCTGCTTGACGTTGCCGAAGCTCAGGATCCGCTGCTTGACGTTGACGCTTCGAAGCTGCTTCGCGCTGACGGAGTTCAGGGTCCGCCGCTCGCTTCAAGCGTTTGAGTTCAGCGTCGCGTGCCCTTCGCTTCGCAGCTTTGTCTTGAGTGGACGTAACGTTGCTATTAGTGTTTGGGCTGATGCTGACGCGTGCTTGCTTCAGCCCACTCACTGACGGGACTGTTGCTTCCATCACACTTCATCGGACGCATCAACGAAGTCAACCGAAGCAAGCTCTGCACTGAACACACGCAGCGCTCTACCCGCTTTATATTCACACTTGAAGGAGAGGAGACTAGAGGAGGAGAGTAGCGAATGCGCCGCGAGAGCAAAAGCGAGAAGGCAGAAGAAGCGCAAGCAGGTGGTAGGAGAGAATTGGAGAGAGTAACGCGCAGCTGTTGGAGAGCGGGAAGGAGGAGAGTTGCGCATGCGTAGTGTGAGTGCGGACGCCGAAGCCGCGGGGCATACCCCAGAGCAAGAGATGCTCCGCATCTTAAAAAGGAAAGAAGCCTTCGCAGGCACGTTCACGTGTGGTGCGGCGCATTATATAGTACTTCGTCGGCTCTCCTCTTTTTTTAGTTTATATCATGGAATAAACTTGGCTGTTCCTTCGTGCAGACGCTCGTTTTATTCAGATAAGCGTGACCGAGCATTACATGCACATTATCTGTCTCGCATCGGAAGGGCACGCGTAAGAAGAGCGCCCGAGCAGACGATGTCGCGAAAGTGGCTGCGCCATACGGCTACCACCGGCGCACAAACGCGCTCCAGGCTTCCAGCGCACCGCTGTTGCTGCGGAGAACCACAGCCCCGCTAATTTGGCAACCGGAAGCAGCCCGCCTACGGTTAAAACGCTCTCACCCTCGTGGTATACCACAATGCAACACCTAGCTTCCACGGGCGTCCACGGGCGGCGCTGCACGTACCACAGGCCACGCGCTCGCAGTGTCGCGTTTCAATCCGTGAGCACTGTACACATTTAGCTCAGTGATCGTCGTAGTTGATCGGGTGAATCGGGGAACGAGTCGTAGGTTTCGCTTGAGCCGCGATAGACGCCAAAACGCACACAAGCAACTTGCCGGCTACCGCACACTGGTAACGCTGGAAATACGACCCCACAACTGCCAGATATGACCCAGTGCGGCCGTAGTCACCAATCGGCATGCATGTAAACGCAAACGCGTCGCATTCGCCCAATTCGACTAACCAACGCGGTACGCTACTGTCGCAATAATGAAAACGCGCTTATACAATGGTGGGGTTTTGTCCGCCCCTTTTAACCAAGACATCCCACTACAACCGAAAACCGACATTTCCCACTCAACCACTAAGACCACGCTTAAGGCTGTCCTCCCGTTAGACCTCAAGGGGGCCTTTGACAACATGGCTCATGCGGCTATGCTAACGAGCTTCAGTCATCTCGGGTGTGGCGAAAAAATGTACGGATATGTTCACGACCTTATTACACACCGTCAAGCTGTCATCATGGGGGGTGACCTCCGATCCGACCCCTTGACATGCGAAAGTACGTGTACGTCGCAAGACGCAATGCTCTTTGCATACTTTTCAATGTAGTCCTTGTAAAGTTGCGAAAAAGTTGAACCAAATCCCGGATATCAAGCCGGACCTTTGCGCCGATGATGTCACTATATGGGTAAGCAAAGAGTCGACAGGAACCATGCAGGACCACCTCCAACAGGCTACTGACGTAGTGTAGGCCTACGCCTAAGGGCCTGTTCTCACCTGCGCGTCTGAGAAATTGAAGCTTTGCATGCAACAACTCCACTGAGGTACAACCATGGACATGTATATCACGTTGCATGGGACCACAAGCCAAACCACTCCCACCATTGAAATACTCAGCATGATATATCAGGCATATTGCGATAAAACCAAAATAATAAAAGGTCTGGACTCGTCCACCTCCCAAACCTTCAGGACGGGACACCGTATTGCCCGCCAAAAACATCGCATGAAGGAACAGGACATGCTTCGTCTAGTCCAAGCCTCCATTATTTCGAGAATAACGTACGTCGCTTCCTACGGCGCCCGCCTGGCAACACAACGCCGGAATATCGACACCATCATACGCAAGGCATACAAACAAGCCATCGTACTTCCGACTAACACTTTTAGCGGTTGCCCGATGGCGCTAGGAGTACATAACACCCTAGACGAACTTACGAAGGCGCACCTGAGCGCCGAAAAGCGCCACTAAGTACTACGCCCACAGGACGCCAAGCACTCACGAACCTATGGTACGAGTCTCCAATGGAAACAGATACTGCGGTAGAAATACCCCGGGAAATAAGATCCAAGCTTAACGTTCCCCGACGGCCAAGAAAAATGAGCCCCCGCACCACGAAGGAAGAAGAACGGGCAGGGTGCTAGCCATCGAAAGACAATTCCGCGACTCGAGCACGACAGTCTGCACGACGCGGCGTACTACCCGCGTGCAAACTCCAAAACAGCGGTCGTCGCCACCGCCACTTGTCTCATTGCAGGTGTCACCCTTCGTAAGTCCACCGTCCTCGAAACAGAATTGGCGCTCGCACTAGCCATAACGCAGACCCAAGCCACGATCATCATTACGAAGTCGCAAGCGGCGAGTCGAACGTACACGGCTCGGATAATTTTCAATGTAGCCGCACGAGTTACAAAGCAAAATACCCCAAGAGAACAATCAAGATTGTTTGGACGCCTGGCCACTCGTCTCTTCGCGGCAATCAAGTGGCGCATGCTCGCGCCCGAGGAAGTGGTCGCCGGGCACAGCAAGAGGATGATTAGAGTACCAGTCACTTACTCATCCGATACAACGACATCACCCAAAATAAATGCTCACATGACGCACCTTCCCGCCGGCGGCCAACCAGCTAACAAAAGAACAAGTCACCTTAGCACTGTTTCAAGCTAACACACTTCCACACCACGCGGCTACACACCATCCACCCCACATTATACAACCCCTGTGGAGACACTGAGGCAGCCCAGCTAGGTTATATCATGAGGTTAGGCATGCCAACCAAACCCAGACCTTGATCCAATTCCTAATGCAACTCACAAGCAGTTGGAGATTCAGTTTAGCAGCTCAGACCTTAGTAAGGAGCTTTGGGACGCAGAAAGGGCGAAGACGGCAGGCCGCACCAACGGAGTGCTGGACTGAGGACCCCGCGCACGATCCCCCTCGACTTCACTGTCTATAAAGGTTTGCTCCTGTTCCTCCTCCTCCCGCATGAAATAGCGTCCGCCAAAAGGAAAAGCACAAGGGGTCGTCTATAAAATTGCTTGAGCACAATGCCCCGCAAGTTACTCGGCGAGACCAGGAACATCCCAGAACGCCCCCGAAAGCATAAAAAACGACGTTCGCAAGTCCGTTATTCAGCTCATTGCATTGGCCAAACACTGGGAAGAAAGCTGACCACAGGATTGACTTCGACGAGGAGAAGGTGATTCGCACTGAAACCAATTACTCACGAAGAGTGCTCCCCGAGTCCTGGCAGATATAAGGGACTCGGGCAGGCCTGAACAGGTCCCTAAAAGCCCTTCCCGTAACTACGCCCACGGCCTCAGACGCGCAAGGGCAAGATAGAAGTAAAAAAAAGAAAAAAAAAGACACCTTATATAGATTGAGTGATTGCTGGGTTTAACGCGCCGACGCAGCGCAGGCTATGAGGCGCGCCGTAAGGGACAGTTCCGGATTAATTTCGACCAACTGGGTCAAAATTAATCCGGAAATAAACCTTATATAACTGCTGCTTCTGGTTTTACACAGTCACCCCTAACCAAGGAGCGGAGTAGACCCCGAAACGTTGGGACCGCTTGCAATAAACGCCCTTGGTATCTGCCTCTTCCTTAAGTATAACCCAACCATACAGAGCCATACAAAGTTATCTCAAAGATGTTCACGTTCAAGCATGGCGGTCATAATTCGTTGAAGGAAACCAGAAAACAAGCATTGAAACTACATCACGGATGATAAAGCGCCTGTGAACAATGGGACCCTGCCCATGTGCTCCTGGTCAAGGTTATGTTTGCAGATTATCTTTTAAAGCTGGGCAGGCATAGTGCCACTAAATAGAACAGTTCTTGCCCAAGACGCTGAGTGCATGCGTCAAGCTAGGAAGGGTACAGCATTTGCCGCAAGAGAGGGCGAGCTTAGATAAATTATTAGTGTACCACAGGCACGTAAGTCAGCAACAGCGGCCATTTTGGTGTTTATCAGTGCTGCTAGATTGCCGCATATACGGCCTAGTACCTTCGACCAGGTTGTTTGTTAACAAGACTTCCAAAGATGCAGCACAACTGCATCTTTGGACACACTTTTGATGCTGAAATGCTCTTACACGCGTTATCTTTGATGGGCATTCGCAACGACGTCAGTTCCGCGCAGCCGCAGACTAGGAAAGACAAGGTAAGGCTACCACAGGTGACCAAACAAAACGTCTAAACTACAAAATGGCCCATCAACCGTCACAGAGTAAACAAATGTCACGTAATGTGAACTCCCAATGATCGTGGCAGCGGCAAGGAACAATAACAGAAAAGAGGGCGGTTACTCTGTACCCTTATCCAGTGAAGCTAGCCGAGAGCAAGCGACAAGGAAGCCCAGACGTTAAGGAACGTTTCATAGCCTCCTACATCACCATTTGTAGTGGTTTAGAACAGCTTTGCTGGATGTCCACTTTCATAAGGCAGGATGGCGGCCAATTTTTTAGATGCAAAGCATCTCTTGCTCGGGGCTATGTCCATCGGCGTCCGTCCGCAGCTTGCCCCTCTCCCCACCAGCTGTGCCATAACAGCGCTCTTCACCTCTCCCCCTCTCCCCGCCCGCTGTGCGGTAGCGCGCGCGCTGCTCCTCCTCTCCTCCTCTCCGCGCGCCGCTCCCTCAGTTGCTGCTTGTCCGATGAACTGAATGGACGTCAACAATTCTGTCAGCGAACTGGCTGGCACACCTTCAACCAACGCCAGCCAGCTCACTCCCAGAACCGCGAGCACCTCTGAACACAAGGCTGCGCAGAGGAGAGCTCTAGATGCAGAACGCAAACCTCGACGCCGAGCAGCGGATCCAGATGGCGTTCGGCAACGCGACGCCGCTTCTGCTTTGCATCACCACATAGTTCCCTTCGGGGAGATGGTGTAATTTTTTTTACGTCTGTGTTCAGACTATCTTTTGTCGGTCATCACCAGACTTTATGTGAATGATGTCGTCACACTGCTTCTTTTTGACAAGAACCTTGCAATTCCTGGCCCATGCAAATTTATAGGATCGTTCGTGCGCCCATGTTTTGGCCATCCATAGAAGCAACTTGTTGTACGGTGTTTGCTCGTAAAAAACACGAAGGCCAGTGGTTCCTTATTTCTCAGCAACGGTCCCTGTTCTACCCATACTTCTTTTCTGGGCCTGCATTCAAACAGAAATAGAACAATTAGAACTTTTTCTGGCTTGGGTAATAAAGAAAATTATTTCTATAATACTTTGCCATTGATGCTAGAGACTGACACATGGCCTCTCTGTTAACAGCCTCAAGTTTCGCTTATTGTTGCACGGGAAGTCTATGAAACAGTGCCTGTTAAAGTAGTCATCCAGCCACGTCCGTGCGGGATTCTCCTCTCCGCGTTGCAATCCGGCGATCAAGTGCAAGGTTGTCGAAGAGTATTTGAGTGCCTTTCGGAGCCAATGGACACCAGAACCCGACTGCTGGATCAGAGGTCTGGGCACCTGCAGCTCATCTTTGGCTGGTATGGTAACTGAACCAATTTTAGGTTGAAAGTTAGCCACGGAGGCTAACTACATCGCTGCCTTTTTTATCACTAGTACGTAGCAAGACTTCTCAGCTGAAATTTCTAAACCAGCTGACTGCCCAAAGGCATAAAAAATGTCCAGGACTTGCTGGAGATGACGACAATGCAAGCCGAGGTCTCGATTTGTGGGCCACAGGGTTACATCGTATGCGTACATGATAAATCGCACAAAAGAGATGACTTGTAGCTTCTATGCAAAGTGTGCAGTTGCGATGTTTAAAAGTAGAGGTGCTAGCACGGAACTATGCGGTACCCCACGGTTCGATGTGAACCGGCCGACAGGCTTCCCATTCACTCGTTCTGAAAGTGTCATTGAGCACAAGGAGCAGTGTAGTACTTTGGTTACCTGAAGTGGAATCCCCAAAGACTCCATCTTTCTGAGTATTGTCCTTTCGGCCACGTTGTCATAAGCCTTCGAAATATCGGTGGCCAGCACACTGCGCAGGAAGGTGGCTGCGGGGTGAAACATGCAATGTATCGTCAGCCAGAATACACAGGCCATCGTCTGTACCGAGGTTAGGTTTGAAGGCAGTCTGAGCTGCGTAGCATTTCCTGTTGTGCTGAAGCCACCAGGATAATCTAGAGGCCACTCTTCACTCCTATACCTTGCATATTGTAGGTTTCAATAAATGCGTCCTAGTACATTATTACCCGTGGGTGGTTTCCCCGATTTGGGGAGAGACACAACCACGAAGTGCTTTTACTTGGGTAAATTGAGCCTTTCGCCCAGTGATCATTCAACGAATCGAGCAGCGCGTCCGAGGCCTGCCTTTGAAGTGAGGGAGCGCTCATAGTTTGACTCCAGTAAAAGGAGCGCCCACAAATGAAGTTTACCGGAGCGAATTCAGTTTTTTAGCTTCATTAATTTTTGAACAGCTAATACGAGATTTTATCGTACCCTGCAGAAGACCGCGCTTGTGATTGTTGAATGGCTGCGATGAGCTCGGCCATCGTAAACAATTCGGTTATACCAGGGACGTCCAGTACCTCCTCAGCAAAGGGGCGGCCGGAGGTTGTTGGTGGTTTGGAAAAAAACTCACGGCCGCTCTGTCCGCGGACTCCTCTGGGCTGATGTTGAGACCCAGGCGAGTGCTAGCTTATCGCCACTCCCCTCCATGGCTTGGAATACCCGCCATCAGCCTTGTATCCAGTGCCAGAGCCAAGGCAGGCGCAGCAGTCATGCCACCGCCGACGCGACAACTGGTTCTGGTAGCGTCGTGCTTGTGCCCCGATATGGTTTGCCATGACACGGGCGTAGAATTGATTCGGGTGACGATTATAAAAAATGTTTGCTCGGCGGCGCTCTGACCAGAGTTTAAGAAGGTGCATATCAGGCTTAGGCTGATTCTCGTTCCGTGTGTTATGTATAGCGCAGTCTGTGAGTACGGACTGCTGCATAGAAATCAGGTTATCAGCAGCTGGTGAACAAGTTTGTTCATCATAGCGGACTTTATTCCAGTGAAAAATCCTGATCTGGCGACGACGTTTTTGTGACTTCTTCGTGTGCAGCCCAATCAAAATTAGGGAGTGGTAGCTAGCCCAAGCGTCTGGCTCCGGATTCCTGGAGGGGTTCCAGGAGACAAGGCCACCACGTAAGCTCCGGAGCTTGAGAACGAGTTGAATGAATGGCAGGTATGACGCAGTTGTTCAGCAAAGAAAAGTTATGTTCGTGAACATGTCATGAAGCTGTACTCCTCTCTCGAACCCTTCCTCTTAGTCCGATAAAGAGTGTGGGGCGTTGAAGTCTCCGCTTAATATTATCGAAGTTCCGGGGTTTGTTGCCCTACGGTGGTGGACCCAACCTAGGTTAAGACATGCTCTGCATGGCCTCTAATAAAATGACTCTAGAAGGGGTGTTTTGGCTGTGCCGTTTAAAACTGCGACCACCTCTTGCTGTTGGTTAAATCATTTCTAAAGGTTATTTGGCGTTTCAGGAACATTCCTGACGATGTATATTGTCGCAGTTCCATGTGCCTCACCACTGCGATTACCCGGAACGGAAGGAGTACGGTAACCACTGAAGTGAGGGAGCGCTGATAGTTTGACTCCAGTAAAAGGAGCGCCCACAAATGAAGTTTACCGGAGCGAATTCAGTTTTTTAGCTTCATTAATTTCTTAGAAAGGCCTCAGCAGTTCTATGGCAGGATGACACGTTGGGTCAGCCAAGCATCACGCCGTCGAGCGGCTCGTGTGGGAACAGCAAACTGCCCCTCCCCACCACCACACACTTTCGGAGAGCGGGGGCTCGCGGCGCCATGACGAACCGCCCTCCCCTCCCAATGTCGCGACACTCTCCTACTTTCCTTTCTTTCATCGTTCGCTGTTTTTTTTCACTCGTTGGTCTTGCCATCGTTCACCCGTTTACGTCGATTACGCGGCTCAGCCCAGAGACGGCCGCCAATGGGCTGCGCCCTATAAAGCAAAATCAGCCGAAATGTGAATAAGTATTTGGGACGATCGTGAGTTGAGTGTAAGCAGGGGATTGGAGTGGTGAACGCTAGTGCGAGTGCGTGTGAGGGGGATGCGAGTGGCGAGCGCGAGTGCGCGTGGGTCTGAGTTGCAAATGCGAGTGATGAGTGAGAGTGAGTGTGAGAGGTGAATGGGGGTGGTGAGCGTGAGCACAAGTGTGTGCGAGGGGTGAATGGGAGCGCGAGTGAGTGCGAGTGTGGAAGGTGAGCGTGAGGGAGTACGAGTTGTGAAAGCGTGTGGCGATGAGCGGCGAGCGTGAGCGCAAGTTAGTGGAGAGTGAAGACGGCGAGTGGTGAGCGTCATCGCAAGTGAGTGCGAGGGGTGAAGGTGAGCGCGAGTGAGTGCGAGTAGTGACCGTGAGTGTGAGTGAGTGCATGAGAGCTAAGGTATATTTTTTAGTGAGTGCGAGTTTGTGGCGTCTAGGTTTGCCGAGGTATCCCTGTATCTAACGCTCACACGAACCTCATTTCAGTTTGCGGAGGTTGCCAAAACCCCAGTACCACATCCTTAAGTTGCGAAATAGGCAGCTACACCCCACAATTTAGCGTGTCACCGATCGAGACCGGGAACCATCATCCCCTCCATCTGTCACCTATTACGGTGCACTTGCGCAGCACTATCTGGCGCACCGACGAAAATGATGTCGCGGACTGACCGGCATCGTACGAACTGGCAAACAGGCACAACCGATGGGATGATGGTACCAAGCTCAACAACGTCACCTTTTCCTTGGCCGACGCCGCAAAATTGTTGTTTTGAAATAACGAAGCGTACAATACAACCTGGGCTGCTTTCAATAAAAACTTGTTCGAGGTCTGCGGCCGTCGCTCAGTGCGAAAGCTTCGCGCCAGTACGACTTGGAAACCGGGGGCAACTTCCCGGACAGACCTCGACAAGCTACATAGAAGACGAGGTTTGTGATACCAGTAGATACAGGTCTGAGCAAAGGCGAAGCCCGAATTGCGAGGACAAGTGAGCTCTGTTTGACACTTTGCTTGATCAACTCTTACCCTCTTGTAAAATAAAGGGCGCTGAAGCGCCCTGACAGATTGGAATAAAAATCAAATATAAATTATCCACGGCTACAGAATAGTTAATACCTTTAGTTCCCGAGTGTGACTTAGAATACAAGGGCATTAGAATAGGTAGGCGCAAAAGAATATTTGTGGGCGTATAGACAAGGCGACTTACTCATTTTCTGTTGCATAATATTTCGCACATGTTCGCAACATGCTTAACAACGGATCTTTTTCTCGTGTCAGATCAATCATGGAAGAATGGGTATTGTACAGCGTGCAACATCCATAACAAAAGTTATTCAGGGATTGCTCAATGCTTCGGGCCGCACTTCTTTTTTTTTTTTTTTTTTTGCTTCGTGTGCTCTTAAAAAACTCCCTACCAAGTAAACGTCTTTCTTTTAAAGCGGCAACACCTGCACGAGAGGGGTTTAAGCACACGCATTAACTTGTTAGAGACACAAAGTTTTCACAGCGCAGGTAAGGAGATGAAGGTATCCGAAAGGTGAGCAACTTCTTCCAGTATTTGGTTGTCCTAGGGCTGATTTATTTATTTCTACGTACTGCAGCCCGTGATCAGGGCTATGCTTCAGTCGGGAAGACAGGCAAATGCAGAAAAACTCACCGGGAAATTTTATTTATTTTTTACTGAGGCAATACTGCAAGACCTAGTTATGCCAAACCAGGCGTGCGAAGATGATTATAGCATATCGACCAAATGCAAAAATACAACCTCCATCTAAGAAATACACAAAAATGACAAACATAAATATTACTACATGTGAAAAAGCTCATCTATTGATGCAAGCAGATGTGGCGAAGTAAACACTGTGGAAGGGAGACTGTGGCAGTAACACATTGTTCGCAGGTAAAGAAATCGATATTTATAGGTGTTTGTGTGGGTCCATAAGGGAGTAAATTTAGAATGAGGGTATTACCTGGCTGAAAGGAAGGAAACAGGGGTAAGATATATTGATGGGTCAAGGCGCAGTTTGCGGTTCCAAAGATTGGCAGAAACTTTTATTATGTTGTTTGTTCTTTGAGATTCCAGCGTTAGAATTCCATTATCCTGCATGAGTACGGTAATTGAATCGTGTCTTTGACAGGGTTTTAAGTAAAACTCCGTATTGTCTTTAAATTTACTTGTCTTTGAAAAATCTTGTCTTTAAATTTACTTGAGATTGCCAATCTCTTTTTTTGTATGCGGGTCCAAGACCCCTGAAGCGTACTCAATGCGAGATCAGATGACAGACTAATAAGCCAACAATGTGATATTGAACGGCGAGTGTTTGTTAAAAATGAAGCTGTTTAGCAAACGTTATTTTTCGTGTCCGCATCTAAAATACCAAGAAATTGCAGAGCGCGCGCACGTGAGCGCGGGCCTCGCGGCGACCACTCGGCAGTTAACAAACCAAGAAAAATTCCCCCGCATTTCCCCAAGGGGGAGAATGTGAAAGTGCGAATGCACGGTTGTCGGCCCGCTTGCGGCGCTTGCGCTCGGCCCCCGCAGCCCACCGCCTCGCCGCCTTCTCTTCCATCTCTTCCATCGGGTTTGTAGTATCACGTGTACACCACGCAGTTATCAAGCCGCTATAACGCCGCTGAGTCGCCAACGCACGCCGCTGACGACGTAGTTTGAATGCGTTAAAGATATAAGACGCGTTACTCACACTGATATCAGCGTGGCGTCCGTGGCTTAGTCGGTAGCGCGTCGCGCTGCGGCCGCAAAGTCCTCGGATCGAAACCTGGCGCCGGATGCTGTTTCTTTCTTAAATATAGAGGAGCACTGCGGACGCCGCCGCCGCCGCCGCCGGCGGCGGTGGATGGTTTGGGGTCGCTTATAAAGTGCATTCCCACCTCCCCTCGCGGGAACCCCTGTGTAGATGCGACGCATAGGCGGAGCGGCGAAGGGACCGCGTTTTATAGCGCGCATAACGTTGAGGGGACTGCGTAAGCCGGTCTCAGTCGATGACGACGTTGGCGTACTTGTAAAGCGGCGTGGACTCTAGGTGTTTGAGTAAAAGCGTGGATGTTGCTTCGCCGGAGAACGGCACACCGGTTATATGCGCAGCGCGCCCGAAGGAGAGGAAACCGCGGGAGAGAGAGTACTGCACATGCGCCGGCCCCAACGCGTCTGCCGCGGCTATGACGCAACACAATCCAACACAATCCACTTTAATCCAATCCAATCCAAGCCAAGCCAAGCCAATCCAATCCAAGCCAATCGAATCAAATCCAATCCAATGCCCCTCGCGAGAGAGTGTTCGCTATCGGAGAGGAGAGGGGGTGAGCGGCGGAGAGCGCAGCTGGCGCGGCGAGGAGAATGGGGGAGGGGCGGACAACGCCGACGACGACGCAGGAGCGACAAGGCGAGTGATGAGATGCTCTGCATTTAAAATGCCGAGTGGTCGTTTGTCCGTGCTTGGCGACGACCGCCCAGAATCCCCGGCACATATTTGTCAAGCCATGCATACCCACTTAGGGAGGTTGGCCAAGTTCGCAGCGACCACCAGCAAGTAAAAAAAAACAAGAAACTGTCCAGCGCTGGTGTGTGCGCCCCTCTAGGCGACCGCCCAACGTCCCCGGTGCACGTTTGCAAGTCAAGCATACCCCCCTACGAAGATTGCCCAGGATTGGCAAAAAAAAAAAACGAACTCGCGCGCTCGCTGTAATCGTTGCAACACTTGCTAGTAGCGAGAAATACGTGTCATAAGCGATGTCCCTTCCAAGGCGATGTGCAATGATTATCACTTCCAAAAATAATGAAGGGAGCTCACATTTATAGCAACAATGATGGAGTAAAGGCCGTTTCGGCAGTGAAGAAGAAGCTAGACGGCTGCAGTCGTAGACTTAAACCATCGTGAAGGTCGTGAAGGCTGCGTACGGCTTCGCTACCTTCAAGTCTTACGGCTTAGTGTGGGCTTCCTTCATTTTTTTGCTTAAAAAGTCCTAGTTGCATACGCCGCAGGGATACATGGGCGCCATGACTTCATCCGCGAATAAATCATTTTCATGTTCGTCTAATCACCTTTTAACTCATACCCCCTATACTATACGCCCTGTGGCAAAACAAATGCTCATAAAAAAGCCATAGTTGCCTTTTAGACGATTCACAAATATTATCAACATCACCGTACCACGAGAGGTGGCAGTAATTTTCACATCGAGGTACCTTAAGCCATTTGATAAAATAAATGGGGTGTCGTTAATGGTGTACTGATGTTCAAGACGATCATTTTTATTAAACGCATGAACACCGTTTTATCGGGGTGAAGCATTATGCCGCAATGAATGCACCATATAAGTACACTATTGAGACTTTCGTTTAAAGAGACCTCATAGTTACTATTTCTAATACTTTCCAACAGCAAGCAGTCATCTGCAAATAGACGTACATAAACGTCATGGTTCACACAAGTTCTTATATCGTTCATATAAATTAGAGATCAGCAGCGGCCTGAATGTTCTTCCATGGGGGACGCGGGAAATAACGGGAGGTTGTAAGATAAAAATTCAGGTCTACAAACTGTTCGCCCATTTCAACGTATGATATTACCCATTCTGCAAGGAGAAAAGGAAACAGACCTTCTTCAGTCTAAATGTCACTCCTAAGTGAGAGATACTGTCGAACTCCTTACGGAATTCAAGTATTATTAGGTGAATTTGCCCTAATTCATCAATTTCAGAAAAAAAAGTAATGAATACGGGAAATTAGTTGAGTAGTGCTGGACAGGCTCCTGCGGAGCCATGCTGCAAGGGAGAAAGACTATTACGATTATCTACAAAATCAACTATGCTTTTAGGAAATATGTGCTCCATGAGCCTACAAGAAGAGCTTATAATGGATATGAGCCAGTATTTTTGAAGCAATGCGTTATCCCTTTTTTCAACACCGGTACACCAGGAGCGATACGGCTGTCTGAAGGGACAATGCCAGTTGAAAAAAACATAAAGGGAGCTAATGATAAAGCATAGCGGCGTAGAAGAGCATTAAGAATGTTATCCGCACCACGCGAGCATTTAATATCTAACTTTATAAGGATTATAAATTCCTTCGAATTTTAATTATTTTGGCTGATATCGACCATGTTTCGACTCGATATGTAATAAGGAGGCCACAATTAAAAACAGATTGGAAACACACGCTAAAATACTTTGTGATTTTCAATTTGTTCTGAACAACGTTTTCACCTGTGTTAAAGCAGTCAACAAAGGTCTGTTCATCTTTCTTGAAATTTTATACCTAATGGCATAAAGACCATAACACGAAGTCCTCGCAAAGAGACCTCCTCCCAGAAGGACAGTTTACCTCGGAAGTCCGTTCCATACGGTAGTATTTAAGCACGTGTGGCGCGACGGAGACATTTTTATTGAAAAAAATGTCAGTAATGGCAATGGTCGTGGAACGAATTTGTGGTGACAGGCACTATTTATCTTCCTCGTTGCATCGCGCATCCGAACCATGTGACATTTGCGCGACACGTGCAAACACTATTTACAACAACATGCTCGCAGCACCGACGCGGTGCGAGATAAATGCAGGGTAGCGCGCGTCGCCATGTGTTCGCTGATCATCCGATCACTTCCTGTTACACAGCCGCTATGCGCCGTGACTGAGAAGACTGCAGTTCGCGCTGAGCACAAATTTAGCGTTAGTGATTATAGTAATAATACGATTTTTTTTTTCACGAGCATACCTGGGGCCGCAGAGGGGTATTTTGAGGGTTGTATTGATGTCGACCTCAAGCAGTCTTCAACTTGGGTTTGGATAGCTTCGCACTCGTGTGAAGACACCCGTTACGGTGATTGCCTTGAAGGTCAGGCTCCATCTTCAGTTATATTTGGCGCTTCTCTATGTGCTGTTTTGCACCTTTGATGTCGAAGAAAAACAGCGGTTGTAGCGGCGTAAGAAAGCCCTCACGTTTCCTGGTTTTCGTGCGTAAGCACTGAGAGTTGGAGGCATTGTCGGGCTGACGTTCAAAGACAGCTACCGCGACCACATCAGTTGCATCGTCTATTTATTCAAGAAACGTACTCGCAGCGTCCTTGTTTTAAAGGGTTCATGCAGATAAAACACACGTTTGTTTCATTCGAGAGATTGCCTAGTTAGAATCATACTGACACCACTTTTAACGTGAACTTTGCTCAAATAAGCTATATAATTAGGAAAACATTATGAGTGCCTCAGCTCGGCTATGCCAGGATATACGTAGCGTGAGTTAAGGTTCAGCTGGTTACTCTTAGCTTTCATGGTTGTCTAGGATTAGCTTGATTGTCATGCTTACAGCTGCTTCAGTGACACAGACAAGGTATATGCGTTATGTGACACATGTATATTTATCAAGCAGCTCCGGCGCAGCGTCACCAATCGCCCCAGAGCTAAGCTGGTTCCACAGGTGCGCGCCGGTGTTGCTGTGACGCACGAGCCATCGGTTTTACATCCGGCCACCCCTTGCATGATCATCAAGTGGAACGGGCCGCCACGTGTAGAGCGGAGGTCGGCGAGGACGCTGGACGCGTGGGTTTTGGTTCCACAGGCATGCGCTGTGTTGGTGGTGGGGGTGGCCCATAAATTGACGCATACCCACTAAGGGGGATGGGCCAAGAAAATTTTTTTCATTAAGAAGAACCACATATCGAAAAACAATACAGTCGAAGAAAGGATTTAGTATGTAGATTAAACAGACAAACAGAAAAAAAGAGGAACGAGAAAGCCTGATCGGAATCGTAGAACTGCGGTCAGAAACAAAGGCGGAAAATGGGTTGTCTAACGGGTTGCCTAATGTCGGTTGACTAACTGTAAACCAGGGTACGTAATCGGCAGTAGAGCGATTATTATGCTGTCATTTCAGACATCGCGAAAACATATGACTGGGGGGGGAATTAAAATTTCACTTTAAATTGATTATCGTTTCAGCGGATACGGCATTGTTTGCTTCCGGACAAGCGCTGGCAGCACTATAAAATACGAAACCTTTCGAATAGAACAAACTTGTATTTTGTCTCTATGGTCCCTAGTAGTGCTTATACTTTGCAGTGAAATTAATGACCATAACATCGGATTTTTATAGCTTCAAGCGCACAATATCTCCTTCCACAAAGACACTACCTTCCAGAATGAAGCTTTGGTCGCTCCCTAAGACATCGTCGGTGTTAGGAGCGCATCTAGAAAGTAGATGGCGATCATCAGGCTAGTATGAGGAGGCAGGGTGACGTGGCCGTCGGTAATCCTTTTAGTGGTTCATTGTTCGAGGCTTCGTTTGGGCGCCACGGCACAATTGATGGAGAAAATGGTCTACTTCTCCTGCAAATCTATAACAGCACCGTTGTCGGTCAAAATGTCCATTCGGAGAATCCCTTTTTGGGAGTATGACGAAAGCGGCGGGGTAGGCAGCGCCATTTATGGTGATGGGGGATGTGCACGTTTCACTTAGCGTGATGACATGACCTCTTGCTATGCGGATATGCAGACCATCCCAGCTGGTCGTAACTCTTCAGCTTGGTCCCCAGTGATCCGTTCCCGACAGAGTAATCGGCTCCCGTGTTTACTAATGCAACTACATCAAAGCTGTCGAGGGATAGCGGGACGTCGGAATTCATTGTAATTGAGTTGCAGGGTGCGTCTCGGCGACGTATTACAGCTAGGGCTAAGGTCGGTCTTCACGCATCGTAGTAGTCATCGTCTGGTTATTCGCAGGCTTGCTGCTGTCGGGTATGCGCCGTGCCGTGTAGCTACTGTCGGGTTCCGGGGTCCGGTCAGAGTTAAATGTGGGCGTCGGGGTGTGAGCGCCCCTTGAATTGTGGTTTTGAGTGTAGCGCTACATCGTTACAGGTTTTCTCTTTTTTCTCAGGAGAGCAATTTCACCCCCTGAAAGTTCTTCGTCTAGGTTCCTCTTTCTGGGCTTGGGGACCTTATGCATGCAAAGTCCCCAAATCTGGGGACCTGGGGACGGCGTGGCAAGGTGAGTCGTATGGAATGGGCAAAGGCGTATGGTTGAAACGCGATCGGCCTCGGCTGCCGCGGTTCAGGTAATCGTCGATCTCTCTGGGACGCTGTCCGGCCAACGGACGAGAAGCATCGACGGAGACATCTCGCAGTCCTAGTCGATTATACGGGCAGCGTCGGTAGGTGTGGAGGGCTTTTCAGCATGGGGCCACAGCGGACGATGATCAGGGGTTTGCCACATACCGGGAATGTTGAAGATGCACGGCAGAGATCGGGTGGGCGAAAGCGGACGGTTGCATGTGGGGTGTTCTGACGACGAGTAGGCGGCGGGGTTGACGAACTTCGGTGTAGGCCATAGCTTGCGGCTTATGGGGTGCTCGCGGTGGCGTAGGAGCTTCCAACGCTTGTTGCAGTCCTTCCCGAATAACGTCGGCGAGGGAAGGCACTTCGGGCTGCGGTGTCGTTGGGAAGAGCTTACGCAGTTATTCACGGACGACGATACTAATTATTTCCTGTAGGGAGTTTGTCTTCACTCCGGTGATGTCAAAGGCATTTGCCGTAAGCGCGTTCACTTGCCGGTCGTATCGGCTCAAGCGCAGGTTGAGGGTCTTGTCAATCGGGGTAGCCTTGCACACAAATGCGACAAGGATTTCCAGGGAGTGGTGGGTTAGCCCGGTAAATAGCTCTGCTTTGACGCCACCTATAAAAAAAGGCAGCTTCTTCTATTCCCTCATTTTTGCTTCGACTCGTCGAAACAACATCATCATTTCTTCACGCAAATATAACATCCTTGTCCGGGTATTGGTGCGCAGTGCTAACGAAGGTCTGCCCGCTCCTTTCGAATGATGGTCGTGAGGTTTCAGGAATTCGCTCTTGAACAGAGCCCAGGTTGTAAAGTTGCTCTCATTGTTCTCGAACCAAATTGGAGCCGGTGCTTGGAGGTAAAAATACATGCCGAAGGGTTCCTTCATAGTCCCAATGGTTAAAACACCGGACGCGCTCCACCTGCTCTAGCCACTCCTGCTGTTTCACCAGGGGATGCTTGGAGAGATAAGGCCCCCGAGGTTCTGCAGAAGGACAGGGGTTTGGCTGTGTTGACCATGGTACAGGTCGCGACATCTTCCTTCTTAACTTCCTCGGGCAGTAGGTGGGAGGACTTGCTGTCACCAGATGCGGCACGATTTGGGCTTGCTTGGCGACTTGGAGAGGGCTTAGGGTGCATGTATCCAGCACCTTTACCAGATGGCACGTAGCCAAAGACGACGCTGGTTTCTTCAAGGAACAAAGTTTATTGGAGCGAACTTTCGCTCTGCTAAAAGTAGCAATCAACGAAGAGACGTTCGCAAAACGGCGTCGGAGAATCGAATGTCACGGCGTCAGCCCTGCGAGCTGTCCGCGGGGTTGTTTCTGGAACCATTTAATTACAGCGAGAACAGACAAGGTAAAAAAAAGATTATTCTAGTCCAGTTACGGCGGCGTGAAACACTCTACCTTCCAAATAAGATAGGCCATGCGACATACTAAAGAAAGGAAATGTACACGCAGAACAGATAACCCAGCCGGGCGGGGCCGGACGGTAAAAACAAAACACGTAAGTAAACAAATCAGAGGGTAGTGTTCGCTGCAGCATTATTTAGTTTCTTAGGTGTTCCGTTAAATCAATGTAGTTCATTTACGCTATTATCCCTATTAAATGTGTTGCTACCACCAACATTGTGTTTTTTTTTTGAAAATGTAGACCAATACACGGTTTGGGGGTTTTATTTTGCTTTTATTCTGGTATAAAACACGTTCCCGGAATTTTTTAGCACAGTCCTCATTTTTGGGGAGATGTTTAGGAGGCTTACTTTGTATTCGCGAGTTCAGGTCTCGTGGATTGTTTATTTCTTGTTTTTTTTTTTTAGTTTTTGGAATTTCTAAGTTCTTTTCTACAAACAATCTCAATTTACGATTTTTAACGACAACATGTGTTCCTTCCCTCAATTATATATTTTTTGTTAAAATTGATTGCGTTAGTAACCCGGTTGCTGATTTGCACAAGTTTTAATTCGTATTTTCTGAAGTTTTTTTTGTGGGGATTTTTCAGTCCTGTCCTCCTTTTCTGGACGGCATGTTTAAGAGAAATACTTCTGATTTCGTCCGTATATCTTTGTAAAAATTTATTTGTTATAGTTCTAGCACTTTCGTAGGGATTCAAAATTACGTCCGACCAATTGTCGCCATTTACTCTTTTCCAACGAAAAATTGTGCTACTGAAGCGTAGAGCACATTCTTTTTAAATCCAGGACATTACACGGAGAGAGAAGAGAGAGAAGGCTCTTTATTAGAAAAGCACAGAGGTTTGCCGGCATTTACAGTCGCCTACAGGCTTCGCTGATGTGGGTAGGGGATGGGGCAAGAAAAAGCCCAAGGAAGAGGTGGGCAGAAAAAAAGAAGAAAAAAAAAACCGTCGTGGACTTGGCGCGGTAGCGGACTTACATGCATATTTTTGTACTGAGATTGGGCTACACAATCTACAATTTCTAAATTTGGCCAATTTCATCAGAATAAGAGAACAAACTCCGTAGAGCTTGGCGCTGCTTTGAAGGACGAATCCATGTTGCTAAAATAATTCTGAGAGTAATTGGTCCCTGTTTTAGACGTTCCATGCTTTCAAGGAAGTGGGATCTCGGTTCCATGTAGGCTGCACAATCTAATAAAATGTGTTCAATTGTCCCGACACAAGCACAATTGTCGCAGTGCGGATTTGGCGTCGCTCCAAAGCGAAATAGTAGCTGTTTGTGTAGGCCCAGTTCAGCCGCACACTATGGTACAACGTTTCCAGGTTACGAGGAAGCTGTGTTCGGTAGTCTCGACTTTAATTCTTGGTCAATAGTGTGCAAAAAGCAGCGATTATTTTGTAAGTTGCTCCGTATACGGATTCTTTCAGTAAGCGCAAAGTGGTGAGCCATGGCAGAAGCTTCTGTTTGCGTGAAAAACACCTTGCGGTATTTTCGGTAAAGAAGGCCTTTACGGGCCGCTTCGTCGGCTTTTTGGTTACCTTTGATGTCGCTGTGTGCAGGTATCCACTGCATTTTAATGTTGTGTCCAGCAGACCAGGCAAGATGGTGAAGGTATGGTATATCACAGGCTGCGATTTGTTGGGGGGAAAATCTACTTCTACATAGAATTTGCAGAGCTGCCTTGGAGTCCATGAAGATACTCCATTGGTGCGGCTCATGGCGCAGGATGTAAACGATTGCCTCCTTCAGATCATAGAGCTCAGCCGCTGTCGATGATGTTTGTCGCTCTAGAAGAAATGAAAGCATTTCACCAGTTTGTGGTATGTAGAGACCTGAAGAAGAGCTTTGCGTGGTTGATGAACCATCGGTGAATATGAATGTTCTTGCTGAATGCGCTCTATACACATAGTCTAAAACTATGTGGAGGATTTTTGACTGAGGCATAGTTTTCTTGGGGCCAATTCCTCGGATACCACATTCAATTTGTAGGGGAGTGATGTTCCACGGAGGGAAATGCGGCGGAAATATTGGTAAGGGCTGCGTTGGAACCGACCGTGGTATGCTCTAAATGGTCTGGGCGAATCCGGAGCGGCTGCACTTGGAGGGTACACGATTTAGTAAATGATTTCTTGTTGCAGACGATGCCTCAAGTGCACTCGAATGGTCTCCTGTTGTATAATAACTTCAAAAGGCAAACAACGTGCCTCTGCCACGGTTTCAACGCTCGAAGATCCCTTCAGAAGATACAAGAACCTATGCACCTGTCTTGGCGTTACACGGATTTCTCATTACCGCTTCTGTTTCTAAGTTCTAGTGTTTCTTCTTGGGATTATTTTCTCTGTCCTAGTTTTTTAGATGAAATTTTTAGGATACAGATGTTTAATTCGTCCGTTGATTTTTGTAATTTTTCTTCAAAATTGCGCGTGTCTAAGTTTCGCGAAAAAATGCTATTGTAACTATTACTATGTTACTTTTATCAGTCGTCAATTTTGTTTATAGATAGATAGATAGATAAAAAACTTTATTGTTCATGGGATGGTGGGGCGAATCAGCCGGCTCGGTCCAGGCAGCCGCATGGTTAGCTCAGTTTTGCTATTTTTTATTTGTATTTCAACCGTTCGTTTGCAGACTTGGTTAGTGCAGTGCACGATTTTTGGAGATGTTCAAGATTTATTTTTATTTATTTTATTTATTTTGAATACCCTAAAGGCCCGAAAGGGCATTACATATGGGGGGATGCAATTCAAACAACGTAACTCAACACATATCAATATAAACTACTAACGGCAGTCAGACACCTATCTGTGTAAAAGGTTCAATTTACAAAACAAATTAGAGAAAGAGAGAGAGTAAGACGGCAATTAGCATCTGCAGTGCATCACACCACTGAACCACATCCCACCACAACACATCTGCAGTGCATCACACCACAACACATTTATACTCTTGACTTTGCCAGGACATTTGTGTATATTTTATATTTTTCGAATTTTTGTAGTTCTTGGTTTTTCAAAATTCCGTTCTACCGATTATCTATACTGATTATTGAATTGCAGTATAACGTATTATACTGAATAAGTGTGTCACTTCCAAATATTCGCAAGTGTTGTTTAATGCATGGCAGCGGACGGCTTGCCTATTTTGGCGATTGTAACACGAAAGTCTTTTATGCCGGGGTCCACCAAGATCTCACTGATGTCATATTTGTCACGGAAATGACATCGCCAGAAAAACTTCGATTGACGTGGCTGCGCCGGGTTTCGAGCTGCGAACTCTTTCACCGCAAGGGCACGTACAAAACGCGCTCCCAACTGCGCTATGAACATACGCCTAAGTAGGACGACGAACGCGCCTTATATCCTTCCTTTGAGATTTTGCTGCCGTCTAGTGAGGCCAAGCGAAGTAGTGCATCATGACGCTATTGAGCGCCAACAGTAGACGGCTCGATAACAGCGCCTACGGGCACAGATGACGCGCAGCGAAAGCTGCGGCGGAGCCTGTAAGGCAACGATACCGACTTTCGAATGTTGCGGTCATGGCACGGTCCGCTGCTCCTTTTGCTGCAGGGGACCGTGTGTTCAGAAAATGATTCGCTGACAACCCGTTTGGTTTCGTTCGCACGGACAGTTTGCGAGCGCCTGTGGTTTCAGTCGGATTTACGCAATATTCCGGCACGTTCAATCCAGCGTCTAACGTTGATGTGTACAACGGTGCCATACCGACGAAATATAAATAGCGATGTGCAAGTTCATATCGATGCACAATAAACATTGAACTCTTCATGTGACGGCACATTTCACGTTCGTCTTTTACCGGTTCCAACAGAAGAGGGATCAACCAATTTTTTTTATTTGTATTTTCCAAGACCATTTCTTGGATTTGTTTAGTGCAGGCTTGTGTGTTGGAGCAGACATTTAGAATTCATATTTTTGATTTTGTCAGTCCATTGATATAGTTTTTATGTTCTTTTATGGAGTTCTCAGTTCTTCAAAATTTCGTTCGACCGATTACCTTCATTGACGCATATTTACCAACAAAATATATTGTTTCCCGCAATTACTCATTTTCGTTGAAATACGTGGTGTTAGATGGTTTGCTCACTATCGACTCCTTTATTCGTATTTCCAGAATTTTCTAGTTCGTTCCTAGTTTTGTGGATAAGATGTTTAAGATACGAACCACATATTGGGTTTGTTTATTTATGTTTTGTATTTGCCGACCGACGCAAAGTGGAAAGCCTGGATAGTTGAAAATGGTTCATGACTGCAACTGCGCACAAAACACTGCACCAAGGGAAGAGAACACACCGGGCTGGGTCTTCTACAGATACCAGATACCGGATTCAGATACCGGCTGGGCCGGGCTCTGTTGTATGTGTTATCCGTGGTACAAGTGAAGCGCATGTTCCATTCTTTATGTCACACGTGTTATCTCCTTTCACAGGGAGAATGCTTCGAACTAGCGTCACCAGCCGAGAATTATTCGAGAAACCGTCGCCCCGAGTGCTAAATTCCCGGAGAGCAGATGACACGGCATTTGATTCGCTGACATTCACCTACGCACGTCATTTTGTTGACTACTTCTTCGCCGCCTCTGTATTCTTTGAGTTGTTAGAGGAGCACAAGTTCCCTCCAATAAACTTGTTTTACCTTCGAGTCAACTGCGTCATTTTTGGCTGCGTGACATCTGGCGGAGGTGCTCGGTATAGGGCGACGGCGAACGGTTCAAACGGGATCGGCCACGGCTGGTGTTGGACAGGTATTCTTCGATATCAGAAGGGCGCTGGCCGGGTCGGGGGCGTGGTGCGTCGCCGGAGAATCCACGAAGTCCGAGTCTCTTAAATAGGCAGCGACGATATATGTTGTCGACCTCTCCTCAGTGGCAGCACAGAGGACGATTATCCGGTGTTCGCCATACGTCAGTCTTCCTCGGCGTCTGGTTTCGGACTACAGGGGGTCGGGCGGGCCACAGTGGGTGGCGGTATGGCGGGGCCTCTTGACGACTTATTGGAGCAGGGCGAGGTCGACGAACAGCCGCGGAGTACGTCATAGCTTGTGGCTCGCGGGGTCCTTCGGATGGCATAGAAGTTCCCAAAGCGTTTTGAACTTCTTTCCGGATCACGTCAGTTAGGCAAGCAACTTGGGGTTCCGGCGTCGTCGGGAAAAGTTTCCCCAGCTCCTCCCTCACCACTTCACGTGTGTTCTCGCGTAGTGTGTCGGAGCTAATGGCCCCGGCACCGATCGTCTCCCAAACGATCGCATTGGCTGGGCGGTCGTACTGCCTCGTTCTAACTTCAAGCGTCTTCTCCATCGCGGACGCCTGAGACGCGAATTCAGCCACCGCCTTCGCAGGGTTACGGACAAGAGAAGCAAAAAGGTCTTGCTTTACCCCTCGCATCAGAAACCTTAGTTTCTTTTCTTCTGTCATTTCCGGGTACGCTCCTCACCAAAGATCAGTACCCCTTCGCTGGGGTGTTGCGTGCGTGTCTCTAGCAAAAGTTCCGTTCGTTCCTTTCGCACGACGGTGGCAAATGTTTTAAAAAACTCGCTCTTAAAGAGAATTCAGTCAGTCAGAGAGCTTACATGGTTCTCGAACCAAGTTCGAACTGTTTCTTCAAATAGAACAACACACGCCAAAACGTTTCTCCGTCGTCCCACTTGTTAAAGATCCGGAGGAGCTCAACTTTCTCAAACCAGTTCTCAGGGTCTTCACCGGGAGATCCGCGGAACGATGGTGTTTCCCGGGGCTGTTGCCGAACGATGCTAGGATGGTAGGAGTGGCTTGTTGCACCATGTCGTTGGTTGCAGTCGTCTTTCTCTTGGTTAATTCTGGTAGTAGACTAAAGTCGGCTGGTAAACCTTGAAGCCGGCGGCTTGCTCGACTTGGGCTGGCTTGTCGGTTTCCAGAAGGCGAAGGGAGCATGAAGGGCGCGTACCCAGCACCTACCAGATGGATCATGTGTGGGTTTGGACTCCCATCCGACAACGCGGACTCAGTGAGAAGCTTGTGCGACGGTATTTCGGACCCTACCAGATGCTACAAGGCGTTGGCCAACTTACCTACGAGGTGATCCCCGATGGTGATTCCGGAACATCACGACGATGCACGCGGCGCGAAGTCGTCCACGTGGTTCGCTTAAAACTTTACTACGCAAGATGATACTTTTTTATTTGTCGTTTGTTCGGAGTGTCTTTAATTTTAGCATCGGGTCGATGCCCTCTTAGAGGGGGGTAAAGCCGCGAACCATGTATTGGTTTGTTTATTTATTGTTTTGTTTTTGCCGACTGGCTGCGCCGGGCTCTCTTATCTGTGTTATCCGTGGTACAGGTGAAGCGTATGTTCCATTCTTCATGCCGCACGTGCTATCTTCTTTCATAGGGAGAATAGTTCGAACTAGCGACACCAGCCTGGAATAATCTTCGTTTATCTACAGTGTTCTGGATGCAATTCGACTATTTTAGAAACCCTCGCGCCTAGTGATAAATTCGCGCAGGGCAGATGCCACGGCATTCGATTCGGCGACACTCGTCTACGCACGTCACTATGTTGGCTGCTGCTTCGCCGCCTCTGTATTCTTTGACTTGTTAGGGGAGCACAAGTTCGCTCGAATAAACTTGTTTTACCTTCGAGTCAACAGCGTAATTTTTGTCAGCGTACAGTATTTATTAACTACTCAGTTCATTTTTCAGACTGGTGATTTCTTTTCTCATAGCTGTTCGTTTTGCAAAAGTTTCTCCGACTTATAGTTCCATTTACGTAATTATAACGACTAAATGTGTTACTTCAACAAATTACACATTTGTGTGAAAATCCAGAGCTGTTACAGTTCACAACGTTGGTTTGCGGGGTTTTTATAGCAGTCCAAGTCTTTGGAGATATTTTAGATACAAAATTTTGTTTTGCACTTCATTTTTGTATTTTGTTTACTTTTTAAAGTGTTATTGCTTGGTTTGGCACGATTTTGTTGGACGAGTGACGAACAAATTATTTCGACGCATATAACCATTGCTAATGTTACTTTCACCGATTATGCATTTTTGTTGAAAAGCAGCGCATTAGACAGTTTGCTTACTTTTTACTAATTTTCCATTCGTATTTTGAAGGCTTTTCCCGAGATTTCCTAGTTCTGTCCTCGTTTTCTAGATGATATTTTTAAAATACACTTTTTTGTTTTCTTCCTGTCCTTCTAGTATAACATTGTTTTTTATTTTTGATTTTTCTATATGTTGTTGAACCCATTATCTCCATTTACACTTCCATAACAAGTAATTTTGTTCCGCAAATTACGCATTTTGTTGATACATGGTTGGCTCAGATTTACTATTTTTATTCGTATTTTCAAGGATACTTCCCAGGATTTGTAACTTCTGGCCTCTTTTACTGAATGAGATATGTAAGATACACATTTTTTATTTTGTCACCTCATTCCAGTAAAATTATAATGTTCAATTTTTGTGGCTTTGTAATAATCCGGCCGACGAAGCACCTCTATTTGCGCTAATATGACAATTCAATATCGCGCAAATCATTCGTTTTTCGGGACATGCAGGGTGTAAGGCGGTTTGTCTATTTCCGCTATTACAGCACAAATAGGCAAGCGAGACCAAGGGCCGAGACGTCCTTGATAGGGTGGTTATATTTTCAAGATGGCGGTGTGTGAAATACCCAGCAACTCAAGCTACAGCTGCTCACGCGAATAAAGGCGCAGCAGATGATGATGACAATGATCTCGATTATGATTATGGCAGCGATGATGATTATGGGACCCGCACATTTTGGTGTAGGACATTTCGGTTCAAGAGCTTTAAAATTTCGATTAGTGTTATTTGCTGATAATTGAGGGGGCGTGACCGGTCTAGGGCAGAGCGCTCCAAGGAGGCACGCCTGGGGCGTGACCCATTTTTGGGTGCTTTCTGTCGCTCCACTGCTGCGCTGGTGTCTACTGGGGGCAAGCAAATTCAACTACTTCATTTTACGCGCTTCTGTTTTATTAACGTGTATTTTAAGTGCGAATGCACTTTATAAGCGACCCTGAATTCCGGTGACCGCCGTCCGTCCACATAGCAACAGCTGCGGGTGCGCGCGCTCCTCGTCTTCCTTGGCAACGGGGTGACATGGGCGCGCGCTGCCTGGCCGCTGACATGGCACATACCCACGTGGGGGATTGGCCAGGAATCTCCTCGTCTTCCTTGGCAACGGGGGGAGATGGGCGCGCGCTGCCTGGCCGCTGACATGGCACATACCCACGTGGGGGATTGGCCAGGAATCGGGCGTGAGAAGGGCTAATGCACCCGCTTAAAGGAGTACTGACACGAAATTTCGAAGCTGAGATCCGCTCTAGCAATCAAGTACAACGACAACACAAATAGATGTCTGTGAATAAACGCATCTTTCTTTCTTTGTAGTTGTGTGTGTGTGTGTGTGTGTGATCTCTCTTTCGCGAACATTACCGAACCGCGCAAATTCAACTCCTGCATTCGCACTTTCACATTCTTCCCCTCGGGGAAATGCGGGGAATTTTTACTACAAAGTTCATTTACCAATTTATTTCAGGCGTTTGTATGAGGTTTTTGTTCGAACTTTGTCGTCCTAGGAGGCAGTTTCTTCCCATTACTGCCATCGGCGCCAGACACTGCTATCACGTGACTAAGGCCGACTAGCAAATACAAGGGATGCGAAAGCGCCACGTTCAAAATATTTGCTGCTCTGTGTTACGTTACCGAAACCCTCCGTCTGCTTTTCGCTGCCTGTTGGACGACGCTTGTGTAACCGCTGCTGCGCTTCAGTCGAAAGCTTGGGGATACTTATTAACTTTGGTGATACATTCTACTTGCGTCGTTTTCCTTGATTTCATTTTGTTGTCTTTTCGCAAGAATTACTTCGACCCGCGGCTTTTTTTCTGCTATACGGTGTTAGCACCAGTTCGTAGTGAAATATGTCAGCAAGAAGACTGGCACACACCACAGCCTTCTTATAATCTGTGTTCTGCATGAGTGGTGTGCACCAGTCCTTCTCACGTGCCATCACGTTATTGTGTCATGCGGCGCGCGCTACTCTACTACTTTTACTTTCGCAATTTACAATTTTGTGAATTTCGACAACTGAGCCCAGTAGCTCCTACAAGCTCTAAATTGCGGGGAAATCCCCAAACTAAGCATCTGCCACGAAACAAAGAATAAGGTTGTGATGTTATGAGGTTTCGGAGACTCGAGACGAGGTACTCGGAAGTACAGATCAGAGACTGCAGCACGGTTCGTAACTATGCGACGAAGAACATTTATAACTGACAATAAAGATGCCGGGAGGCGCAACACAAACGGATACAGAGTACAGTTGAAATGTTCAGGTGGCAGAAATGATGCGGGCAACGGAACAGTCCAATTCGTAACCGATAAACAAAGTGGAATGGGTGCAGTCTTACGATTCAACAAGTCTCGCTGTGGTTGCAGAGGCGTAGTGTTGACATCTGTGTTGTCAGGTGAAGCAGCGGATGCAGAGAGCTGCGGCACGATGCTTCCTCGGCCTCTTGTGGAGGGTGCGGACGTGGTGTCTGACTGTCCGGTCGACAGACGCAGTACATCGTGGTTCTGGCCGTCCGGTCGACAGGCCGCAGAACCCTACGACTTCATCACTAACAGCGAGTGCGCTGCGCTGCCCTCCGATTCTCAACGTCTTCTTTCTCCTCCTCCGCTTTCCTCTTCGTCATCACGATACCATTCAACCATTATTGTCTTTGTTGCGCCGCACACCTCTAGTGGATTGTCCATAGTCTTTTGATTTGTACACCCTATCACATCACAAAGGTCCACCACAACTTCTCAAATGTGTTTGCTTTATTTCGCTTTGCTTCTCACCGCTCTTGTTTGACGAAGCACTGTACAGTCGTTGGTCTTGTTTTTATTGAGTCCAATCCCCTCATACCCCTCTCCCCCTTTGCTTTCTATCTGCGCTCGCTCAGCCTCCTTCTACCGTCACGCTGTTTGTTTCGGTCTCAACTCTCCCCTTCACAAGCTTTGCATGCACTGTTTCCTGCCCGACGATGAACGCGCTGTGCAAAACCCGATGAAATGCGTAGAGATCGTCTCCGATAGCAGATACGCGCCGTTGATTGTTTACTACATTGACAGTAACGTTTTCGCAAGAATGCGGCGACACGCAAAGCCATAAGCGAAATAGTCTGCCGCGATGACGATAAGTGAAATGCATGGTCATGCAACGAACGCATCGTTCAAAACCGTTTTACCACCGGACGATAACCGGACGACACGCTCCGGCTGAAGAAAGACTGACGCATGGTAGATCCTGCTGTAGCCATGTCCGACGAGCCAACTAAAAAATGGGGTTGATCTCTCTTCTATACGAGCCGGTAAAACACGAAAGTGAAATGGGCCTTCACAGGAACAGTTGAATGTTTATTGTGCATCGATATGAACTTGCACATCGCTATTTATGTTTCGCCTGTATGGCACCGTTGTACACATCAACGTTAGACGCTGGATTGAAAGAGCCGGAGTACTGCCTAAATCCGACTGAAACCACAGGCGCTCGCAAACCATCCATGCGAAGGAAACCAAACGGGTTGCCAGCGAATCGTTTGGCGAACACATGGTCCGCTGCAGCGAAAAGAGCCGCGGACCGTGTCACAACCGCGATATTTGCAAGTCGGCGTCATTGCCTTACAAGCTCCGCCGCTGCTTCGCTGCGCGTCCTCTGTGCACGTAGGCGCTGGCATCGAGGCGTCTACTGTTGGTACTCAATAGCGTCATGATGCACTACTTCGCCTGGCCTCACTGGATGGCAGCACCATCTGTAAGTTAGGATATAAGGCGCATACGTCGTCCTACTTACGTGTCTGTTCATAGCACAGTTGGGAGCGCATTTCGTACGTCCCGTTGCGGTGAAAGAGAGCCATCGAATCTACAAGCAAGACCGACCAGTCATGGGCCATCGAGCAAATCTTCGCCGCGCTCGAAAGACACGGGCTCCATAAAACGGGCTCGTGACGAGTAGGGTCGCAGAAGAAGGCGCGACGCCAGCCCACGTCGAAGCGGAGCCGTAACCCGGCTCCTGCCTACTGCAGGAATTGTTTCAATAAAGTCCTTTCCAGTCCCAGTCCCAGGCCAGTCTGGAAACCCGGCGCAGCCGCGTCAATCGAAGTTTTTCTGGCGATGTCATTTCCGTGACGGATATGACGTCAATGAGATCTTGGAGGACCTCAGCATGGAGCACTTTCGTTTTAAAAAGATGAAAAACATGTCAGCACTAATCTTACTGCGCACATACCGGCCGACAGTTGACTGGTGGCAGCCGTAGAGGCGGTTGCTATCAACGCTTCCGTGGAAGGCGCCTGCACATAAAACCGTATTGCTCATAAAACTTGCTCCTAGGCGGTCATGGAGCGAAAGCCCCCTCAAAGTCATCGCAAAGGGGTCGGTCCCCAGATGACTGCACTGCCAATGCACAATTGCAAAAAGGCTCGAGCGCTAGCGGAGGAGCATTAAGCTATTCCGGCAATTCTGTGCACCGTCATCCTAAATGAAGCGAAAACAGCGAAAAGGCAGCTAACTCAGAGCAGCTAACGCCCGCCGTGGCGTACTAATGGTATGCGCGTCTCTTAAATTTGTTTTTTTCAATGAATGGGTGGGAAAATACCCTTGCTGCTCTTTTTTGGTTCAAAGAGAAGCATGTGCAGGACTTTTATTCGACGAGGTAGTCGTCTGACAGACCCTACGTGATCCTACAATTTCAGCGTGAAATACCATCGTCTGGGGTGACGATCAGTAGAAAATTAAGGCAGGATTTGTAACTAAGATCGAAGAGCCGTACCGCTGTTTACTCGCTTAGCCGTCGAGTTCTAATTGTGTTATTCGATGCGGCCTTGCCCCGCCGTAGTGGCGGCTGGCCTCTCTGAACGGACTATGAGGGGCCTGTTCTTAGATGAGCGCTTATGTTGCGACTGTTCAAACTTTCTAAACAATTTCCGGAATGAATGAAAGCATACATAAAGACACTTCTCTTGCCTCCACACAATGTTCTGAACAAATGTTTGGTGCCTTGCATCCAGTAAAATATTGTCCCTCACCTCTATCGATTGCTGCTTTCCATCTTTGTTCGTCTGTATATGTCGACTGGGAACACTTGATAGGAAACACGCAAAAAAGTTTTGCAAGGTATAAACAGGTGACGTATTTTACATCTGTATCACATAAGCAGTACAGATCGTGCATTGCATCAGGGGGTTCGCCCTTACATCGAGATTTATGCAAAAGCTGGATCCTAATTCAGTTCGAGGACTGCGCGGTGGCTGCACGATATGCACCGTTAACGCCGCAAGCGAAGGGAATTCGCATAGAGTAAAAAACAAAAATAAAGTCCTAGACGCACTCCCGAACCACTGCCGCTAAGATGTCAAAACAAGGAGAGCGAAACATGCCTTCAGGTTCGAATTTTTGGCTGCTCCAACGAAAACTCTGCTGTCTTAGTGTTCGTGTTAAAACTTTGGCGGTGATGATCCGCACGTCAAGATCTACCACAAAACAGTTCTGAAAAACAAAAGAGAAAGACGAGCGTGTTCGTGGTTCACAGATGCCGAGGCCCACCCTGCCGAGCCAGCTTGCACTGGCGGCCAGGGGCCAGGAGTTGCTGGACGCATGCGAGTCCCGAGACAAGAGAACCGCCCCGTCCGGCGTCTTAAGACACCGTCGTTTCCAGCTCAAAGTAAAGTGTCTAATACTACTACTACTCAATCATTGCGGGCACAGCGAAGCGCGAATGCAGTCTCGAATTCGCCAGCGCCGAAACAACTCTGCAGCCTAAACGTTCAACGCTAAGATGGGAGTCCTGACCGGCACGTGAAACGCAGCTTCCAAGATGGTGTATAAAAAAGACGCATTTCCCTGGAGATTGCCAAATCAAAACAGGAGACGCCAAAGGTGCGCTCAGTACGTACCTTTCTCCCAGCGTCATTGCACGTACCGCTTACAAAGAAGTATGCAGCATTGCACGGGCTGCAAGTGCACTAGCTAGTGCTGCAAGAGACGAGCAGCGTACGGAAAATAACTAAAAAACTTTTTATGGGTCTCCAGATGGTGAAGCGATGGGCCACAACGCGTAACCGCAACGACGTTCACGTGCGATGCTTCCTTTATCATGGCGTCATCGGGTTAACCACCAGTGTTGCCGCCGCTGAATGTTCAGTGTGGCCCGCATTTTCTCAAACGGTCTATACATTTTGAGAGACGAAAATAAGCTCGAAATTTATCCTCCGCCTCCGCTAAAGCAAGAGATCTGTTGGGATAGATATATGCTTGCTACGGCGCGACCGTGTACACTGAACCACGCCACAGGAGCCGCCATAACGAGCTCACGAGTTCAACACAGTCGTGCAATATGAGCCCCGAATTTACTCCGAGTTTTCGTGTCAATCAAACACACCCAGCCCATCCATGGTCGCGGCTTAGCGACCGAAGCCCCACCCAACCATGGTGGTGACGTAGCCGGTGGGGTATCGTGGAAGCAACGAAGTCACTCGAATTTGA
The DNA here is from genome assembly GCF_048455015.1 of Haemaphysalis longicornis. Lineage (NCBI taxonomy): Eukaryota > Metazoa > Arthropoda > Arachnida > Ixodida > Ixodidae > Haemaphysalis > Haemaphysalis longicornis. Next base: position 26,505,786 of record NW_027526225.1, read on the forward strand.
TGCTCCAGCAACAAAACTCATCAGCAAAGAATGAATGAAGTCCCGAGGCCATCGTCATTCAAATGCTGTCAGAGTCGCGAGGATGTTCGGTCCGAACGAAGAGTTCGCTCCAAGCCGAACGATAGCAGTGGCGAAGACGACAAGATTTTCCCATGGCAGCCGTCTTCATACACACTAAAACTCAATCGATGACCGATGACCCGACTTCAAGGTCGAAGACGCACTCCTCAATGTTCAAACATCATGCCCGTGACACGTTGAATTGAGGGGAATTCTGATACTACGCCCGCCGTCCGCACGTAAACAAAGCATCCCACATTTGCCAGAGTCGGGAGAAGGGCGCGTTCCTTTCGCTACAGTGAACCCCTTCGCTTACTTGTTTTGGGTTTGGGCTGACCTGCACTGGATCTACCCTCAAATCGAGTAGCAAACACAATTCAGTTGAAGAACAGGTGCCCTAGTCTCGATTCACAAATTCACAGTGAACTGTGAATTTTCCGGAAGTCTTTTCTGATTGGCTTGCAGTTTTGGACACGTGCTTCTGGTTGACAAAGTGGTTGTGTGTGTTTGTGTCATTTTGACGTTTCATGACGTCCTAGAGTGTGCCTTATTTCTCTTTATTGAAAGCGCATTAGTCTTGGACGGCAATGAAAAACTAGAATAAATGCAGCGGACATGACAAGGAACGCCTGTCTTTTCTATTCAACAACAATAAGGCTTGTATGTCACGCTCTCTCTGTGATTTGCTGATAAGGCGTGGCAGAATTTAAACCGCTGCGGGAGCGATAACGTTACACATTGGCAACTTCAGCCTTCATAAAAGTGCCGTGATATTACATAAGAGCTTGAAAATGGCGGTGCTGCCGCCGTGAAATAAAGGAAAAAATTTCACCGCTGAACGCCGAAAAAATTGGAGCCGCCCCGAGCCGAGAGCAGACCGTGAACTGTGACTTTGCGGCAGTCCTTTCTAATTGGCTCTAAATTTTGGTCCCGTGCTTTCGGTTGTGTGCGCTGTCGTCATTTTGACGTTTCATGACATTTACTGGCACCAGTGCTAAAGTTTGCTTTATTTCTCCTTACTGATCGAAAGCGCAAAAGTCTTGGCCAGCAGTGAAAAACTAGAATAAATACAGCAGACATGACAACGTAGGGCTGTCTTTGCTAATGGAAACAATGCGGATTGCTTGTGACGCTTCCTTTGTGACTGGGTGAGAACACGTGGCGTAATTTAAATAGTTGGCGGGAGCGTTTATGTCAGTCTAGCGACTTCAGCCTCCGTAAACTTGAAGTGAGGTTACGTAAAAGCCTTAAAATGGCGGCTGTTGTCACCGTGATGTATGGTAAAAATTTCACTGACCTTCGGCGCTGGGAAATCCCCGTGAATTTGAAACAGGCGCAGCTGTTTTAAAGCTGTTTTCTACCAAAATAAATAATAGTTTTGACTGCTTCCAAGTCAGCGATCCCGGAGCATACAAATAACGTGCTGTATTTTGTTTTTATGTGTGCCAATGAAATAAAAGTGACTTGTTTGGCGTAACAGCAACATCAGAAGATAGTACAAGCCGAATAGTACATGACGAAGCGAATCCCGTGTATGGCATTTGTCCACACTCCTCCTAGTTATATGGTGGTCACATGATCGAACTCAAGAGAAAAATAACACAGAAAACTGAGTGTTTTATTTGTTTCTGCGCTGATTGAAGTTGAGCTCACAAGCCGAGCATACATCGGTAGGAGTCGAGCATACAACCGATAGCCACGGCCGTCCGTTTCTGTGATCATGCGATAAACTTGTAACAGCAGGCGATAGCGTGGCGGTGGTGCCGGCCGGGAAGGGGATAAGGCAACAACGCTTTCATTTAAGCAGATAGCTCGACTATGTTACTAAAAGTGGTTGAAAGAAATAAATAGATACGGAAAAAAAAGAACGTGTGATGTTCTTTAGCTTAACATCCACCGTTCGCTCGCTTCTGGATCAACGTTACTTGATCGCTTTGTGGTGTTCACGCCAATTTCAACCTGAAGAAATGTCTTTCCCTTGGTAGCCTCAGCTGCCGTGCTAATGTTTATAATACATGCCAAGTGTTCTTATATCTTTTACGTGTCAATTTGATATCTTGGTTTTATCTTTATAAGTGACGCCTCAAATTACACTGCATAAAGCCATAGCTTTACGTGTATCACTTCACTAATTGTTTATGTTGTGCTAACGTAAAAACATGGCGAATTCACTGTGAATTTATCCAGTTGAGAATAGGGGCCTGCAACTAAATTCTACGTGGCGCTGCACGCAGATGTTTGCACACGCCGTGCTTTTTCAACGTGAGCGGCCACAACTGGGCCCGCTGATAATGCGAAGCGCGCCCGCATGATTGCACTGGTTTCGCTGGAGCTTATCCGATGCTCTAATATCACTACTTTGTTAACTCGAGCAGCCAGAAACTCGGGAGTGGGCTGTCTCGGGCCTTCTGAAATAACTCTCCAGTTTTCATCAGTAAGGTGGCTCCTAAAAACCATCTCGAAATGCCGCAAGAAAGGCGTGAAATTCAGGAATTCTGGACACGTAGTTACACTTGTCCTGTAGTGTAATTGTCTTACTGCAGGCTTGACGTATGGGAGCACGAAAGTAAAATTTGCGCTAACAAATTTTTGGTCATTTATTTGATTGACATAATTTATTGAATACACGCTGTCAGGATCCGTCGCTAAGATTAGGTAAAGTATGTCGGCGGCTTCCGGGGTGACACGTGTACGTTGTGTTATCAGCTGAGCGACATTAAAGTTGAGCCAAATATAAAGAAAATCGTTAAAGTATTCGCATTAGGTGCAGAGGATGGTAATATTCGTTAATAACTCCAAGTGCAGCGGGTGAGTGAAAGTGGGTTTTTGCGAGGCTGCTTGAGTAAGAAAATTGGGGGGTTATGGAATTACAGATTACGGGTTATAAGGGATTAAGGGATTAGGGAATGCGGAAGTGTGGTCTAGATTAAGGAATTGCGGGTTTTAAAGGTCACTGGTGTGGTACGTGTTGAATCACGATATAGTTGGGGCGTGAAAGGCTGGCTTCCTGTAGAATGATTTCGGGAGGTTTATCTTGAGCTTTAAAGGGGTCCTGAAATACCTTCCGCCGATACATGGATGTACATGTAACCAAATAAAGCAATGTATTAGCAGTCTCCTCCCTCAAGAATTTTGTTAAAGCGATGAGTATTACCTGAGAAATCGTAAATAAAAAACCACGCATTATCGTCGCGCCGCGTTTCCTCCTCCTTTCACTGTTGACGGCGCGCGAGCCTTCCCTCCCATGATGCTGCGCTTCTCAGCGGTGACGTACTTCCACTATGGCGCTTCTCAGACTGCCGTCTGCTACGGGCAAGCTTTGTTGAGACCATGAATCCCGCACTCCGCTCAAGGCTGGAAAAGCGAACGAAAAATCTGGCCGCATATGTGCGGCGGCCTGGCGTTGCCCTTTCGCAGTGTACGTTGCTGCAGTTGCTATCGGCGGCACGTGACTTTTTATCGGCGGTGAACTCGCAGCCGCTCGGCAAGGATCCTGCGCTCCGCCCCTTTCATGCACCGAGCACTGTTTATCCAAAACGCGCCGTATCATGATGTGGCCCCGGTGGTGCCGGGTCTTATTTTGCGGCGGTGGTAATTCCTGGCGGCGACATGTGAAAAAGACATTTTAAACCTATACAGAACCCGTTCACAAAACGCTTCAATCATGTGACCAGTTCAGCTTGGGGCGACGCGTGGTGGAGAGCGGCAACGTTGACAAAACATGCTCCGGCGTGGCTCTGAGCTTTCTAGCGCTGGAGCGAGCGCCATTTCTTTGACCATCTTAAACATCGGTTGCCTTGGCAACAAGGCAAAAACCGCTCCAGAAGTCAGTTACGGTTGCGTGATCCCGGTTCAGCTCGGGGCCCCACCTCGCGACATGTGGGCACTGCAGGCGTACCACTCACTTCCATTGAGAACTGCGACATGCGTATGGCATTACAGGATGCGATGGTGTGTGTGTTGTGGACGCCTGTGTTTCGCGATGAAATGCGACGTTGTGCTTCTGCGGGTGGATAGGGCTTCCCATAGTCTGGATTATCTTTCTCGAGCGGCGTACGACTCAACCTCGCATGGGGTATGTTCAGTGTGCGTGGCTAAAAGCCATCTCGGCTTGTGCGCCAGAGTTAAGTGACTTGCTGTTCGTCCCGCAAACCGCCTGCGAGGTGAGTGCCGAATTTGCGATGGGCAGGAGGAGGCAATCCATCGTCTGTCAATCGCGGTTCAGACTTGCAACGCATGTTGTGACGTTGTGTGCGTTCGAAACGCATCTCTGGATTGTTTTGAAGTTGGATAAAATGTATTCGTCAAACCCGGGCATGCGGCTCAGGGTGTTCTCTGCGATTGCACGAAAGAAGTGTCACGGGGCTTCAACGCTTTCTTTATGAAACGTACTCCGGTAAGAGGATATCCATGTCGTGTTATGGCCGTGTTGCAATGAATACAAACGGTTAAGCGTTTGTTTAGACTTGTTTCGTTTGCCGTAACATGTCCAAGCACTCCGGCACTTCTCTGGCAGATCAGCCAGCGAGCCGACGCTGAGCAGACGACTCATCTCTTTGCCGGAAGTGCGTGAAAAAGCCGCCCAATAGCAAAATGTCTAGCTCATGACGAACGTCTGGGAATCGATGATGTAGACATGTGAAAATGGCGGTGTCCAAAAACACAAAGGAAAGGGTGAGAAAAAAGCGACAAGCTTTGCAACAAAAGTGTGAGCTTTCCGCTGCGCGTAAGAGAGTAATACTTGGCACAGATGACGTTGACGACCCAATCTAACAATTGCGCTACTTCATTTAGTGTGCTCAAAACGCCTTTCAGGGCCCCTTTAATATACGCTCTTAGGGAGATAAGTTTCTTGCGGAGGCCGCGCCAGTTTCATTGCCAGTTTATTAAAGGTTCCCCTTGGTCCGTAGTTCGATATAGGGACCGGGCAGCTGGACGGGTGGCGCCACCACTCGGCGCTCCCCTCGTCAGATGAATGAGCCGGTGCATTGGACTACACAGCCTCCCGTTGCTTTTGTCGTGTTTTCTTCGGTGCTTTGTATGTTTTGGTGGCGTTGTGAGCAGACATGTGAGATGAAACGAAGTCTAGGCAGATGTGTTGGGTTCTTAGATGCAGTATTGACTACGTAAACTTGTCGGACGCTTCGAAAGTTGGGTATCGGCTGCAATGGCATGAGCGCTTTTTGCAGCGATCTGCGCTTGGCTCCACCCGTTCTGAGTACGAATAAAACTACTATTATTAGTATTATTTTCTTCTTAAATGCACTAACGGCTACGCAAACTTATTGGGTGCTTGTAAGGTTGGGGAAGGGCTACATTGACACGAGCGCTTTTTGCAGAGCTCTGCGCCTGGCTCCGCGCGATCTGAATAGGAATAAAACTATAAGCAATGTAAGAATTCATTTCTACCACTTTAAATTATCTTCACTGGTTTCAATGACTACGGTTTCCACGCCAGCCTTAGCGCTGGGATACCTCGATACGTGTGCTATAAATAGAAAGACACCTGCGTACGAGATGGATTACCGTGTAGCCGTAGAAATGCTGCGGTAGTTTACACTTTCTGTAACCGTGAGCGTTGTACCTTCGGTTGTAGTGAGCGGCACTGTGGCAGCATGGGAGCCTGAAAGCCGAAGTGGAAATCCCACGTTTGTGGTGGTCATTTTATCAAGAGCCAAAGTTATTCACCAACTCAACAGCCCAAGCTACAAACCATCCCTCCTCCTCTTTCCGTTTTACCTCCTGCGTAGAATAAAGACTTGCACCAATAGTTAAAAAATGTGGCAGTGTTAACGTCAGCCGGTGTTTTTCAATGCTTAAGTATTCTTTACAGAGTACATAAAAAATTGTGTAATGCCTAGTGAAGACACCAAAAACGCGCGATTAGTTGCCTCAAATATGAGTGCATGATCCCGAGTCCTCCACCACAGACACATTTCCAACACGCTGGAAAAAGTGTAGATTTCGAGAGGGGGCATGGAAGTTCAAAATTAAATAGCAAAATCATCTAGCCCTCCGTCTATTGATTATGATGGTTGAACACAAAGCTTTCTTCGTGCGAAATCGAATGAGAAATGGTCAAAGTCAAAGACACTGCGATCAAACGACCAAACTGCGTGCTGGTCAAATTCGACGCTTAACTAGTCAAAGTTTAACTCCAGAAGGCAACCAAGGAAACCCATACGATAGAGTTTTGCGATAAACCATCATCGTCGTTAGACGGAGGTGGGCATGATTTTTCAAGCGTAGGTGGCAGCTTGTAAACCGACCGCAGCATTCAGTTGTGAAGCATGAGTACAGGTTTCTGCCACCTTCCTGTCTTGCGTCCTTCAGCCACGCAGGAATTGGTTTTTTAAAAACCATTTACCAACTAGCCAGCAACCATTGCAATTCTTGTAAAGCAATGCTTCTCCACGACAAGCAATAACGTTCTACTATCATGCGGTATTTATTCTATCAACGATTCCCGATGACTGTAGTAAGAGCATTTCTGTGAAATTAAACACGTTTCAGCCGTAGGTAATGAAGTTACGGAAGCGTCGTCCGTCACAATTTCTGTTTTGAGGTAAATCTTCGAAGACACAGCCCAACTTTGTCTTTCGCTTGTGCACGACGTCCACGCCGTTTCGTCATCAACTGCTAAAGGCCAGCGCCGCGGCATTCCTAGATCGGTTGCACACACCGGCTTTCTTGGAGCATTTAGCGGCAATATACTCCTCGATTCGCGAAACTACATGCAGGCATGAAAAAATTGCACAAAACAACGAACTTTCACTTCCAGCTTGGCTTCCAGCTTGGCGCATTGAGCGTTGTCTGCTATTTGTAAATACTGAGTATGGGCGTAAATAACAGACATGGCATGCCTCGTAAACGTCACATCCGCGCTCAAGATTTACCGATCTGAAAAATGCACGTGGGGTTACGTGCGCTTTGCAAGCTGCACCGCAGAAAAACGACAGAAAACCATGCACAACTACGCTGAGCTGACCGCCACCGGCATTCCACTGACGAGCGGTTCGCCACGGGCGGCGCTGTTCGCTCAAACGACGGTGGTGCCATACAACGGCCGCCCGGTCCCTATACAAAAGGCGCTGGCATTGCAAGCGCAGGCCCTTGCTGATGGGGAACGGACCTGTTTGTTATGGTTGCGGGAGGAGTGACCGAGGGCTTCCTCTAGTGCGGAAACTCGAAGTATGAGACCATCGAATCTGGCGCTGTTATACAGGAAGAGATGTTGGATGAGAAAGGGTTCGAGATATGGTGCTGAATTTATTCATGGATGAATTAGTAATATATCCTGATTGGCGAGCGCCTGGATACTTTTTTCAAGGGTTATTCCATAAGGCAACGCTTCTGATTTATTTGTACCAGCTGGGTTAACACTTCTAAAAAAAATTGTTTGACAACATCAGCCTAGGCTGTGCGAGTACTCGACCATATTGTGTATTTTATGCATACGACATAGTTTTGGAGTGTATCTCGCCGTTCTTGCGCACCAAAAGACAGGTGAATTTATTCCTGAAGAAATAGTGCGGCTGACGCCAAAATACAATCACGAAAGAGACGAGACGCTTTTATAAACGTGCTTGCACCTGCAGCATTCATCAAAAAACACTGTCTTTATTTCTAACTATTGTTGCTATTGTGTTGTTGTGCCACCAGATTTGATGGACAAAGCTTCAAAACATTCTTTTCCGCAGAAAGACGAACGTACCAAGTCTTCTTTTGGCTACTACTGTTATATTCATCTTCGTACAAAAGGACGCACGATGCGATGAGGATAAGGAAAACTTCAAAGACAACTTCGCACACGTAAGTCAAAGTGTTGGACCCAGTTGCTACAGCAGGGTTTTTTTAAGGTGCATTGCTTCTGCCACTTATGAAGCAGTGGAGACTACACAACTGAATCACAAGGAGGACAATCCGCAATGAGGAGACCGTTATTCAAAGTTTGCATTTTGAATTTTGATGCACTTAGGCGGACTTCTAATCGGAAAGGCGTGAATTTAAATCCAACCACTAAATTTGATGGGACAGGCTGTCACATATTGTTGAGCACTATTACATAACGGATCGAGACACCCATCAACCACACATGAGGCTATAGGTGTAGCTGCCAACGTTGCAGTTTACCGTAAGGTTAAAAAAAGACCGAAGAGAGTTTTTATAGCCACGTTTATGCTACTTGTCAATTTGCTCGAACTATTCACGTGTTAATGTGTTAATTGCGTGATTTGAAACGCTCAATAGGATTGGTTCTTTTTGTCGCATGAGAAGATATAAACTTTATTGCAGTATGCAATTTAGGGGCGGGTGGTGACCACTGGGCACAGCCAAGCGGTGACTTCGGATACACATTCCGACAAGGCATTCCGGACCCCATCGTCAGAGCCGCCAAACGCAGTCTCCAGTTGATCAACAGAAGGGATTAGGCATAAGGGGTTTCGAAGGCACGCCCACATAGTGTGACAGGTGGTGTCCACTTCTCCTAAGGGGGGGGGGGGGGGGGGGGAGGGGAAACCGGTGTTGGGTACTGATGGGGGTATATGCGAGAAAGGTGTTCGCTGCTCGGAAGAATATTAGTTTGAAGGATCCGCCACAAGCGTTCTTTAGTGGTATAAAGTGAGGAGTGGGCTGAGGGGTACTTGTGGCGGTGGAGACGGCAGTGCGCGGTGATAGCAGCGTATCTAATAAGGGTATCTCGAGTGGATTGCGCTGCGTGGTTAGGAGTAACAGAAGGGCCTGCTCAGGCAGTAAGATCTCGAGCTGCTGTATGGGCCACCTCGTTACCCCCTAAACCACTGTGGGCAGGTGTCCACACGACCTCCACGGTCATTTGGGGCGGATTGCGCAGATGAATTTTGAGAGCTTTGGCTGGTATGCGCCATCAGGCAAAGTGTCGTTCGCAGACTGAAAATCGGACAGGATGACTTTTGGGGTAGGACTTTGAGAAACGGCTAGCACAATTGCCGCCTGTTCCACCTCAGTAGGTACGTGGGTGTCTGTTTATCGCGAGCATCGGTCCTTTTCACAAATATCCGAAGCGTAATCAAAAAGCGCACTGAAATTTCCGCGCCGATTCACTCCTGCGCAGCTGATATTATCATTCTAACCGAAATATGGCTCCATAGAAACATCGTGATAGAGAAATTTTTGACTCTCCCATAACGTATAACTTTTTCTGTTGTGATAGGGAGGCGAGGCAAGGTGGTGGCGTTTTAGTTGCCGTCAAACCGCATCTTGAATCATTCGCTCTTAACATATCTTCGTCCTTGGAAATGGTATGGGTATCGGTAAAACTGTCGCATCGTAGAATAATTTTAGGAGTCTGCTACCGCCCCCTAACGCCCCAGCCACATTTGTCACTGAACTTCATGACGCCATAAATATTGTAATCACCCGCTATCCTTCATTTCCTGTTTTCGTGTTTGAACCCTTTAATTACCCAGGAATTAATTGGTTTCCACCAATCTCTTTCTCAAGCCAAGCATTCGCCATTAACCAACAATTTCTCGATTTATGTGAGCACTTCAATCTAACTCCAATGGTCTTAAAGCCCACTAGAAAAGCAGCTACAACTGCTACAATACTCGATTTACTGTTCACAACTTGTCCTGACCTATGTATCCGAGACTATACATATGCCGAAATTAAGCGACCATGTTTTATTAAATTTTTTGATCAATTTATCGGTACAGAAGGTGACAAGGCGAACTAAAATAATAAGTAATTACAGCAACGCCGATTTTACGAGAATAAACCAGGAACTAGACGCATATTTAAGTAAATTTCTATACGGCTTTTATGAACGCACTGTTGAGTCTAATTGGAGCCTTTTCAAAAATTAAGTAGCACACCTCAGCAAACGCTTCGTAGACGTTCGAGAAATTTCTTATAACCCTAAGACCCCTTGGTATAACCACAATATCAGGCGTTTAACGAACAGAAAAAAACGCTTTTATCTCTTAGCAAAGAAGACTGACAGCGAATGCCACCGGTCACAGTACCATACAGCAGCTGAAGAATACGGGTCGGAAATTAAAAACGCGAAAACGAACTTCCTTACTAACACTTTACCGGACATGCTGCGTAATAACCCTAGAAAATTTTGGAGCGTAATAAACCCACGCGAGAGAACAATAGCCCTGACTGATTCAAACAGTGAACCGATACCGGAATGTGAGTGTGCTAGTGTACTAAACAATGCATTTTCCAGTTGTTTTTCACGCACAGTAGCCTGTGATACGCCGGAACTTCGCTCTTACGATTATATCCCAATGTACCCTGTGCTCATAGATACTAATGGAATTTGTAAAATCATTCACAGTATCAAAGCATCGTCCGCTTTTGGTATTGACTGTATTAATCCAAAGTTACTTAAAAGTACCAAACATTGTTGTTCCATTATGTTATCTAAAATTTTTCAACAATCCTTAGACGTCGGGTTGCAGCATATAGATGGGGGGACAGACATTCACCTTTAAACTATAGACCCATATCAATCACTAGCGTTCAGTGCAAGATCCTTAACACATACTTTTTTCTAAGATAGCAAATGTTTTTGGAATCTAATTCATTTTTTCATCCAGCACATGGTTTTTGTAAGACTTTTTCATGCGAGACGCAACTACTGCTATTCACTCATAAACTGCACAGTATTCTTGACCGTAGTTGTTTTGCTGATTGCATCTTTTTAGATTTTGCGAAAGCGTTCGATAAAGTTTCGCACCGATTACTCCTACTACAATTAAGAAATTTGGGTCTTGATACTAATACACTAAAATGGATTGAAAATTGTCTCACTAACCACCGACAATTTGTAGTGGCTAACGATACAAGCTCTTCATTTGGGCCTGTGCTGTCGGGTGTCCCCCAAGGCACAGTATTAGGGCCACTACTTTTTCTCATCTATGTTAATGATTTGCCAAACTGTATTTCTTCCCCAGTCCATTTATTCGCTGATGACTGCGTCCTTTGCTGTGAAATAACCACAATTAATGATGCGCATGCGCTACAGGATGACAATAATGCTATCTCTTCCTGGTGTGGTAAGTGGCAGATGACCTTAAACATTGTCAAATACAAATCCATGCGAATCTGTCGTGCCGCTACTAACCCGTTTTCATATCGCTTAAACGGCACCACTCTGCAATCTGTTTCATCTTACAAATATTTAGGCATTCATGTTACATCCGACCTATCATGGAAAGTTCACATCGAATTTATCGTCAACAAAGCTAACCGCATGCTTGGCTATTTAAAACGCAACTTTCATTCAGATCCGTCTTCCGTAAAACTTAATTGTTACAAAAGCATCGTACGCTCGCAACTTGAATACGCATCATCCATATGGGATCCTTCCACGGAAACTCTTACTGATTTGCTGGAAGTGGTTCAGAACAGCTCGGCACGTTTTATTAACTCAAACTACCACCGAACAACCAGCGTAACCACAATGAAAAAGAATTTGGGCCTTCCACTACTAAGTTCACGTCACAAAATCGCACGTCTCTGCCTCTTTCATAAAGTTTTTTTCCACAGCACTTTGCGAGATTGTTTAATCACTTCGCCATCATATTTATCATTGCGTCTGGATCACACGCGCAAAGTCGGCGTCATCAGTTGTATTACTAAGGCTTCCTTTGATTCATTCATCCCGCGTACGTCTAATGACTGGAACCACCTTCCACGAGACATTGTAGAAATTAACGATGTCAATTTGTTTCGCTCTGCATTGTGTAGTGTTACTTGAATAAGTCTTGTTTTGTGCACGCGCGATTTCTCACGGGCGAAATGTATTTAAATTACTGTATTACTCCCGAAATGTATGTACGTGTACAAATTTGTATGTCTGTATAAAAGTGTTAGGTATTTTCTTCTACATTTCTCGAACCAGCTTGGTAATTGTTTTTAAATACCTGCCTGTTTTCATGCTTTTTCCCCCTCAAACCCACCCCCCTCGGTATCGTAATACCCTGAGGGTACCAATAAATAAAATAAAATAAAATAATGTACCTACAGTTTTCTTTGCGCTAAAGAATTGGGAGATATATGACAAGCGCCAGCGGTTCACGAGTTTCGAACCCTTATGACTTGGCTTTCGAGGCCCTTGGGCTATGCCGCGATGACAGTCGCACGAGAGCCGGCGTACTAGGCATCGTATGGCCGATGGCAAACATCCCACCAAGAGAGCACTGAGGACGAAAAAGAGGTACGCTCTCTGTAATAAAATAACAGAAATTGAGCACAAAGGCAGCGAAAATATAGATAGAGAACGTGCTTTTTTGAGCACTATAGCACACTGTCGACTCGAAGTACAGTAAAAATTGCGCAAGGCCGACTAGGGGCAAAGATCGCCAAGAAGAAGTTATTTAATGATTGATAAGACTGTAAGTACTAAAACCTGTGAGTAGAAGTAAAGGTCCAAAACTCATGGAAATACAATACAAAACAAAATGGAGATAGCTGGTGTATAGAGCCAGGATGATTACATGTGATATGACAGGAGCTTCAGAAATTTCACGTCACCTAAGAACATAAGAACACGTTGACTAGAAAACATTGGTTCATAGGCTGAAAAGTATGATGGGTGCAGTGGAATGTGTCGTCTGTATAATTCAGGAATATGTTTGTGTCGTGTTGTGTCAAGTGCCTTGCATATGATTAGTATGTGGACTACGGATAGGCCCTTCCCACACCTGGTACACAAGGGTCCCGAAGTTCCAGTGAGCAGGTGGGAGTGCGTTACATGTGTGTGGCGTATCCGCAGCCTAGCCAAGGCGACCAGTGTATCTGTTGTGTAAGTCAGTTGTGTAGCGTCCCAATTGTGGTTTTATTACATGTAGTTTGTTGCCTGTTTGTTGACTCCAGTGTAATTTCCATGTGTTAGGAAGCTGTCGTCTGATTTGTGTCTTTAGGTCAGTGTAAAATAGTGTTGTAATGCCAATTGTAGTCATTAGAGCAGCCGCACCAGCCATTTCATCGGGGGCCTCATTGCCAGGGCATCCACAGTGCCCTGGTACCCAGCTTGTAGTTATTTGAAGATTTGTGGCATATGCAGTCATTAGTACCTTCGAAAGAACATTGATCACATAGCTTTTAAATGACCTGCCTGATAACAGTGCCTGTACAACGGAACCTATTTACACGACGGACTTGGGAATGTTATGTTTGACAATGTGATCTGAAACGAGTAAGGTGCCATACGCTTCTGCTGTGTAAATACTGTTATGAAAATTTATTGTTCTGCTAACTATAAAATTTGGTCCGTGCGCTGCACAAGAGACAGCACAAGCAGTTTTCGACGCGTCGCTGAAGAATTCTGCGCACCTGTACTTGTACTGCAGCAACAGGAAGTGCTGCAAAATTGTACTCCTGGCTACCCTATTTTTTGTACTAGTGTGAATGACAGGTCGCATATTATAGGGCGTAGATGACATGGTGGAATCAAGTTATGAATGGGTGTCTTGTGCGTGTCTGACAGTAGGACCTTGAGTGCAGAAGCCTCGTTCCTAACTCTCAGAGAGAAACGAAGGAGAGAGATGGCCTGTTTAAAAAGAATTATAAATTTGATGTATCGTAAATGATAGGATTAAACAGATGGTTGGTGACAGATACGATCTTAGATGCATACAGCAAGTCAACATACTCCCCTTGATGCCATTGGCACCACTTGTCACACTCGACATATAGGCTTTCGATAGGGCTAGTGCGGAAAGCGTTGCATGAGAGGCGAAGGCCAAGATACAGCACTGGGTCGAGCATTTTAAGGGCTGTTTTTGTCGCTGACCCATATACGACACTGCTGTAGTCAAGCCGAGACCTTACAAAGGCTGTCTGGAGGCGCAGCATGAGTTGTTTTTTGGCTCCATAGGGAGTTCATGGTTTTAAGCATTTGCATTTGAGCTGTTTGATACGAGGAATGAATTTAAGATTGTCATCGAATAAAGTACCTAAAAACTTGTGCTCCTTGTTCACAGGAATAGTGATGTTTGGGTCTGCGTGGACTCCATGCTTCCTGAAGAACACAACACAAGAGATTTTGCCGGGATTCAGTTTAAAACCATTCTTGTCAGCCCACCTGCAATGTTTGTTAACACCAAGCTGGACTTGACGTTCACAGTTTGACATTTTACATGATATAAATGGTATCAGGAGGTCGCCTACATACATGGAATAAGAGATTGTAGGTGGCAATACATTTCCAGGAGAGTTCATCTGTACTATGAAGAGAGTGGAGCTCATCACGCCACTTCGAGGGCGGACGTTTTCTTGCACGTGAACCCTTGAGAGTGCACTACCGACTCTCACGCAAAATGTTCTCTCCGACAAGTCACTAACAAGGGTATTTAACATGTTACCCGAGACACCAAATGACTCGAGGTCTTTAGAATGCCGTAACGGCAAGCGGTGCCATAGGCCTTCGCAATGTAAAAAAAACTAAGACAGAACTGATTGTGAACGAATTCTTCCTTGATATACGATTCAAGTGCCACGAGTTGGTCGTTCGTGGATCGCCCCGCTCTGAAGCCTGCCTGGAAGCTCACAAGAAGACGGTGGTACTCAAAAAAGTACATCAGTCTCCTGTTTACCATCTTCCCGAAGAGCTTGCACAGGCAGCTTTTCAGGGCGATGGGACGGTAACTTGAGGGGGACGAAGGGTCCTTCTCTTCTTTTAGGAAAGCCACTACAATGGCCTTCCTCTAAGACTTTGGAAGCTGCCCCGAAAGCCATATTTTGTTGTATAGATGTAGGAGTGTTACAAAAGTGTCTGCATGTACGTGCTGTCTCAATATATATGTGATGTTGTCTGGGCCTCGAGCTGAGGATTTACAGGTACTCGGAGCACCCCTCAGTTCATGAAGCAAAAACTCGGAGTTATAAGACGTGGTTGATATGTCATTGTCATGTAAAGGCTTCTTTTCGGCCGATTGTTTGTCTTTTATGAAAGTGTTTGTGTAGTGCTGAACTGAACAAGTGTTGTAAGTGTTGTACGAGAGTGTCAACCTGGTCTTCGAGTGTGTCCCCTGTTGTGCTGACCAGAGGCAGGCTATGTGTTTGTTGTCCCTTGAGTTTGCGTATCCATTTCTATAGTTTTCGTGTGTCTGTGAATGAGCGCCAACTACCTCGTTTTGCCTCACGGCGCAAACGTTTTCCAAACATTTTTCGTAGGGAATGGGAATGGACTTTTCGGCGGCGTCGAGCATGTGCGCCGTGAGTAGTTAGGAAGCTTCTTGATTATGTAGGTGTCTTATGGTTGTGTAGTGTAGTTTGGATGTCTCTGTAATTGTATTCCAGTTAGCTCTTGTTTCATTGAACCTGTTCTGAGAAGTTGGCTACGTGGGCCTTTACCTATATATGTTAGTGAGGTGAGGAAGTGGTCACTGCCATATGGTTCAGTGCCCACACCCCATTCTAGAACAGGAAAGAGAACTGCAGAATCAATTGCTAAGTCAAGATATGAGTTTATGTTGTGTCCTATGTTATGGTATGTAGGCTGTTTTTTGTTGAAAAGGCATGCTCCCGAAGATTTTAGCAATTTCTCTATCAGGCGAACTCGGGAATCTGTTCCTGAGGAGCCCCAAAGAGGGTTGTGCGCATTAAGGTTGCCTCCGAGAATGTATGGCTCGGCCAGCTGGTCAAACAACGCCTCGAAGTCAGAGCTCGAAAGTGCAAGATTATGAGGAATGTAAGTGGTGCACACCGTTATCAACCTATTAAATATTATTGTGCGAATTGCTACAACCTCAACGACAGTGTTAAGAGTGATAGGATGGCATGCTGATTTCCGGACGATTATTGCCACACCACCCGAGGCCTGTGTGCAGCCATCCCTATAATTTTTAGATACCTCATAACTATTAAAGAAATTTGTGTAAATAGAATTTAAATGTGTTTCTTGGACACACATTACACTTGGCTGATGAGCGTGCAGGATCTCGTATACATCATCAAGATTATTGAGAAGGCCACTGCGGTTCCATTCAACAACATTTTCTCTTACCTTTATAGTGTGTTAGAGCTACAGGAGTGTGACTATTTACGTAAGGTCTTTCGGGGCTTGCATTCTTGGGAGGGTTTTGTTTACAGTCTCTGGAGGTTTAGATGGATGGACCCGCTCCTTCCGCTGCGAAGCAGACAGGAACGGTCCCACATCCATCTCATCATCAGATGTGAAAGGGGTACCCGACAGGTCCGACTAGGAGTGCTGGGTCCCCGCCGAAACCAGACGCCACTCCGCCCCCACCCCCGGCGAGCCGCGTCGGCGTAACTCCCCAGTGGTAAAGAGGCAAACCTGTTTCGCGCCTCCGGGAAGGTGATGTTTTCTGTGACCTTCATGTTTATTATTTTGTTCTCAAGTTGAAGCTTCTCGCATTTTCTGCAGAACGCCGCGTGTGAGCCATGACAGTTAATCCAGAAGAGGGCTACAATTATCTGTGGCCTGGTTATGTTGGGCGCACTTGGCACAGGGGGCACAGGTTGGGCGCACTTGGCCCCGACATGAGTTAGTACCATGCCCGAACCGCTGGCACTTGAAAGAGCGCCGCGGGTTTGGGATGTACTCTCGGACGGAACACCTTATGAAACCAGCATTGATGTGGCCTGGAAAGACGGATGTTCAAATGTCAGGATGGTATGTCTAGTGGGTACTACCTTATCGTCTCTTTTTATGTTTATCCGCCTAACAATCGGCGTCTGTCTCGTTTGAAAGATCTGGCTCCGAGATCACGCCATACGAGCTGTTGAGGCTGCGGTGGGGCATGACATTGATGTCAAGATCGGCAATTCGGTTTTGCTTCAGGAGTTTTGTGGCCTGCTGTTGACAGTGTACTTCGAACAAGATCTCGCCAGTTCTTTATTTCTTAGCTTTATAGGATTCACGTAAAATACTTTCCAGAAACATCGAAATCAAGAACATGGCCTGTGAAGCGATAGGCCTGGCTTGTACAAGAGATTCGACTACCAAGAAGTGGGGGTAGTTTTCAGGTTGTCGGATTGTCATGGCCGGAAGGGGTGAAAACGATACTTCGGAGCGGCGCCTTTTAGGGGGCGGTCATTGGATTTGGGGAATTTAGAAAAAAAAAACCATACATCATGTTTAAAAGCAGGGGACGGGGGTACTTTCTCCGTCAGCCCATCCGCCGGAGCTTGACCTGAGCTCCAACGGCCACCAGTGGTGGTTTCTGCCCTTGACCTCACAACTCCTAGCCACGGTAGATTACAGCATCAGTCTGGGGACTCTGGGTCCGCCGTGTCGCCAATACCGTCACCAATATTACTGAAAGTGCCCCGTGCGGGGAGACGTTGAAAAACCTAGTGACGACTAAAACACGGGAAAATCACCTGGCCCGAATGACCTTAGTGCTGCATTTTTATAAGCATTTGAAACACAAGTCTTCTTCTGCTTTAACTGTAGTATATCGAGAAGCTTTGGAGTTAGGTGAGCTGCCACCGTCGTTTTCGTCTTCCCACACGATTTTAATTCCTAAGACCGAAAACATCGTCAAACTACGTCAGGTCACATTATACAGACCTATGAGCATAACTAATGTCGATTATAAAATAATAATTAAAATTCTAGCTGAACGGTTACAGACTGTTATCACCATTGTAGTGGGGCCTCATAAAACATGTGCGATCAAAGGACGATAAATTGTTATGATTATTGATAAAGCTCGTAGGGTATTTGAGCGTTGGGATGCGATGAGAACCGGTGTAGCAATGTTACAAGTCGATCTGGATAAAGCCTTGGATCGTGTGTCGCATGACGGGCTTATGATGGTTCTGGAGCATATTAACATTGGATCTGTCATTCTAGAAGGCGTGGAAATGGCTTGCAACAAATGTACAACTAGAATACTTATAAACAAAGTGTTGGGAAAGCGTGTAGAAGTGCAGAGGTTCATGAGGCAGGGTTGCCCTCTGTATCCGCTCCTCTTCCGCATATACATCGAATCCCTGTGCTTAAGCATAATAGGAATCAAATCTATCAGTGGATTAGAACTTCACGCTGTGGAAGTTCGGTTGTTGGCAAACGCGGATGATATTGCCATGTTCTGCGCACACCAACAGAGCGTAACGGACGTCGTAAACAAAGTGAAGTGGTAATGTTGCGTAAGCGGGTGTGTCGTAAACTGGGGCAAGTGCCTGGGTATTTGGCACGGAGATTGGAACTCAGCACCGGTGGTATTTCAGAATATCAAGTGGGTAACGACGCCGGTTAAGTACTTAGGCGTGCCCCTTTAGCATTTTTCCGACAGTGATCCTAACTGGCGGAGACAATGAGTGGAGTTACGAGAGAAGACAAAAAAGTGAAAAGGTACCAATTTTTCCAGTTTTCCTCGTGCAACGGTGTGCAACCTCTTCATGGTGAGCAAACTGCGGTACGTGCGACAGGTATTCCACTGTTGAAAAGTGTCATAGAATTTTCGCAGTATTCATCTGGAGTTCATCCTGGGAGCGAACGAACCATACAAACTTCTTCCGACAGGTACGGGATGGTGAGCTAGGGTTAGCGCATCTATTTTTGCGACAGTTGGTGAACCGTTCTTGCCAGATGTAAAAGAACCATTTCTGCGCACCGTTTGCCAAGTTAGATTAGGCAGGGTATTTACAGAATTTATAGTTACAACATTGTGTTTGCCGGGACGTATCCACGGTTATTTCAAAGAAGTTGTTGATTCTTTTCGTTTCCTACTTGCGCGTTTTTCGTAGGAATGTTTGAGTACAGTACCTAGGAAAAAACTGTATGGTTATCTCTTTGACGCTGTGTTGCCGGTTCCCTTCTATAGGATCATTTACTCTGCAGGCCCAGGTATGCCAGTTGCACCGGGGGGTTAAACCGGTTTCTTTAAAAGTACATACATGTAGTCTCCTTGTTAAGACATGGATGCAACAAAAGGGAGTCTTTATGATTTAGGGGGAACATTGTTGGTTGTGCAAAATCCGGAAACGATTGAACATGTTCTCATTGATTTTTGGGACGGGGTTTTCTTCTGGGATGTGCTGCAAGGGACGCTGAAAAAGGAACTTCCAATCGGCGCGCATGGTATTCGGTATTTGTCCGTTCAAAGCGAAGATGGTGTTTCATTAGATTGAATCGTGCTCCTGAGCCTGCACAGTATAAGAAAGTGTCGGATGGAAGTCCGCTACTCCAACATTAATGCGCGTCCGGTCGGGACTAATTCCAAGAGGCCGTGGTTTCCTTCATTGAAGTTGTAAAGGCACAAGTGGATGAAACAGAGGTGTTGTCACAGTTGGAAAAGCTAACACAGATGAAAATATTTTAGCCACTAGCTCCATACCTCAAAGAGGGTATTTTGATTTTATAATTTAGTTTAACTTTATTTTTGTTGTACTAGTGCTTCTGTTTGTGTCATCGAATATTGTGACCTGATAATTTAGTTCAACTTTCATTTGTTTGTGCTACTGCTTCTGTTTGTTCCATCGGAACATGTTTGGAAATAAAGAAAAAAAGATGCACAAGCGCTGACACTCCCAACTAAATTTTAATACGCTTCGCCTTGTACATTTACACAATCCTCTAACCAAGTGGTCCAGGTACAGAAGTGCGCAGAAATAGTTGCTCTTTATCTTTTCGCGCAAGCGACGCAGTACTCACACAATTATCGCCATGTGCCGCCGTGTCAATCAGCCAGTGACAGCGAGCCATTGCAAAACTAACCACCGTACCAAGTGCGCAGCATGTGCGCGGCGGTTGTATACGAGCTACCGTTATCGTGCGGGAAAAGCTACATTGGACAAACCGGACGTTGTATCAACGATCGAGTTCGAGAGCACAAGGCCGCAACAAAGAATGCTCTGTCAGGACACTTCGCCACGCACCTCCGAGATTGCGCAAGGTGTGAGGAGGACTTCCCTGGTGTCATGGCCATGCATAAAAACAATAATAGGCTTGCGCGTGAAATAATCGAACCGATGGAAATTCAAGAGGACGTGGAGGATTGTTTCAGCACTGCTTCGCTTGCGCTAAGCTATAAAGAGAAACTATTTCTGCGCACTGTTCTAGGGGGGATTAAAAGAAAGGCGAATGACGGAGCACGCAGCCTCCTACGCATGCCACACCGTCTGCCTGCAGTCAGTAAACTGCGCGCATGCGCACTTTTCTGGCAGCCTTTGAGAGTGTGGCCTACATTTATGGAAACTGCTTGATCAAGAAGCGACGCCGGTGGTTTATTTTGAGGCGCCTTTTGCCACTACGTTGCCACTGAGCAGGATGATCCTTGAAGGGCATAGTGCCAGCTGCAGTCAGCCTGCTTCGCGCTTGGCTCCCCAACATTCTAGAGGACATGACGCTCAGGGGCGACAGAGCATAAACACCAAGAAAGGTCTACAGTAACTAACAAGTGGGGTTCGGTCGGCACCAGAATCGCGGGACGCTCGCCGCCGAGTCTGTACACAAAGCAGCCGCGTCGGCGGATAGCCTCGAAAGCGCGTCATCCCTATTTCATATTTGCCGCGCTTTCGAGGCGCTTTTTGAAAGAAAGTGCTACGAGTTGTGCCGCGCCTCCGCCAGATGGCGCCACGGGTCCCACGACCGAGAGAAGACGCAGTGAAACATCCCCCTCGCGAGGGGCACGATCAAATGCAGAGCATTTCTGGGGGCGCACGACGTTAAGTAGTTTGCGTTACGTTAATGTTGTTGCACTTGTGGCAACTGCTGACGAGAGAGCGCTCGTCAGCAGTAATTTGAATGAGTCAACGATAGAAGGCGCGTTCGTAGCGTCCCATTCTGTGTCGGCTTTGTGGCGCAGTGGGTAGAGCACCATGTACATTGCGTTCCGCCCGCAGGGTCGAGGGATGGAAACCGGGCCCCGGATAGTTTTTTTTTATATAGTAGGGAGGGGTGCGGTGCGGACTACGGACGTCAACGCGGGTGACATCGGGAGTTACTGAAATGCTCTGCATTTAAAAAGTGACGACAGCCGCTATGACGGAACACCGTGTGGCTTTACTTGGTTGCAGCGAGCGAGCTATGACGATAAGTCGAGGGCCTAAAGTCCTCTTCACTTAAAACACTTTCGGTACTGCTCTGGAGTGAAATTTTATCCACCGTATATATGCAATGTTACGGGGCTAGTAATGGCCAAGTGCGGGATGCCCTCTGTGGCCAATGTACGCATTGTTTAAACGTTTTTGTTTTCAGTCATTGCGCTATAAACAAAGTAAGACAGCCATGGTTCACTCCTTACTTGTATTTCAGGACAATGGTTTTTAGGGTTAAAGATATACGACTGTTTTAGGCAATGTATAAACAATTTATTGCTTTATCTTCAAGTCTCAAGTCTCTTCGTCAAGAAAACTCGCGCGGTTGGTGTGCCTTCTGGCTGGTTCTGCGATCTGATTTTCTGTCTGATAAACCACCATCTTTGCGTACGCATGAAACTGACGTAAAACTTCTATGTTACAGTTTTACGCTCATCATTTGAGGTTCAAATGGACTCTTTATGGAGACGATGGAGATATGGACATGAAATGCAAAGTCGATATAGTGCGAACAAATGACGGCAATGAGGCCAGATTCCTCAGAAAATACAATCAGAGCGGCGTGATGTAAGTATTAGAGCTTGATTTTGAGAGAATCGCGGCAGGTTTTTGCATGAACGGAACACATTTCAGAGCGCTCACCAGACTAGCGCAAAACTCACTTCCACACTCTTTTGTTTTATACACGGCATCTCATATCGCTGCAAAAAGGCTGCGTTACGTACCTGCAGGCTACCATACTAGGAACAACCGGAACAGCCAAACACACTTCATTTTTCCACATGAAAGAAAGTATTGCTCCGATGACTGCCTGCTTCTGAGCGTGTTCAAACATGTGCCTTCTCCGATATCACTTATCGCCGTAGCCAAAAATGTTAGTTCGGAATGAACACACTGCCATGACTTGACAAAAGTCTTGTTGATGTTTTCGCATTGCCACTTTTTTCTCCTTAAGAAACCCAAATAGGGGACTTCGAAAGAGGCCCATGACTAGACCTTTTGTGGTCTGAATGGAAAACTCGTGATCAACGGTTCCTTTATTTTCACCCACGGATAAGGTTGCGTCGGCAAAGAGGGCGAGCAAAGGGATGTATTTACTTTTATTTTGTAGCTTTAGTATAGCGCTGCAAACAAAGGCAATAAGAAAAAATTAAGGAAGCTCACATTAGTGAGTAAGATTTGAAGGTAGCGAAGTTGTGCGCAACCTTCACGGCCATCACGAATCGCGTGACATACCCTTTGCAGGAGCGTACGCTCTGACGTCTCTTTCTCGTTCTGAGCAAGTGTTGCGGCGGCTACGGCGAACGCTGGCGTTTTTATTTGGCGTACGTGAGTATGCTTAGCTTGAAAAACGTGCGCAGGGAACGCTGGGCGGCCGCCGCGAGGCGCGCACAAACAAGCGCAAGGCATTTTTCTTGGTTTTGGTAAGTGCTTGGTGGTCGCCGCGAGTCT
This sequence comes from Haemaphysalis longicornis, assembly GCF_048455015.1. NCBI lineage: Eukaryota > Metazoa > Arthropoda > Arachnida > Ixodida > Ixodidae > Haemaphysalis > Haemaphysalis longicornis. The sequence continues at coordinate 26,528,304 of NW_027526225.1, forward strand.
CACGTTCATGTACGTGCGCTTTGCAATTTCTTGGTATTTTTAACTGGGGGAATGAAAAATTACAATTTGTATGCTATCGTCGTTGTTGTTGTAATAATCTGCGCCCCATTTCACTTACTCCCACCTGACAGGAAGCACTTGTTGGACACTCTGTTGATTTTGCGTTGAGCAGCGAAGACCTCTAGGGATGACATAGCTCTCAGCCACTTCTATCGCTTGTTGTAGGGTATCTTGTTTCTTCCCATCGCTGCCTCCTGCAACCCAGAGTGTAATTTCTTCTCATAAAGGCTACGACTCGTGTTGAGTTTCGTACGCCGCCCCATGAGAGCCACGCTGAATAAGAAAGGACACATTACTGATCCTTGGGGAGTGCACCGTTCTCCCAATTGTACGGGGTTCGATTGAATACTATCTATCGTTAGGTTGGCTGTTCTCGTCGTTAAAAGTCTCTCACCTAGTTGTAGGTGCACTTGCCCACTCTGAGCATCTCGATAATCTGTAGTATGGCCGAGTATTTGACTTTGTCATAGGCTTTAGTTAGGCCTAGTCCTAGGATGGTCCTGGTATTATAGGAAGAGTTGTGTCGTCCCTCGATGGCTTGGCGCTGTAGTTGTAGAAGCATGTCCTGCGTCGACAGACCTTACCTGAAAGCGAACGCTGAGCCTTGCGCGGGAGCTAGAGGCTTTGAACCGTCGTCGGCAAGCGACGTCTGACCACTCCGCGAATATCACTCAGTGAGCCGCTTGGATCGTAAAATGGCGGAACCGGTACCACAACCGTAGGCAAAGGCAGGCTTTTGACGAATAGTTTAATAGTTACAGCTAAACCAAAGGTCCATAATCGTCGGCAAAAGCAGGCTTTAGAGGAAAAGCTTAATAGTTACAGCTAAATCAAATGCTAACCAAGTTAAACCAAGACTTAACCAAGAAAAGCCATGCTTTCGATTTGCATATCGAGAGTTACCTGAGCTGAGCCACACCAATTTTGGTTTACTATCCGCAACATCCTCCTATATCCCCAAGACGTGCAGGCCCAGTTTCAATGAACAAAGATTCCGGTGCGTCCATTAGGAGAAGGGCTTGGTTGGAAGCTTCCAACCGGTAATAAGGTCAGGGGCATCACAAAGAACAAGACTGGCTCCGATAAACCACTAATCACTAAGCAGGATGGAACACACCGCAGAACAATACAAGTTTATTCTAGAAGAGAACTAACCAAAGACTACCACTCGAGGCGTTATCTGCCGCTCGAGAAAGCGCCTATTCACCTCCTGTCTTGTTCCTACGCAGTGCGTAGCTGCAGGAGGAGGTTCCCAGACCCGCTGGCGGACTCGCAGACTTGTTCCCAGACCCGGCGCAGTGGTCTCGTACGGGCAGGTTCCCACCCCTGCCATTAGAGGTGGGGAGTGGGGCCTCCCGCCATTGGTGTTGAGCCTGCGATTCTTTTGCGCGAATCGTAGAATTTGCGTGTAGACGGCGCTGCCGTTCTCGGCCGTGCGCCCGTTGACGTTCTAGCCAAAAAAGAAGCACAGTACCGATGTTTCAGCAGGTTTCTACTAAGAACAGGTTCAGCATGTTGGTCATAATGACAAACCTTCACAGCGCGAGAATGACAAGGACGTAGGGAAGATCAAGCAACAGGAGCGCTCACTTTCAAACACTTTAATTGGGGAAACACAGAGAGCTAATATATGAGTCAAGTCTGATAGAAACACAAAGTGTGCATAAAACACCCAAATTTCACTTGGCTATCAAATACGGCAAGAATATTGACGCAAAAATTAACAGACAGGGCCACGCAAGGTGCACTAACGCATTGTTGTTGCAGCCAGGTATTTCAGCAGCTTCAGTAAACACCCATGCCTCGTTCTAGTTGTACCTTGCTAAGAGATGGGTACGTATAAATGTTTGAGTACAGCGGAGTCCCGGAAATGAATGCGAATGTGTTCACTCAGTTCGATTCACGTTATAGGCTTACAGGCAGCCTATCCTTTGTGCACCGGCCTGCATGGGTACAAACTCGCTGTAGCTGTCGAGGGGTATTGAATAGAAATCACACTTATTACACTAAAAAAACTGGATTCTTGCTTTTTCAAGAATGTGCGAGGTTCCCCCGTGCTTCTATTGATACGTTTGCACAGTGCCTGTACTATTTTTATCACCGAGTTTGGGCCAGTGGGCTACGTGTGAAGGTTCCGTATGACAACCACGTTTTTTTCCCTTTTTAATGGTGGGTGTTCGATTTAGTTCGCGCTTTGATCAAAGGCTCTTTCAAGCGCTTTGCGATTTACACGACCACGTGGGAAGGATACCCAGTTGCTGACGTGAAGTCCACTTACTCATTTAAGCTGCAATGCATAATATACCATACACTTTTCACAGCATTACCCAAACACAGGTTAGCGAAAGCACTTTTGCGAGTTTAGAGTATGCAGACTTGTATGGCATCGGTGGTTCAATCTATTTTCATTTCTTTCTATAACCTACACCGTAACTATTAACTGATAATATACATAAGTATGAACTTAAACTATTATTAACTGTTAAATCCCAACTATTATTATATTAGGTAATAAATATATATTTACTATAATTGAATATTATTAATAAATTTTGGAAGAAAATAAATAGTGAATAAAATATTAACTATTAAGGGACAATATATAACTACCAAGAAGAAGAACAAAATATTTTAAAAATGTATTGGCACGCTCCGAGAAGTGGGGCAGAATTGCTATCACTGCTTGCAATTTTCTGTTTTGTGTACATAGGAAGGAATAAGACCTAAAGGAATATTAAACTATTGAACAGATATCAAATCTATTCATGACAAACATCCCTACTGAAACGTTCCGTATATACGGAATTATGGGAATACGGAGTTCATACTGATTATGCTACCCCCAAGCACACCGAAAGTAGATGTTAGTATAAAAAACAGGGAATCAGATTAATGTGCGCAATCAAAACGTTTGGCACAGGATTCGTGTTTTTATCTTCAATATTACACAAAAAGCCCCTCCGTATGTTTTCCGTATACTCCGTATATACGGAATTCATACGGACAATGATTTGGCGGTTCTAGTAAACTTACAGACATAAAATCGGTGTCAAATTTTTGGATAAGTATGCACTATTTCGTTCATGTGTATTTCTGAAAAATATTCCGTGTTTTGTTGCAGCATTGTGTCATTCCAGGAAAGTACTCCGTATTCCCATATTTCCGTATATACGGAACTTTTCAGGAGGGATACAAGCAAAAACTTCGAAGCGAAGAAGTAATTCATTGAAAACTAACAAACAATGGAGCGAAAATTATGAACGTGAAAAGCGCGAAACAAACAACTTGTGGGCGGACGCTTTATTTTGAAGTCGTTTTGTGATGTAATTCAAGAATATTTTTCTTCCTTTTTTCACACATGCGACGTTTGTGTAGAATCAGTTGGTTGACCGTCGTGAACTGCGGATAATTGCACCAAAATTTGACACGTCTAAATTGCGACAGTATGCACACTTGTGGTGTATAAAGTGAGATTACATTTTGATCAGGGCCAGAAGTGTCCCTGGGTACAAAGTTTACAATTGCACAGAAAGCCCATCCTACATTGGGGAAATTTATCTGCGAATTCGCTTCTGCGACGCAACTCATAAGGCAAGACGACCTATTTTTGTAGTGGTGGCAATACAGTAGCTGGGCGATTTTTAGGACCTGGAGGCGAACGAAAAATAGAATAAAAGAGCAGTGCGAAAAATCCTTAAGCCATTACGCCTGTTAAGCTTTCGCCTTTTTGTAGGCTAGTGGAGGCTAGGGAGTTTGCTGATGCAATCTTTTTTGGGGGGAATCAGTATCCTCTCGGAAGGTGTGAAGTTTAAATTCTGCGTTGTTGAGTGTTTTTGTTTAGTGTTTGAGTTTGGGGAACGAGTAAGAGGTGGAGGAATAAACTTTTAATGAGGCCCAATTCGACTCCGTGTGTGGAGGCAGACCAGTGGGGAGTATCTGGCTGGCAGTCCGGGCCCGTCTCACCAGGTTAAGCTGGGAGCCGGGTTGAGAGCAGGGGAGCTGCGCCGCCCACTGTGAAGGGGAGGGGTGGGAATTGGGAGGGAGGTCGGGTGTGTGGGAGCATTCCCATACGATGTGGTAAAGTGTATCCCTTTCGGGGCAAAACTTGCACTGTGGGGAGTGAGAGGTGGGGAAGATCAAATGCCAAAGTGTGTTGTGAGGGAAGGTCCGGGTTGAAGTTGACGGAGAGTGATTTCATCGGCTTTTGTTAGAGACGGGTGAGGTGGAGGGAAGGTGCGACAAGAAAGCTTGTAGTGTGTGAGAATATTGTTGTACGTGAATAGGGAAGGCACTTTCTTTAGTGAGGGCAATGAGGAGTTTGTCGTTGTATTTGCTTTTGTTTGTTGCAAGTGCATTTACGTTTTGTTCCTCCGTAGGGCTTAAGCTACACTACGTCTGCGATTGTTGAATGCTGTGTATTATTTAAGGAGTGCTGTGAGTGACTGTCTTGGTTGTTATATATCTGGTTTTTATAATCCACACCCAGTGTTTATGTTGTAAGTACAGCTAGTGTAAGGACAACATTCTTGGTGGGGAAGTGTTAAGTTCACGCACTTCACTTAATTAATGAAAACCGCTGGCAAGTAGATATTATTCGCTGGGTGTAGCGTGTTTACCGGTATTGTGTTTGTTTTCACGCCCACCGAGCTGACTTGGGTGTGAGGGGCGTTAGGAGAGACCGCGGAGGCTTCTTTGTTACTCGCTGCGCTTTTGTGTCCACCCGGCAAGCGGGCTTGGAGAAGACTTATACAAATGTGTCGGTCACCTCACAATGTTTAAAAGCGATGTAAGCTTTTGAAGGAGGCTTTAGTGAAGTCGTTTGGGAAACACGCGGAGGGGGACCATTGAAATCTTAATGACCGCGGTTACCGCCGTTAGAAAGCCCGAAGCGAACCGCAGCTGAAAGTCAGTCAAGGGGTCAAAAGTATGAAGGGGTCACTAGACTTTCTGACTACCAGGGTTACACAGCTCTAAGATACTGGGTGAAGTGCCCATTCGCTCCACATCTGGCCCTGCCGACTCGGCGGCTGGGATGCGTCAATGGGTATGCGACCAGGCTTTGTTAGGCGCTCCACGTGTTCACAAACAAAAGAATTTCGGTGGCGTGGGGCACAATCATCGGCGGCATGGTATGGACAATAGTTTAAGAAAAGCCGCCCGAAAACCGATGGCCGGAAGAGGGTTCGCTTTTGATTGGTTAGTTTTTGTTTGTGGTATATTTGTGTTTGGCTGAATACCTCCGGGTGTCTGTATGACAGTGAGAGAGGTGGGTCACGTGGCTGAAGTGTACCCACCTCGCTTTGTTTGTCTCGGATGCCAATCAGCGGCCTAGTGGGGTTTAATGAATGAGCCATCCTTCGTCTCAAATTGTGACGTCCCTTTTGTGGGCTGGGTTTAGGTGGTAAAACCGAGGATTTGTATGTTTGAGGAAGACAGAGAAGGGTGATAGGAGAGAGCGGCGCGCCCCGCTCCATGCAGGCCTTGCCCGACCTCTTGTGTACGATCATGAGCCTTGAGAGTTGTAAATACGTATCGCAAATAAAGTGTAGATACTGTACATTTTGCATTTGCTTGGAGTAGCTCATCGTTTGCCACGTGCCGTCGACCGCGAGCCAGTTGTCGTTTCAGCGATCATCTCTTCGATAATCGACTTCGGCGACCGATTCAAAGGAGGGTCACATCTTCGAATTTAACTAATCCTATGAGACAACTGGCGGTTTCTCGGGAAATTCCGGAATATTCAGCAAGTTTGAATATTTAAAGTTCTAAAAAACGGTCAGCTTCTGTAGATTGTTTTCGCCCACGAATGGCGCCGCAGCAGCGAATTCGCAGATAAATTCACAGCCTGTACCGGGGCGAACGGGAAGCACGAAGTTCGAAATTGTTAACGCACTGGTTTGCGGCGCCGGCCTTGATTGCATGGAATTACTGACGCAGCCAGGCCTGCGGTTTCGCCCGCTACTCCCCCCTGGTTTGTTATGAGCAGCGACTCTCCGTCGCATCACGGAGCACGAGCCCACAGAACACCCCCATCGATGAAGTCCTTCCAAGGAGGGCAGTATGCCATGAGGGAAACGGGCCGCCAGGAAAGGGTAGGCGCCCTTTCCGGACAGGATTCCTGCGGTTCTAGAAATATGCTAAGGTGGCTTCTGGCTCATGTGATTGTCTTGATCGCGGTGCATGACAGCGCGACAAAGTTTCGGAAAGGGATGAGGGATGAATACCTATAAGCCCGCCTCCTCCCCCTCGCTACGCTTTTGCCTCAGATCCAAGAACCTGATAGAGCCATTCACTGGAACATTGTGGGTGATCTCTGGTGGTTCACGGAAACGCCGGTAGTTTCCGTGAACGTCGGGAACGACATCGTGTGTACGGCAACAAAGCCCTACACTGACATACGGCAGGCATTCTGAAGCGCGACTGCTCCAAAGGCGTCGACGCAGTTTTCAAAGCAAAACCAGCTGTTCATGTTTATATACAGAATAGTACAAGTCTTTTACGTCAATTAAGGCATCCACAAAGTGGGAATTAAAATTGTAAAAAATTGCGTCCCTTAGTACGAGCACACCACAAAGAACGGATCGCCAACTCTCAGTATCGTCGGCTGTTTTGTCGCAGGAAAAAATCAATAGACTTCTTATGTTTACTGCTCTCTAGGATTATCACTCGGAAGAGGAAGTGAACTTTATCAATTTTGGCAGTGAAAGTAAAGTACAGAAAGTTTTGTGCTAGGCCCAACTGAGCCAACAACGCCGTCAGAACTTCACTTTTTACGAAGATACTTGGCAGCAGACTTTGCCTTTCAAACGAAGGAGGTATAAAGGCATTCCCATAGAGCGTTGACAGAACATAGAACCTTTAACGTACAAATCTGCGGGAAGCACAACAAAGCATCCTTTTTTTAAAAGCGGTAATCAATTACAGTTTGTTCTTTCTAGAATACGACACAGCGCGATCTACAGGCGGAATTCTCTCTCTGGTGCGACATCGGGACACAAAGTGGACCGTCGGACGCAGACCTGTCTTTTACAAAGCCTGAGACCGGGTTAGCCACCGGGTAAACCAAGGTTACAATATCTGAACCTGTGTCCTTTGGCTCTACGGCAACATTTGGTCCCATACTAAACGCTATTTGTGCTGGCGTTAGTGAAGTTTGCCGTGGGTAGAGGATGATTATTACGTGAATCGAAGATACTGGACACCGTGGAGTTGATTGCCGTGACTGCGCCTGTACTCTAGAATTTCTTTATACCATTTTTTTAGTTAGGCACAGCAATAAAGAGGCACGGAAGACTACTCAAGAAGCTGAAATAGACACGCTACAAGAACAATGCGTCAGTGCGCTTTTCGTGGCCCTGTCGGGTAACAAACTGAAATTTTCGCGTGAATATTCTTGCGGCTTTGGTGACCGAGTACCCGTTTTTGTGTTTTATGCATCTTTGGTGTTTTTTTTTTGTCTTTCTTTTCCTCAGACTTGACGCATATATAAGCTATCGGGGTTTCCCCCATTAAAGCGGTTCCTTCTTCCTTGTTGTTCTACGTTGCAAACTTCTCTCAACAGACTTCACACTTGGTGGAACTGCGAGAAATGTTTTAAAATAGTTCCGAATGATCTTCGGAATGGTCAAATACGCAGTTGAAAGGATATCGGCCAAAGCTGCCGTCAAAAGCTGACAGTGAATTCGTAAATTTCGATTGGCCTGCGACACCAGCCAGCCACCCTGCCTCGGCTTTTTATAATACCCACTAACGAGTATTTTTCAGTAATAATGACATCTGCTGTCAGAGTCTAGTATCTGATTCCGTAATTACCAGTGCCGCAATGCTTTCGCATTGAAATCGCGGAAGCAGACTCAAGTGACCGAGTTATTTTTCAAATGGCCGCCACGACTTTAGACAGGAATACAACATCAGAAACTAATAAACATTCGCAATTTTGTCTACCGCAAGGTGTTTTGTAATCGTCCAAATCAGTGGGGTTAAACTACGCGCTTTCTTTTCGGGTCTCTGATGACGGTCGCGAAAAGTTGGACTGGAATAATACCTGCCTTCAACAACAATGTTCGATACTGAAAGGAATATTCTGGTTTAGTTTGGGTGGCACGTTTGACGTATCAAACGTTTCTTGAGTAAACCGAGGAAAAGTAACATCTATGAAGTGTTTATGGAATGCAAAAACACTCTGGGGCACTTGTTATCTCTACAATGGTGATGGTTTATTACTTGCAGACATGAAGATATACTCGTTGGAAAATTTGATTACCGTGCTTTGTATCGGATGGCAGTGTATTACAAAGGTGAGTCAGCAAAGAACGTTTCATTTTAACGAGCTATAATTAGTGGTGGTTGGGCACCCGCTGCCTAAAGTGAGTGTGTCACCTAGTCCGAGAATCCCAGGTCTCTGCTGGAGGGTAGGGTTTTCTCCGCAGGTGTTGCAATTCAGCGCGTAGTACTTGGCAGTTACTTTGTGCGCGCCATGTACGCTGGCCAAGTTTTGTGCCTTGCGGTGAAGTTCGGCGTGTGACGGTGAAGCTAGCTAATCAAATACGTTTCGGCACGTCGAAGCTTTTGCAGTGAGGGGAGCCTCGAGGTGATGATTTGCACAGCGATGATTGCGAGAACCGACCAAATCCAGTTGTCAACTTCGGAACATACCCCGGAACCTGTGGAGGATGTTGCAGTCTACGGAATCCGGTTACCACTTCCTTTTTCGCCCTCTCTCCATGGCAAAGCTTGCGCAGGTCTATCACGGGACCTGTGGAAGGTGTTTTTGTGTGTTTGCCCGTGCGCCTTACACGGAAAGCCTGTGGACCGTTGGCACTTCTGGTTATAAATAGGCCCTTTATAGAGCCCCCCGCAGCGTGTCATAGGCCACCGCTGAGGACGTTGCTGTGTCCGTTGGAACTGTCAGCACGCCAGCTTGCTGATTCCTGTATCATCGCTGCTCCCTACACAACATGCATGAGACCGTTGAACGTCTGTTGTTCGCTCTGCATCGGCGTTTGGAACAGGAGCAACCCCCCGAAAGCCGCCAGTTCACCACGCTACCGCAACATGTCGAAGGTCGGCCCTTCGACGCCTTCTTTAAATAACGCGTCGTAACAGTGGACTTAAAGGGGGACACTGAAGCGATTTGTAAAATGTCAAGATTACTAGCGCAAATTGTGGTCTAGAGTCTCTAGGTCTCGCGGCGTTGACCCAAATTAATTCAGTTAAATTTTTTTTTAAATGCTGTCCTTTGTGCATCCCCTTTGCCTACTTTCTAGGACGTTTCGTATGAAGTTAAAAACAAGCTGGCTTGGATTGAGTGCGCTACTGCACGCCTCGGCGACTGTCCGACAGAATCAGTCGGCCCAGCGGTTAGTCGGCTGGAAACCCCTGGGAAGTCGCAATTTGTTTGCTCAGTTAGACTATGACACGTTTGTGTCTAAAAGAATGTGCCATTGCTTTGTTATAGTGTATGAAGCTCTGAGTCAAAGTCGCTCTACACAAGCGACCATCATGCGATGCTTTGCTGACTGGTAGGCTAGTAGAAAAACCTTAGGCCAATTGAAGGCGGGGGAAGAGAAAGAGATGTCATTGTAGGTACAAAGGATATAAAATCAGCCGAAACGAAACGTTTATTTTACCGCGTAAAAGAAGAGCGCAGAAGCATTGTATTGCGCTGGGTGAATCGCACAGCGCCCCCGAACGTGACACCTTTTGTAATCTTGGTGACGGTATTGGCGACACCGCAGACCCCGATCTCCCAAACAGAAGCTTGGAGTCAACCGCAGCAATGTGTTTATAGGTTGAGGGTGAGAAGCCACGAACGGTGGCCGTCGGAGCCTTGGTCAAGCTCCTGCGGATGGGCTCCCTGATTGTGCACCCGGCAGGGAGCTCCGGGACCTCTCGAGCTATCAGGGTAAGGTTTGAGAAGGAAGTACCCCCGTACCCTGCTTTCATACATGCTGTATGGTTTTTTTTCTAAATTCCGTAAACGTAATGATCGGCCCCCTAAAAGGGGCCACACCGAAGTATTGTTTCCGCCCCTTCCGACCGTGACAATTCCAAAACCTGATAACTAGCCCCTGTTATTGATAATTAAATCTCTTGAACAAGCCTGGCCTATTGCTGCATAGGCCTTGTTCTTGATTTTGAAGTTTCTAGAAAGTATGGTAGGCGAATCCCATCAAGGTAAGAAACAAAGAACCAGCGAGATCTTGGTCGAAGTACACAGTCAGCAGCAGGCCACAAAACTCCTGAAGCAAACCCGAATTGCCGATCTTGACATGAAGGTCACGCCCCGCCGCAGCGTCAACCGCTCGCAGGGCGTTATCTCGGAGCCAGATCTTGCAGACGAGACAGAGGCTGATCTTCTTGGAGGCCTGAGAAGTGAAGGTGTGACAGCAGTCAAGCGCATCCCCATACAAAGAGGCGATAAGGCACTGACTAGACATATCATCTTGATATTTGACCGTTCCGTTCTTCCTGACCATATCAATGTCGGTTTCATCCGGTGCTCCGTCCGAGCGTACATCCCGAATCCGCGGCGCTGTTTCAACTGCCTGCGGTTCGAACATGGTACTAACTCGTGTCGTGGCCAAAAAACCAAGTTTGCCCAACATGACCACCCTACAGATAATTGTAAATCACAACTCCTCTGCATTCACTGTCAGTGCCCACACGCGGCATACTCCAGAAAATAATAAACATAAAGGTCACAGAAAACATCACCTTCCCAGAGGCGGAAAGAGGTTCGCATCTTTCCCGCTGGGGAGGTACGCCGACTCAGCTCGCCGGGGGGTGGATCGTCGCCTGGTTTCTGTGGCGACTCAGGTCAGTGTGACTGACCAGGCCCCGTCCCCGCCCCCGGTGGGTTGCCTCAGTTAGCCCAACCCGTCTCCACAGCGTTCGCTCAGCCAGCTGCGGCTGTGGTGGCAACACTCACCGTCAGGACCGATGCCCCTCCGGCCCCTCCTTCCTCACCCTCCCTGCTTCCACTGGAGGCTGCGGAGGTAATGGATACCGGGTGTCCCGCATAGGCTCCCACCCCTGCCGCACCGCCCGTGCAACCTATGGTGCTCCCAACACCTTCGGCGGTAGCTGCTCAAAAACCAAAGGGCATCCGAATGGGTGCCAAGTTCAGCGGGGGCAGGTGCACCCGGTTTAGCTTGCACTTTGCAGGTGCAAACTACAGGTGCAAACCACAAGCGGTTTAGCTTGCACTTTGGAGGCGCAACCCGGAAAAATGCAGAAATAGGTACAAGGAGGAAATAATTTTAATAATGAGCAGTTAAAGATCATCCCTGATAGATTGCAAGATGAACTCAATAAATACCCAGGCAAAAATTGGGATTACGACGAAATGATTGCGTTCATAAAGGGTAAGATGAATGAAGCAAAGCAACGAAACCGATGGAAAGGGAAGAGAAAGCCGAGAAGTTAGTGGAATAAGGAAATAAAAGAGGCTATTGACCAGCGAAGAAAGGCGTCAAGAGAACATAGAGAAGCAAAAAGAACTGCTGTGGAACAGGAGGTAGTTAAGGAGAAGTGGGATATCTACCGTGGGAAAAAAACTAGAAGTGCAGAAAATTGTGCAAGCAAAGATCAAGCAGAAAAGCGAACAATGGATGGCAGAAATACGGAAGAAGGACAAAAGCGCATCCAAGAAGTTTTGGAACCATGTAAAATCACTAAGCTCAAAAAACGATAACCATCAAAAATTCCTGATTGATGAGGAGGGGGAACATTGAGAAGGACAGCACGCGTTGGCGCATATTCATCGAGTGATTAGTGAGAAATTTAGGACAATAGTGGTAGGGAAACCGGCACCGATAACATCACCGCCGAAAAAGACTGCGGAAAGGGAAATAAGTTTGAGCAACCTTGATTGTAAAAAAGCAGAGCAAAAGGTTTCCCCCCCAGACAACAGTGGGCCCGGATGGAATACGAATGCAACTGATAAACCTGCTTGGACCTAAAAGTAAGGAATCGTTTATGAGGGCAATAGATAAGGTGATAGAAACCAAACAAATACCAGAGGACTGGTTAGGAAGTAGGATGAATTTAATATAGAAAGGCGGAGGAGACAAAGCCAGTATTGATTCATACAGACCACTCACAGTAACGTCAGTGGTGTATAGATTCGTAATACAGGCGATAAAATCAGAAATTCAAGCATGGATGGAAGAAAATGAAACACTTGGGGAACTGCAGAACGGATTTAGACAAGACAGGCGACTGGATGACAATCTGTTCGTGATAACGCAATGCATTGAAATTGCGAAAGCACAGAATAGACCACTATGGATTACGTTCTTAGGCATTAAAGGGGCACATGACAACGTAAACAGAGAAGGGCTGTGGGGAATGCTGAAACTCCAGGGGTTAGATGACGAGTTAGTACAGTTCCTTATAGCAATCTATAAAGACAAAAGAGTGCACCTTACTTGGGAAGGACAGAAATGCGCCCAGCAGGTCAACATCCATCGGGGACTGAAACAGGGATGCCCTTTGAGCCCAATACTGTTCATGCTTTACATGGCAGGGTTAGAAAAGAAACTGGAAGAAAGTCAAGTAGGGTTTAGCCTAACCCGTATGCTGCAAGGCGAAGTGGTACAACAGCATATTCCGGAAATGTTATACGCAGACGACATTGTTCTTTTAGCTGATAACCAAAGAGATATGCAGCGGCTAATAAATATTAGCCGCCAGGAAGCCACTGAACTCGGGTTAAGTTTCAGTGCAGAAAAATCAGGAATAATGGTTTTCAATGACACTACCACTGACGTAGTGTCTATCCAGTAAGGCGAATTACCTAGAGTGAAGGAATATAAATATTTGGGAGTGTGGATAAACGAAAGGGATAACTACTTAAGTACTCACGAGGAGCAACTTAAGGTTAAGGGAAAGCGAAACGCAGCTATAATGAAGCATAGAGCTCTTTGGGGGTATAACAAATATGAAGTAGTAAGAGGAATGTGGAAAGGAGTAATGGTTCCGGGTCTCACGTTTGCGAATTCTGTACTCTGCTTAAAATCAGACGTTCTATCAGGCCTTAAAGTAAACCGGAGAACGGTAGGACGTTTGGCCTTAGGCGCGCATGGAAAAACAACTAACGAAGCAGTTCAGGGAGATATGGGCAGGGCGTCGTTTGAAGTTAGAGAAGCTGAGAGTAAAATATGCTTTCAGATGAGGTTGAGGGCAATGGATCAACGAAGGTGGGCAGGTAAGGTTTTTAGGTACCTATACTTGAAAAGCGTGGACACGCAGTGGTTAAGAAAAACTAGAAGGCTGACGATGAAATACGGAAAGAACAGTGGAGAATCCAAAACAGCCAAGGTAACCAAAAAAGAGGCAAGGCAGATTGAAACGAATAAATGGAGGGAAAAAATGGAAGCTAAAACGTCGTTAGAGATGTACAGGGCTGAGAAAATGAACACCAGAAAGGAAAATTTCTACGATAATTCCCAGGGCAGTGCTTTGCTTTTTGAGGCTAGAGCAGGTTGCCTGCGAACTAAGAGTTGTGTGGGGAAGTATTCACAAAATGATGGGGTATGTGTGGTCTGCGGAAAAGAGACAGAAACTATGCGGCACGTAGTGTTAGAATGTGAGGGTATCCATCCAAATCTACATGAAGGAAATATTGGGCTTCCAGAAGCCCTAGGATTTAAGGGTATCAGAGAGGAAGTTAACTTCAAGGCTGTCGAGGGGACGAAAAGAAGATTAGAATGCTGGTGGACGAAAAGCAGAGAGGGGAATATTGCCTAGGACAGTTACCACCTGTAACTGGGAAAAGAAAGTATTTCGGGCCTAATAAACTTTAGTGTCTGCCCTAAGCAGCGCTAGTATTAAACCAAGAGTGTAAAACATGGTTATATTAGTCCTTTTTGGTAAGATGACATGTCATCACCCCGCTTCAAAGGGGAATCCAATAGCAATCATCATCATCATCATCATCATCATCAAGGTCCATCGGGCTGCCCTACGCATCCGAGGATAAGATGGACGTGGGACCGTCTCTGTCCGCATTGCAGCGCAGGAAACGGGTCCCTGCATCCAAGCCTTTTCGCCTACCACTTCCATTGCCTCGCCACCTATCTCAAACCGTTGGGCTCTCCCGAGGTTTTTTAGCATTACTTTAGTTTGCTGCATAATAATTTTCAGGCCTAAAGTTCTACTTTGCTTTTCCAGTGCGGTACGAACGATTTGCAATTCGTCTCCCGAGTTACCAAGGCAAAGGGATCAAAAATTTTTAGATTACTGTGGCATTTCGCAATACCCCTTACGCCCACCTGTTCCCAATTCAAAGTTCTGAATACCTCTTGTAAACATACTGTGAATAACATTGTAGAGATTGTGTCTCATTGCCTGACGACCTACATTATAGGTATTTTACTGCTCTCCTTATGGAGTACGATGGTAGCTGTAGACGCATTGTAGGTATTATCTAGTATTCTAACGTAATGTTCGTCTACAGCCTAATTCCCCAATGCCTCGATGAGTGCTGAGCTTTCCACCGAGTCAAATGCTCTCTCATTATTTATGAAGGCTATATATAGGGCATGAGTATAATCCGCGCATTTCCATAACACGAGATTGATCGTACAAATTCGGTCTATTGTTGAATAGCCTTTACGAAACCTGCGTGTTCATCAGATTCACTGAAATCTAAGGCGCCAGAAATTGTGTTAGCGATTACCTCGGTAAGCACCTTGTAGACGACTGACCGTAACCTGAACAGCCGGTAAAGTTTTTTTTTAATTCGAAAGTTTTCCCTGTGGCATAATACAAGGGTGCATTTACAAAAACATGTACGAACAAGTTAGTGATTTTCAAGTCCTTCATGTCACTTTTCTTATGGATTAGGATGGTGTTCGCGTTCTTCCAAGATTCCGGCACACTCTCGCTCATTAGGCGTTGCGTTTACAGATGCGCCAGATTTTCAAGTATAATTGGCCCGCCATCCTTCAATAGGTCTGCTGTTATCTTATTCTGACCAGGTGCTTTGCCCCCTTCCATTTCTTTCAAAGCCGTCTTTACTTCTGTCGTTAGTGGCGGGATGTCCACCTCCTCTGAACTACTTCCTCGTTTGGTATTATCCTGGATGTCGCGGCTACTGTACAGATTACTATAAAACTCCTCGGCTACTATAACTATTTTTTCCTAGTTGTGCCGACATTGCCTTGCTTGTCTTTAGGCGCATACCTCTGATTTTTCCCGTGCTTAGACGCCTCTTCACTGCTCTCAGGATGCTGCCGCTCTTTACAGCGTGCTAAATCTTCTCTATATTACACTTCCGCATTCTAGCTGTCTTAGGCTTATCTATTAAGTTTGGAAGCTCGGCTACTTCTATTCTGTCAGCTCGGTTGGATATTGTCATGCTTTGCCGTTTCCTAATTAGATCTTTCGTCTTCTTGGAACCTTTTACCAGTATCCTGTCTTGATATCGTACCTCCGACTTTTAGTGGACACTCCGTGATAATGCGTGCAAGATTATCACTAGCTTCCTGTGTCGTAAACTCTGCTTCCTTGGTTAGAGATGAGTATCGGTTATGCAGCGCGATCCTGAATTTTTCTACTTTCCGTCTTACGATTATATCATTGTTCGGATTCTTTCTTTACTAGCTTGTAGCGGTACCTCCTGAAATGTAGCCTAACTCGAGATATTACCACAGGGTGGTCACGACATCTCACCCTCTAGAGCCCTTCCACATCCTGCACGATGGCTGCATATCGCATAGTATGAAGTCTACTTCATTTTTATGCTATCCATTCGGGCTCCTCCACGGCCACTTCCGGCTCGCCCATCTGCAGAAGAAGCTATTCATGATGCGTATATTATTCCGCTGTTTTCACGCGGCCTGGGGGCTTAGCGTAGGGGAACAAAAACTTTGGGCACAGCTTCAATGTCTCCGGGTGGTTGCGAGGAAATATCACCTCCCCTATTGTGACGACTCTTCCTCCCGAAGGTTGGGATTTCCCATGTTGCGGTAGCGTTGGTCGGTCGTTGATCTACAGCCAGCCCTTGTATTCTTCAGCCGTCGAAGATCACTCACAGAGCAACGTGTCGTACCTTGTTTTTCTCAAAGACGCACAGGACGCTTGTAGACAATTCCGATAAAAGCGTGCTTGAGCATACAAACCCTTGCACTGAAACTTGCAGAGTTTCTCTGCCTGCCTTAGAAGCCGAATCAAGTATTATCTTCCAGAGGACAGAGTGCTTTCCGTACCTAGCAAGAAGCGACTCTGGCACGACACCTGCACACTGCAATCATCAGTGAGAGTTTCGCGAGGTTATTAAAATTATAGCTGTTAGAACACCTAAAAGAGCCCGTTGTCCTTAGAATGTACTGCAGAAGTACAGTCCAACCTGACACCTTTTTCTTAAAGGATTTAAGAGGAATTCAATTATACAGATGAGGCTCTCGTCTCAATAAATTAGTTCGCACCTTTTTTCACAAACGTTTTTGTTACCTTTATTTTCTGCGTACACAGCTTTACTGTGTGCACACTTCTGTGTACCTTATGTGCATCTTCACGTAGTGTAATGGTTCATGAATTATTTTTTCAAGATATTGCTATTGTTGTATTTGTAGGCTCTTATCACCACACCGAAGAATTGGTAAAGCTGGAAAAAATATACCACGATGTAGCCTGTGGAGTTATCTACACAATATCTTCAAAAGAAAATACAAATGTGAACGGTAAGAGTTTTTGCGTTGTAGGAACTGCGGAGATTCGCCATATTGCATACGCCTCGCTCTTGCTGCCTAAGCAAGAGGGGGGCCCCTCTCTCCCGTCCAGAGGTCGCGCGCTCGTGCCATGGGGCAAGTGCGTGACGACGCTCCCTCCCAAGTGACTGGTTCGGCTAGTGACTTGGCGTGCCGGTTCACCTGCTCCGGTCGAGGGAGGCTCGCTTTTTAAGAGAAACGTTTTATATTGGGACCGATGGCGTGCTGGCAAAACAGAATGCGTTTTTCATAGAATGGATGGCCGAACGAAAATCTCTGTTGACATGTCTGGACAAATGGCGCCTGCGTGAAACCGCGCTATTATTTTGTCAAAACTGTTACTTGAAAATCGCAAAAATGGAACGGTTCTAGCTAAAACAACACAGGCATCGATCATGAATAAACAGTGAAACAGTTGATAATTACATAATAACAACTGATCGGTATAGTTCTAGATTGTCATTAAATGCGTTTACTTAGTGCGAGAAAAATCATCGCACAGGTTAGTTCTCCGTTTGCGACTTGGGCCTCTGAAGGCTTGGAGATCTATTGGACGCAGTTTAAACGAAGGTTAGACAAAGTTTTTCCCTTAGAGATTCTTTCAACTTTCCTTAGGAAGGAATGGTAAGGTCACGCACCAAGCCGTCACGGAAGCAGACGTAAGTACGGTGGTTACCATTTTGCCTTCCATTTGCGGCCCCTCGTGCCGTACTCCTGGTCACAAACAAGCACCCGATACTTCCGCCCCCAAACAACTTGCACACACAAATGTCCGTACACCGATATGTCTCCGCACCGACCGATATTTCCGTGCCCCGAAATGTCTGTGCAGCAACATGTGCACATCGAAACGTCCTTCATCGAAATATCCTGCACCAAAATGTCCTAGACTGGCATCTGGACATTTCAGTACATTTCACTTCGGTGCAGGATGTTTCGGTGCGGACATTTCGGTGCACGGACACTTCCCAGCAGCGTCTGCCAGCGGCGTTGTATCAGCGAATCTATGGTGCGAGTAGATCAACATGGCCGCTGGTTGAGGCGGCGCGCGTTTCTCTGTGATACCTGTGAATTGAGGTGTTAGAAAAAAAGCAAATTTAGCGAACGCCACCATCAAATGCCCTTTGTAATTTGCTCGTCGAGTGGGAAAAGGCAGCAATTCTTTTTATGATAGCAAGTACTTGTTTTTGACGCTAGTACACTCTGCTGAAAATCAGTTAAACTTGTACTTCTCTCACTTTAATTCGCTAAGGTTCCTTGTCGGTTTGTACCCGGTGTCTATCCAAGTGGAGCTAAGGTCCTTCTATGCTAGCAAAGTAATCTACTCAAGAGGTCGATTTGATTGGCAAAAAAGAATGTTTATAAAAGGTATAAGAAAGACCCAGATGTACGTACGTTATCTTATCTTTGGTGGTGTTGTCCACACAAAGTGAAGCCCGATGAATTTTTAAAATCTGATCCCGAGCCCAGCCTGAGCCCGAAAAACTTCTAAAATATGAGCCCGAGCCCGGCATAAGCACAGCAGAATTGAATAATATAAGTGCCAGTGCGTAAGGCTATTGTAAAATATCCTAAATCCTACAGGCCATAAATTTGAACTCGTAGACGTTTGCTGTTAATCTAAAAAGCGTAAACACAAAGCAAATACTACTAATTTCGATTTAAATTTCCTGCAAAGTTGGACCGAACTTCGTATTACTTAAACATCCGCACTGAAAAGCTGTTCTTCGGCAGTCGTGGAACTTCATTTGCCACTTCATTTCTCAGTCTTCAAAATCAAGACACCGATTAAACCTTAAATGCTTCCGTGCAAGTGGATACTTTTTTAATGATGCAATTCTTCAACAGATTGTGCGCTTTTTCTTGTTCCGTTACTTCCTGAAATTTGGGCAAAAGATGCGTGCGGTTTTACCACTTCATTTTTGTCCTTCCTTCTAGTGACGTTGGCAGCATCATTGTCTCTGTGCTGCGGTTCTTTCTTGCTTTTAATGATGGTTTAAAAAATTCTTACCCGAAGAAATCATGGGCTGTGCTGCGAAAATTGGCCCTTACAACTCTGCACACAGTGCAAATTCCAGTTCACTAATAGTTTCAGTTTGAAAAGCAGAGGGAAAATCCAATCATGTTGTACTGTGGTACTGGAGTTCCCTCGTTTTCTGGCCTATTCTCTCCCACTATGCTAATGGGGCCTAGACGTTTTCTTTTTATGCAATACTGCAAGTTGGGTTATTTGGTGCATCACTGAAAACTTCAAAGCGAACAAATAACGGGGTCAGACAGGAGCGACACGCACAAGCGCTTTTTTTATTGTTGTGAAGGCTTTTTTAGCGTAGTCGCCTATTTATCATGTCTTTTAATAGCACCGTAGTGAATTTGAACTTCGCTTCTCTTTGTTTTCACTGAACCTAAAAGTTCAACAAGAGAACTTTTGCTGTCATCAATTTAGAATTTGCGAAACAGGATTTCTGGGCTTCAGGGACAGCCCGGGGTACAAGTTTAGTTCGAGCCCAAGCCCGGCCCGGGTCCGAAAAAATGCGTGCTCTACGACGCGAGCCCGGCCCGTGAGTGCACTATACCAGACTACCAAGTTACGCCACCGCACTCAACTGTTTAAGTGATCTTCTCTTGCAGAGCGCTGTTTAGTCGTATGCTGTTGTGTCGCCTTGCACTTGTCGTATACGCATTTGTGGCTGTGCTATTCTGTCGCGGTGCTTTTTCTTGTGTGCGGTTTTGACGCTGTGCTCTTCTCAAACTATGCTCTTCTGTCGCGTGCTGTTTTGTCGTGTGCCCTTTTGACGCCGTGCTCTTAAGTTGGTACTTTTGTGTCGTGTGCCCTTTCATCGCGTGCTGTTCTCTCACTATACCGTTTCAAGAGCAATAGAAGTGTTCGGCGCCATGCAAACAGACAGTTACGGATTATTTCAGCTCGAAGTAATGTGTAATAAAAAGAATGTTTAAATTTGCGTACCTTTTTTTACATAATCCTGTGCAGTTTTCTGGATTACTCATATGATATTTCTTTCTGTTACGGTATTGTTTCTATTTACACTTCACTTCTGTTTGCAGCATCAAGTTTAGCCATTTGTGAAGTGCGGATCAGGACAAACCGCAACGGTCCGGCATCAATTCCTTCTTTACACCTGTGCGATAGATTATACAGAAAATATTGTACCGCTGGAACTAGGCATTATGTTTATGACAGGAGTTGTGACAAGGCAAGGTTCCTTGAAGGTGGTGAATAAAAAACAATGCAGGAATAAAGACGTTAACAAAAATAGGGTAAATGTTACCCGAGAAGCAATAAACAAATAAAAACTTCCAATTCAGCAGCTAATGTTGTTTGACTGTGTAAAATCACTTCTGTGATTGTAGGTAGTAAAACTCATGCACGATGATGGCTACATACGAAACTTTCTCGTGAGGGATCCCTTAGTTTCGTCGGAGTTTGGACGTTGACTCGCAAACGGTGTGAACTTGGTCTTGGTGGTCGTTGGCTGTGACTTCAGGCACTTTGTACTTTTGATAGCAGCGCTTTATAGTTTGACCTTTCCCTGTTTAATTTAGCAGGAAGAAATAGTCACGTTCAACTATCGTCGTCGCAACTATCGTAGCGTGTTTTTTGTCAAATTTTGCTTGCCCATCCACCCCTCTCCTAATCAAAATTGCTTCCACCGTGTCCAAATGGCGCGGTCAGACAGACGTCGGCTTAATAACGCGAGAGACCCCAGTTAGATTTCTACCATGGGAAGCGTTTTCGTTACTTAACCCACGATCATCATTATCGATAAAGTTGGCGTTCCTACAATGCGTGATTGACGTGACATACGCCATCAGTGAGACATAGAAAGCTTCACTTTATTAACAGTAATTGTACATGCAGGTTACAAATCTTTATTTGCGGGCGAGACGCTTTTCGCTCAAATGGCTAAATTCATCCCGCAAGCATATCGTTGTTTACATTCAGCTATCTTGTCCGTCGAAAAAACCCCGGCACACATTCCTCTTCGCTTCCCAGGCCCCGTAATAATGCTCCCCGCAAGCAGGCAGCGTAACACCTCCCCTGATGCCGACGTACCCCTCCAGGCAGTCAGAAAACTTCGTGAATAAAAAAACTACGTCATCATGCAGCTTTGCTTATCACAAAGGCATTTACTATGGCAACTCGACTGCGTCCACTTCATCACGATCCCAAAAGACAGGCCCCCGCAGGGGGCACCTTGTGTACTCAAGGTGTTTTGGTGAGTAGCGCCACCACGGTCCCGAGCTCCGCAGGGGTGCCTACTGCCGTAGGCACTTGGTGTCTTGCAACACCACGGACCCGAGCACATGTGGGTTGGACCCACCCACGCCCCGGCTGTGCGTGGCTTTGCCGTGTCTGAGGAAAGGGGCATCCTGGTGGTTGAGCCAACGCCAGGGTTGTTTTGGACCTTCATGGCCCCCTGACAGCGGCAACACACCACTTTGGCCCCTGCTTCTCACAGACGGTGCCCCCGGTCTGACCCGCCCTGGGGGGAATCAGCCAGTTGCCTTTTCCTGTCCTCCTCTTTATTCTTTCTCTTTCCTATCCTCTTTCTTAACTCTGTCCTGTCATCTACTTCCTTCCTTGTTCTACATTTTTCCAGGTGGCGAGGGTTAACCTTGTGCAAAGATGTCAGCCTTGAGTCCAAGCATAAGGTTATAGTGGCAAGGTACGGTTAACGTGTGCTGCACAGTCACGTTCCCTTGTTGGGCTCGGTGGTGGGCGACCGGCCTTGCCACCGAATTCACTCGACGTTTTATGGCTACATTTCCTACTCCGCTCAGAAAACCCGATCGGCCTCCTAAACGGGGTCGCACCGAAGCACTGAGAATCGAACCACCCCAGGCAACATTCAGTAAGTACCTTGTAGTACACTCAACCAACGACAAATCACCAATCACTGACCTTTCAGTGTTCTTCATTGCCAAGTGCATTGAGAACATTGTTGGGAAAGATTACAATGCCAAAAAGATGCCCTCCGGAGACCTACTTGTTGAGGTAATGCGAAAAAACCAAAGCGACAACCTTCTGAAGCAAGAAAAAATTGCCAACTTGGCTGTCACCGTCACGCCGCATCGCACTCTAAACACTGTCCAAGGTGTCATTTCTGACAAAGAACTACTGCATGAGACAGACGCTGATCTCCTTGAGGGAATGCGAGACCAAGGTGTTGTTGGTGTTCGTAGAATCGTAATGAGAAGAGACGGGGCAGACATCAAGACGCGACACATCATTCTTACTTTCGTCAGCTCTACCCTGCCTGAGACAGTGAAGGCAGCTTTTATTAGCTGTCGTGTTCGCGCTTACATACCTAACCCGAGGCGATGCTTCAAGTGTCAGCATTACGGCCATGGAACACTAGCCTGCCGTGGCAAGCTCACCTGTCCTAAATGCGGCGAAAATGATCACACCTCTGAAGAATGCCGAAACACAATTCTGAAATGTGCGAACTGCAGTGGCGCACATGCTGCATACTCACGATCTTGCCCATCTTTCAAGAAAGAAAAGGAGATCATTCATATCAAAGTGACTGAAAACATAACTTTCCCCGAGGCACGCCAGAAGCACAAGTTGTTTTCGGCCACATCCTATGCAGACGCCGCCCGCCGGGGGTTGGGGCGACGTCTGGTTAGTACAGCGACACAGTGCAGCCTAGGTGATGTGTCGCTGTCGTTAACCCCTTCTGAGCGGCCACCAGCTCCTCTTGCCTCCACAGCAGAGTCCCTGGTGGTTCCTGATCCTGCCGGGCTGCCACTCACAGCCCAGCGCCCCAACGCTACCCCTGCGGAGCCCGTGGAGGACGTGGCGACTGACGCTGTTGTGACTGGTTCTGCTTCCAGTCCAGCTCCGTTCGCCCCCACAACACTCGAGGGCGTTGAGAGCACGAACTGTCGGGGCTCCACACAGACCCCGTCCCCTCCTGCACCGCAGGCTCTGACTGAGAAGGCTGAGGCCACCTCAGGGACCATTCCTCGAGGTTTTCGACGGAAGGGTACCAATTCGATGACACCTGAAGTGTCAGATGAGGATATGGACACTTTGGCATTTGAACCTGCACCTCAGGAACGAAATGAGCGCCGGAGCACTCTTGGCCGTGGGAAAAAAACCAGCTCCTCGCATCACAGGCCCTACACATGACTCACTGATCTGAAAAAAAAAACAAAAAAAACTTTGATTTATTATTTTTGACGCATAATTGCTGTTGAGAACATAGTTCAATGGAACTGTAGGGGTCTCATAAAAAACTTAGATGATGTATATGAACTCCTTTATAAACATCAATCTAGTATTGTTTGCCTCCAAGAGACACACCTCAATCACAAGCAAAGTATCTTTCTGAGGCAATACACTGTCTTTAGGAAAGATAGAGATGTCTTTGCTCATTCATCTGGCGGGGTTGCCATTGTGACCCGAAAATCGATCCCCTCCCAGTCCGTTAGACTGCTCACCAGCCTTGAGGCGGTTGCTGTCCGCGTTATCATTTTCGGTCGGCTGATTACCATATGCTCTTTATACATTCCCCCGGATTATCGTCTGTCTACCTCAGAATTCGAGTCCCTGGTGGACGAGCTTCCGGAACCCTTCATCCTAGTCGGAGATTTAAATGCACACAACAAACTCTGGGGCTCTGGGAGAACCGATGCCCGTGGCCGTTTAATTGAACAGTTCTTGGTATCGTCTGGTGCGTGTCTGTTTAACAACAAACAACCAACATACTATAACACCACACATAACACTTACTCACACTTAGACTTGGCAATAGGTTCTGCGGTTCTTCTCCCACTCATTGAGTGGCAGGTGGACAAAAACCCGTTAGGGAGTGACCACTTCCCAGTAATCTTGAAGTGCCTAGACAAAGACCCCTACCCTGCAACCTCAAATAAAAGGTTTAAAGAAAGCGCTGCAGACTGGGAGAAATTTAAGCAGAAATCTCAACTCTCACACACATCCATAGAACACTTGGGTATTGATGAAGCGTGTAGCCTTGTCACAGCCCATATTCTTGATGCTGCAGAGAAATTCATTCCCCAGACTTCTGGTAGCAAAAGTAACGTAAAGCGACCCTGGTGGAATGAAGAATGTCGACAAGCGCGCCAGGCACAGAACAAGGCGTGGGGCATTCTTCGCAGATATCCAACTGCAGACAACCTTGTAGCATTCAAGCGCGCCAAAGCCATGGGAAGGCGCATTCGGCGTCAGGCCAAAAGCAATAGCTGGAGGTCCTTCTTAAGCTCCATAAATTCCTTCACAGATACGCGAAAGGCTTGGAATAGGATAAGAAAACTAAATGGACAAAGGACATATAACTTACCCCTTGTTAACACCACTGGTGACACCTTAGAGGACCAGGCAAATGCGCTGGCGCAACACTTTGAACACATCTCAAGCTCCTCACATTACACAAGCACATTTATGCACTACAAAAAGTCGGCTGAGCAGAAGTCCATACGTGACCACAAACAATCGAATGACTCCTATAACTGTCCATTCTCTCTTCACGAGCTCATGACTGCGTTGGCCGGTTGCAAGCCTTCTGCGCCAGGTGCTGATAACATTACGTACACCATGATCAAACACCTTCATACAGACACAATTCATACTCTCCTCTTTTTGTTTATTTCATTTCATTTATTTGCTCCTTAAAGGCCCGAAGGCATTACATAAGGGGGGGCTTGCGCCAAGGTATAAGAATACATACACCGAAAATAACAACAACAACAAGACTACAATAAAAAGCAGCATCAGTTAGGAATAGCAAAACTATTGTAAACATAATTATTTGACAGAGAGAGGGAGAGAGAGAGAGAGAAAAAAAAAGAGAAAACGTGACAACGGAATTTTCACAATCGATTCGGCAGGGGTATCACGTGAAGGCTGAAAGGTTCGCCGTTTGAAGTTTTTTGCGAAATAATTTTCGGTTAGGACATGAAGCTATGTCATTGGGTAGGGAATTCCAAATTGCTATTGCGTGAGGAAAGAAAGAACTATTCATTGATAATGTACGGCACTTGATTCTAGAGATTGGGTGACTGTGGTTAAGACGGGCAGAAGCTCTTGGTGGGGGCGTTAATAAAGCATGTCGTGATTGGGACGGGAAATAAAAGGTGTGTAGAAGGCACAAACGAGCGATAACGCGGCGTGTAGCGAGGGTGGGGAGGTTGATGGACTGTTTGAGTGACGTCACACTGACTGTGTGGGAGTACTGCGATGTTATAAAACGGGTGGCACGGTTTTGTATCGATTCCAAATCGTGAGAAAGATATGATTGTGAGGGGTTCCAAATTGATGATGCATATTCTAGTCTTGGTCGAACAAACGTTAGATATGCAAGTTTTTTAACATCGGCGGATGCGGTTTTAAGGTTGCGACGGAGGTAGCCAAGTCTGCGTGAAGCGTCTGAGCAGATGGATTCGATATGGGACACCCATGACAACGATGACGTCAGATGAACACCAAGGTATTTATACGTAGTGGCCGGGATTACTGGTACTGATTTAATTGTGTACAGGTTTTGAACAATAGTGTGTTTTCGGGAGAATGACAAGACTTTGCATTTTTCGAGGTTTAATGGCATGAGAGATTTATCGCACCAAGTAGAAATTGTGTTGAGATCGTGTTGCAAGGAGTGGTTGTCAGAGGGACAGCGGATGGGGTTATAGATGACGCAGTCATCAGCGAATAATCGTAATTTTGTTGTAATATTGGTAGGTAAATCGTTTATGTAGATGAGGAACAACAATGGTGATAGGCTTGCGCCTTGCGGGACTCCAGAAGTTACATTGGTGAGCGATGAGCGTTGGTTGTTAGCGGTAGTATATTGCATGCGGCCTTGTAGAAAGTGTTCGATCCAGCGTAGTATATTAATGGGAATTCCAAGAGAAGAAAGCTTAAGGCGGTTAAAAGCTTTAAGATATGCTTAAAGCTTAAGATATGGCGGGTCGGGCACTTTCCTAAGACATGGAAAAAGGCTGTGATTGTGCCATTGCTTAAACAGGGAAAGGATCCCTCCTGCGTCTCAAGTTATCGCCCCATTGCCTTGACCAGCTGCTTGTGTAAGCTGTTCGAAAAAATGATTAACAGAAGGCTACTATACTTCCTGGAATACAATGGTATTCTCGACAGCTGTCAGGCAGGGTTTCGGTCGGGCAGGTCAACAATGGACCAACTTGTCGCTTTTGAATCCTATGTGAAAAATGCCTTTGTGAACAAACAGTATTGTATGTCTATATTTTTTGATCTGGAAAAAGCATATGACACTGCTTGGCGCTACGGCATCCTGCGGGACCTAAAATGTTTTGGTATTTGTGGAAATATGCTTAATGCCATTCAAAGCTATTTGTCTGAACGAACATTCAGAGTGAGGGTCGGGGCTGCAGTATCTGCGCTGCATATGCAAGAAAATGGCGTTCCTCAGGGTGGAGTACTGAGATGCACACTTTTCATAGTTAAAATGAACACCCTCGGAAAAGTTCTGCCCCGTACAATTTCTTACTCCATTTATGTGGATGATGTTCACATCAGTTTCCGGTCCTGTAATCTATCTATTTGTGAGCGGCAGGTACAACTTGCCACAAACAGGCTTGTAAAGTGGACAGAAGAAAATGGCTTTAAGCTAAATCCTCAAAAGAGCATATGCATCCTGTTTTCGAAGAGGCGTGGTATTCACCCTCAGCCCACCGTCCTGCTCAATGGAGTAGCTGTGCCTGTAAAAAAGGAGCACAAGTTTTTAGGCATTCTGCTAGATGAAAAGCTGTCATTTATTCCTCATATAAAGCTACTCAAAATAAAATGTATAGAGGCGATGAATATCCTAAAAGTCCTATCCCACCACTCCTACGGCGCAGATAAGCTGTGCCTGCTACGTCTCTACAACAGTTTAGTGAAGTCGCGGTTGGACTATGGGAGCGTAGTATACGGGTCAGCTTCGAAAACCGCTTTAAAAATCCTTGACCCTGTTCTGCACCTGGGGCTTCGCCTTTCGTCTGGAGCCTTCCGAACAAGTCCTGCGCAAAGCCTATACGTGGAATGTGATCAGTGGTGCCTGGAAGACCAGCGCTTATACACAGACCTATTGTATGCTGTGAAGACAACATCTATAAAAAATCATCCTTCCTCACTTATTATCCACGACAGCTCTGCCATGCACTTGTTTCTCAGTCGGCCGTCTATATCTCTGCCCTTCTCGTTGAGAGTGAAAGTGCAAGCTGAGGAGCTTGGGATTTCTCTTACCGAGACTTACAGAACTTCGATCACAGACCTTGTCGCTCCTTGGGAAATGTTCCCGGTTTCTTGTGATTTATCTTTTCGAGCCATTAAAAAAAAATTCCCCAAGAGAACTCGTCTTACAGCATTTCCTACACCTACGGCATAAATATCCCTACACAACGTTTTACACAGATGCCTCCAAGTCTGCTAATTCTGTGTCATGCGCTGCACATGGCCCAAACTTTGCTATCACAAAGACAATGAACAAAAGTACCAATATTTTCACAGCAGAGGCACACGGCATTTTAACAACTGTGGAACACATTACAGAAAGCAGAATACACAGTTCCATTATTTTTACAGACTCCCTAAGCGTAGTACTAGCTCTTCATTCAGGAAAACCAACAAAGAACTTCATTTTAAATCGACTTATAAAGTCCATAATGGCTGCCTACGCTCTAAAACTCTCTGTAATAGTTTGCTGGGTACCTGGACACAGCGGCATTTCGGGCAATGAAATTGCTGACCAGAATGCCGCTGTGGCGGCTCTCCGCAGTGTTGTAGATATTCCGCATGTTCCCTACCTAGACATGAAGCAATCAGTTCGGAGTAGGATTCGGAGGCGCTGGCAGTTACAGTGGGACGCACAAATCGAAAACAAACTACACATTATAAAACCACAAATAGGGAAATACAACACAGACAAACGGAGCAGGTTCACAGAAATATCAATATGTAGATTAAGGATAGGTCACACACATGCTACTCACTCATACCTTTTAAGCGGAACAGCACCACCTGCTTGTGAGAAGTGCGGACGACGACTTACAGTTCTCCACGTATTGACTGAATGTTTGGCATACCATGAAGCAAGGAAACGACACTTCCCCGAACTATACACCTACACGATACCCTTACACCCATCTTTGTTTTTATCCGATCAACCCCCGATCAGAAGTGAACGCCTTTTAGCCTACCTCGCTGACATTGGATTTTTAGCACTCATCTCATACCATGTGTGACATCAGGGCCACCCGATGACAGTGAGGGTGGTTCGGAGCGTTTCATAACAGGTTTCAGGGACGTCACTGCCATCGCTGGAGCTAGGGTCATGTTATGATGCCCCCAGCACTGTCACACTTAAACATCATCATTGTTACCTCTCATCTTAATCATCCTCCCCTTTTAGAGTAAGGGCCCTTTACACCCATCTATACACTATTTTTTATCAAGTGCATCACCATCATCGCCATGGTGTTTTAGCAATAAACGTGAACAAACATTGTCTTGGCGCTCTTTGGCCTCAGACGCCCTTGCGCCAATAAAACGCACATAGTCGTAGTAAAAGACAGGCTTTCAGAAATAAATAAAAGACCATGGAATCAGTACAGCCGGTTAAACAGCGAAGTTGCAATCGTCACCGGTGTGTTAGTATTTAAATGGTTAAATAAAGCCTTTGAAGTGACGAACACTTTAGGAGCCCGGCTTGTCGCCGTAACCCGTCCTCCGTCACGCTATTAGCCACCTCAGACACGCGGCGTCATGCACGTAAATAGAGGTTTCGAAAAGATACCAACTTGTCCCTCGATTCAGTCTTCCTCCCAGAGGATCCTAGGACACTTTAACAAAAGGTAAGAAGAACAAGACGCAAAACCATTGGAAACTCCTGGAATCGCTGGCGCATGTCATATATTTTTCCGCATTATGTAGCGTGAGAATTACTGCAGGTACATTTAAGGCAAAATATATGTAAGTTACCGGCTGTCCCCGCGTCTATTTATTGGCAATGCTCCTTCATTTTGTTTTTACGATAACGAAGCCAAAAAATAGGTTCCTCAGGAACAAAAAGCGATACGTTCAAAATGGCTTACGAGGGCTCCAGCATGCGCTAGATGAAAGCAAGCACAAAACGAACACAACGGCCGCTAGTGCTGCTGAAATCAGAACACGAAACAACAGATAAAGGAAAGGACGCAAAAATTTCCGAGGAGAAGGCGCACGAGCGCTCTGAAGGCGAGAAAATTGATTTTAATTCTACAAACGTCTCTATTTCATCACCCCGCACGGGGCACCTTGAGTAATCTGGTGACGGTATTGACGACACAGCGGACCCCGAGCCCCCAGACATAAGCTGTGACCTACCGTGGTGATGGGACCTAAGGTGAAGGGTGGAAACCTCAAACGGTGGCCGTCGGAGCCCAGGTGAAGCTGCAGCGGATGGGCTCTCTGTCTGTTTACAAGGCAGGGAGCTCTGGGACCTCTCAAGCTATCAGTGTAAGGTTTGAGAAGGAAGTACCCCCGTCCCGAGCTTTTTTATAATGCCTCATGGATAAATCAACCCCCCCCAACCCCGTAAACCTGACCGGTTCCGGAAAAGGCGCCGCACCGACGTTGCGTACCCACCCGTTCCAACTTTCACTCTCCCGAAACCTGATAATTATCCCCGATTCTTTATTATCGAATCCCTTGAAGAAGAGAAGCCGTTTGCCTCAATGCCCGTATTTCTGATTTCAAAATTCATTGTAGGAATAATTGGAGAACACTACAAAGCCAAAAAGCAAAGAACAGGAGAGCTGCTGGTAGAAGTCACCACCCCGCAACAGGCCACAAATCTCCTGAGCTAGACCCGTATTGCCGATCTGGGCATCAAGGTCAAGC
Source organism: Haemaphysalis longicornis (assembly GCF_048455015.1). Classification (NCBI taxonomy): domain Eukaryota; kingdom Metazoa; phylum Arthropoda; class Arachnida; order Ixodida; family Ixodidae; genus Haemaphysalis; species Haemaphysalis longicornis. The sequence goes on from NW_027526225.1 coordinate 26,557,962, forward strand.
CCCACCGCAGCCTCAACAGCTCGCAGGGCGTAATTTCGGAGCCAGATCTGGCAAACGAGACCGAAGCCGATCTTTGAAAAGGCCTGAGAAATAAGGGTGTGACGGAAGTCAGGCGGATATCCATAAGACGATATGATAAGGAAGTATCTACCAGGCACATCATAGTCGCATCATCCTCAGCCGCTGTCACGAGTGGTTCATTTCCTGGAGTGCAGGCCCTGATTCACGCACAATATTCTTTAGCAGTGTACACGCAATGCTCTTTGCATTTGCAAACTTTGCTGGAAGGATGCATCTGCGGTAAGCGACATAATAAACGCTTTTGCAACGTTTGCCGACATTTGTGCATATTTCTGAATCTCCTCAAGGCACACGCGGCAGTTCCTATGTCATCCGCACCACCTATGCCACCCGGGGCACTCCTGACGCCCTCGGCGGTCGCGGCTCGAACAAAGGGCACCGGATAGGGTGCCAAGTACAGGGGGTCTGGTCTGTCGGGTACTCCACACAATCCTGATGACGAGATGGTTGTGGGACCTTTCCTGTGTGCTTCGCATAGGAAGGAGAGAGTCCCTTCATTCAAACCTCCAGAGATGCCGAAAAAACCTTCTCCGAGAGCTCAACCCCCGAAAGACAATACATAAACAACACACTCCCGTCGCTCTGAACACTTAATATTGCGAAGAGAAAGTATTTTGAGTGGAACTGCTGAGGCCTTCTGAATAATCTTGACGATATGTACGCCATTCTACATGCTAATCAGCCAAGTGTAATGTGTGTCCAATGAACACATTTAAATTGCAATCACACAAATTTCTTAATGAGCTACATTGTATTCTGAAAGGATAGGATTGGCTCCGCACACTCTTCGGGCGCTGTGGCCATAATCGCCCGGAAATCATTAGCATGCCACCCTACCAACTTGAACACTGGCCTTGAGGCTGTAGCAATTTGAACAATAATATTTATTGGTGGATAACGGTATATTTCATTTACATTCGTCATGGTATTGCACTTTCGAGCTCTGACTTCGAGGCGCTGGTTGACCAGATGCCCGAGCCGTACACCCTCACAGTAGACCTTAATGCGCGCAGTTCTCTTTGGGACTCTTCTCGCACGGATGCCCGCCATCACCTGATAGAGAATTTTCTAACAACCTCTGGAGCATCCCTTTTCAACAAAAAACAGCCTACATACCATAACATAGGACACAACATAAACTCATATCTTGACTTAGCAATTGATTCTGCAGTTCTCTTTCCTGTTCTAGAATGGGGTGTGGGCACTGAACCATATGGCAGTAACCACTTCCTCACCTCACTAACATATATAGGTAAAGGCCCACGTAGCCAACTTCTCAGAACAGGTTCAATGAAACAAGAGCTAACTGGAATACAATTACAGAGACATCCAAACTACACTACACAACCATAAGACACGTACACATTCAAGAAGCTTCCCAACTGCTCACGGCGAACATCCTGGGCGCTGCCCAAAAGTCCATTCACACGCTTCTGGTGCCCCGCGCAACCAGAGGAGGCCGTGGTGGAATGAGGAATGTAGGCGGGCGCTAGAGGCCGAGGACAAGGCGTGCGGTATCCTTCGTCCGTACCCCACGTCGGGTAACCTGGTTTTGTTGAAACGGTAAATGCGTTTGGAAAACGTGTGCGCCATGGGGAAAAACAAGAGAGTTGGCGCACCTTTTTGACATCCATAACCTCATACATGCACACACACAGAGTCTGGACACATATACGTCAGATCACAGGGCAACAGACACACAGCCTCCCCTTGTTAGCACAACAGGGGACACATTCGAAGACCAGGCTAACACACTCGCCCAACACATCGAACACGTGTCCAGTTAAACAAACTGCACAAACACTTTCATGAAACACAAAATATCTGCAGAAAAGAAGTCCCTGCGTGAAAGCAACACGTGGCACACTTCATACAATTCTTCTTTTTTTATTCATGATCTGAAGGATGCTCTGACCACATAAAGCGTTCAGCTCCAGGTGCAGACAAAACTACATACACCATGATACAACACCTACACTCAGACACATGGAGGCGAAAAGCAAAAAACGCACGTGTGTACGAGATTTCGGCGCACATTAAAGATCCCCAGGTGGTCAAAATTAATCCGAAACCCTCCACTACGGCGCGCCTCATCGCCTGCGTTGCGCCGGCCCGTTAAACCCTACAATCCATACACTCAGACACCCTTGAAACACTTTTACATCTATACAATAAAATATAGATTTCGGGGCACAATCCACGCTCTTGGAGGGAGGCCATAGTAGTGGCTTTACTGAAGGAAGGGCGTGACCCTTCCTCTCCTGCCAGTTATCAGTCCATTGCTTTGACAAGCTGCCTGTGCAAGCTCCTCAATAAGATGATATACAGGAGACTCGTGTACTTTCCTCAATACAATGGTCTTCTTACAGCTGTCAGGCAGGCTTCAGGGCAGGGTGGCCAACTATCGATCAACTCGTTCGGCTTGAGCATTACATAAAAGATGCTTTTATTCCTAAACAGTTTTGTGCAATGGTGTTTTTAGACCTTGAGAAGGCCTATGACACCGCTTGGCGCTACGGGAGCTTCAGTGACCTGAAGTCAATTGGTGTCCCAGGCAAGTAGTTATTTGTCCCAAAGAACATTTCGTGTGAGAGTTGGTAGCGCACTCTCACGGGTTCATGTGCAAGAAAACGGTGTTCCGCAAGGTGGAGTTCTGAGCTGCACTCTGTTCATACTTAAGATGCCACCTACAATTTCTTATTCATTGTATGCAGACGACGTCCAGGTACCTTTTAATCATGCTATATGTTCATATGTGAACATCAAGTCCAGCTTGGTGTGAAGAAACTAGTCAGCTGGGCAGACGTGAATGGTTTTAATCTTAACCAAGAAAAAAGATCTTGTATTGTGTTCTCCAGGAAGCGTGGAATACATCCAGACCCAGACATTGCCCTTACTGGCGATTCGAGTCCTATGGGGAAGGAACACAAATTTTTATGTGTGGTGTTGGGTGAAAACTAACGTTCATCCCTCACAGTAAACAACTGAAATGTAAATGTCTAAAGGCTATCAACATTCTTTAAATCTTGTCAGAAGAGTCCTACGGAATGAACAAGCAACTCCTCTTACGTATTTTTACCAGCCTAGTGGGGTCTCGATTGGAATTTGGAAGTGTCGTTTATGGGGCTGCAACAAAAACGGCACTGAAAATGCTCGACCCAGTGCTGCATCTACGGCTTCGCCTTGTGTGGGGCGCTTTTCGCACTAGTCCAGTCCACAGCCTCTACGTAGCGTGCAATAAGTTGTCCATGCTCCACCAGAGGACATACATGTACTTGCTGTATGCCTGAAAAGTCATGGCTGTGACTAACCATCATTTTAATTCCACTCTTAACGATACATCCACACAATACCTCTTTTTAAACCGTCCGTCCATTTCTTTGCCTTTCTTACTTAAGATAAAAGAGGAAGCTTCTGGGCTCAAGGTTCCCTTTATAGACATACGCAAGACACCCATCATTTATTTTATGCCACCTTAGAATCTTCACCCTGTGTCGTGTGATATGTCGTTTAGTCAACTCGATAAAAACAGGGTACCAAGGATTCCGATTCTGCAACATTTTTTTTACAGTACAAGCACCGTAGCGCAGAATTTTACAAGGACGCATCAAAGACTGCCACTGCTGTGTCTTGTGCTGCGCACGGAGAGAACTTTCGGGTCTGTAAGGCGATGAATGTCCGTAACAGTATTTTTACCGCAGAAGCATTTGAAATATTATTGATTTTACATCACATTATCCAACACCAAATACCAAAGTGTGTTGTGTACACGGACTCTCTTAGTGTTGTACAGTCAAGGACAATTCAAATACGAACCGCGGAGCGCATGGCCTAAGACACCGGTGCCGTCAACTGGCAGCGGCCGTGGAAAACGCACGGACATGCGGAGTTGTGGTGACGGGAGCGAGGCTGCGTGTCCCACTGCGATATGTTTCCCTCTCCTCGCTCGCATGCTTGCCTTGTGGCCATGCCGCAAGAGCCCTGCAAGCACTCCAAGTACTACCAGTGCTACCGCCGCTGCAGCTGAGGGTTTTGGTCGCGTTGAGAGCAATGCGGTGTGTAATTGCTTGCGGCTGCGGCCAGTGAGTGCTTGCGTGGGAAACGCGTGCACGCTCTCGCAAGGCATACTGTATAGCTCATCATGCTTTCTTGAAGAAAATGAGCGTGCATAAATGGAGACAAAAATAAATGAATGCCACCTAACTTCAGATAGCACTGCATTGGTTTGCGTTCGTGCTGCAGTGGCTCGGTAATTAAACAATGAGCTGGCCGCCAACAAGAATGCGCCTTTGTTCGACGGAGTCATGGCTGAGTCACTTAGTGGATTCAGTGCTCCTAGCAAGTTGATATACCACCAGAATTCGTATCCAATCATATACATTACCTGCAAGCATTGTGTGGGCTTGGAAACTCACTGGCAGAATTCTAATATTCACAAAAAATAAGAAGATACGCAGGTCCAACCTGTCTATAGGCCAGTTGCCCTTGCACAATCAATTTTGGCGGCCCGATTTTTCTTTTTTTTTTGAAAGGCACCTCAGTGCTTGTAGAAATCTGCGGAGCAGGCATTACTGAGCATGATTTGGGCGTGACCCAGCTGTCCATCGTTATTTGATCAAGTTACTGCCTTCCACATGCAAAGCTATGTCGGCAATGTGACGCCGGCACACACGGGGAGCAGGCGCTTGTGTGAGCCGAGCACAGAGTCGCCGGAGATATTATTTCGCGCCGCATCGCTAACAATTGTTTTCAGCGCTCTGGCGGCGTGGCGACAAGGCAAGCATGCGAGCGAGGAGAGGCCAACATATAGCAGTGGGACGCGCAGCCTCGCTCCCGTCACATAGAAAAATAGAAAAATAAAAAATGAGAAGAGTGGACACACGGGCTTATCGCGGCCGAGTGGCCTGACTCCTGCACCATCCGGCAGTCGGGGGAAGAGGTAAAAAACTATATATTTAAAATTAAGCTGACACACAATATTATACTTTTAAAATTTTGTTACACATTAGACTACACACTTTTATTTGTGTAATAAGTTGAATGGCTGTGAATGTAAATTTTTGTGGCTTCTTTGTGCCAAGCCTGGCCAAGCCGCAAGCGCAAGCCGCCATTTGGCTCTTTCGGCAGCGTTTGCACGTGCGTTTCTGCAGCCTCGTGCTAACCTCTGTTATGGAAGAGGAAACGCCTAGCGCTTTCTTTGCGACATCAGTTTTGCATCCTGAACGAAAGGTGAGACTTTCTTTTTTAAAGTGCTGGTGTGGCGTATCATATTTACGTTTCCTTGTACTGCAAACGCTGCGAGCACTGCGTAGCATCAGGGACTCAGGTATAGCTAGTTCTGCGTCTTTAGGATAAGCGCTTTGGAAACGCCCCGGAAAGGCGTAAGACACCATTTTTTTGCCCGACGTAATGATATTTTAGGCTGGTTGTGCCGTTTTATCTAGTGCTGAGGGATGCCAGAGGTACGCGCCCATCGTCAAACGTAGCGTTTACGTGCCACAAACGACGGCGGTGAGCTGAGGAAGTGGCCGGCCGGTCGGCGGTCCGTAGGCGAAGCAGGGGTTGTGCGCTGTCGGTGCCCTGAATTACGTGAGCCGCAGGCTGCGTTGTATTATACTAGCTAGCCATTGCTAGCTTGGCCAACTGTTACTGCTATTATTTATTATGGCTGTGATGCACTGCAAAGCCGTCCGGGCTAACGTACAGTCGCTATCAAGTTGAAGGTTATCGCGGGAGCGCCGACCGACCGAGACGACAGAGCCGTTATGTGACACTTTCTAGCATAAGCCAGAACGGCCGGGCTGGAGGAGCGGCGGGCGCGCACTTTCATACGGCCTGCGCTTCGGTTATAGTTCCCACCTTTCACCGCCGCTAGTTCTTGGCGCTGCGGACCAACCCTCGCCGGTTGACCTACAGCACGGGCGGGGTAGAGCGGCGGCGCGCGCGCATTTGCCACTGCCCTAGCCCTGCCGTGGCTACACGTGATACCTGTCCGTGTAAATTTACATGTGCGTCATTAAAAAAATGACATTAACATCCACAAAAATTGTAGAGGGCATCTATACTTCATACCACAAGCTGCATGCAGCACTGTGGAGGCTACATTCTTATCAGTAGAGCGCCCACTGAGGGCGCCTAAAGGCCCGTTCACACTGCGACGAAAGCGACCAGAATTCTGTCGCTTTGTCGCGCGACGACAACAGAATTTAGCGCCTCGATTTTTCCCGCATATATACGAGCTACTTTCTCTGTACAGACGCCGCTGCTCAATGGTCTCTTATTTCTGTGCTGCATTTCCCAGATAATGACGAGAAAGAGGATACAAAGATTCCCAATTGCCGGGAACGTTGTGCAATCTATCCGTAACCCATGTCGCCGTCTGCGATCGCCCGGAGGATTCTTCTTGTTTATTGCTTTCTTGCTTTCCACATTCCGGCGCGAACGAAGTGTTCTCTCTCTCTCTCTCCTCTCTCTCTCTCTCTCTCTCTCTATATATATATATATATATATATATATATATATATATATCATTTTTTCGCCACGTGCGCTACAAAGTATACACAAAAAACATCCCCCTCGCGAGGGGCACGATCAAATGCAGAGCATTTCTGCGGGGGGGCGCGCCTGCAAGTCGTATGGATTACGCATAGAGTTAATACTTCTGACTCTAGAGCAAAAGCTGCCCGGCCAGCCCGTGCATTGAAACCGTGCTACACCCGGGCGCTGACATGATGCCACCCTCACAGCGTTGCCCGCTGCCTTTTTGACTACTAGAGTTGGCGGCAGTAGTCGGTATTCACCTAGTAACCAACGCATTCCATCATGGCAGCCACCGTTGCTGTGAGCAGCTGTGAGTGCGCCGTGAAAACTTCGCTGTGCACAAACGTTGTGTTAGGTTTTTCCTGTGGTAGGTAGCGAACTTTTGTGCCATGCTGCCGCGTTAGATGCAGTTTTGCATTCTCCGCAACTGAGAAGGGTAGCGCCTAGATTAGCGGGTACTTCGTACGCTCGGAGAGGTAGCTTTTGCGGGTGCGTCAGGGGAGTTCGGTCGTCGCTTCGGAGTTGAGCGGACGTGTTTTTTCGTGCTCCTGTGCTTCGGAGGGGCTTCATTTCGGCGGCCCGTTGCGCTCGCGGGCCGTTGGACGTCGCCTGGCTTTCGCTCTGCTGGTGTGGGCGGTTGAGTGCCAGCTCCCGCCCCCCCCAGTACCCGTCTCCAAAGCGGTCGGGACCGCCGCAGACTTCGCTCTTCGTCGCACCATGCTCGCCTCCGCGCTTCACTGTTCCCTTCGAGGTTTCTCGTCTCCCGGACGCTGCATTACGCCAGCCAACAGTGTTCGTGGTGTGTTGTGTGCGACGGAATCGACCACAGTGGAACTACTCTTCTCTACTCTTTCCTCACCTTTCTAATCTTTACTTTTCTCTCTCCTATCCTATTTCCCCAACTATTTCCGCTTCCGGACTGTGTTAAATGCAGGTGAGCTCCCATGAGAGCTTAATAATATCCCGAGTCCATTTATTTTCCTGCTTCCTTTAAAAAGAAATCACTTGCCCCTGATTGCTTTTTCCCCTGATTTTTTCCTGGTGGCTTCCCCTGTATTCGCGCATGCGCTGTTTCTGTATATATCATTTTGTGTGTGCTGAAAGAGTTCAGTTGATATGCAGCGCTAGTCGTGTGTAGTCTTTTCTTTGTTGTCCCGTCTGTACAGCGCTATTTTAACATGTTTCACACGCCTCCTCTCCCCCCCCCCCTGTATGCGTCAGCTGATTGTTTTCGCAATCTATTGAGGTGCTCTTTACAACTACTTGCTTTTCTAGCGAATGGAAGTTCGAACTGGAGAACGCTTCCAAGAAATGCATGTAAATGGAAATCGTATTTGTGACTGCACTTTATGCTAAACAAACATGCTTTCTGTGCCTGTCTACGAGGCCCCTGCAGCACGTGTGGCAACTTTTTTCTCCAGTTGAAATGCTTTTAGGTAGTGGCCCTTGCATTAGCTTAGATTCAATAACCGTGAAATACCCAAGCCTAATATTACTAAGGTATGTGCATCAAGAAACTCTCTCAAGAGATTTTCCGTTTTTCTAGGTACGCTTAGAGGATTTGTCATTGATTGTATGCTTGGGGACGTCACACAAGGTACATGATTAATGTTGTCAGGTTACATTAGGTCGCAATAGTTCTATTTAATAGCAGCTTAAACAAAATCTCGACAAAAGCAAACCAGAGACTAGAAGATATCATGTAGAACGAGCATTTCCATTCTGGGTTTGTGGAACTATAGCTTTCAGTACTTCCAACTACAAAGAAAGTAGTGCAAGTGTTCATTAGTCGCTGCAGGGCTCTTTACCTTTTAAAATTTCATGCCCCCTCTCCCAGAATAAAGAAAGAGGAAAATTGCGTGAGGAACTAACTATTTCCAGCAAAGCTATGGCAGGTTTAAAGCCAATAAACAGACAGGGTTAAAAGCCAAAAAACCTTTCAGAAGAAACAATTTCATGATAAAAAACCTAAGCACTGGAGAAGAGGAGAAGAACGAAATAAACAAATACAAGCAGAGGCAGCATAAAAGAGCAAAAAATGAACAAAGCAAATGCAATTCACGAGGCAGTTAGTCACGAAAGCTTCCACGAAGGAGCAGACACTTAAGGAGAAATTTTAAAAAATTAGAAATTATGTACCCTATTTGCATTATGTACACAGAAAATCAGACATATTTGAGTGGTTTTAGACAAGATGGAGCTTAAGTAGCCAAATCAGTTCTTGCCTTGAAGAAGCAGATTGCAGTGATTAAGAGAGAAAAACAGTCACAGGTGCTGTAGGGGTGTTACCAGCATGCAGCATCCTTCGTTTGCCCATTTTGTCATTTTGCCTGCTTGTTTTATGCCTATCTTTTTTTCGCCTATGGTGCTGTCTTTGTACTGGCCCTTTCCTCGCCATGTTTTTTTTTCTCCTGAATTTTTTATACTTTATTTTATGCCAGTCCTTTCCTTTCCTTTCAAGTTTACTGTTCCCATTTCCACATGTAGCACAGCCAGCTGGACAGTTCTTCTTCTTCTTTCCTTGGTTAACCTCCCTAGCTTTCTTCTACAGTTTCTTCCTTTCTTTGAAGTCGCACATTAGGTCGTCTTAGCCTTGCTCTTACCATCACAAATTTCCCTAGAGGTCTGGTGGTATTACTAGTGGTGAAATAAAATTTGTTGGATAAGAATTGCTTGTACATATGACCCTCTTGCTTTTTCTGTGTTTATTTTTGCTTCTGATACACGGTCTGATGTCATTGCGATGGCCCATTATTTTTGATGAAAATAAGAATGCTGATGACCACAATCTGAATGAGCATTAGCCAGAACTTTCATATAATGAGCTACAGCATTACTGGAACCCAGCTTCGGTAATGCAACTTCGTCATCATCCTTGTTGCTGTGAGCACGCTAGAATGGAAGCGTGGAAATTATGCAAGGTCTGGTGTGGCACCTTTGTGGCCACCGGTTTGATGTTGGCATAAATGAGAAGGCTGTGCTACACATATCAAATTCCTTCGTTCTATCGCGTATCGCATTCGCATATCGCATTCCTTCCTTTTATCTAGTGTATACAGCTGAAGAACGTCTCCAGATGGCCCTGGCTGAACCGATACGTGCAGATGTAACTGTCGCAAATAATAATTGAGAGGTCAATTTATTGTCGGCTTTCTTAATGACTGGCATATGTAATGCACATTAAGTGTCTGAATACTCTATATTAGCGATTGATAGTCTCATGCTAGGCAGTCTGATTCACCTGCTATAGTTATGTTTGGCAGCTGTTTCAAAATTAACCACTATGATTGAACTAATGAACGGCAATAACAATTTATAGGTGCACTCAAATAATTTACTTTTCAAGGGAGACGTATATCCTTCATCGACTTCGCCTTGCACAAAATACATGACGGTCCCATCGCGACCCAAGAAAGCGCATATGTGTGTTACCTCAACATGCTTGCTAGGCAGTTTCTGTTGACAGTAAGATTTCCGGCCGAACCCGCAGGCATTTCAGGGAAAACCGCCTGCAGGCGGGGTGGTCCTGATAATTGGGCGTGAACAGAAGTGGCCGTTTCCGTTCATTGGCGAAGGCACCCAGGGAAGGACAGAATGATTTTTCTTAATGCCCCACCACACGGGTGCCCATCTCTAATGAACGAAGTTTACTCCTCCCCCACCTCCTCTGTGCAGGTATATATATATATATATATACATGGACCATATGAGAGCAGAGGTGCAAGTATACGTAATTAAACAACGTCGCTGATCCACCGAATTTAAGAAATGTGTCATGCAAAGCATCGAATATATTCTCGAAAATTTCAGATTGCGTGTTTCAGCGATCGAAGGAGCATGCACGAATCGCACACACCTATACAGGAGATTTCTGCACCTACATTCGGGATTACCTTTCGGCTTCGCCTTGTCCTCCTCTAGAAAACCACCTTATCGGGCAAATAAAGTTACCATTATTATTATTAGTTGGCGGTTGTTTTATCTCTGACTCAAGTAAAACACCGTTCAGTGAAAGTATAACAGCACCCGTAAACAAGAGCCTATTTACATGCTAGGCATGGTAAAATGGTTCGTACATTTGTTTGTTTTTAATTTACGAATCATACACAATTAAAAGGAGCCGATCTGCCCAGCAATGTCTCGCGTAACATGATATGACCGGCTGACGGCGAGTTCGAATCGGCAGCAGCCACTACGGACCTGTAGAGAAGGTGTCCTTGAAGATAGACGGCGGCGGCTTTATTCCGTATCGTCGGCAGTCGTCGCAAGCTTGTCCTCGCAAGCAACGAAGTGACACAGCAGACACTAAGGCGTGATAGAGTGAACCTTTGTAAATTAGCCCCACACGACTGACGTTCCTCACAATATACCGAAACTGAATTTGGCGCCTCAGCCCGACGTCTTCTTTTTGCTTATAATTTCATTTATTTTTGTTCGTCAAGCATGAATACTTCAAGAAAACTAATAAAAGCATACAAACTCGTAAAGAAACTCAGTTATTGCCATAAAAGTTGCCTAATTTTAGCTTAGGGCCCTAAATTTGTTTTAAGAAAAATTGTTAGCCATATCTTGAACTACTGATCTGGCAACTACAGCGTGGCATCATGGCGGCATTCGTGTTTAGACACATTTTTGAGCCAGCTTTACCCGCCTGGGATTACGTATTGGTTGTTGTTGTAATTGTTGTCTTCCAGCGTAGACATTGTCGATGAAGTCGATGGTGAAACGTGCCGTGAACCCCCTGCCGCGGCTATGACGCAACGTGGCGCGGCTATGACGCAACACAATCCACTTTAATCCAATCCAATCCAAATCCAAGCCAATCCAAGCCAATCCAATCAAATCCAATCCAATGCCCCTCGAGAGAGAGTGTTATAGCGCCGAAATCGCCACCACGCGAACGCGTGATGCTGACGTCACGATCACGCCACAGATGTTAGCGACCGCAGCGCGCGCGAACGACATATGTGGTTTAAGCGCGAACCGACCGCGGCGAGAGAGCGCGATGCGAGCGCCCCACCTGTTCTTGCGCGCGAACCTAACGCGGCGAGAGAGGGTGTTGCGGACGTCCCCACCTGTTGTGCGCCCAAACCGAACTCGGCGAGAGAGGGCGTTGCGAGCGGAGAGAAGGCGAGGAGGACGCGGGGGAGAGGGCGCACCTCTGGCCGACGGTTGAATGAGTCAAGGATATAAGGCACGTTCGTAACCTTCCGTTCTGTGTCGGCTTTGTGGCTCAGTTTGTAGAGTACCGTGCACCTTGCGTTCCGCCCGCACAGTCGTAGGATCGAAACCTGGCGCCGGCAAGTATTTATATAGTGTAGGGGCACGGCCGCTCGTTTCCATCGAGCGGCCGTGGTAGGGGGAGCGATGCGGACGAGGACTACGGACGCCAACGCGGGTGACATCGTCAGTTACTGAAATGCTCTGCATTTAATAGGCGACCCCTTTCCCCTTCTGAATCTTCGGTCTAATAGGGTCATACAGCCTAACATTATCACTCGTAAGCGCCTAATCAAAAAATGGAAAGAAACATTTTAACTCGGGGCACATGAACAAAAATATGCGAGGCCTTGATATCTTATCAGCGACTGGATTATATAAAAATGTGGGCAGGCAATAAGCGCGGCATTTTCCGTGACTTAAATATCAGTTCTTATTTTTCCTTTCGTATGGTGCCTTGGTTTGCACGCGCACAGGGAACGACCAGTGACACGAATGATTTCCTGCCGAGGTAGATACGGTTATCGCTTAGCTAAACGTGTTTCTGCTGCTCACGCTCCGGTCAGGCTGAGCGGACCGCTGGCAGCGAGCGCACTGCCAGAAACATACAGCTAAAACTCTTAATCATGCAACTGAAGTGCACAACGAGTCTTCTTTTTGGTGAGATATAGCAGCGAAGGCATTCATTGGTACCGGCGTTATTCCGCGGCAGATCAAAAACACGTGCGGCAAGCGTTGTCGGCTCGCTCGGCCAGAGGCGATGCGTCGACTAAGACTAAAAAAAAGAGGGTTGGGAGGGTAGAGGGTTGGTTCCAACCGCCCTCACTCTGTCAAGAATCTGCTGTATCGTTTCCTTGTTGGGTGCGCAGGCCGTATGAAAGTGCGCGCTCGCCGCTCCTCCAGTCCGGCCGTGAACGAGATTATGCTACGCCTGCTTCTCCCTTGGCTGTTCCATGCAGTGCGCGCACTACCCATAGAGTTTCTTAGTAAGTATACTACAGAGTAAACTGCGCCTCGTAAGCCATGTCGTCATGGGGGTTCATGGGAAGACACCCCTTTTTGGCTTGGGCTTGGCATGACAATTAGATTCTTAAGTGGTTTTGGGGATTTTCTTTCTTCACTATGCATTAACACGTTTACGAGCTACAAGGAAGCCGAAATCCTCCCGTTTCTATGGTAGCCGTGTTCAGTGAAACAGCAGGCAATGCATGATCGCACCTGACGTTGCTCATGCCGCAGTCGAAGGACGCATGACTGAGCGGGTAATATGCCGCCGCGAAATTTGTAGCCGACGAAAAGAAGAAGCAAAACGTACTTCGACGAAGACATGATACGGCAGATACGGGCGCTTGTATGCCTTCTATCTTGTCATCGTCCACGACTGTTTAACGCCACGTTTTCATTTTTCTGGCGGTCGCGGTGCACCCGCTCACCACGAAGGCAACGTTTTCATAGGCACGCTCAAAAAAGTTTCGAAACTCTTCAAACAAGTAATCATTTGAAATAATGGTAAAACTAAAAAAATCACAGTCTCTAATGGGTTACCCCCAAAATATTAACATTGTTCGTAACTACAACCTTGGCCTGCAGAATAGCAGGCACAAGCGTTCCGGCAAAAATACGCTTTACTTCTTTTTTCCTTAGTTTTAAAACAGCCTGTTTTTATTTTCCACTCACATAATTGCACACTATTCTTCGCGTTTTTGTGGCACTTTGTTTAAATTTGCGGTCACTAAAACGTTTCAACCCAAGCCAATGATGAAACTAAGGCGAGCGCGATGTATAATGGCGGCCCATGACGACACAGACGACCTCGATGTGAGCCGCATAGACGCTAGCGCCAGATTCCTCTCTAGTGCATACTGTAAGAAACTCTATGGCACTACCATCAGGAGCGATAAAGGCCACGCTCGTTTCTTTTTGCTTTATTCTTTCCTCTAGTAATCGATTTACTTCCCACTGATACTCACCCTTCTCAGCGCAACTATGTCGGCATGCCGGAGCATTCACGTAAAAAAAAGTTGTAATTTGCTTCCGCAATGCCACAAATGTCTAAGTTATTCAATCGCCGAGAAACGAAACGCGGATAGCCATCATAAAAGGAATGAAGAAAAATAATGTGGCAGTCGGCCCTTGCCAAAGGGGGTGAGCGAATTCTATGCAACAGCCAAGGAGTGAGGGAGGGTAGCATAATCTCGTCTTCAAGAATGAAAAAAAGTGCCCTGGAACGGCGCTGTCGTCTTGCTTGGTCGGTGCTCCCGCGATAACCTTCAAATTGATCCTGACTGTACACGACGAAGTAGCCGTATCTGCATTATTTGGCTTCTCTGGGCATAACCAGCAGCCGTACAGTCATCGTAAGTTTAACACATGCCTGCTTACCAAGCTGCCTGCGTACAAAGCGAACCCACTCGCCGACACCGATAACGCGCGCGCGTCGCTTCGCTTTGGCGCGTTAGGTACGGTAAAAACGCTTCTTTCGTCGACAGATAACAGCTTTGCTCGAGGCGGGGTGAGTGCGAAGTGAATTGAAACCTCCAAATTTGGTCTTTGTTCTACATTGTATATCAATTCCGGTATCGCAGGCATTGCATAGAACTGTTCCCCACTTGCCGTTTTTTCAAGCGTTTGCTCTTTTTCTCTAGTCATATTTTGGCTAGTTTCATAAAACACCTATTGCGCAGATTGCACCTGTTCAGTCGGAGCTATGTGTGTTCTTGTCATGTTTTTCAGGGCATGGCCTCTGGCGGTCAGTACGACGCTCACTGCTGCTTGGAACGGGGCCCACACAGCACCGAAATATACCTTCGCCAAGTGCCCATTCTCGGGATGCGTTTCTTTCGCGGGCCCGTGGGGCAACATGTTTGTTTAAGGGTTCTATTGCGTTCAGTTCACTCTCACTGCATTCGTCATCCCAGCCAGCCAGCTGCATTCGTCATTCCAAACATGGTGTGAGAACTTCATGGATCCTGCCATCACAAGTCTCATAAAAGTGGCCGCGCCAACTTTTCTCCCAGAGTTATTCAGTTGTATTAATGACTGCCTTCAATGCTTCTTGCTGCCTTATTGATGCTCCTGATGGATACCGCAACTGTATTCCATCTATTAAACCTTGCCATTAGCACCGAAAATCTAACGCAAGTCCCGGCACTTAATAAGGCGTTACAACTGAAAAGCCTATGGTTGACTCAAGGAACAAACTGTTTTGTATCTCTGACATGCCTCATCTCATTAAAACCAGTCAAAACAGCGTATACAGTCTCCCAACTCCATTCGCAAATTATTGTTGCTGCTAGTGTTAATATTGTGAAAACAGTACATCCACAAAAACCCTTTTACATTATGAAGACTGCCAGGGTAAGAGGTCATCATAAATGTCGTTTGTCACCGTACCTGCTGCGTGTTGTCGGAGTGGCCTAGATGAAGAGAACCTTGTTTGGACCTACGTTGTCAAATGCGCTCGTAACGTCCTCAGCAAGGATGCCTGTCTTAGCTGAGAACTTCTTGCTGGAGTTGTTGGAGAATAGTTTCCAGCGCCTGTCTCGTCTGCTGTGTTTCTTTGTCCGTGTTTCTTGTTGCGCTACAAATAATGGCTCTCTTGTTCGCCATAGAAGATCGTCGGTACTTAGTGTAACTTCTCTACAGGAAAACCTTTAATCAAATGTTTTTTTTTCTGGAGAATTGTGTACTCGCAGTTTGGCAAATAGATGCACCTTTTGTAAGTGCAGTGTACGCCGACTGTGTAGTGGGGTGGTCCTTTTCCGGACTCTTTGTTTTCAGGTGAAGCACAGCTTGCGAATACGCGCAGTGCTCCCATGATGTGCCTCGTAAATCAAATTGCAGTGTAACTCTTGTAGTAATCAGGCAGATAAAGTGTACAATGCCATGCTGAATACACATATGCGGTGTAATCCGCGAGCATATAGGCGGCAAAGACATTTTTATCCTCTGTCATAGCACATGGTGGATTGCGAAACGTACCTGATATAAAATGTACTGTAGTAGCATTCCTCACTGCCTGGTGCCTGGTTGTGAGATGCAAAGCATAGTAATGTCAAGTACAGTTGTGGGTTTGGGCGAGGCACTGCTGAAATTGTACTCGGCTGCGTGTTTGAAATGGCACAAATGTGGCGCGTAGTCCCACAAATGTTGTCGCGTTACCTTATGAGAGTCTGTAATGTGCCACCATTGTCTCATACACGAGAAGCATATACTGCTTCCCTGTTTCTTATATTAGACTCTACAGCGGAAGGCATGAATTTGTGTGCCTTAATCGAGCCTGGAACCTGTCGGTTGAATACGTGCACGTACCTAAAATATCCCCGCCTGGTCCTTTGCCTTTACTGGGAAGGCGACACTTTCGGTAGGTAACTCGGCTTCTTGGGAAAATACACCCTTGCAAGGAACCAATAAGTAGATTTTTTTTCCTCTTAACCTTTTTCGTGTGCATATCCACACAAATGTGATTTCTGTTCAATTACTGCTACTGATTTGAAGTTGCCCCAAAGCAATAGACCTCATTAAAGAGTTTTTCCCTTCTTTCACATCCTAACTGGTGAAATTGCCAGACTAAAATATTATCTGCGGCGATAGTAGTTGTAAACAGCTGCAAGTATCCCAGTGTCTAGCTTATGTTATGGTTGATATTTTTGTATGACTGCAACAGCGCACAGAGTCTGAGGGTGTCGTATATACAAGTAAACCTGTGGATGGCTGAGTCTTGGGTTTTCTGCATTTTCAATTACCGCGGAGAAAAAATCGTTTGTGTGCTTGTGATACCTTTACTTGTGCATTTTTGTAAATTCCTTGAAACGTATTTTCCTCTGACTACTGTGTATTGTCTCTGTTGTGTATTACCACTGTTTATTATTATATGTGTGTTTCAAAGAATGATGACAATTTGAACTTGCTCCGTTTAGTGCCATGCAATAAATATTTCTTCATTTATGATGTGTCTCTTTTATGTGGCTTGGCAAGATGTGAACACACGACAGAATTCTTAACCAACTGTGAATGGTACTGTAAATTGCAATTCCACATTTTCAAAAAAAAAAACGTTGTTTTTTTTGTAAAAACATGCGGGCAATAAGCCTGAGAATGATATATTCAAATAAACACTAATTAATGCATGAAAGCGTCCGAATACAGTACCGATTCCCGTCGCCGTGAGCAGCGCTTTCCAGTCATACAAACTACCCGCCAAAATCGGTGTCCGTGAAACCGAAACCGAAAGTGAACGTACGAAAGTGAACGAAAGTATGGATAGTATTTTGGCTACCCGCTCGGCGCGCTACACTACACTACAGTCATTCGGCCGCAGGGCTCTCTGGGAGTGTCCACTCTTACCAGTATTTCTTTCTCTATGACCGTCATCTCAACTGCGCATGTCCGTGCGTTTTCCACGGCCGCTGCCAGGTGACGGCACCGGTATCTCCGGACATGCGCTCCGCGGTTTGTATTTGAATTGTCCATGACTGTAAGTGCTTTGGCCTCTGGGAAGCAATCTAAAAACTATGTATATCTTGCTTTTAAGCCCCCTATATCTGCATACAACTGAAACCTTGAAATAAGTATATGCTGGATTCCAGGCTACTCATGAATCGCTGGAAATGAGGTTGCGGATAAAATGGGTGGCGGTACTGCACTGGAAGACACGGTTGACATAATAACAGTTCCCTACTCTGACATCAAGCCACACATCAGGAAACACCTTCGCAAAACGGCAAACACGGCGGAGTGAACAGACGGACAACAAACTAGACGTAATGAAACCAAACTTGGACCATACACTACTGACACGCCACGGATACACAGAAGTGTCCTTTGCTCGGCTACGGATAGGGAACACACACGCAACGCACCCGTATTGCTCATGGGATCTTCAAGACGCCTGTGTAGCAGGTGCGGAGCGGCCGTATCCGTAGTTCACATACTAATCCAATGCACGGAACTCGAAACAACAGGACACCAACACTTTCCGCAACTCTACCGACAACACATTTCACTCCACCCGTCGTTGTTTTCGGGTGACGATGCTATGGTTTCTGTTAAAAGCCTTTTTAAGTATTTGTCAGACGTTAAGTTTTTAAACCTCATCTCATACCACGCATAACACTGGCCCTATACACGAGCCACTACCATTGTCTGCAACTGATCTTTTGTTCTTATTGAACGATTTTAGTGTTTTATACTTCACTCTTCATACCTAACCACTCAGTTGGAGCTCTTTGCCCCAGTTTGCATCGCGCCATAGAAATCCAACCATCATCATCATCTTCTATTCATCAAGAGAGTAGTGAGACAAAGAAGGGAAGAGCATAAGGGGGTTAGCAAAGAGCGAAGAACAGCGCCACAACCCCTCTGGCGAATCACTGCTCCGCACTTACGACATCTTTCACGTCGAGTGAAACTCCTTTAATTTTTTGTTACACGTTGGGTCGTTACGGAATTTTTTTTTCCCATTCCTGCTCGCGGCATCCCTTAATAAAGACGATAGTCTTTCTTGGGTTACCTAAACCCAGAAATTTTGGTCTGTCTCTCTGTCTGTCTGTCTGACTGTGACTCGATTCAGCCAGCCGGCCAAAGTAAAATATTGGCTGCGCAAGTCTTATATAGTCACAGCTAAATCTACCGGTCTAAGTCAGGTGTAATATTCATACTTGTCAACATTGTTGAAGAAGAACAAGACATTACGCAAATATAACACAACAAATATAAGACAACAGATGGGTGAACCCTCTAATGAAAATGACATGTGAATCGACGTAGGCCGCGCGACACTTCCCGCAAACATGAAAGAACGTGTCTACAGGAGCACGAGCACACCTTGTTCTGAGCACTACTTCTATGTCTCCGTGTCAAAGGACGGGAAAAGAGGAAAATTCAAGCCGAACTCAATGCGATGTTTGCAGTGTCTCGCCTACTCATACGTATAAAAAGGTACCTTCGGCAAATCCGGAACAGGAAAAGGTTGTCACGAAACTGGGCGGAGTGTCGTCACTTAGCGAAACGGGAAAACGCACTTGAACTATTCGAAAACTACGCAAAAACCGAAGAACATATAGATGCAACGATCGTAGTACAGTCATTTTGGCAGCGACTCATGAAAAAATGGACATGTGTCTGCAATTTAACAGGCCATAAAAGAACGAATCACAGAAAAAACAAGGCAATGCTGCAGCCAGTCATTGAATCTATCCTTTTTTTTGTGGCCGGCAAGAATCCCACGCAGGGAGACAGAGATTCTGGCAGAGTTGCACTACAAGCAGCTACAAACAACGACGGAAAGCGGGGGTAAGGGGGGGGGGGGGGTGATCAGATACTTGGCGAGCACATAAAATCGTATGGTGGAAATGCCCTCTACACAATCCCAACGTTAAAATATGAGTAGATTGCGATAATCGGCACGCAATTACAAGAATGAATAGGTCAAGCTGTGAGCAAGTCTGGATTCTCCGTTCTCGCCGTTGGCACAACTGGCGGTACAAAAACGTAACAGTTTACCTGTGTGTAAGTACATGTAGCATAAAACGATGAACATCAAAGATTTTCTGCCTTTCCTGCCAGTTTCCGATCCCAGTAGATCAGGTCTTCTGGAAACGCTAAAAACTCAACTTGTTCGCGTCGGTTTATATACTCATTGCGTAAGAGGTCAAACCTATGATGGAGCCGCTGTCACCAGTGGTTCATTTCCTGGAGTGCAGGCCCTGATTCGCGCACAATATTCTTTAGCAGTGTACATGCCCTGCTTTTTGCATTCGCAAAACCTTTGTTTGAACGATGCATCTCCAGTAAGCGACATCCGAAACGCTTTCGCCACGATTGGCGAAATTTGTACATATTTCAGAAGCTTCTCGAAAAGACCCGGTGTTCTCAAGAAGCACCCTCATCTTCTTCGAGCACATTTTCACGCCTTCATAAGTACTGGAGGACTAGATGGGTTGAGCGGCGCAAAGCCATGTGCGAGGAGGCGCTGCTCACCGGACTGGGGTCGGAAGGTCGAAGCGAGGAAGACGAGGTGTGCGGAGGCCGAAGAAGGGCGCGGGAGAGAAGGAGGAGGAGGAAGCCGGAGGATCGTGGCACGAGAGCAGAAGGAACGACTTTCGAGGAGCGACCTGCCGGACGAGAACGTTCGGGGAACCTCCATTGCGAGCCGCATCTTCCCCGCGGACATCAAGGCAGCTCAGCCGAGACCGGCCACGGAGCACCCGGGCCGAAGCACTCAACCGTCGCAGCACCGGTACCCACAAGGCCACCGCGGCAGCGCCCCGAGCCTAGCGCACGGGACCCGACTTTGCGGCGGCCAGCGCCAGCGTCAAGGAGACAGCTCCTGCAGCCATCGCACCGATCAAGTGTACCGCCACAGCTTCCTACCGCCGAGTACTGCAAGACTGCAAGACTTGAGCGGGAACTCTATTGAGTTAACAGTGTCTGGTCGGACATCTAGTCCTTTGATTAGATTAGGTCATAGCTAATTGTCTCTTTTTTTTAAATTCTGTCCCGTTAATATACGTTGTCCTTGTCTGACGTCACGTGCCTCGCTTCTTCTTCGCCAGTGAAACATTACCTCCTCATCCACACAACAACCCGCATCACACCATGATTTTCTTCAGTGAAGCGCTGCCTGATGTTATCGAGTCGATGGAAGTGCTTATGGAAAGTGAAACAGCAAGAAATGGGACTGCTTGAGAAGTTCAGTCGTCTGTGCTGCTTCTACCTTCTCCTCGTCTCCCTCGCGGTGAGCGAAAGGGTGTTGAGCCTAACGCTCAGATTGTCTAAGTACCTGCACGGCAATTTCGTCGAGATGAGCGTCGCCCTCGAGCATATCGACTTGGTGCTGAAACAGCTTAGTGACATTTTAACAGATGCCGATGGTCAATTCAAGGAGATTTTTTATTCATATGACTGGACGGCGAGCAGATTCGTCATTCAGCCAGACATCCCGAAAAAATCGGTCCACAGAAGGTTAGAGAAACAATACTTCCACTTTACCTGAAGAATATTACACATGGACTTGTTCCATACCGTATTTGGACGATCTGCCGTCTGCATTCACCGAGCGCTTCACTGGTCAAAGTGCGATGATGAACAGCCTTGAACGCGTGCTGCCGAATTACACCTCGAACAGCAGCTTCGAGTCACTACAGCAGACGCATTTCTTGCTGTTTCACTTTCCACAAGTACTTCCAGCGACTTGATAATGTCAGGCAGCGCTTCACTGAAGAAACCCACGGCTTTGCTGCGCTCAACCCCCTAGTCTCGTAGTACTTATGAAGGCGTGAAAATGCTCGAGGAATATGAGAGGTGCTTCTTGAGAACACCAGTTCTTTTCGAGAAGCTTCTGAAATATCTAAAAATTTCGCCAATCTTTGTGAAAGCATTTCCGATGTCACTTACCTGAGATGCATCTTTCAAACATAGGCTTTGCGAATGCAAAGGGCAGTGCGTGTACGCTGCTAAAGAACATTTTGCGCCACTCAGGGCCTGCACTCCAGGAAACGAACCATGGTGACAGCGGCTCCATCATAGCATTGACCTCTTATGCAATTAGTATATAAACCAACGCGAGCCAGTTGGGTTTTGAGCGTTTCCAGCAGACCTGATCTGGGATCGGACACTTGCACGGAAGGGAGAAAATCTGTGATGTTCATTGTTTCATGCTCCACGTACAGTACGCACAGAGAGAACCGTTCAGCTTGTGTACCGTCAGTTGTGCCAACGGCGAGAACGAAAAATATCCACCCATGCTCACCGTTTGAACGATTCCGTCTTGTATTTCTTGCCGGTTATCGCAATCTACTCATTTTGAATCAAAGGGATTGTCTACATGCCGGAGTCTACAGGCCTTGAATGTAACCAAAAAATCTCGAAGTGATCAATGCAGCGCGGGAGATATGGAACCAAAGGTGGCAAGAAACACCTCCACAAGAGCTGCCAAGGTACGCGACCGAGGCCCTCAAGCAGTGCACCAGCCTGTTACCAAATAAAAACGCTCTACCCAAGATAATTGCACACGTCCTCTCACTATAGCGGAGGCTGAGAGCTTTTCGACGCTTTTCGACGCTGAAGCGCCCCAAGACCTGCCTTTGCAACAGCTCTGTTGAGGAACGCGTGTATGGTGAGTTGTGGTCGTCTAAACTAATATTTCAGTTTAGACGGCAGTTCAGCTGTATATTCATTCTGATAACATTTGCTATTGTCTTAGCGGTAAGGAAATCTACTAATTATTCTTGTAAATGTTATGGATGTCATTGTCGTTTTATATGTGTGCAATTCATTGTTTTCCTGATTTATTTATTCTGTTTCTACAGTTGTTTCCCATCTTACTGTATGCAAGCGTATTGTCGAAAATGCAAAATGTTTCCACTCTTGTACTCCGATGTGTATGCTATTGTAGTGCTGAATGCTCTTAAAAAATGAAAAACAAAATAAAAGCGAAATAGAGCAAGCGAGAATAAGGTATTATGAGCATTTCCTTTACGAGTACAAAATAACCCTTAGTATTCGTGAAAAGGACATTCGTCTGCATGTTCCGGGCATTGGAAAAAAAGCCGGCTTACCACCATTGGCTCTCAGACAGTTTTCTATGCAGTTACTGTACGAACAACACAATGACCGGAAGCATGTATACACAGACGGTTCTGTGACGTCCTCTAGCTCGGCAGGTGCGGTGGTTATACCATCAGAATCAACCAAGATTCGATTACGTGTCGCCAATGTGACGAGCTCGACGGCTACTGGACTTGCAGCCAACCGTGAAGCATTTCAATACATCATGGAAGCTTCTCCCCAAAAATGGTCCATTTTTACCAACTCCAAAGGCGCCCTGCAAAGCTTCCGAGCAGCCCTGCGCTACGGTCCTTTGCACCAACTAGTGACAGACATTCGGGAATTATTTCACCAGGCTGTCATAAAGGGCCATAATATTGTATTTCAGTGGCTGCCAAGTCACTGTGGAATCACCGGCAATGTCTCGGCTGATGCAGCTGCCCGGACAGGCCATGACAGTGAAAGGACCATCTTGCTTCCGCTTGCAAGGACTGATGCCGCTAGGCTGCTTCGTCAGTTCGCTCGGAGGACCTCTTTTACTCAATGGAATACACCGGACTTTGTGCACCCGCGCCACCACAACCAGGACCCTCTAACTCCAGCGTCGGCTTCCGTGTCGGCTGAATCGATCAGTCTACTTTACTTTGTAAGCTGTGGTTGGGAGTGGCCTTCACGAAAGCCTACTCCTTCCTCATCGGGATGGCCAGTAGTGCCCACTGCGACGCCTGCGAGGTTGAAGAGACAATCGACCATGTGCTTTGTTGTTGCCCCGAGTATTCATCGGAAAGGCGCGTTTTGGCAGCCGAGCTCAGAAGATTGGACAATCAACAGTTC
This sequence comes from Haemaphysalis longicornis, assembly GCF_048455015.1. Taxonomy (NCBI): domain Eukaryota; kingdom Metazoa; phylum Arthropoda; class Arachnida; order Ixodida; family Ixodidae; genus Haemaphysalis; species Haemaphysalis longicornis. The sequence goes on from NW_027526225.1 coordinate 26,581,185, forward strand.
AAGCTAGAGACTATTCTAGGGCAAAGGCCCTTACAATCGACTTCGCAGAAGGCAACAAAAGCCATTCTGCGTTTTATGAAGGACACAGGTTTAGCTCAGAGACTCTAGTGCCCACGAAGGGACTAAAGTGTGTGCGCGACCCCGCTCCTATCCCCCCTTTTTCACCTGCCATCTCTTTTATCCCCTGAACACCCCTTCCCCAGTGCCGAGTAGCAATCCGGGCTCTAAGCCTGGATAACCTCTCGGCCTTTCCTTTCGCTTTTCTCCTCCTGCTGCCTAAAAAAATTACGCCCACCTCCCCTCGCGGGAACCCTGGTGTGATGCGATGCTGAAGGGGGTTCCATTGTGTGTTTCCGTTGGGTCGATTACTCGAATTGCGTGAGCAATCGTCGGGTAATGCGAGAGAGAGAGAGAGAGAGAGAGCAAGCGTAGCGTGGACAACCGTCGACTGAGAGACCGGCCGGAGCGTGGCACTCCGCTTATATGCGCAGTGCGCCCGAAGGAGAGGAGACCGCGGAGGGAGAGGGTGCTGATGATGTTTGGAGTTTAATGGCGCAAGACCGACTAAGGGCAAAGAGCGCCAAACAATAGTGATTACATGAAAGTGGCATGGAAGTAAAAGTAGAACATTTCAGTAAAAATAAACGAAGTAAAACACAACGTAATGAAGATGACTGGTGTAAAGGGCCAGGTTGTCAATATGCATGATAAGAAATGAGATGTAAAAATTTTACGTCGGTAAGAAACTCGAAAACGCGTTTGATTGAAAACAGGGCTTCATCTCCTAAGAAGTATGACGGGTGTGGTGGAATATGTCGCGTGTGTAGTTGTGGGAAGTATTTGTGTCGTGTTGTGTCAAGTGCCTTACATTGTATAAGGATGTGGATTACGGATAGGGCCTCTCCGCACCTGCTGCACAGAGGTCTTGGAGACCCCGTGAGAAGGTGCGAGTGCGTTGCATGAGTGTGCCCTATCCGTAATCTAGCCAAGGCGACTTCAGTGTATCTATTACGTGTGTCGGTGGTGTATGGTCCCAAGTGTGGTTTTATTACGTGTAACTTGTTGTATGTTTGTTCACTCCAGTGTGTTTGCCATGTTTTGCGAAGTTGTTGTCTGATGTGTGGTTTCACGTCGGTGTAGGGTAATGTGGCTATGTCTACTGTATTCGAGAGTGTAGCAGCAGCAGCCATTCGGTCCGCTGCTTCGTTCCCGGCTATACCACTGTGGCCAGGGACCCAGCAAAGAACCAGTTCAAATTTGCGTACATACACCGACATAGTACCCTTGACTATTAGACTTACAACGTGATTTTTTGAAGACTTTGTTGACGACAACGCCCGCACGTCACTGAGGGAGTCTGTATATATAATGGATTGTGGGATGTGACTTTGAAGGATATGATTAACAACAAGAAGTATACCATAAGCCTCTGCCGTAAAGATACTGGTATTACTGTTAAGAGTTCTAGTGACATTAAGGCCGGGCCCATGCGCCGCGCAGGACACAGAGGTGGCAGTTTTAGAGGCGTCCGTATAAAATTCAGAAAATTGATACTTCTGCTGCAAATACAAGAAGTGCTGCAGAATTGCACATGTGGGAGCTCGGTTTTTATCTACATGTGTGAAGGATGTGTCGCATGATACAGGGCGGAGATGCTATGGTGCTATAAAATCTTTTTGAGAACTTTGTATGGTGTCTAAAAAGGAGACAGAAAGCTCTGACGCTTCTTCTCTAACTCTGTAAGAGAAGGGCGCAGAAAACGATGGTCGGTTTAGGAGTAGTGCAGTCTGAGACGTATCATAAAAAGCCGATTTAAAAGGATGGTGTGGCATAGATGAAATTTTAAAAGCAAAAAGAAGATCTGTGTATGCTCGCTGACGTTGTAGGTTCCACTTATTACACTCCACATAGAGGCTTTCGACCGGGCTAGTCCGTTAGGCGCCACATGCCAACCGGAGCCCCAGATGAAGCACTGGGTCCAGCATTTTGAGGGATGTCTTACTTGCTGACCCATAAACAACGCTTCCATAGTTTAATCGTGAACGTATCAGGCTGGTAAAAACACGTAAAAGAAGTTGTTTTTCAGCCCCATATGAAGAGTGGAAGAGAACCTTGAGTACATTCATGGCCTTTAAGCATTTATGTTTAAGTTGTTTTATGTGTGGAATGAACGAGAGCTTTTCGTCAAGGACTACACCTAAAAACTTGTGTTCATTTCTGACTGGAATTGAGACACCATTGAGTTTGATGTCTGGATCCGGCCGAATGCCGCGCCTTTTCGAAAACAAAACACAAGTACACTTCACTGGATTAAATTTAAAACCGTTGCTATCTGCCCAGCCAGCTAGCTTGTTAACACCAAGCTGGACTTGGCGCTCGCAGATAGACAGGTTACAAGACTTAAAGGATAATTGCACGTCGTCTACATAGATTGAGCAGGAAATGGTTGGTGGCAGAGCCTTCCGAAGAGAGTTCATTTTTACAATAAACAACGTGCAACTCAAAACTCCACCTTGCGGAACACCGTTTTCCTGCACATGAACTCTAGAGAGTGCAGTTCCAACTCGCACGCGAAACGTTCTTTCAGAGAGGTAACTGGCAAGCGTGTTCCACATGTTACCCGACATACCAAAGGACTTCAAATCGCTGAGGATGCCGTACCGCCAAGCAGTGTCGTACGCCTTTTCAAGATCAAAGAATACTGTCATACAGTACTGCTTATGGAGGTAAGCATCTTTATAATATGACTCTAACGCAACGAGTTGATCGTTCGTAGATCGCCCCGCCCTAAAGCCTGCCTGACAGCTCTCGAGAAGACCGTTGTACTCTAAGAAGTACACGAGTCTCCTGTTTATCATCTTCTCGAAGAGCTTACACAGGCAGCTTGTCAGGGCGATGGGGCGATAACTGGCGGGGGAGGAAGGGTCCTTCCCTTCCTTTAGGAAAGCCACTACTATGGCCTCCCTCCAAGAGCATGGGAAGTGCCCCGAAAGAAATATTTTATTGTAGAGGTGAAGAAGTGTTTCAAGTGTGTCTGCATGTAAGTGTTGTATCATTGTGTACGAAATCCTGTCTGCACCTGGAGCTGAAGGTTTACAAGTACCGAGTGCGACCTTCAGCTCATGAAGTGAAAAGGGGGTGTTATAGGATGAGTTCGACTTATTAGTGTCTTGCAAGGACTTCTTCTCACAGGATGCTTTGTGTTTAATGAAAGTGTTGGTGTAGTGTGCTGAACTGGAAACGTGTTCGAAGTGTTGTGCAAGTGTGTTAGCCTGGTCTTCCAGTGTGTCCCCTGTTGTACTAACCAGGGGCAGGCTGTGTGTCTGTTGTCCTTTTAGTTTTCGTATTCGTGTCCAGACTTTGTGTGTGTCAGTGTATGAATTGATGGAAGTGAGGAAGGTGCGCCAACTCTCCCTTTTCGCCTCACGACGCACTCGCTTCCCAAAAGCCTTTGCCCGTTTAAAAGAAATGAGGTTATCTGACGTGGGGTACCGGCGAAGGACACCCCACGCCTTGTTCTGGGCCTCTCGCGCCCGCCTGCAGTCCTCGTTCCACCCGGGCCTCCTTGGGGTGCAGGACCCACTGGAGGCCTGGGAAATGGACTTTTCGGCAGCGTCGAGGATGTGCGCCGTGACGAGTTGGGCGGCTTCCTCCACGTGTAGGTGTTTTATGGATGTGTGGTGTAGTTGAGATGTTTGTGTGAATGTGCTCCAGTTTGCTTTTGATTCATTAAACCTTTTATGGGAAGATGGACTGCTCGGGCCTATACCTATATACGTTAATGAAGTGGGGAAATGGTCACTACCATATGGGTCCGTGCCCACACCCCACTCAAGATATGGAAAGAGAACTGCGGAACCAATAGCCAAGTCAAGCTGCGAGTATGTATTGTGCCCTAAGTTATGGTATGTAGGCTGTTTTTTGTTGAAAAGGCATGCTCCGGATGATGTAAGAAACTTCTCTATCAGGCGACCTCGGGCATCCGTTCTAGAGGAGCCCCAAAGACAGTTGTGCGCATTAAGGTCGCCTGTTATGATGTATGGTTCGGGCAGCTGGTCGACCAGCGCCTCGAAGTCAGGGCTCAGAAGTGCAAAATCAGGAGGGATGTAAATGGAGCATACCGTTATTAACCTATTAAATATTATCGTACGGATTGCTACAGCCTCAAGGACAGTGTTCAGAGTGACAGGGTGGCAGGCTAAGGATTTCCGGGCGACAATTGCCACACCTCCTGAAGAGTGTGTGCAGCCAACCCTGTCCTTTCTGAATACCATGTACCTATTTAAGAAATTTGTTTGTTTAGAATTGAGGTGGGTTTCCTGGAGACACATGATACTTGGCTAACTGGCATGCAGAATCTCATACACATCGTCAAGATTTTTAAGGAGGCCTCTGCAGTTCCATTGGATGATGTTTTCTGTTCCCATTATTTAGGTTTAAGAATAACTGGAGTGTGTGTGTGTGTGTGTGTGTGTTTGTTCATGTGTCGTCTTTCGGGGATGTTATTCTAGGATTTTTAGGCTTTTCTGTCTGCTTGGACATCGGAGGCCGCTCCTTGCGCTGCGTAGCAGGCAGGAACGACGTGACATCCATCTCCTCGTCGGATGCCAGAAGGGTGCCCGGCGGACCAGGCCCATCGGACTTGGCCCCCTTTCGGGAGCCCTTCGTTTGAGCCGCCACCGCCGAGGGCGTCCGGGGCACCAAAGGTGGCACGGGAGGGCCGGTGGCGGCGGGAGCCGATGCGGGGCCCCGGGTGTCCATCCGGTCGGCAACCTCCAACGCACTGGAGGACGGGGAGGCAGAGGCGGGAGCGGCACCGGTCCCCACAGAAGAGGTTGTCACCACAACCGCTGCTGCCTCAGCAAGCGGCGTGGCAACGGATTGGGCTGCCTGAGGCACCCCAGGAGGGGGGGGGGGCGGAGGAGGGACCAGATCAGACTCGCTGAACTGGGTCCCTGTGGACACCAGACGCCGCTCCGCCCCCCGGCGAGCCGCGTCGGCGTACCTCCCCAGGAGGAAAGAGGCGAACCTCTTCCGCGCCTCTGGGAAGGTGATGTTCTCTGTTACTTTGACATTGATGATTTTCTTTTCTTGTTGGAATTTCTCACATTTGCGGGAGTACGCCGCGTGCGATCCCCCGCAGTTAACACAAGTGAAGGTGGTGGAGTTGCAGTTATCTGTCGGGTGGTCCTGTGCGGTGCATTTGGCACAGGTCGTTTTGCCGCGGCAAGAGTTGGTACCGTGTTTGAACCGCTGGCATTTGAAGCAGCGGCGCGGGTTTGGTATGTACGGTCGGACTGGACATCGTATGAAGCCTGCATTGACCGACTCGGGGAGCGTTGAGCAGTCAAATGTCAAGATCAAGTGTTTCGTACGAATTTCGGTGTCATTTCGACGCATGATTATCCTTCGCACTGCCGTCACGCCCTGATCTCGAAGGCCATCGAGCAGATCTGTCTCTGTTTCGTTCATCAGGTCAGAATCGGAGATGACGCCCTGGGAACTGTTCAGCGTGCGGTGGGGTGTGATCTTTATGTCTGTATCTACCATGCGGGTTTGTTTGAGGAGGTTGATAGATTGCTGCCTGTTGTTAATTTCGACCAGGATTTCTCCTGTTCTGAGTTTCTTGGCTTTGTAGGATTTCCCTACAATGCCCTGAAGGAACTTGGAGATGAGAAAAACAGACTGTGCAGTGACGGGCTTCGACTTGTCAAGAGATTCCATTATTAGAAAGCGGGAAAAATTGGCAGGTTTTGGAAATGTCAACTCTGTCAAGGGAGGAAAGGAGACTTCGGTGCGGCCCCTTTTCGGGGGCCGATCACGTTTTTGGGGGGGTTTTGAATTATCCATATAGCATAGGAAAAAGCAGGGAGACGGGGGTACTTTCTTCTTTGACCTTACCCTGGTAGCCAAAGAGGTCCCGGAGCTCCCTGCCTGGTAAACAGACAGGGAGCCCATCCGCCGGAGCTTGACCTGGGCTCCGACGGCCACCGTTCGTGGTTTCTAACCCTCCACCTATAAACACATCGCCACGGTTGGATCCAGCTTATGTTTGGGGGCTCGGGGTCCGCGGTATCGCTAGTACCGTCACCAAGATTGCTCAAGGTGCCCCGTGCGGGGGGGAGAGGGTGCTGCACATGCGCACAGCGCGCTTGCGCCGCGCCACGCGCCCGCAGATGTCGGGCGAGAGTGTTCGCTATCGGAGAGCGGAGAGGGGGTAAGCGGAGGAGAGACGCAGCTGTGTGGATGCGGATGCCGACGACGACGGACGCAGGACAGGGCCGCCGGCAAGAGATGCTCCTCTCAGCGTCGCATCTAAAAAATTACAGCAAAGCACAGATGAAACAACGGCAGGTATGTATGTTGAGTAAAAAAATAAACTGGCGCTCATGAATGAACACTGTTAATGCGTGCGTGAAGGACGCTCAAAGCGATAGTAAATGCTGGCAAATTGCAATACCCATGATGCACACGCGGCAAGAAGAATTTTTCTGCAGCCCACAACTGCAGCGGAGATAATCCCTCGGACATGTAGGCCGAATAATGAGGCTGCTAGAGGGAAATTGAGTTTAATCTTTGGCCAATTAAGCACGAATGATGCACGAATACCGTTTGTTTTACATCTGTTAATGTGGACCGCTCTTGTAAATCAACTCCATCCGCCGCACTCGACAGTTTCATGTTCTTACGTTTCGCAATTAGCTCCTTGGTTTTCATAGCTTAACAGTTTGTTTCGTGCATCCTGCTTTTCCAGGTGCTGCTGCAGAATTTGTTATAGCGTTGTTACGTTGTCATTCAGCCTGTCTACACTATTCGCGTTCTCGTTTAGGAGCGCAGACTTGTTTTGAAGAGTTAGTTTAGATTCCTCCCTCCCGGCTCTGACTGACTCCCTGCTGGGCGTTCTGAATAAACTTTTTGAATTACCTATTAAGCCTCTCATCTGCGAACCCACAAGGAAGGAGTTCCTGAAAGATAAGATCACCCGTAGGTGTATTGATCCTGTCAGGGTGCGAGCATCCGACCTTTCTTCTACATCCGGGGCTGTTTTTATGCAGAAACTAGCATATCGCTACTTCGTTTTGAGTGGCTTAACCAAGTACAAGTCTTTACAATTGGCCCATACTTATACTGCCGACATCTTAGATAAAAATGCTTTCTGAGCAAATTACCAGCTCTGACTGTGTCATGAGTCAAGAGCACCCCCTGAGAGGTGATGCATCAAATCCCCCCCCCCCCCAAAAAAAAGGAAAATAAGAAGAAAGAGACGCAATTTGAACGGCGCCCCATGGATGCACCAATGAGCGAACACCAGCGCCTAAACACAGAGACATCATGGTCAAATATGGTAGCGCGCTGGTCAGCCAATTAGAGAACGCCGCGAAGGAGACCAGAGGCGTGATGACCATATATGGACATGGAAATGGCCAGGCCAGGCCATCGACCATGCCATCCGAGCCTGGGCGGGAGCGGGCCCACTTCGCATCGGCATCGTCATTCTAGGTGCACCACGAACCCGTATCTTTGTGGCCCCAGCGGCCAACATCTTCGCTCCGTCGACCTGCGCTTCTACGGCCCCGAAAGGCTACGTTCATGCCGAGCCTGCCTGGGACCCCCAGCGGCAGCGGCTACCAGGGCATAGCTACCGAGGAAACCTCAGGACGCGGAGCCCACACCGCCCGAGGAACGGCCGCCCGCAAGGACCTCCAGCGGCAGCGGCTACCAGAAGGTAGCCACCAAGGGAACCAGTCGGGACGCGGGGAGCCCACGCCGTGCAAGGAATGGCCGCGCGGATCGAACGCCGGAACCGAAGCTAGACAAGGACGGCTATCGGTGCAAGGAATGGCCGCGCGGATCGAACGCCGGCACCGAAGCTAGACAAGGACGGCTATCACCAAGTCGCGGCCACGCAATGGGCGCGACGCGTCAGTGCCGACGACCGGGTAGGCCAGTCCATTAGAGACGCAGTCGTAGTACACAACTAGGGAGTTGTGGTGCAAAATGCATTGATTCGGACTTGATGTAATGAGTGGATATGAACTAATTGTGTAGGACTTTATTTTAGAGACTTCGGGGTTTAGATTTGAATTGTGTTTTGGGATTGTTGGAGGTTTGAGTGCATATCATTTGTGTGTAGTTTAATTATTGAGTGCGTTGTGTTAGGGCTTTTGCAGTGTGCATTAAATGGGTGTTATGTTAAACCTGTCTACGGCTTTCCTGCGTCCATCAATGAGCTGGTAAAAACAACCTCACCATCTGTTCACGTGACAGACTGGAATTCTTTCTTTCAAGATAATGACAACGCCACTGCATATGACCATTTTCTTTCGTGTTTTTTGCCAGATGAGGGAAGCGTGTAGAACACGCAAATAATAAACAAAAGAAGGACTGATAATCAATGCCTTACCACTGATGTTATGGCGCTGATACTAGAAAAAAAATTCACAGCATATCCACAGGGTGAATGATGATGAGTGGGCGAAGCTTCTGAGGGGAAATCATCGGTAAAACCGTGACTCTTCAGTGAAAGTTCGCCCACTACATCTGTGTCCGAACGTAACGTCTAGAAAGTCTCGCTTAAACCGCGCGTCGGCACCTTGGGGCTGAGCTCGCCTGATGCGTTTTGCAGACGCCTCACGAGCTCTCACTGCATCGGGGTCTGCCTGCCGATACGCGCGCTTTCTCGCCGCTTCCCGTTCTCTGACGTTTTGGAGATCCTCTTTGCGCCGCAGCCGTGCCGCTTTGCGTACGGCAGGGTCCTCGCGCCGTTGCCGTGACGCTTGGGCCTCTCGTTCTCGAACGCTGGGATCTTGGCGGCGGCGTCGCGCAGCTTCACGGAGCGCTTCTGCCTCGCGGGCTCGCACATCTGCAGCCTTATCCATCGGGCGACTCCACAGGCGACTCCGAGCGCGCGCCAACAGCGAACGGATTTTATTACAATGCTCCCCGCCATCTAGTAAACAATCCAAGAACTAAACTAGAGGTAGCCACGCCATCTAGTAAACAATCCAAGCGCATCTTTTCATCATATACAAGTACCGCCATCTAGTAAACAATCCAAGAACTAAACTAGAGGTAGCCACGTTATCTATGTTATGGCGCTGATACTAGAAAAAAAAATGCTTTCGGCAGGGTATCGCCGAGACCCTGACAACGCAGCGCTCCGCAGCGAGTTCCATGTGGAAAGAAATAGAGCCACAGTACAAATTCGTCCGTCAAAGAGGCAATTCTGCGGCGAATAATTCAGTGTCTAGTCGCAATATGACTAAAACTTGGTCGTTCGTAAAACAGCTACGACGTAAGGAACGCCTGTCAACAAAAACGAAACATGATGGAATGCAACTTTGGTTCCGCTACCTCCGACATAGCAAGCAATTCAATAAAACGTTTTCATCGAAACAAAACGAACCAGTTCAGTGTGGAAGTCCCAATATACTACCCAATCAAGTGTCATCTTACGCATTTATCTCGTTTGTGACAGAGCTTGATCTCATTTGTATAATCAATTGTTTCATTAAGCCGCAGCAAACCATCACGGCTTGATAACATACACATAGGTGATTTCTGCCGAATCATTGGGTATGTAAAAGGTGTTATTTTGTATATCGAAGAACATAATAGAAAATTGCTCTTTGAAGACAGTCTAATCTGCGCACGCGTGGTTCCCCAAATTAAGCTGTAGAAAAAGGACCTTTCACACTACCGCCCTCTTTCGGTTGTATCGTGTTTATCGTAAATTCTTGAGAAACACATACTTCGTGTCACGACTTTATTTGTAACAAAACATGAGCTACCGGGTGAGCATCAATACGGTTTCATCCCCGGCGCCGGTACGCAGGTGTTACTTAAGAAGTTGTCGGAGAGCCTTCAAAATAGCATATATCACAACGAGGTTTCCTTTGGGTTATTTCTTGAGGTTAAGAAAGCGTTTTATAGAGTAAAACGGAATGTACTCTGTAATAAATTATACCGTTATGGCTTCCGCGGACCATTTCTATGTGTGCTTCAAAGTTACCTTCGGGATTGTTCTCAAGTGTATCACTTGTATCAGTGCTGATTGATAGTATCAGCCTTAAAGGGCTACTGAAGCGCTTTTAAAACAGGGTAAAACACTACTTCTTACAATTATTACATTAGTCAGTTTATGCCTGTAAAGTTTTTTTCGCCATTTTTAGCTTGGGGACAGCGGTATTCGTCGTTAAAGTTGACCCTACGCCCAGCCCACTGCTCCCTGCCGCATCGCGGAAGAGCGAGAAACTGAGCGGCCGCGACTTCAAGTAGCGTCATATTCCGAATTAAGCAGGCGTGTAATCTGCACTTTATTAATCATCAGAGTTTCATACCGCCCAGTTTTTTATTGGGAAAAAAAGAAATTGGCGGACGATTACGATACCCGCTCATTCGAAATTAGAGTGCAGAGCGAACTGTAGTCTTCTCGACGACGGCGCATAGCTGCTGTGTCTCAGGAAGTGACCGCGTCACCAGCAAATGCACGACGGCGCGCGGTATAGGGACCGGGCGGCCGTTGTATGGCACCACCGTCGTTTCAGCGAACAGCGCCGCCTGTGGCGAACCGCTCGTCAGTGGAATGCCGGTGGCGGTCAGCGCAGCGTAGTTGTGCGTGGCTTTCTGTCGTTTTTCTGCGATGCGGCTTGCAAAGCGAACGTAACCCCACGTGCATTTTTCAGATCGGTAAATCTTGAGTGTGGATGTGACGTTTACAAGGTATGTCATGTGTGTTATTTACGCCCATACTCAGTATTTACAAATAGCAGATGACGCTCAGTGCGCCAAGCTGGAAGTCAAGCCGGAAGTGAAAGTTCGTTGCTTCATGCAATTTTTTCATGCCTGCATGCAGTTTCGCGAATCGAGGAGTATATTGCCGCTAAATGCTCCCTCAAAGCCGGTGTGTGCAACTGATCTAGGAATGCTGCGGCGAAGGCCTTTGGCAGTTGATGACGAAACGGCGCCGACGTCGTCCACAAGCGAATTACACAAAGTTGGAGGGTGTCTTCCAAGATTTACCTCAAAACAAAATTGTGACGGATGACGCTTCCGTATCCGTATCCACCTACGGCTGAAACGTGTTTAATTTCACACAAATGCTCTTACTGCAGTCATCGGGAATCCTTGATAGAATAAATACCGCATGATAGTACGCATGATAGTAGAGTAGAATGTTATTGCTTGTCGTGGAGAAGCATTGCTGTATACAAGAATTGCAATGGTTTCTGGCTAGTTGGTAAATGGTTTTTCAAAAACCAATTCCTGCGTGACTGAAGGATGCAAGACAGGAGGGTGCCCGAAACCTGTACTCAGCTTCACAACTGAATGCTGCGGTCGGTTTACAAGCTGCCACCTACGCTTGAAAAATCATGCACACCTCTGTCTAACGACGATGATGGTTTATCGCAAAGCTCTATCGTATGGATTTCCTTGGTTGCCTTCTGGATTTAAACTTTGACTAGTTAAAGGGACACTGAAGTGATATGTAAACATTGCGGGATTACTAGCGCAAATTGTAGTCCGGAGTCCCCAGGCCATGTTTCGACCACTCTAGGCGCGTTTACGCGATTTTATTTAGTAGAAAAACTAATTCGAAAATGCTGTCCTCCTCTCTTTACGCTCGCCCATTTTCTGTGGCGTTTTCGTGTGACGTCAGGAGGGGATGAGCTGGCAATTGGCTGCGCCACGGCTGCGCTACTGCACGGCTCCCCGGCCGACAGAGTCAGTCGGGCCAGCGTTTCGTCCGCCGGCCGCCGGCGGGTCGTCGCAATCAAGGAGGTTAAAAAAAATTGCTTGGTCGCAATTCGTTCGCTTAGTTGAAACGAAGCCAGGACACGTTTCTGAATGGAAGAATGTGCCTTTCTTTACTTGGTTTGTTTGTACACTGTATCTAGCTCCAAGTCAAGGTCGCTTCTCACAAGCGCTGCACAAGCGCACATGCGACGCTTCGCTGACTGGTACGCCAGTAGGAAAATATAAGGCCTCTTGAAGGCGGGAGAAGAGTCAGCGAAGTCAATATAGGTACTAAGGAAATAAAATCAACTGATATTTTTACCGCACAGCGTAAAACTAGGGCGCGGGAAGCACTTTTTTGCGCTGGGCGAACAAGCACAGCGGTCAGCAGCACGACTACGCATCTGCGAACGCTTTTCCGTTTACGAAATGCAATTGCTAGACGTGAGCTACTGTGGCAACTCGGGCGACACTTACTGCACGATCGCAGTACAACAAATAGTCACCTAAGCTGCTTGAAATGCCAAAACTAAATAAAAGTGTAAACCGGTTGTACAATATATATCCTATATTAGCAAGGCCCTCCGCGTCCCGCTCCGTAGCTCAGTTGTCTGAGGCGTAGGTATGTCGCCGCGAATGTTTTGCAAGTTACGAGGTCGAATCCCCGCAGGTACGTGCTTTTTTTTTTTTTTTCGTAAGTTAACTTTTTTGTTTTCCGCCGATGTTTTCTATATTGAGTTCACCTTTTTTTTGGGCCGCAATGTGCATGGCTACATGAACTAGTTCACAAAACGCGCGCAGGCTGGCACTGGCGCGCTAGCGAGTTCTCGTTGGCGTGCTGTTGCCATAAGCACCGACTGCTTGCAGGCAGTGGGCACAGGCCAGAATGAACAGACCCTTGGCCTGGTGCGAACACGCTTTTTACGATACAGGCATGAGGGAGGCAAGCTCCAAATATGGGGGAAAAGCGCATGACATTTGGGCGTCTGCGGGTACGCGGAGGGCGTTCATGCACTGCGTAGGTCTCGGCTAGTGAATGCTACGACTACAAGCCGTCCTGGGAGGCTTATCTTGTGCATTTTACAGCCGACAACATGGCAGAAGCGCGGTACGATGATTACTGAGGTATTGAGAATGCCCATCCAACAACGCCATTGGTTATGTTTTACAGAACCGAAACCGAAACTTGTGTGATTGCTAACCTTGGGCATCGTCCAATCACGGCGTCCCTCCTCTCAACGTCACAGCCTTAGTTGGTGCGGCCGCCGCAAACCGCGCATGGTAGTTTTTCTTCTTTCGCGCTTTGCAAAATAATTACCGATTTGTCAACAGGATAAACGATGAAAAGTGTGCTAATTTGAGCCAGTCTACGCAGTGCAAGCAAAAACGGGAGCTTGACAAATTCACTTCAGTGTCCCTTTAAGCGTAGAATTTGACCAGCACACAGTTTGGTCTTTTGGTCGCAGCATCTTTGACTTTGACCATTTCCCATTCGATTTCGCACGAAGAAAGCTTTGTGTTCAACCATCATAATCATTAGATGATTTTGCTGTTTAATTTTGAACTTCCATGCCCCCTCTCCAAATCTAAACTTTTTCCAGTGTGTCGGAAATGTGTCTGTGGTGGAGGACTTGGGCTCATGCACCCATATTTGAGGCAACTAATCGCGCGTTCTTGGTGTCTTCACCAGGCATTACACGATTTTTCAGGTACTCTGTAAAGAATACTTAAGCATTAAAAAACACCGGCTGACTTTAACACTGCCACATTTTTTTAACTATCGGTGCCAGCCTTTATTCTACGCAGGGGGTAAAACGGGAAGAGGAGGAGGGATGGTTTTTTAGCTTGGGCTGTTGAGTTGGTGAATAACTTTGGCTCTTGATAAAATGACAACCAGAAACGTGGGTTTTCCACTTCGGCTTTCAGGCTCCCATGCTGTCACAGTGTCGCTCACCAAAACCGAAGGTACAAAGCTCACGGTTACAGAAAGTGTAAACTATCGCAACATTTCTACTGTTTCTACGGCTACACGGTAATCCATCTCGTATGCGGGTGCCTTTCTATTTAAAGCACACGTGTTGAGATATCCCAGCGCTAAGGCTGGCGTGGAAACCGTAGTCATTGAAACCAGTGAATATAATTTAAAGTGGTAGAAATGAATTCTAATATTGCTAATAGTTTGATTCCTACTCAGATCGCGCGGAGCCAGGTGCAGAGCGCTGCAAAAGCGCTCGTGTCAATGTAGCGCTTCCCCAACCTTACAAGCATCCAATAAGTTTGGGTAGCCGTGAGTGCATTTAAGAACAAAATAATACTAATAATAGTAGTTTTATTCGTACTCAGAACGGGTGGAGCCAAGCGCAGATCGCTGCAAAAAGCGCTTATGCCATTGCAGCCGATACCCAACTTTAGACGCGTCCGACAAGTTTACGTAGTCATTACTGCATCTAAGAACCCAACACATCTGTTTAGACTTCGTTTAATCTCACATGTCTGCTCACAACTCCACCAAAACATACAAAGCACCGAAGCAAACACGACAAAAACACCGGGAGGCTGTGTAGTCCAATGCACCGGCTCATTCCACTGACGAGGGGAGCGCCGAGTGGTGGCGCCACCCGTCCAGCTGCCCGGTCCCTATAGGGACTGGGCGGCCGTTGTAGAGCCTAAGTGGAAACAGCTTCTGCATCTTGTAAGACGCATAGCCCACAAATCCGGAGGAGCCAGCACACGCTGTCAGGGGCTACAAAGAATTCGCTGGGGGCGACGAACGAAAGAAAATAGAAGAACGAACGGAAAGCGGAGAAGACGGCCCTGCAGCGTATACGACACCGCCACAGCTTACGCCGCCAACGCCTCCCCGAGTCACCGCCAGTGTTTATATGTACCCTCACGCGGCCCCGAGCGGCGCCCGCGTTTATACGTGCTGTGTGCGTGTGTTTCGGATTTTGGACCCTCGCTTGCGAGGGTAAACTGAACTTCGTGCGCGGGGAGTCGCCCCACCGCCGCTGATCGCGACGGACGTTCTCAGTGCTGTTTCCCCGATCCTATAACGCAATGTAATCAGTTTTCCTGTCATTAAACAGTTTAATCTCTTTCCAAGACAAGTCCTTACTAAAACCGGCCACTCTGACATGGCGCAGCCGACTACGGAACTTCACGGCGACAATTGAAGCCCCGTTACACGAAATTATCGGCAACCTAAAATCGAAGCGGACGGAGAATGGCGGAGCACTCGACGCAAGGGTCCCACGACGCTGACTCAACTCGGACACGCCCGACTCCGGGGTCTGACCTCCTTTCATCGGAAGACGCCAGTTCCCTGGAATTGTTCACAAAGAAAGAGCTGACCGACGAACTCAAGTTTCGCCTTTTGCGTCACACGGGCAACAAGAGTGAACTTGTGAAAAGGCTTCTCGAAGACAACGCACGGCGACGAGCTGACGGTACCCTCGACTCTCTGACGATGCTACGCAACACCAGCAACGAACGGCTGGCAAGCATGGAGATCCTGGCGGCTACCAACGAAAAGCTGCAAGCCGATGTCGACGCTTTGAAGTCTCAGCTCCAGATCCTCATGGCAACAGCCAACGAGCGCCCTTCGGAACAAGTTGGTCAACGTCACGACGACCAAGTTGATACCGGGCGCATCGAAGAACAACGTGAGTCAACCCTTGATACTCCACGGCACGTTACGCCTGCTGACGCACGAGACGAAACTTTGGGAGTCCGCAGAACCCCATCGGAGACGAACGATATGGCTCGATTAATGGCTATGATGGTCGAGTCTCAAGTTACGATAGCCGAATGCTTAGCACGAGCGCAGCAGCCTCTGCAGGTCCACTCAACGAGCGATACTTCCACAGCCATTGCTTTCTTCGACGGCTCAGTAAGAGCAGACGTAAAGGCCTGGACAGCGGAGACCGAGCGCATCGCATCGCTAGCCCACTGGACTCCATCACTGACTTTGGTGAACGCGATCTCTCGGTTGAAGGGTCCTGCCCGCGACTGGCACACGAGCTATGGCAGAAAAATAGAAACTTGGGATGCATGGAAAGAAGCACTAACAGAACGCTTCAAACGCAAAATGACCATGCAGGAGTTCCTTAACTACCAAGCCCAACGAACGCTGCGCGAAAACGAAACCATAACCGAGTACGTTTACGCGAAGAATGCCATGCTTGAGAAAGCACCGTACAACCTCGCAACGGAAGAAAGAATTTCACTCATTCTCGCTGGAATCACGGACGACAAATGGGCCAACCCGTTGGCAGCGCAATGTTGCACTTCGGTCATCGACCTCATCGACAGAGCAACCATGCTAGACTGCCGCCGATCCACGGAACGCGACCAAACTGACGACAAAACACCAAATCCAACGAACCAAAGAAAATCAGAACGTGTGGGTTCGGGAACGAACAGTTTCTCGCCATTCAGGGCACCAACCGGAAGACCCTGTTACAATTGCAACGAGCCTGGTCATCTATCCCGCCAGTGCCCAAAACCGAAAACGAGCGCCACACTACGAGCTGAAGAAAGGCGTCGATCGCAACCAGCGCCCGAAGATAGACGCCACAGTTCCAGCCGACAAGCGAATTGCTTTTTGCAATCATCTGGTGGAACGCTGCCAATCGTAAACGGACTTTTGAACAACTCCTCACCAGTGAAAGTTTGCATCGACAGTGGTGCCAACGTGTCACTAATCTCTGCTGAAGCATTGCCTCCAGATACACCCGTCACCCACTGGAAATCGCAAGACCGCATCGAAATATTGGACAGGACCATCCAGCCCAAGCTTTCAGCAACTATCGACATCACGGTAGGCAACACACGCACAACACTGTCGAACGTTGTGGTAAGCCCTCTTCCGAAGCCTTTGGACATCATTCTTGGTTCAGACTGGCGACGAAACGCCAACGTTGAAGTCACGTTTCATCCAACGAATGACGTCACGCTCGTTAACGTAACGAAAGAGGACAAACAGTGCCCAACTTTCGCAGTCCACGATCCAACCAGTTCATCGAAACCGGATGAAATCGGAGAGACACTCATAGCCTCGTTCTGCCGTCACCGCGAAAACGAAAGAACGGACTTCGTACGCATCGAGGGCCTAGAAATCGAAACCGACCCAGTCATCCGTGAAGGTATCGAAACTGCCGTTTCCTCGATGACAAGAGACGCGACAAACGAAGAACGTGATCAGTTGAGAGCGTTGCTCCTGAAAAACTCTTCGGTTTTCGCGAGCAAAACAAGCCCGATTGGACTTTGTCCACACATCGAGCACTCTATCGAACTACGAGACAACATACCGGTTGCTTCACGACCCTACAGATGCTCTCCAGCGGATCGTAACTTTATGAAAGAGCAAGTCAACGAATACTTAAAGAAAGACATCGTTCGTCCAAGCGAAAGCGAGTATGCCGCACCGACGATTGTGGTTGACCAACCGAATCACCCGACCACACCTCGACGCATGGTGCACGACTACAGAAAGCTAAACGAGAAGACCATAAACCCAACGTATCCGATGCCTGTGATGGAAGACGTCATCTTTGATATCACAGCGGACAAAGCGCAGTACTTCACGGTCATGGATGTAAAGGCTGCCTTCTTGACAGTTCGAGTGAAGGAGGACGACGTGCACAAAACAGCATTTGTCACCCCAGATGGGAAGTACGAATATCTCAGGATGGCGTTCGGTTTCTGCAAAGCGCCACAAACAATGCAGAAAATAATGCGCCACACATTCGACGGTCTACCACGTACGGCGACCTACATGGACGATGTTGGTCAAGGCGCACGCACGATTCAAGAAGCTTTGGAACTTCTAGAAGAAGCTTTAGCTCGAATCAAGATCAATGGACTCAAGATGGACATCCGTAAATGCCAGTTCATACGCAGCAGCATCAACTTTCTTGGCTACGAGATCTCACTGGAAGGCCGAATTCCAGACGGTTCACGCATCGCAGCCATTGATAAGTTTGAGCCGCACGTCAACGCTAAGAAGCTATACTCCTTCTTGCAATTTGCGAACCACTATCGCAAATTCATTCCGAACTTCTCGAAAATCACACGACCTCTACGGAATCTGGTTGCGGAACGGGCTGAATTTCAGTGGACTTCAGAACACGAAAGCATCGTTGACAACCTCAAAAGCACGCTGAAGAGTCCCCCAATTTTGTCAACGTTTCATCCCGAATGTCAGACACGAGTCCACGTCGACGCCTGCCAAACAGGACTGGGAGCTGTACTGACTCAGCTCCAAGACGGAAAGGAACGAGTGATCGAGTATGCAAGCAAAGCGCTCAACGAACACGACTCTAAGCTTCATTCCAACCTACTGGAATGCATGGCGCTGCACTGGGCTCTAACAGAGAAATTCGCTTTGTATCTACGAGGAGGACCACGGTTCACCGTCTTCACGGACAACTTCAGCCTAACGTACCTCATGAAGAAGGGAGCAATCAATCGACGATTTGCTCGCTGGATGCTCGACTTGGCCGACTACACTTTCGACGTGTTGCATCGCCCAGGCCGACTCAACACCGCCGCAGATGCCTTATCACGCCAGACAGAAACGGAAAGAATGTCAGGAGACATTCTCGAAACGGAGGGTGCGAGAGGCTACGTACTTCAAACCGTCATCACCGGCAATCACGAGACGCTGCGGAAATTCCAAGCTTTGGACGCGGACTGCCGCAGGTTCACGGAGGACAGCCAGAGACGAGACAGCGCCTTCAAGATGGACGACGGCATTCTGACCAAAGAAATCGTGAACAAGGGGCGTTCATCGAAGAAAATTATTGTACCGGGAGCTCTGCGCGACACTGTCATGAAGATTTTCCACGACAGTAACGGACATCTCGGCGCAACGAAAACGAAGGACCTCATCGAACGCAAATATTGGTGGCCTTCCATGTCAAAGGATGTCAAGACATACGTTCAGTCCTGTCATACCTGCCAGACTATAAACGCAAGAACAAAACGAAATCAAGGCTGCCTCCACCCACGAGAAATTCCGAACGACCCCAACACTGTTATCTCCCTGGATCACCTGGGTCCAATTAATGACAGCGAAGATGAGGGTTACGTCTTGGTATGCATCGATCACGCGACACGCTATATGGATGCAATAGCAGTGCCAAGTACGGCATCGACATACTACATAGATTATCTACTCAACAGATGGATTCCACGTTTCGGCGACCCAGAGGTAATCATCACCGACCAAGCCAGAGGATTCGTGAACAAGAAGACCGCTTCGCTTCACAAACGACTCGGCATCGAACACGTCAACACGCCACCTTACTGGCCTCAGGCCAACGGTCTCGTCGAAAGAATGGTGGCAACATTAAAGCAAGTTCTCAGAAAGCTGCTCAATGAGACGCGCGACTGGGATCGTTTGCTTGCAGACGCAGTGTTTGCCATCAACGTTGCAAAGACACAGCAGTCAGGGTACAGCGCATTCTGGCTTATGCACGGATACCAGCCGAGACTACCCGGTGAGCTGAACATTGGCTCCGTCAGAAATGACATTGAAGACTCGGTACGGCTTCACGAGCTTGCGATGGCACGCAAAGAAGCTAAAGAAAACTTGCAGAAGAGCCAAGCATACTCTACGAGACGATACGACGCGAGAAGGGATCCTCCGAATTTCAACGTAGGAGACAAGGTTTTGTGTTCTATTGGAGCCAGAAAGTGGACACTCGACCCACGATATGACGGTCCCTACGAAATCACGGACCTTGCTGGCGAAAACCTGGTGCGCATCAAGAGAATCGGAAACCTCGGAGGCCCAAGTAATAAAACTGTTAACGTGGAACAGTTGCGTCCATATTACGAGCGCATCAATTACCCCACAGAGCTCGCGGATAGCTCCATCGGGCGCCAACTCGGTGAAGGACCTGGGGACAGATCCTTCTAAAGGGAGGTCGTGTCAGGGGCTACAAAGAATTCGCTGGGGGCGACGAACGAAAGAAAATAGAAGAACGAACGGAAAGCGGAGAAGACGGCCCTGCAGCGTATACGACACCGCCACAGCTTACGCCGCCAACGCCTCCCCGAGTCACTGCCAGTGTTTATATGTACCCTCACGCGGCCCCGAGCGGCGCCCGCGTTTATACGTGCTGTGTGCGTGTGTTTCGGATTTTGGACCCTCGCTTGCGAGGGTAAACTGAACTTCGTGCGCGGGGAGTCGCCCCACCGCCGCTGATCGCGACGGACGTTCTCAGTGCTGTTTCCCCGATCCTATAACGCAATGTAATCAGTTTTCCTGTCATTAAACAGTTTAATCTCTTTCCAAGACAAGTCCTTACTAAAACCGGCCACTCTGACACGCACAGCTCGTACCCTCACAATGGCAATACTAACGTCCAAAGCTTGCTACGGAGCTGTGTGTTTTGACCTGACAAAATCGCAATACGACAAGCTGGAAATACTACACCGGGAGTGTCTTCGGGTGATAACGGGCCTGCCCCGCCATGCCCGGGTTGAGGAGCTGCACCGCTACTCTCGCATCCCGCCGCTCAGAGACATCATCGCAGAACGCAAGGCAGGACACGATCGCCGCCGTCTCTGCACGCCAGCGGGCCAGTCGCTCCTAGAGCTGGACGGGGAACAGCTGGGTGAACAGATAGAAGTGCTCCGCGCGATCGCTCCCTGGGACGACGTCCAGGTTCGTGTCACGAAGTCAGTCACGCGCCGACGCACGAAAGGGGATCACACGGCCCAACGAACCGCCCTTGCTGAGAGGGCTGACTTCCAGGACAACGCCATCTTCACGGACGCCGCCTGGGATCCAGACACCTTCCGGGGAGCGGTCGCTGCCGTCCGAGGACAGCAGCGGGATGCGCAGGCGTTTCAATACTGCCAAGAGCAACCTGTGAGGTCACTTGAACTGCAGGCCATCCTTTATGCACTAGAGAAGTTGACTGAATGTGCAAGGACCAGCCCACTTTCTGTGCGAGGACAAACCTTCAAAATTTTTACCGACTCTTTGGACGCCCTGAAAAATCTGACGAAGACACCTAGAGCCGGCACTTTGGCGCACAACGTGAAAGTCGCTTGCGCAACCCTTCACGAGCTCTACGGCGTGATGGTGCGGGTGGACTGGGTCCCGGGGCATGCGGGCAGCATCGGAAACGGCGCCGCCCATGACGCGGCGAGCGAGCTGTTACGTTTCCGCTCGTCCCCCCTTGACACAGTCCCTCAGGCTTCCCTGCTCTTTGACCCGGACGAGGAGCGCGAGCGGATGAAGGTGCAAGCCAAACGAGAACTGAGGGCGAAGGTGCCGCACAATCCCCACCCACTTCCCAAAGGGCTTCCGCGCGGTGCGGAAGTGCTAATATACAAGGCTAGGACAGGTGCTGCCCTTACGGAAGATGTTCTGGCCAAGTGGCGAGCACACACTGCATCCAAAAGAGCTCGTGGCGGTGACCCACAAGTGGACATCACCGATCAGAACGAGGAGGGCGACCAGGCAGCCACTGCGACGTGCTGCACGTGCAGTACCGGTGCCTCTCCAGCGTTAAGGCACCTACTGTGGGACTGCCCCGGCCTTTCGCCGCTGAGGAACAGGCACAAGGGCGCCGGCGTTACATCATTGGAAGAATGGACAACCCCGCCCCCTCACTTGGACGCCGCGAGCACGATCCTTTCTTTGTGGGAGTTCGTGCGAGCGGCAGACCTGACCGGACGACTCTGACGGCCGCCCCACTCCCTTTCCCTTCTCCCCTCTTCCCCAACTAGGCTACCAAGCCCCCCGTATCGTTAATAAAGTTTCATTCATTCATGGCACCGCCGTTGCTTCAGCCTACAGCGCCACCTGTAACGAACCACTAGTCAGTGGAATGTCGGTGGCGGTCAGCGCAACGTTCTTGTGCAGGGCTTTCTGTCATTCTGCTGCGGTGAGGTTTGTAAAGTGCAGATAACCAGAAGGACTTTTTTCAGATTGGTAAATCTTGAAAGCAGAGGTGACCTTTACGAGAGATGCCATGCGCGTAATTTTCGCCCATACTCAGTAAATACAAATAGCAGACGACGCTTATTGCGCAAATCTGAATGTCAAGATGGAAGTACAAGTCCTTTGCTTCGTGCAATTTTTTATGCGTGCGTGCAGTTTGGTGTATCTATGACTGTAATGCAGCTAAATAGTCCTACAAAGTCGGTGTGTGCAGCCGATTCAGGAAGGCTGCGGCGCTGCCCTTTGTCAGAGGATGACGAAACCGCGTCGTGCACAAGCGAAAGACAAAGTTTGGAGGTGCCTTCCAAGATTTACATACAAGATTTATCCCAAAACAGCGATTGGGATAGACGACCGTCCGTAACTTGATTAACTACGGTAGAAACGTGTTTAATTTCACAGAAATACGTTTAATAGAGCCATGGGGAATACTTTACAAAATAAATACCGCATGCTAGTAGAACATAATGGTTGTCTTGGAAAAGCATTGCGTTATAAGTCTTGCAATGGTTGCTGGCTAGTTGGTTAATGGTTTTGCAAAAAAACACCTACGTGGCTGGAGGACGAGAGACAGGAGGGAGCCGAAAAACAGCCCTCCGTTTCACGACAGATTGCTGCGGTCGAGCTTTACAAGCTGCCCCCTAAGCTTGAAAAATCATGCTCTCTTCCGCCTAACAACGATGATGGTTTATCACACAGCTTCCTCGTGTGGGTTGCCTTTGTTACCTTCTGGGTTTAAATTTTGACTAGTACAGCTTTGAATTTGACCAGAACGCAGTGTGGCCTTTTGATCGCAGCGTCTTTGACTTTGACTGTTTGCCATTGTATTTCTTCAATAGATGGATGGCTGGATGATTTTGCTGGTTAATTGTGCCCTTCCATGACCCCTCTTCAAATCGTAACTGCTTCCAGCGTGTCGGGAATGCGTCTGTGCTGGAGGACTTTGACTGATGCACCCCTGTTTGAGGCAACTAGCCGCACGTTTCTGCTTTCTTCACAAGGCATTGCACGATTTTTTTAGGTACTCGGGCAAGAATACTGAAGCAATAAAAAGCACGGGATGAAGCTAACACTGCAGCATTTCTAACTATCGGTTCCAGCATTTATTACACGCAGGTGGTAAAATGGGAAGGCGAAGGGGGATGGTTTGTAGCTTGGGCTGTTGTGTGGTTGAATAACTTTGGCTTTTTGTAAAATGACCACTACAAACGTGGGAGTTGCGCTTCAGCTCTAAGGCTCCCCTACTGTCACTCACGAAAACAAAACGCGCAAAGCTTACGGTTACAGAAAGTGCAAACTGCCGCGACGTTTCCACAACCACATGGTTCTCGATTTCCTACACAAGTGCATTTCTCTTCAAAGCACATGTATCGGGGTATCCCACCGTTAAGGCTGGAGTGGAAACCGTAGTCATTGAAACCAGTGAAGGTAACTGAAAGTGGTAGAAATGAGTGCTACTAATAGTAGCTTTATTCCTGCTTAGATAGCGCGGAGCTAGGCGCAGAGCGCCGGAAAAAGCGCTCGTGTCAATGTAGCCCATTCCAAACCTTAGAAGCGTCCAATAAGATTAAGTAGCCGTTAGTGCATTTAAGCAGAAATTAATACTAATAATAGTAGTTTTCTTTGTACTTCGATCAGGTGAAGCCAAGCGTAGATCGCTGCAAAAAACGCTGATGTCAATGTAGGCCATACCCCACTTTATAAGCATCCGACAAGTTTAAGTAGCCGTTACGACATCTAAGAGCCCAACAGATCTGCCTAGACTGTTTTACCGCCCATATCCGCTCACAACACCAACAAAACATTGAAAACACCGAAGCAAACACGGCAAAACAACGGAAAGCTGCGTAGTCCGATGCACCGGATCATTCCACTTACTAACGAAGGGAGCGCTGAGTGGTGGCGCCCCCTGTCCAGCTGCCCAGTTCCTATAATTTGCCGTTATCTCGAAAGGCGCGTCGCCATGGAGCACGTTTCGCGCGGTCTCACAACTCCGCCTTCCACCTCACACTTTCGTCATACTTACATCCTCTGCTTTCCTCCTCGCTCTATCTTTGGTGGCGTTTTCGTTCTCTCGGTTACGAGGCCGACGCTGAGGAACTACGCGAAACCACAGGAGTGGGCGCTTAAGGGCGGCGCTCGAACGCATGGCTCTACGTAGCCGCCGCTGTGCCGCCCTGAGAGACACTCCCTTCGCCGACCAGTGACTGTCCGCACATCGTCTCCAATTAATGCATCCTCGCCAGTCTTCTGGAAGGAAAACATGTAGCCTTCTGGCCAGTGGGCAGTGCCCCGGTGCCTCCGACGCCTTCCTCCTCGGTGAATCCTCGCCAGAATCTTCTGGCAATGGCTGCCTCCCTGCAGGCTGCCCATTGCCCTGTCCTACGACCCGTCCACCCACAATCGCTTTTTGGTACCCTCGAGTGTCTCCGGGGTGCGAATTTTGCATCCCCCTCCCGCAGATGGCTCATGACGGGCCGCACCTAGCCCCCAAATGACGCGTCCTCGCTGGAATCTTCTGCCTAGCAGGCAGGGAGGCAGGCAGGCGGGAAGGTAGTTTACTGGCAAGCGGTCAGTGTCTTTGGCGGGCAGGAGAGCCTGCGCGCCCGCCATTTTTTTTTGATCCATCAAATGTCTCCGCAAGCACGCGCACGCATCCCTATTTTTAGTTTTTGAGTATTTGAGTATTTTATTTTTATTTCTTGGCAAAACCAAGGGGAGGCTGATTCTAAAGGCGGACGTGGCCTGACAGCGGCCTCAGCCAGCCGATTTGCGCACAATGACGCAAAAAATTTTGCATTGTAAATAAATTGCTTGGTCTGCTACGTTTTTCATGTACGCCTAGTTTCAATGGCGGTTTAGCTTTAGCATGAAATCATTAGCAGTGCTAGAAGTCGAAAACAGTCCGGCGTCATCGGCAACCTCCGACTGTCAAGTGTGGCAGGTGGCGTTTAGAGCGATTTCCTTCTGCTCATCTTTTATCTGCTGACAGACCACTTAGAAAGAAACAACGGCTATAATGACTCATTGGACGGCGTGAAAAGGACGGAATTCGGTAGGGAATTACCGGAGGTAGGAAGTTACTAATGGCATTTAAGCGACAGGTGACAGCGATTGGGCTCTAGGAAAGATAGTAGCTTAGAAAAGTCACAAGTAGCAGTAATGATCACTCGTAGAGAGAGAGAGGAAATGAACTTTAATTACGTTGAGGAAGACCTTCAGAGAGGCATTCTCATTCAAGGGGGCCGAGTCGACAGCCATTTCCAGCACGAGCAGCTAAACTTCCAGGCCGGAGCTGGCCAAGGCTCCCTCCCAAACCTCTATGGAAACGTGGAGGTTGGGTGGATCTAGGGTGGACTTGTCGCAGCCGCCTACTATGTGTATGAGGTTCCCAGGATTTCCACAGAAGCGACGAATGGAGAGAATTGTGGCCGTTCGAAGAGTTCTGGGTGAAGGGGGGGGGTGGTGTTAACCCACAGGCTCGGAAGAATCTTTCCTGGTTAATCGGTAGTGATTTGTGCGGAAAGGATTGCGTTCTACGGAAGGGCCTATAGTGCTAAGTAATTTCCTGGTATGTGACTAGAGGGTGCATGCGCTCGGGCTCGGCTTCATAGGCTCTGGCTAAGGGGGTCAAATCTCGAGCCACAGGGTTGGTGATCTTGTTTGCTGGTAATGCCAGTATGAGCCGGTGCCCATACAATCATGGCTGGTCTTCTTGGTGGTCTCTGATTGATCATTCGAAGAGTCGTAACATGCAATCGACCGTTGACAAAGTTGCGCCATGCCTGCTAAGAGTCTGTCATGAGAGTTTTGGCTCCGCTTTGGCAAAGCGCACGTGCTATGGCCGCTTCCTCAGCTTGGAGGGGGCTGTGTCTGGGTGTTGAGATGCTATACCTGTGGAAGGCTACAGAACGGTAGCACAAATAAAGAGATGGTATTGAAGAATGCTATCGCGGGTCTTTGGCATCAAACCAGTTGACCGTTCCTCATTTTTTTCTCTCTCAGTTTAGTTGTTAGTTGTTAGTTGTTTCCCACAGTCTTTCCTCATATATATATATATATATATATATATATATATATATATATATATATATATATATATATATATATATATATATACCCGTTTTGAAAACCCTTTGATGAATGTAAAATATGCACTAGGCAATTAACTAATAATTTCAGTGTGAGATGTAAATGTTAGGCTAGAAACAACATAACAGCGCAATACGTGCATAAAGAAAGACATTTTATAGCATTCAGGCGGTCGTCACATAACTTGCCAGCTATTTTGTGCGTAACTAAATTTAGTGATTTTTCGAGAAGGAGAACACTGCAAAATTTCCAAATGCCAAGGACGCCAAAGATATCATGTTTAGTCCGACCCTCTAATCCACCTTAACTGACCCGCTACTTCCTCTAATCCAAATTAATCAACACACCAGTCCCCCTAATTCACATTAGCTCATTCACTCCTCAATCTAATTCACCCCAGTCTACCCGCTACTCCGCATTAATCGACTTTAATCTATAGGCCACTTAATTTTAAGGTTGAGCAGATTCAAGATAACATGAAAATGCTATCGCATCTACTTTAAAGCGGAAATGAGGGTATCCCCAATTTTTTTTACTCATCTTCTCTTCGAGCAGTAGACAAAGGACAAAACGGCACTATACAAGAAAAAATGACGGTGACGTAGAGAGCTGTGAGTGTTTGTGTCTCAGTACTGTTTAAATATAACTGCCCATTCAAACTAAAATAAGTGGAAGATATAGAATTAACGTGGATGGTGCCCCTGAAGGCCATCACAAGCAGACAGGGATGCATTCGAATTAACAACACATTGAAAACTTCACACGATTTTTATACGCCATGTAAATACAAATCACGAAAAATATTCCATGATATGTTGCTTCGGAAAATGCGTTGTAACGTCAGTTATCCTAAATGTAAAAGATAATTGGGGCCGATGCGCAGTAGCCAACGCAAACTAATAGTATATAGAGACACCTTTACATTAAATTGAGACTAATAATAGCAGAACCTGATGGGCCTTGGTAACTGCAGACTATGCAAAATATTTTGTGGTGCTCCTGGCGAGTGGTAAAAATATATTTAGCTTCAAGGTAGAGTACCGAAATGGAAAACTAGAAATCACAGTTTTGAGGCCCCGAAACCGGTTCGGAACGCTTCCTTCGATTCGTTCTGGTTCGGGTTCAGTTCCAAAATGGCGGAAAAAATACGGTTCCGGTTCAGTTCCGGTTCCGGGCAAAAATTCGGGTTGGGTTCCGGTTTTCGGTTCGGTTCCGGTTCCGGTTCGACACCCTGGTTGAGGCTCGTACGGGGTGTGACCCTGATGTCTAGATCAGCCAGTCTAGTCTGAGGTACAAGCTTTGTGGACTGGTGCTTGTCATTTATTTCGATGAGGATTTCACCAGACCTTTGTTTTTTGCACTTATAGGATTCTCCTATTATGGCTTCAAGATATTTTGCAATCAAGAAGACTGACTGAGATGCAAGAGGGTGGGTTAGATTGAGGGATTCCATCACAGGAAATCGAGAAAAATGATCCGGTTCAGGAAAGGTTACCAATGGAAATGGGGGAAAAGATACTTCGGTGCGGCCCTTTTTCAGGGACCGATCACGTTTTCTTTTTGTTTTTTTTTTTGGGGGGGGGGTGGAAATATCATATGGCATAGTATGAAAGCAGGGGACGCGGGTACTTTCTTCGTCAGCCTTACCCTGATAGCTGAAGAGGTCCCGGAGCTCCCTGCCTGGCCGGAGCTTGACCTGGGCTCCGACGGCAACCGTTTTGAGGTTTCTGCCCTTCACCTTAAAACACATCGCCACGATTGGATCCAGCTTATGTTTGGGGGCTCGGGGTCCGTGGTGTCGCCGACACCGTCATTAAGATTTCTCAAGCGGCCCCGTGCGGGGGCCCCGTTTATATGCTGTGAAAAGTCCTGTACATATAGTGTACATAGTCTGGATATTCGGGGTCTGTCTAATCCCTCTCTGGGACACGAAAAATGGCGCCGCGTTCCTGGCGGAGAAGTCTTGACATTTACTAGTCCTAAGATATAACAATTAATTGGCCTGTGTGGGCTCGCGTGCACGAACGAAATACAAATAATAGTTCTACCATAGTACCTATAAAGCAGAATTTCCTAGCCGTCTTCTAAAAGTACACGCCTCCGGTGTAAATAGTCCGAAAATTCCTAATTCTGTGCAACTCCAGGCTGAGATAATTATGATACGTAACAGGCAAATCAGTATTCTTCCTGAGCTAGACGTATTTGCCGCCCCTGCAATGGCTGAGTATTAACGCTAATATATTTATGAAAATATAAAGGCCGACTTCACTTTCTCCGGTATCTTGAAGTAGGAATGCCGTTTGTTCGCACTATATTGTATGAAAAAACAAGTGACATGCGCATGCGAGCTACGGCGAGTCGAATGCCGCGGCGTCTGCTCTGCAGGCTTTTTATCTTTCGGCGCGCGTGGTTCTCGAACCGTCGATTCACATCTAGAACATTGTAGATCCAAGAAGATTATTCTGGACTGTTCAGGTTAGATCGGAATGCTCTTCCTATCAGAACTGATAACACATGCGGCACAGAAAGAAAGAATAGAACACACGCCTCCCTTGGCACAGAGATAACAGACCGGAACAGCCGGGCGGCAAAAGCAAAACAAATAAACGCGATGCATGGTTCCCGGCACCGGTTTGCGGCGAGTGTGCTCATTGGGGTAAAGCGGATAGCGATGGGTCTGTGTAAAAGTATTGTTTGCTCGATGTTCAGGTCAATTTCAGCAATATCGATTGTCACTAAAGCAAACAATAAAGTTTTGTTTTCAATACTGCAATCCGTCAGGGCCTGATTCGTTGGGTTTCTCACACAGTGCTGCCGCATCACTAAATACAAGTGATGATTGGCGTAAGAAAATCACAGCATTTCGGTAAATACCCGTATCCTAAAAAACAGACTTCCTTCCCTTGTCATTTTATTTGAAATCAGCGCATGATCTAAAATACTGAGTTGGCCGGCGCACTGCTAACTTTTGATTCAAGTTAAGCTTGACGGGAATAAACGGGCAGGCAAAAGCGGTTCGAGAGATAGCGGAATACATAATGGAATTGGTACTGCATCGGCCACCAGTCCTATGACTCTCGCTCCGTTGCTGCATTCATACATTCATTCATCCTTTATTCGAAGAGCTGTTCTTTATTTTACAGTTGTAGTTTATTGTATTGTAGTGATTGAAAAAGGCGCTTAGGGGCCGAAGAAAGCTAGGGGGGAAGCGTTTCCGCTCTCCTTGCAAGCTGCATGTGTTTTCCATTCTTCACCTCTAGAGCATTGTAGCAGGTCCGAAAATTTGCCTGGTCCCTATAACGCCGCTGGATACCACGGGAGGCTGTACTAGACAGGTTCAATCATGCTAGGTGAGGCTCCCTGGAACACAAGCAGCATTTCTTCACCAGACAAGAATTTAGAAACCCTGGTTGAGTACATTTGCTAAATACCTCCCAATGATTATACAATCACACTATCAGCCTTCAGGCGCTCGATAGGCGCGGCTGCAGATCTTTGGGAGAGGCCTTCGTCCCGCAGTGTACTTAACCAGGCTTAAGATAAAGATAAATAAGAAGATAAAGTGTATTGCATGGGCGGAAGGCGAAAAGTGATCCGAGTATGACAAACACGTTCAAATTGTTAAAATTAAGTTGAAACTGGAACTTACCCAATAAAAGATTATGTGATCTTTTGCGTACAGCCGTGGGAGGGAGAGAAGGGTCTACAGACCAATTTATGACGCATAATTGGTTTGAGCGTGCGCAACATTTGAGGTACACATGCGTTTGTTTATGCTAGTTTGTCGTTCTGCTGCGTTGTTTTTAGTTTATCGACTGTCATTGCCAGGAATCAAGCCGAAACTTTGTGATCACAAGCGCAGTACCTTATCAATTAATTCTAGACATAAAAAAGTTTCAAATGAGACTTTTATACAAATGATCGATTTTTCATGGGGTTTAACGCGCCGATGCTACACAGGCGATGAGGCGCACCGTAGGTGAAGGCTCCAGATTAATTTTGACCACTTGGGGACCTTTAGCGAGCGCCGAATCTCGAAGAAACGGTCGTTTCCGCATTTCACCTTGATTTGAAAAGGGGCCGTCGCAGCAGGGAATCGAATCCGCGTCCTTGGGCTCAGCTGCACAATGCCTTAGCCATTGAGCGACCGTGGCGGGTTTTGTAAATGTATTTCTTACATCAACCTTTGGAAAGGCAGCAATACCGTTATACTCTTGTTAGCTCCCCGCCGAAGGGTTACACCAATCCGTGACTTTATTTTCGGACAATCATTAAACTGCTTGGTGATAGTGGAACCCATGAAGAGTGCCGGGAACATTTCATACGCGAAAAAAAAAGAAAGCGCATTTGAATTTTAAGAATACTACAAAAACCTGTTAATGGGTTGCTAAGTCGTACCGCTCTTATGAGTTTGTTTAACTTATGTTGTTTGTGCAATGCACAGCTGGGCGCAAATAAACATGGTTTTCGGCGTTTATGTAATCGCTAAAGGCGTATTTAGGTTTCAAAGCCCCGAAGAAGAGAACAACACCATGAGAGTTCTGCGGTGGCAGTGACGCGAAATGATGCAAACTCATCTTGCGATGTAACGGACGACAACCAAGATTTTACAGTTCATGCGTATACGCACCTGTGTTTGTGTAAAGGTTTTTTTTTAATACTTTAGTGCACTTCGCAACAAGTACGGGACGAAATATAGTTACTATTGTAGTTTACCCCCGGGGAATTTAAACTAGTTTCATATTCATTTTCACTCTGAAACACACCCATGGCTTTCCCCAATGCACGTGATCGCGCATTAGCCATACTTCAGGACTCGCAATGAACCCCTGGTCACATGTTTTTGACTTCAGAGACAGGCCGGATCAACCTGTCGCCGTTTCTATCTAGCAAGTATAGTTTCATATAATTGACGTCCGACGCTTTGCCGTAAGCTACAAATGACTATGCGACGGGTACGCTTCTTAAAAATCTAAACACAAATAAAAACAAGTAACGTACGAATAAGGAAATGAAACCAAATCATTTTTTATAAACCGTAAAACCTGTTTACAGGGCGAAATATAGCCCAGCGGTCTTCAGCACGAACACACATTTCGGTTCGATAATACGGCCCGAAGAAACGTTATAGCTGCTGATAAGATATTTGTGGGGGCTTGGAAATAATATACTGCACAAGCGTTATTCAAGCAAGGCTCAGCTAACGAGCTCAAATTTCTGCAATCCAGCAAGTAAATAGCAATGTCCGATGCAATGTTGGAAGCGCCTGTCCTGTCCTCTTTCTTGTGTTTGTCTATTTTTAGCGCTAAAATCATGTCGCAAATGTTCGATATGCCGGAGCGGGTCTCAAAATATGTATACTTGTTATTTGTAAGCTTGGTTGCATGTTACCGAAGACTAATTCGATGAAGATCAAAGCGTTGGCATCCACTGTGTGGTCTGAAATCTAGGGTTAGAGACCTTTCTTTTATTGGCCGAATTTGCTAAATTGGCCGATTCGCCGACGACAGGGCGGATACTACGGAGAAAAGACATGTAGGTAAGATCCGTAGGCGCCGGAGAGACATACCGTGGTTCACCATCTCCGATGAAAAGGAGCATCGGAGTTCAGCCACTGCGTTCACCTAGGCGCGGCCTTCCTTACTGCATAAAACGATACTTGTCAGCTGGAAGGGGTGCATGGAGGTTTCTCGGGCTCACCTCTGCAGTCAAAGACATGTCAATAGCGGGTCACTATGATTTCGGAAGTGCGACTAATGAGCGATCACAGAATACGTCAGAAAGCATGACGTATTGCACGGCGTAACCGAAACCAAAACTAGCTCGAACTCCTCATAAATACACCACAAAACTACATTCTTACGATTTCACTTGAGGCCAAAAGCACTGACGTTTTTAGTAAACAGAAGCAGTTCCAAAAACGCAATAGTGTGTGCACGAAATTTAGACCGTTAAAATCGTCCAATCTTATTGCAACACAAGTTCGCGTTATAGGAAACGTCACGGGAAGTGGTAATTGATTGATGGATTGTAGGGTTTAACGCGCCGACGCAACGCAGGCGATGAGTGTCGCCGTAGTGGAGGGCTCTGAATTAATTTTGACCATCTGGGGATCTTTAACGTCCGCTGAAATCTCGTACACACGGGCGATTTTTGCTTTTCGCCTCCATCAGAAAAGCGGCCGCCGTGGCCGGGAATCGAACCCGCATCCTCGTGCCCAGCAGCACAATGCTTTAGCCACTATCCACCACGACGGGCACGGGAAATGGTAAGAAGTATGCTGAAATCCCATCACTCTGGAATTCATTTTTCTACTCAATAAGTTCACGCAAACGCATGCGTTCCTTGAAAAAGTCCTTGAGTGAATTTTTCAAACTTCTATTTGTATTTGCATTGCATATATTCATCATTCATCCGTTTTAATTTATAATACCCAAAAGAAGAAAAAACAGCCATTTGGCATTAGCGGCGGGTGTATAGCGCCGCCATCGTACCGCAAATATGCCCCTTCGCCTTTTACATAAATAGGACAAAAATGAATCGCGAAGCTTCGTTTTAGAGCTGCGATAAAGAACGCGATATGCTTTCCCCGAGCCGCCATGCCAACACCGTTATGGTCGGTGGCTGGGAAATTGAGGTCTGAGAGCGACGCTTTGTAGAAGAGTTGAATAATCCCACTGCACTGTCGCCCTACGGGTCAATATTCCTCCCTTATTTAACTTACTCAGTTTCTTAAAACAGTTCAATAATCACCGAAGAACCAAACCCAGAAATCCAGGCTTTATCCATCCACTCTGGTTAAACCGGTATAGCGTACAGTTGTGCGCGGGATCAAAAGGCGGTAGAGTAAAATGAGGTAATTTCTGATATTTATAAACAGTTAGGCTCCCTGGTAGAAATTGTGAAATTGTGCAATTATCTGAATCGTATAAAGGTGACGTGTGCACTCTCGCAAACCCATCTAAATTGTAAATGAAAATAGCAGTCCACAATTGAGCAAGCGAATGTTCGCAAATTTCATGTACGTTTGCCTGAGTGCTACACGTGTCCATGTGGCGGGAAGGAATTTGAGGGGTACATAAGAAGATATTATTTTTAAATAGGCGGTTGGTACGTTCTGCTCAGAGCAATTTTAAAAATCTCGCGAACCCGCACACAGGCACAGGAACTCATAAAAGAGAACTGAGCGCATCCGCAAAAAGTGTTTGTTGTGGACGTTCTTCAGTCGACATGACAGTGATACCATATATCTCGTAAACTACTCATTTCATCTTCCTGAAGCTGTTGCTCGGGAAGAGCATTCTTGACAACGTGGACAGGCAAATTTCGGGAGTACATTTCAATTAGAACTAACGTTTATTCGCACCTGAAACGTGGACGTTCTCGCTATTATTTTGCTGAATTAGGTAGTGAAGGTGATCGTAGAGTGCTTCGGACGTTCACATAATACGGAAGAGTCTGAATATACACCGAGATGAAAGGTTCAATGACACGGAAGGTCCCATCGAGCCTAAATATCCACCGAGACGAAAGATCCACCGAGACCGATGTTCTAACCGAGGTTGAATGTCCAAAGAGATGAAAGATCCAGTCAGATGAAACATTCACTGTTGGACCTTTCGTCTCGTTGGAGCTTAGACGCGGAATCCCTTTAAGGGCTAGGGTGGCTTTCACGGCTTGCACTTTCCTCAGATCCGTAGAATAAAAATCAGGGTGTTTGCTGGAAATTTGCTCTTCCTGTCATCGCGTTAAGAGGGTGTTTAGGCTGGTATACATTTTGGGGCTCTGGAGGCCGTTGGCACGTCGTTGATGGGGTACTTAGCAGAGCTGATGCAAAGCACGCCCACATCGTTAGGCCACGTGCTGGCGATCCCGCGTGGACAAAAAAGGAATGGCGTCAGAGGGCGGCAGAGCCGGAGGTGTCTTACAAGGCCACAGTTCGAAGCGTGAACGTATAGGGAAGACTGCACGAGGAATGCACCGCTGATAAAGAACAGAAAAGCACCCCAAACTCAGAATACGCAGCAAAGTGAACTACACGAAAAAAATTGCCAACAGTCTTGACAAGTGAACCTGGAGCTCACTTCAAGCACTGATCAAATGAATAGCCACCAATCTAGAGACAACCAACGAACAAATGTCACAGTTAAACACAGATGACTCAGCAGACAGCCAGTTTCGAAGAAGTAGTGAGTACAGTAAGAAGATGTTCGCTTCGAAAAACTCCTATCGAACGGCTCCAGTTTTTTCAAAAAACCTTAATGAAGCAGTTTCAAAATCAAAGGGCACATTTGCTAATGAAAAGCAATGAGTGACCTCCACATAATCTATTTAATAAAGCTGGAGAAAAACAAATCTTTAAAAGAAACATCCACCCTTCGATAACTGGTTAAAGCATTGCAAGTGCTCACACATTAGCGCTCTACTCATTGAATGTTTCTGTAGTGTTGTGCTTCATGGTGATTTTATGCTTCAAAGTGAACTGCCAGAGGACATAGCTGTTGAGTTTAAGGGGAATTAAGTTGCAATGACGAGCACGGGAAGTGACGATACGCAATAGCAGAAAAGAGACTGCATCAGTTTCTTCACATCGTAGTGACTCTCGCGAAATCTGCACTTTGCAGAGCGTTAAACAGGTTGCCATTTTCAATGTTTTCCTAATCGTATTTTTTGTTTTTCACAAAATTCTGTTCGACCAATTATCGTAATTTACTTTATGATAACTTTAAAAAATCAAGCTACCACGAAATCGGCATTTTTTTGGAAAAGACGGGCCTTACATGGGTAACCATTGTTGGTATTTTGTGTACTTTTTCTTTTTCAGTTTTTGAATTTTTGTTCGCCCAATTAACGCCAGTTACGAAATTATACGGTAAAAAAAGGTAGAACTCCTGCGAAACCTGCATTTTTGTGGAAACGCACGGCCATTTTTAGCATTTTTGGTTTTTGTAATTTCGGTGTTTGAAAATTTTCGACCAATTATCGCTATATACGTCATTTTAACGAATAACGGTAGTACTCTCGCGAAATTATTTTTTGTAATCGTTGTAAAGTTCGCCATTCTTTCAAATATTTATATTTTTATTTTTTGGTTGTATTGGAATTTCGTTGAGCAATCTATTGCATTTATGCTATTATGACTAAAGGTGGGACCCTCGCAAAATCTGAATTTTTGGGGAAATGCGGGGCGCAAAACGTCGCCGTTTTCAGGATTTTTAAACATATCTTTTCGTTTATCAAAATTATCTTCAACCAATTATCTCCTCTCGCGCTAATATAAGTAATACTATAGAAACTTCTGAGAAATCTGTGTTTTTGTGGACATGCAGGGTGCGAAACAACTCGCCGTTTTAAGTAAGATTTTTTCTTTCCTGAATTTTCTACATTCGGTCCAACCAATTACCTCCAATTACGATATTACAGCATTGAAAGTGACAGCCTTGTGAAATCTGCATTTTTTAGCAATGCAATAGGTTACATCCCAGCAAACCACGTTACATACCACAGATAAGCTGGAGAAGTAAACAATCGACATATGCGGATGTCCAGGGGGGATCGCACTGTGATCAAAATCACGTATATTCCACGTTGCTACAACTGCAAAATTCGCACTTTGATCAAATTCATGTATATTTCACGTTGCTACAACTTTAAAATCCCCCTCCAAACAACGTCATACTACCTTAGAATGATCGTATCAATGTACTTGTATCACCTGTTTTTGAGATGCTACCTTGTAGTGGTACACCGCATAGATATTGTAGGAGTACGTATGCAAGACACATAGGTATGTCCAGACTACATCCTTTTTCTGTCCTTGGCACAAACATAAGTTATTTGAATCTACGGCAAGTCTATATTACTATGATGTTGCTGGAAGAGGCCCGTATGCATTAAATCTATGCTCCTTAGAGGTTACATAGAACCTCGGCCAGTTACGTTGGAAAGGCTAGCACTGTATTGTGGGCCCTAAACTAGAATTATCGCATCATCGGTTTGCTTGCTCTAACTGGGCACTTCATTTTGACTTTAACGAGCTTCTATTCCTTAATGGTGTATCGCCGTGTTATGCGGTAACAACCGGTACGCTTGTGCGCTCGATTCCATGCACTCATGTACTGTGTGCCACGTCGCGACGACCGGATACAAGGCACGAGTTGAAGCGTGTTCTCAAAGATAAGACAATGCTAGATATTTTCGTGCCCACTGGAAGCCACTTCCCGGCTGGGATAAATCAGAGCCCACCTACTTTCGTTCCATCGCTAAAACGGCCGCTGCTGTAGTGGCCTCGGAGCATGGAAGCAGTGGTCCCAGAGAGCAACGTTAGCTCTGTTGAGTTTCTTTGTCATTGTGATAAGCCTTGTGGAGTTTCTTGGCACGCCTTTTCCATTACATCCGTCGCAGTTTTTGGTATACTATGCCATGTGTTTTTCTGGAGTGTACATTTATGTTTCTGTCAGAGGTTCACTCCTTCCAGCGCATCTCGTACAACCGATAGTTATACTCGTGGTTCTATAAACCAGCCAACTTATTTAACTTTTAAGCACTCTTACCCTTCATTCAGGCCCTGTACACCAGCCATCATCATTGCTAATAATTGATTTTACTTCTATTCTCTCTAACCAATTTTAGTAGTCCCTTATTCACCTCAGTCACCTAACGACTTTCTTGGCGCTCTTTGCCCTAGTTGGCATTGCGCCATTAACATTCAAACATCATCATGATCCGTCAGAGGTTCACTTATCATAGCTCGTCTCGCACCACCCATAGTTTTGCTGGTGGTCCTATACACAAGTCATCTTATTTAACCTTTAAGCTTTCTTACCCTTCATCCTGGCTCTGTACACCAGCCATCTGCATTGTCTTTAACTGATTTGCTTCTGTTCTCCCGAACCGATTTGAGTAGTCGGTTATTCACCTCAATTGTTTGAAAACTTCATTGGCTCTCTTTGCCTTTGTTGGCCTTGCGTCACTGTTATCCAAACATCATTATCATCACCAAAAAAGAAAGTTTTTAAGCACTTGTGCATCGGCGACATGTTGCGGTGATGAAAAAGGCAACTGTTGAATAATTTCACGCCGTACTCTAAGCAGCAGACGCAACCTTTTGCGGAATCAGTCAGAGCAGCCAGCTACCAGTTCAAGTATTTCTTATTATTGGTTTGTCAAGGATCATACCTACCCAAACCATTTTCGCTTCCTCGCACGTGGCTGTTCATGAGACCTCTGCGGAGACCGTGTCCTGATTGCCGATTTCAAAGGAACCATGTAGACAAAAGACAAGTGGGTCTCTTTACAAACACTGCTTTGCCGATACCAATGGCACTGATTTTGTCAAGCTTTGAAATGATAACGAAGATATCAAGCAAAACAGGTGAAGCACAGGCGATCTACCAGCCACTTTGCGGAAATTTTTGTAAACGTCATAGAACCTTGCTTTTGCGATTGGTGGCTCCTGACTTAGCCACCCCGAAAACATTCAACTGGCCAATTTTACTGGAACCTCTAGTTTAGGTTCATTGCATCACGCGAATGCTAGCGTGTAGTTAACACTGACAGCTGTTTTTTAGTGCTAGCCTATATTACTTAGAGCGAAATTTGAAATTTTCTTAATCGGTCAGGGAACATTTTTGGGGGGTGGAACGGAGCTGGTGGTGTTACCAAAGGTGGGTTCTTTCAAATAGGATGAAGTTGTATTTTGTCTTCCAGGCGCCTTTAAAGAAGGAATATTCCACGGAGTAAAGCGGAAAGAGCAAGTTTAGTGGCGGGGTCATTTGAACCGTCCCTCGCGGTTCTACGCTTTTTTGCAATGGTGACCTGGGACGATGAAGCCTCATCAAATGACTCGATTTTACCACATATCCTTTGCATACGTGGCGTCTTCAGACTTTCCAGTATGACATACAAAACATCTGGAAAAGGTCGTTTAGCTTCAATTAGTAATTAATTTATCCCTTACTTGCACTAGCTCAAGGTCCCCGACAGTAACCACCGGGCATTGCTCTCCAACTCCGAAGTTGCACGAGATTGCCGAGGCGACTGCTGCGAACTTGCCTTCAGTTGCTGCTATGGCCTGTCTCACTAATCCGAGCGTGTTCGCCATTTTTTCTCAGGCATTCGTGCACTTGCATGTGGATAAATATTTCACAAGCCGAAGTAGTGCGCAAGGAAAGGAATAACGTGTTTACTTTCTCACCCATTAAACCGCTACAGTGGCACCTTGTAACTCGCAAGCTCGAGTATTCAGAACGAGATCCACATACTGGAGCGAATCATTCTATAGGGCCCACGGTCGCATCGGCGTCTACGTCTTCCTTTTTCCCCGCGCTGCTCAGAAGGCGGAAATAAAGGCTCCGCAAGCGCCCTTAGAGGGGCGAACGTTTTCTCCGCTGAACGGCGAGTTTCGGTCCAGTGCTAGCGAAACTGCCCATCACGCAATCGACTTTCACATTAGGTTATTTTCTTTGCTTCATTTTCACAGTGTCCTCCATTGCGTTGTCCTGAATTCTTGAAGACAGCTGACGAACGGCAACCTGCTTATTCAGTAACACTGAGTAATTCCCGAGCACTTTCGCCATCCACCCACACTCTCCCAATCATTAACTCCAAGTGCGCGCGCCTGAAAAATCCTCCGCGGAGATCGCTTGCTAGCAAGGGTCTACAGCAACGACTTACGTTTCCAGTGGAGGCGAGCACGCAGCGTCTCGAAAGAGAGACAGCATGCCACAATTTGTTTGCTCAGAAAGACAAGAAGCAGTACACGTTTCGATTCTGGGTAGAGCAATTGGCTTCGTGCTTGTCTATACCCAACTCCCTTTTACCTGCTTCCTTGTGGCCCTCACCGTTCCAATAGCGCTCGACCTTACAGCATGTCAGTCTTCATTCCAACTCCGCTTCCCCTCCCATTTTATCCTTCCCTTTATCCTTTCGCCCATCCATTGCATGTGCGTGTATAAACTCTTGTCTTGTTCGACACAAGAAAATAAAATGACTTCGAGAAAACATGTATTCTCCCAATAGTGTAGCGAAGAGTCAACATTCTCTTTCTGTTCACCGAGTGAAGCACGCTACCCCCGTGGTTCCAAATATTCTTTCGGCATGCGGAGACGGTCTGCTGCCCATGGTCCCCGTCTACTCTCCACTTTTCCTAAAGCAGAAGCTTCGTGCCTAGACGGCGAGGTAGCCATTTCCTTCTCTTGAATTCGAGTTTCAGTACAACTTGCCCATGTTTAATAAAGTGAACCAGAAGGAGCATGTCATTACGTCGGGGCAGCTGATTCAGTTCGGTATGGCGACTCAGTGGCATTTCTCGATCGAAGCGACCCTTGAACAAGCGAGGCATTTGGCTGTCTTTCCCTGTTCTCTTCTGTCGAATTTCTTCCCTTTACGACATTCCAGAGTCACTTTCGACCAGGTAGCACCAAGTATCATCAACAATGTACAGCCTCTTGAAAATGCTTTGCTGCTTTACGAACCAGACATCGTAGCTATAACTGAAACTTGGCTATCACCAATTCTAAAGCAAGGCGACTTAACCGCATTCGTGCACTACTTTGCCACCCGCACTGCACGCTTACTGTGGTGCTATGTTTATCGGCAGAACGAATGAGCTAAGATTAAACAAATGGGTCATTTTTTTTCCACTGCGTACATGAAGCCAGAATGCCGAGGAAGTACTTCAGCTTCCTGTTTCCGAATACCAACCAGAAGAACGCAGCACAGAGGAAACCTTAGAAAATGAGCCATGCATTTCTGCAACTTTGACTTTCGAACCTTAAAAAACGCGAGAATGCAGGATTGTGGTTTTTTGCGGTCGCTCGAAAACACCACGCGTGGCAATGCAAGGTCCCTAGCGATGCCGACTCTCTTCCGCGCTCGCTGCTTGTCTACTGTGTTTATTATACCAAGATTTTCCTGAGGGGAAAGCGCCTGAGGGGAAAGTTCGGTGTTGCAAGTTCAACGGTGTTCTCAAAGCTTGAAGCGCACGGTGACGACGAGAGCGCGTGCTATTCTTCCGGTGGTACTTTATGGCAAACACGCACTTCCGGCCTTCCGATGTGAACCTTCTGCTTTAAGCGCAGTGATGATGGTGATAACATCCAAGGACATAGGACCATGTAGTGGTGACGAAACGTACCCGCGTGCGGTTTCATGCAGCCAGTTTCGTAGCCGAGCTTGCCCAAGGCTCATCCAACGTCAAAATTGCGTTGCGCGCATGTTCCCCCTGGTAGCTTCGGAGTGTCACATTGCGACACATGATCCCGGAACGTACTCTGAGGCACGACGTAAGTGTGAGTGTTTTAATACATGGGAATCTATGTGAGCTGCACCGGGACTAAACAAAAGCAAGGTAGCAGCCGGAAAAACGCAGCACTAAGGAATGTAAGAGCGGGATTCCATTGTACTGTTATTTCTATAGTTTTCTGTTGGATAACTGGAATTTTCAAACATTTCGTTCTTCGCAGAAGTGCGGTAACCTTAAAAACCAAATGTGCGGAGCGATAACTTTAAAACCAGTGGGGAATTTGGGAAGGCTGATAACGAAAAAGAAAATCTTCAAGAGCAACATGTTTTAGTGGACTTTTATTGACGAGAGGGAAAACAGGACTAGGCACTAAAACCTTTTCTTTCATGTCATTCTTAATGAGCAGAAGTGATGGGCGCAAGGCGAAAGAAGAGATCAGAGCCCTTCCGTCCTGTGAGGGGGCCGTCCAGTGAAACTGGTGCTCTGGTGGTATCGGTTATGTTAAATAAGGACAGCCGCCCGAACTGTACGTCACTGACTAAGGACACACAAACTACTGGTGGGTAGAGATCAGAGCCGCACAGAAGGCTCTGAAGAGAGCTAAGTATTGCACAAATATCAGGGGAAGAGAAGCACTGTGTGTGGCAAGGCATATTCACGACTCGGGATAGAGGAAGCAACTGTGGAGAGGAGTGTAAGGGGGCTGTAACCTTGCTTCCTCAGTAGATGGCTATGCTTCACTGCGCAACACACAATGTGTGAAATGCGAGCTACAAACACCAAGCTTACACCGATCCCTTTTATGTTGGATTCATCTCTAAACACCAGTGCATTGCAGAAAAAATTTTTTACAGGGCAATATAAAACATGACATCAAAATATGGAGACACCAGGACCTCACTGTATTCCTTTACGAATTATTTACATACACTGAGAATGGTCTGTCTACGCTTGGTCTGTCGCCGGAGACGACCGGCTAAATACTAGCCACTGACAGCATCGCTGTACGTGTGTCATTGTCGTGCCGTGATACCCTGCTCCATGAAGCTTCTTTTGAAGGTGCACATCTAATGCGGCAGTCTAAGGGTACAAAATATTCTCCTACAAACAGAATTCTTTTGCTTCAAGACGGAGGAAAAACTGTATCAAGCAAAGCTGCAGTTACAATGTACGCGCTATTAAACGGGGACTTCTTGCCAAAAACACATAGCTCCTGACAGCGTAATCAAGGTTGCCAAGTCCCAACTTGACGCCCCTTCACATAAATTTCTATACAATGAGGTACCAAAGACTCGACAGGAAAAAGAAAAAAACTGTATCCAGCTGTGAACTCGGTGGCTTCGCCACGACAAGGTCGTCTAACCCCTTCCTCTTCGCTATGCAGGTGCGTAAACCATATGCCCATTTTGCTAAAAGATCGAGCAATTACTTTTTAGTTGAGCTGCCGAGCCCACAGTGTTGCCTTGTTGTTGCCGTCGCGTGCTGTCATGCAATGTACGAGGTACTTTTGATGTTGTCGGGAGATGTCAAAAACAATCCAGGTCCTGATCTCACCGAAATGTTTAGTCAACGTAAGAACGTCGCTGACGACATCAGAACAATAAAAGAAGAGCGGTTGGCGGACATTGACAAATCGTTGGATGCTCTATCAAGGCTTGAAACGGTTCTGGCACGCTGTCAAAGGAGGTTACTTCTATGCACAGCATAATAGAAAGACTCGAAAAGAGGGTCGATGAGCTTGAACACAGAAGCAGGAGATCAAACCTAATCCTTTACGGCCTACCAGAGGGTTAAGATGAAACAAGCGAAATGCTAAAAAAATGTGAACCAAGGGATTTTAAAGGACACGCTTGAGTTAGAGCCGGTTGAGATTAAACGAATACATCGTCTGGGCAGGCCAACCCCCGACAAAACACGGCAAGTCATTTTCAAACTTCTGGATTCGCGACAAAAATTTGCAATTCTGAACCAATGTAAGAAGC
The DNA here is from genome assembly GCF_048455015.1 of Haemaphysalis longicornis. Taxonomy (NCBI): domain Eukaryota; kingdom Metazoa; phylum Arthropoda; class Arachnida; order Ixodida; family Ixodidae; genus Haemaphysalis; species Haemaphysalis longicornis. The sequence continues at coordinate 26,623,201 of NW_027526225.1, forward strand.
TCAAAGACACAAGGTACTCAGGGGGGAGACAGCTGCACATATTGCGCAGTTTTGATACAAATTTGTTTTCCTGCGCCAGGCTGCGCCAAAAGCTTGAAAATTGCAAAAATTGCCGCAAACTGCTCCAGAACAGTCTTAGAGCCAAGGATTTTAACGCTCCCGTAAGTTTCAGTTCGATAAAATGCTTACTGACGGCATAATCTTCCAGCACCCCCAAGATGATGCTCTTTGTGAAGGTTTAATTGATTGATCATTCAATAAAAAAAACTGATAAAAATGTCCACAAAATAGTTTTTTCGAAAGTCACAATGTAGGGTTGCACATGTTATATTCTGTGAGTTTTTAAAGTTTTTCCATTGACAACCATCGCGCAGTCCTGCAGAAAAAATGCTTATGTGTACTGAGGCGACAAACTATCTCCGGAACGACATTACTTGGCGCCGCCGTCTTGGTGTGTTGATTCGTGAAGATTGGACAACATGGCCGCCTGGCGAAGCAGTTGCTCGTGGTTCATCAGGCAGAGCGCTCTTTGCCTATTTCTACCGTGGTTTTGGTCATGGGGGGCGGCTGGGTTCACATTCAGTCGTTTGATCTGTTGGGGGAAGTTTCACGACTCGAAAGATAGGAGTTCATTAAAAACAACGTAGTGCTCGTGAATTCGCCGTGTTCGGCCTTCAGTGTGAGGTGCAGTGCGTGCTTAAAGTGAAGTTTCAGACCAATTGCAGTGTTATAAGATGCAGAGTTATTGCAACCTTTGACAGCGAGCTTGCGAGCGGCGGGAATGGGACGATCGACATTGCAGAAGTGATGCCGCAGGCTACATCGCCGCAAAATGTTGGAGCAGTGTCCGATAGCGGGACAAGATATTATTGCACGCTAGTAATAATGGCTCATCTATCTGAGGTGCAACTTAATGCCAAGAGGGAGGTGGCTAAACATACCAACGTTACTCAGATTCCATCGTAATGAGCGCGCACCTTGGAGATTGAAATTCGAGGGCTGGACGGGTGTTACGACTGTCGCCGCGCTTCGTGCACCTTTTGGTATGGCTCTACACGTGTGTAAAGCCAAGTCTGGGATTACAAAAATAATAATTTAAGCATTCACATGCTAATAAAAGTGCCTTACGATTGCGTAGTTTTTCTATTCGATATTTTCAGCGGCCCTCGATACGCTAAGAAATTAAAAATGGATTTTAAAAAAGTAGTGCAGTTCGTACTCTACGATACTCTGGCAGACAAAAACTTTATTGAAAGGCTGTTTCAGGGCTATGTACGTTCAAAACCGGTTAAAAATTGCACCCCCCCCCCCAGAGTTACCAAACATGCGATTCGTGCGACATAATCAGTGTCGTTGACTGCTCCAAATCAAGGTTCTTCTGCTCCAAAATCGAGATTTGGCTGCTCCAGAAACTGCTCCCAAATAATATTCAGCTGTCTCACCCCTGGGTACTCCATTGGAGAAGATTTCTCACGCAGCATTAGAGAAGTAAGAAAAAACCTTTGGGACCGCGCAAAAGAAAACCGGGATAAAAAAGAAATAGTTTCATCGACCTTCGACAAATTGTACATAAATAACCGCGCCTATGTCTCGAGTGAAGGAAAGGTAGAGAGGCTACCATTACCAACAAAAAAACGACGAAGCACGAACGCGGCGAATAACCCGCTACCGTTCACAGAACAAAAAATAACACTACTGAACATCAACACACGAAGTATCGTCAACAATGTACAGCCTCTTGAAAATGCTTTGCTGCTTTACTAACCAGACATCGTAGCTATAACTGAAACTTGGCTATTACCAACTGTCCACAATCACGAAATAGTGCCACCAGACTACGCGATTTTCAGAAACGACAGGCCATCCCATGGGGAGGCGTGCCATTGGACGACCTATTTCGAGCACTATTCTTCCGGAAGTTCCTAATACTAAGGCAATTTTTTGCAAGATAATCTGCAACAGCATGACAGTAGTGTCCGGCTGCGTTTAGCGAAGCCCCTCTCCGGACAGCGAGTGCATAACAAATGTACACGATTTCCTTTAACATTACGCCCGTGGTTGCAGAACCATCGTTCTCAGTGACTTTAACCCCCAGATATAAATTGGAGTAGCATGTGTTACACATCACCGGGATCAAGTGCACTCATGGATTTCATGCTAAATCTTAACCTCCGCAAGTCATACAGCAACCCACTCGTGTGCAAGGAACATCAAGTACCCTAGACCTAACATTACTCAGCCCTCAATTTGAAATCGAACAAGACCAGATTGACGTGATAGAGGGGATCTCGGATGACACAATATGTCCATTTGCCTGCTTACGCTCAAGCATCACTGTCGTATGCGATCTACTGGAACCCCAGTAGCGGACTTCAACCTTCCGGATGACGGTTGCGTATTAACGCCTGGCGCATGAATTTCCTGAATTCTCACACTCGGCTTGCAAGTCCGTTACAAATGCTAACACACCCTGGCTTCAATTTAAAAGATTGTTTCGCCCGGCATTAATATCTTTATTTGTACGACCGACATGATCACGCAGACACAATCCATGGATTACACGAGAAGTCATACATGCCAAACGAAAAGTGCAAAAATACGTCAATCTTTTAAGAAAAATGGCGCAAACTCTTCCAACTCGTATACCCAGACACGTGCAATAGAAAACTTCAAATCCAAATAAAAAAAAACAAAGCAATACTAATTCAAACGGATATATTCTGTAACATATCCGCCCCCAAAAAACTGACGCCCCCGATTTTTCGCCTGAAGAAAAAAACGCTAAAGCTTACCTCTACAACAATTTTTTTTCACTCAGTCTTCACAAAAGATAACGGAAAACCTCCAGACATCCCATCTGTTGACAGGGTTGCAATGTACCCATTAATTATCACTGGTGAGGGAATTCTGAACTACTTGCTGAAGGTTGACCCAAAAAAAGCTTGCGACCAGACGACATTCCAAACGAATTGCTCAGGCGGTATGCAGAATTGTGTAGCAGGTATTTAGAACTACTTTACTGTAAATCCATTTCATCATCAAAGCTTCCCGATGACTGGACAAAAGCGAAGATAACACCAATACCCAAAACAGGCGCCAGCACACACCCTTCTAACTTCAGGCACGTCTCCCTCACTAGTACATCATGTAAAATACTCGAACACATCATCCTAAAGCTTCTCACATTGTTCGTGGAAGCTAAAGAAACCTTATCATCTAGCCAGCACGGCTCTAGAATAGGACTGTCAAAAACAACGCCCTCTCAGGAGTTGTACATGACCTTGCTCTTTCTAGAAACTACCGCACACAAAAAGACGTCATACTGCTCGACATTTCTAAAGCGTTCGACTCGGTGTGCCACAGCAAACTAATCGCAAAACTAAAAAAGGATAATTGGAACGGAAAATTTAACAATTTGAATTGAAGTCTTCCTACATGACCGTTCTCAATTTGTGGTCTTTGAACACGTGCCATCAGAGAGCAAACCTGTCACGTCAGCGGTCCCCCAGGGGTCCATGCTTGGTCCGCTTCTTTTCCTCATTTTTATTAATGACATCACGGCAAAAATTGCATGTAACATCACACTTATCGCTGATGATTGTATTGTCTGTCAAGAAATCAATAGTCCTAAAGACCATCTCGTGCTACCCCATCCTCTAAATCAGCTTGCCGATTGGTGCAACAAATGGCAACTGAGTATTAACCTCAAAAGAAACAGCGTGTATGACAATAACAAGGAAAAAAAGAACCCATTGATTTCTCTTACCACATCAATGCCACGCAACTGGTCAAAGTAAATGAACACAAATATTTAGGGGTTATTCTAACGTCTGATCTTAAATGGTACTCGCAAATCGCAAACATTATATCTTCTCCCTTGCGCAAGCTGTTTTATATTCGAAGGTGTTTGCGGCTTGCACCAAAATCAACTAAACTAGTAGCTTACACCCCATGCATAAGGCCAGTACTAGAATACGCCAACACCGGATGTGTTGTATACGCGTAAGTATAGGCGTATACTTACGTAAGTAAGTAAGTAAGCAATAAGTATACGCGCACGGACTCACCAACTAATATGTTAACTTATTGTGGGCTTTCTACACTTGAATTTAGAGCACAACAAGGGCGACTAAAGTACCTGTTACAACTCTTGCACAATCATTATAAAATCGACGCATATATGTACATCCGCCTCTCCGGAAAGCAAAGCAACAGCACCCGCGCACTTTGGTCGAATATTCCTGTAATAACGATGCCTTTAAGTATTCCTTTTTTTTACTCGCCATTAGAGAGTGGAGCCGCTTAAGCCAGTCTTTCACTTACACGGATTCATTACCTGAATTTTTATTAAGAATAGCGAATAGTAGCCCGTAATAGGAAAAGATCAAATAGTTGGAAATCTTTCATCCAGTTCCCATTCACGTTGCGCTGCAGTACACTGCACAATGTACTGAATTTTACGCCTTTGAATGCGTGCATCGTGGGTTGCAAAGTATCAGTTTGCGGCGACTCTGGACTGTTTTTTCCACCTTTATGTTTGATTTTTGTAACATGTTCTTCCTGCTTTTTTCTGATTTTATATGACTTGTTCTACACGCATGCATGATATCCGTTACTTGGATGTAAATAAAGTGCCACATTCAGACACGTACACTTCTCAGATCTGTTCGACCAAATTTTTTGACCTGTTCTACTACTCTTAATGTCTATGTCTGTTTAAGTATTCCAACCTGCTCTGGTCTTAAATGAGACTGGCGGTATTTCAAATATTTCAAATAAATAAAATGTATGCGCTAGTAAGCGTGGATTCTCGCCAAAAACACATTGCTTACGGCAGCGCATTAACCTTTACGAAGTCCCAACTCGACGCCCTATTACATAAGTTTCAATACAAAGAACTACTAATGACTCGACAGAACCACTCGTGTAGCCGCATGTCGCCTGAAGCTAGCGAATGCAAATATTGCTGTTCAGCTTCTAATGGTAACTGCTCCGTAGCAACTCAGTTACAACCCTCGAGTCATTGGTTCGCCATTGTTCACAGCGTGTGAAAAATGGCGAACAACATGTGTGTTGTGAATGAAATGTTGTTAGAAATGTTAGAAATGTTGGAAATGTTAGAAACCCCGGTTTGAAATGTTTCGTGAACAACATTTCTAACAACCGGGGTTAGAAATATGCCAGGTACGTTAACAGAATAACGGTCGCGGAGGGCGTTGTGGTGGGCTGTCCTCACCTGCTAATGCATCGTTTCCATTTGCACAAATATAGAGTGTACTAACGAAAGTACACGCCCAATTGCCTACCTGTCACTCCTCGTCTTCTTCCTTTGCCAGTACTCTTCCTCTGTCACTCAAAAAGCTGGTGTATAACCAATTCGTCCTTCCAGTAATGATGTACGGGGCCGTAACTTGTGGCCTCACTAAGCGACTGGAAAGGAAACTTAGTCCGGCTCAACGGCATAGGAACGAAGGACCCGTCACGCTTAGCGAGAAGAGAATGGCTGCGTGTATTATGGGACGCACTGGTGTGGAAGATATCCTCGCGCAAATTAAGCGAACAAAATGGGCATAGGGCGGGTCATGCCAAACCTTCCGTTTAACGGAGTGGCTCCCAGTAGACCATAAACGCAATAGAGGTCGGCCAAGGAGACTCGGTGCAGGGATAGCCTAGAAACATTCGGGGGAAAAAGTTCTACTCAGCCAGAACTTAACAAATGCGGCAGTAAATCACTTGGAGAGGCCTTCGTCCTGAAGTGGACAGAACCAGTGCGATGATGATGATGATGGCGACGGCGATTTTAATTAATATTACGATGATGATGACTGAACAAAGTGTACCAAAATAAATTTTATTTGTTGCGAAAATCATTAACGACCGTGCGTCGAGAATTCGGCGCACGTTCAAGGTCCTTTGGTGTTCCAAACTAATCCCGGGCGCTGCTTTATAGCGCGCCTTATAGCTCACGTGTACCTTCGGCGCCTTAAAGGGACCCTGCAACACTTGCCATCGACTACTAGTATTGTATTTTGAGATAAAGTCTATTGTCCCAGAAATCTCCTCCCGCAAGAATTATGAAAATCCGTTCACAATTAACGAAACTTTGCGCGATGAGAAATCGCGCATAATCGTTCCCTCTCAACTCGAACGCGGACAAGGCGACGAAAGCTGAGCGCTCTCTCCCGGAGAGGGGGGCGGCTCGCGGCGTTCTCTTCGGCGGCCTTCGATATATCACATGCCGGGTAGTTTTCTCCTTTTCTCAGCAACGCGGAGGGGCCTACTTCCGGTCTGGTGCCACAAAAAAGCAGGCATGGGTGCCTGCTCGCAAGTGCGCGCTCGGGCTGGTCGGGTGTTTTTGAAGCAATAAACGTTTGTAATCGAGTAATCCCGTTGAAAGGGAAGTATTGAGCTCATCACTCAAACTCCGCGCGCACTCAAAACACAAAAGAAACGGCAAAACTGTGCCTACAGGTTCAGGCATAGAAGAGGTTCGTACACAGCGATGACGACGACGGAATTGGGAGAATCTAGCCGCGAAGTTGACCAGTGACAGCCGATCGGGCAGCCATGGCCTGTGTGACGTCTTTTAGGCCATGCATAATGAGGACAACTGAAGAGAGAGCGGTTTGTTTTTCCGCGTCTTTCACGTCGATTTGCGCGCTCACCGCTTCACGTGCACGTGTAATATTTGGCTCAGGTACTCCTGGCAGTGTAATCTAAACGTCGCGCAGGTTTACTTGCACTGCTCAAAGAGTGTTGCAGGGTCCCTTTAACACCCGAAAATTTGGATCCCAAAATAGCCATTTCCTTGGCAATCTAATTGTTTTCTGCTAATGTTGTTGTTTTGACGGCAATGCGGCTTCATCAAAATTTACCTGGCGGTAAAATGATTGAGGATCATGACACGCTTCACATTTATTACTACGACAATAAAGAAAGTCAAGCCGGGACCGTGCTTGTGACCATTAGTAGGCAGTTTGAGTATCTTGCATCTAATTGAGCCTCCGCGCACCATGACGCGCGCCCAGAGAACAATAACGCTCTCTCCGGCTCCGAGGTCTGCCGGAGGACGTCTTGTGCCTGGAACAGAGGTTAGCCGTATATAGAGCCGAAAGAGAGGTCCCTGGTAGGGCTGCCGCTGGTTCACCAACTCTACAGGTGTGCATCGGAAGCTGGCCTGACAGGTGCCTTTTAGAGGAAGTAGACGTGTTTTCAGAGGAGAAAGAACAGTTTCATGTGCTTAGTGGTAAGGTGGCACACACACGGCAGGACCGGCGCATTGCCTTTGCTCTGCTGGTAGAGACGTGCTGTATGTGTGTGTACACGACAGCCGGGTTTCCTAACAAAAGCCCCCAAGGCTCTCCCATCTGTTTTGCAACCGAACCAAAAACGTTTTATTAAGAAAGGAACAAACTTCCTTAAGAAAATGTAAATTCCAAAGCTGAACACTGTGTGAATAACTAAATCCCAGTAGTTCAGCAAAAGCCTTAGAGGGAGGCAATTTTGAGCGCACATGACTCTTAGAAAGTGGTTCCAACGCATTGCCTTGAGAACAGTAATATTTAAAAGCCCTACAAAAATTATGTAGTAATGGCCGGATTTCTTCCGATGCGAAGGTATAAATAACGCTACTGCACTGTGAGCAATCACAACGTAGCTTGGGCACTTTTAATGGCTGGACACGTGAAAAATACATCCGGTCACTGTGTGGGTTCTTGGTCCCGTAATGTTTCAATTGAGCAACGTTTCTCACAACTTTCCTACTTGAAGTTACGCGTATTGTTCAAGGGAAAAAGTTGTTAACGCGGTAAAAATTAGGAATTTAGTATTAAGATGCCGCACCCTTTGCGGGGCCTTGAGAACAGGTGCAGCTCAATTCCCGACTGTTTTTCTTTGGCGAATGCGTAATTGCTTTTTGGGTACTTTTGCATCTCTCTCACAAACAATTCCGCGATCTAGGGTTTCCCCCTACCATGTTTCGCCCTATCACACCATCGTTTTCCCCTAGTAATTTCCCCCTACCTAGGCCGCAAAAGATACCTTAAGCTTAGAGCACGCGACGAAAAAAAAAAGGGATGAAATTCCGGTGTCTCTTTTTCCTCAAACGTTCCACAAGATACGTGTACTCCACTTCGCACCGAAAACCAACTGTCGAAGAGATTATTTGTTTCCGATACCTCCCTTTATTTCCGCTTCCCCGCCTGGTTCCTGTACCCAGCTAACATCCATATCGCCAAGTCTCTTTTCTACCAGCCTCATTAATTTGTTTTCGAAAGACCGTATTTTTTTTGTGTGTGTGTGAGAAAGACAACGCTGCGCTCTATGAAGTGTGCACAAAAACTTCCGCGCTTTCCTTCTTCCTTTTCCGGGGTTCCGAAATTTTTCCAAAACTTCCGCACACCACGCAAGAGAAGGCACGCGAGTGAATATCTTAACTCATCCGGAATTTCAGAACACTCTCGCGTTATCTGCACCCCCACCCCCCATCCCTATTTTGTAGCGTACGTGAGCTACACTGGCCGAGTTTGAGCAGTTTCGCGTGGCTCATGGAAAGCCATGCTGCGCATGCGCGAGGAGCAGTGACGTCACACGGCGAAAAGAACGTTACTCGCTGCACGGCGTCTCTCACACACCCCACTCGCCCAGTGTCTTCGCCGACCTCCGTTCCGCACGTGGCGTCTCGGTCCACATGATGATCAGGCAAGGTGTGACCGGGTGTTCAACCGATGGCTCGTGCGCCGCAGCAACACCGGCGTGCGCCTGTCGAACCAGCTTAGCTCTGGGGCGATTGGTGATGCTGCGCCGGAGCCGCTTGATAAATATGCACGTGTCACATAATGCGTATATTGTGAGTGTATCACTGAGCAGCAGTAAGCATGATAATGAAGCTAACGGACAACCAGGAAAGCTAAGAAAAACCAGCTGAACCTTAGCTCCGCTACGGTTCAGCTTCCGGGCATAGCCGAGCTAAGCTACTGCTAATTTATTTTTATTACCTTCGAGTTGGTTGGCCACACAAGAACACGCGTGGCAACCGTCTCCTGTCGTTTTCTTTAGGCTCGACTAGTGCAGCTTGAAAGGAACAGCGCCATACAATATATTGCCAGAGGAGGAGAGGTTTTGCACATATTGCAGAAGGCTGAAGCGGCAAAATCATAACACACCGCGCTGCTATAGTGCTACGCACATTACATGTTTGCAAGGAAGCGATGGCCGCAGAACGCAGCCCTGCCTGGTGTCAGCTTTCCGATAAGAATAAATTCTTCAATGACCGGTCACATGTGCGGAGAGTGACGCGTTTCCGAATGCGTTTTTCCCCCTCCAAAAACCACTTCTGTAGCCTTCATGCGTGTTCCTAAGATCTGCCGGACACGTTTACGGAGAGGGAAAGCGTGTGCGGAAACGCGTCGCTTTCCGAATATGTGTGGGGCCCTTCATAGACCTTCAAATAGATTACTTTTAGGAATGTAAACGCATTCGAAGACGATGGCATTGCAGGCGCTTCCATCAAGGCGCCAACTGTCGGCGCTCATTAGCGTCATGATGTGCTACTTCTCTTCTCCTCTCCTATGCCGTAGCACCATCTGAATGACTCGTAGTGAAGGGCATAAGGCGCGCTTGTAGAGCCGCCCCACGTCTCTATTAATAGCGCAGTGGGCCGGGCGCCACGTACCTCCCGTTGTGACGAGAGAGTCATGGACTAGAATAAGGGTGCCGCCTCGTCAAGTTCCCTTTTTCTGGCGGCGCCAATTCCGTGAGGGATATGACATCAGTCAGATCTTCGTGTACGCGGGCATCAAACACTTTCGTGTTAATAAACGAAATCATACAGGCGCTTGCAAAGGAGGGAAACAGATTTGAGTACAACAATATAAACTAAGACTAAATTTGTCCTAAGGGTTACATGGCTTGACACAGGTCCGATATAATCGAGCATATTGCCGCGAACCATACATTGGGTTTGTTTATTTGTGTTTTGCTTTTACCGCCCGGCTGCGCCGGTCTGCGTTATCTCTGCGCCAAGGGAAGCGCGTGTTCCATTCTTTCTTTCTGTGCCGCATGTGTTATCTGTTGTGATAGGGAGAGCATTCCGATCTAACGTGAACAGCCCAGAATAATCTTCTTGGATCTACTATGTTCTCGATGCGAATCGACGTTTCGAGAACCACGCGCGCCGAAAGATAAAAAGCCTGCAGTGCGGACGCCGGGGCATTCGATTCGACGACACTCGCCTGTGCAAGTCACTTTGTTGACCGCTGCTTCGCCGCCTCTGTATTCTTTTGAGTTGTTAGGGGAGCACAAGTTCGCTCCGATAAACGTATTTCTCATTCAAGACAACTGCTTCGTCCTTGTCTTCGTGACATCTGGTGGAGGTGCTGGGTACGCACCCTTCATGCCGACTACAACCTCTGGAAGCCGCCAAGCCAGTCCAACAAGAGCCAGCCTCCGCGTGCAAGATTTACCACCCGAGTTCGGTCTACTACCGGAGAAGACGAAGAAGAAAGACGTCGCAACCAGCACCATGCTCAACCAAGCCAATCCTTCTGTCGTTCTGCAGCAGCCACGGGAACCGCCATCATTCCGAGGAGCCCCCGCAGAAGACCCAGAAGAATGGTTGGAAAAACTGGAGCGCGTCCGGAAATTCAACAGGTGGGACGACGCAGAAACGTTCCGGCACGTTTTCTTTTACTTGGAAGATTCGGCTCGCACTTGGTTCGAGAACCACGAGAGCTCCTTGACAAACTGGGCTCAGTTCAAAAGCGAGTTCACTAAGACCTTCACTACCGTGGTAAGAAAAGAACGCGCAGCGCTTTTACTCGAAACTCGAACGCAGCACCCCAACGAAGGGGTAGTGATCTTTGTTGAGGAGATGAAGAGGTTGTTTCGACGTGCGGATCCGGAGATGACAGAAGAAAAGAAACTAAGGTTTCTCATGCGAGGGGTAAAGCAGGAGCTTTTTGCTTGCCTTGTCCGCAATCCTCCCAAGACGGTGGCCGAATTTGCGTCTGAGGCGGCCGCGATAGAGAAGACGCTGGAAGCTCGAACGAGGCAGTACGATCGCCCGGTCAACGTGATGGTTTCCGAGACGATCGGTGCCGGGGCTACAAGCTCCGACACACTGCGTGAGACCATCCGAGCAGTGGTCAGGGAGGAGCTTCGGAAGCTTTTTCCGACGACGCCGCAACCTCAAGTGGCTTCCCTGACTGACGTCATCCGCGAAGAGGTTCAACACGCTTTGGGCACTTCTATGCCATCCGAGGCACCCCGCGAGCCACAGGCGATGACCTATTCTGCGGCTGTTCGTCGACCCCGCCCTGCTCCAACCCGTCTACAAGAAGCTCCACCGTACCGCCGTCCACTCTCGCCGCCGTCCCCACTCTCGCCGCCGTTGACCGTACCGCCGTACACAGCCCAAACCCAGACGCCGAGGAAGACTGACGTTTGGCGAACGCCAGATCATCGTACGCTGTGCTACCATTGCGGGGAGGCCGATCACATCTATCGTCGCTGCCCGTACAGGAGACTCGGACTGCGTGGTTTCTCCGTCGACGCCCCACGCCCCCGACCCGGCCAGCGCCCTACTGAGATCGACGAATACCTGTCCAACACCAACCGAGGACCAGCCCGCTCACACCGATCGCCATCGCCCTACCCATACCAGTCGCCTAACCGCCGTAGCAATGCTGATTTCGCACGTGGAAGGTCCCCCAGCCCACGCGGGGGAAACTAAAAGCAGCAACTTCTGGAGGTGAAGTTGCTCTACGGCGAAATACTGGAAACCCTCCAACGACGCAAGGACGCACCGAAGACAGTGATTCACGACATGCCCTCATCCCGACGACCCGACCCAGCCCTGACGAGACTCCTGAACACGACGACAGCTACACGGCGCGACGCGTACCCGACCTGACCGAGACGTCCGTTGAGAAGACGACGACAACGACGATGCACAGTGCCCGACCGTCAACACGTACAAGCAGAGATACGACGCCCCGACGAACCCGGAACTCGAGGAAGACTGCATCTGACGTCAAGGTGTCCATCGACGGCTTTGACGTAGTCGCCCTCGTAGACACGGGAGCTGACTATTCGGTAATGAGCGGACCATTTGCGTCTAAACTGAAGAAAGTTATGACCAGATGGGACGGTCCGCATATACGCACAGCAGGAGGCCACCTCGTGACGCCAAGTGGAACGTGCACATCACGCGTCACCATAGACGGCACGACGTACCCTGCCGCGTTCGTCATCTTGCTTAACTGCTCCCGCGACGTAATTCTCGGAATGGACTTCTTGACGGACAACGGCGCAATAATTGATCTGCAGACCAAGTCGATAACTTTTTCCTCCGATCACTCCATGACGCCGGAACCGAACCCCGAACACCGTGCAGCTGTAAGGATAGCCGATGATCATGTCACCCTGCCACCCCGCGCAAGTTTGATGATCACCGTCTATTGTGAAGTTGCTGCTCCTGACGTTGACGCTATCGTGGAGAGTGACCAAAGGTTGCTTCTCGACCGCGGTGTGTCTGTCGCAAGAGGCATTGCGCGCTTCAAGGAACACCAATCCCACATTTTGGTTACTAATTTCACCGAGGAGTACCAGCATTTAAACAAGGGCGCGGCAATTGCATTCCTCGAAGAAACGCAAGAAGCAAGTGACGTGATCGCGGTCGCCGACTTTGAACGCACCCCCGTAGAAACCTTCAAGCTCCCGCAGCCCTTCGACGTGAATCCGGCGCTACCGCAAGAACAACGGAACAAATTATTGGCTTTGCTGCGTCGCTATAGCGAATGTTTTTCGTCGAGCGCAAAACTACGTCAGACCCCTCTAGCGAAGCACCGAATAATAACCGAAGATGGAGCCCGACCTACCCGACAGTCACCGTACCGCGTCTCTTCACACGAATGGGAAGCCATCCGGACTCAAGTCAACGACATGCTCAGCGACGACATTATACAGCCATCGAAAAGACCCTGGGCTGCGCCCGTCGTACTCGTAAAGAAAAAAGACGGCACATTAAGGTTTTGTGTTGACTACCGACGACTGAACAAAATCACGAAAAAGGACGTGTACCCCCTCCCCCGAATCGACGACACCCTCTACCACCTCTGCCACGCGAAGTACTTCTCATCGATGGACCTGAAGACCGGCTACTGGCAAATTGAAGTGGACGAGAGAGACCGAGAGAAGACTGCATTTATAACCCCAGACGGCCTATACGAGTTCAAGGTGATTCCGTTTGGGCTGTGCACAGCACCAGCGACGTTTCAAAGAGTCATGGACACTGTGCTAGCTGGCCTTAAGTGGCACACCTGCCTCGTATACCTCGACGACGTAGTGGTATTCGCTCGGACTTTCGACGAACACCTTGCAAGGTTGGAGTCTGTACTCGAGGCCATTCGTACGTCGGGGTTGACGCTGAAGCCTGAAAAGTGCCGCTTCGCATACGAGGAACTCAAGTTCTTGGGCCACGTCGTCAACGCCGCGGGAGTCCTACCTGACCCGGCAAAAACTTCAGCTATCGCGAACTTCCCTAGGCCGAAAGACAAGAAGGGCGTGCGGAGATTTCTCGGGCTGTGCGCATACTACCGGCGCTTCGTCGCAAACTTCGCACGCATTGCAGAGCCACTCACGCGCTTGACGAAAGACAGCACCCCTTTCAGCTGGGAAAACGACCAAGAAAAGCATTGCATTCTGCGAGCTGCAAAAACGCCTGCAAAGCCCGCCCGTGCTCGCTCATTTCGACGAAAATGCCGAAACGGAAATGCACACGGACGCCAGTGATATAGGCTTGGGTGCCGTCCTTGTCCAAAAGCAAAGCGGCTGCGAAAGGGTAATCGCCTATGCCAGCCGTGGTCTGTCGAAGGAGGAGAAAAACTATTCTGCCTCTGAGAAAGAGTGCCTGGCTATTATATGGGCGATTTCAAAATTTCGCCCATACGTGTATGGAAGGCCATTCAAGGTTGTAACCGACCACCTAGAGCTGTGTTGGCTCGCCAATTTGAAGGACCCCTCTGGCCGTCTTGGGCGGTGGAGCTTGCGCCTGCAGGAGTTCGACGTTACAGTCGTTTATAAATCCGGCAGGAAACACTCCGACGCCGACTGCCTGTCCCGCGCCCCCGTCGACCCACCACCACAAGACTCTGATGAAGACAGCGCGTTCTTCGGGATCGTGACGGAGAGCGACCTAGCCGCCCAGCAGCGTGCCGACGCCGACTTACGCGTCATAATCGAGTACCTCGAGGGATGCAACGTTGCCGTTCCTAGGACCTTCAAACGCAGCTTACCAGCATTCAGCCTGAGAAACTCCGTCCTCGTGAAGAAGAATTTCAGCCCCGGAACAAGAGGGAATTACCTTCTCGTCATCCCCGCGGACCTTCGTGACGAAATTTTGGAAGCGTGCCACGACGACCCGTCTTCCGGACATCTCGGCACAGTCCGCACTATTGGAAAAATCAAGGCGAGGTACTACTGGCCCGGCCTTACCTCTGACGTCACCCACTACGTCCGGAGCTGCCGTGACTGTGAGCGACGAAAAACGCCACCGACGAGACCCGCCGGACTTCTACAACCGATCGCCGTCCCATCGAGACCGTTTCAACAGATTGGAATGGACCTTTTAGGCCCGTTCCCTACGTCACGATCACAGAACAAGTGGATTGTCGTAGCGACAGACTACATGACGCGCTACGCAGAGACCGCCGCTCTTCCGAGGGGGACTGCACAAGAAGTGGCAACGTTTTTTATAAGCCAAGTTGTGCTGCGACATGGAGCCCCGGAAGTCCTAATCACAGACCGCGGAACGGCATTTACTGCGGAGCTGATGCAAGGAGTATTACGCTACAGCAACACGGATCACCGAAGAACGACGGCGTACCACCCCCAAACGAACGGACTAACAGAACGTCTGAACAAGACAATCGCAGATATGCTGTCAATGTACGTTGACGTTGAACATAAGACTTGGGACGAAGTGCTCCCGTATGTCACGTTTGCGTACAACACGGCTATCCAGGAGACGACGCATCTGACGCCGTTCGAGCTTGTCTACGGTAGAAGGCCGACTACGATGCTCGACGCCATGCTTCCGCACGTAGAAGACGACGACCTCAACGCCGACGTCCACGGATATCTTCAACGTGCGGAGGAGGCCCGCCAGCTCGCTCGAGTTCGTATAACGGACCAGCAGCTGGTGGATGCGGGCCGCTACAACCTCCGACGCCGAGACGCCGAGTACCAACCAGGGGATCGTGTGTGGGTTTGGACTCCCATCCGACGACGCGGACTCAGTGAGAAGCTCCTGCGACGCTATTTCGGACCCTACCAGATTCTACGACGTGTTGGCCAACTTACCTACAAAGTGATCCCTGATGGTGACTCCGGCACATCACGACAACGCAGGCGGCCTGAAGTCGTCCACGTGGTTCGCCTAAAACCTTTCTACGGACGATGACGAACTTTTATTTTCATTTGTTCGGACTGTCGCTTATGTTAGCATCGGGTCGATGCACTCTTAGAGGGGGGTAATGCCGCGAACCATACATTGGGTTTGTTTATTTGTGTTTTGCTTTTATCGCCCGCCTGCGCCGGTCTGCGTTATCTCTGCGCCAAGGGAAGCGCGTGTTCCATTCTTTCTTTCTGTGCCGCATGTGTTATCTGTTGTGATAGGGAGAGCATTCCGATCTAACGTGAACAGCCCAGAATACTCTTCTTGGATCTACTATGTTCTCGATGCGAATCGACGTTTCGAGAACCACACGCGCCGAATGATAAAAAGCCTGCAGTGCGGACGCCGGGGCATTCGATTCGACGACACTCGCCTGTGCAAGTCACTTTGTTGACCGCTGCTTCGCCGCCTCTGTATTCTTTTGAGTTGTTAGGGGAGCACAAGTTCGCTCCAATAAACGTATTTCTCATTCATGACAACTGCTTCGTCCTTGTCTTCGTGACAATATTGTTCCGAAGGCGTGTATAGCAGGTTGGAGCGCACATGAATTAAAAGCATGTGGGGCACCGTAAATGCCGTAAGAGCTGGAGTGGTTGTACAGTCGACGTGACGTGATAGACGGGCATCGAAGATTAAGCGGTTGCGTTGTCGAGACGTAAATGTACCTATGGAAAAGCACATGACAGCGAGAGAGCGACGTGTGTGCTGTGGGTGGAGACAGTAGTATATAACCATTGACGGTTATAATTTCAAGTTACGAAGCGAGCAGCCTGATTTTAAATGGTTGCAATCATGGCCATTAAATATTTTCTATGAGGTGACCATACGGACGAAGCCAAGTCCACTTGTTGGAAAATAAAATGTTTGAAAAGCTGGTTTGCGAACATTTTATGGAGCCTGGCGTAAATTTTGTCGCAAGTAACCAAGCGATCGAGATGCTTTTGCACAGGTGCGAGAGATGTAGTCAGACAATCCTCATCGCGAGTTAAAATTATGCCTAGATATTTGTGTATCGACATCTGCATGCGTGAGTTACCGTATACGCGTAAGGAATGACACGGGGTAAGACGTTTACGACTAAGTGTCTTTAGATTACATTCGTTTTAAGATCAGTGTCATTAGCCATGTGTCACACCTGCTGGAAAAAAGATTAACATTGTTTTGCAGGGAGAGATGATCATCACTCTAACGTATTTTGCCGTAGATAATGCAGTAGTCAGCAAACAGCCACACACATGATGGTGAATTTTGTCCAAGTGTTTGATGCATATTAATTAAAGTAAGCGGCCTAGAAGGCTCCATTGTGGCGCACTGAACGTCACGTCATAAAATGGAGAAATAAAGTTTTTGACAAATGTGAACTGCTCAAGAATGGTGATGAAGTTGCGAAGCGATGATAATGCTAAGGAAACTATGCAAAGAGCTGATAACTTTGATGTTAGGCGGGTACAGTAGGGCAAGTGAGGCCATTTTTTTCATTCATGTACTAACTATTTCGTGGCCTGTAGTTACAGAGTTGAAAACCCCAAACTGTATAGAGTGTTTCGTGGAACGATATGGAAAAAGTTCCAAATTATACCGAATGTTCTTTCCAATACCCCTCAAACAGTTATTTTAGCTTCGGCCCATTGATTCATATAGCTTAATTCCGGCTTTCAATAATTGGGTCACCAAAAGTATTTCCGCTACCACCTTATACCCCATTATAGCACCATTTGCCTATTCATGTCATTATGTAATTTGTTTAAAATGCGGCGTTTTCCCGCCTAATGTTTCCGCCTTTTCGATGGGGTAGACTAATGAATCGCCGAAGCCCCCTGTCTGAACGTGTACATAATTCCTTCAAGTTAGCGAACCTAGATAGTGGCGACATTCATCCAAATCGGCCCCGAGCGAAAGTTACGATAACTGCGAGAGTAGATATCGACATCTCTTGAGCATTCTAAATCAGCGGGGGTATTATTATCGCTAACTTGTTTTGTCGTAATGGGTCCGCACAGACGTGGGCTTATGCTTCATCCTTTTATGTCTCGCTTCGGCATGTGTCACACAGTACAAAATGAATGCACATCAGCTGATTCCACACTCCTTCTCATCAATTCCGTAGTTTGCAAGATGCTGACGGCTCCTCCGCCAGCCGAATAAATATGCCGCCCTTTATTGTCGTCGCCCAGACAGCGAAAACGGGACGACGCCCACTTGCAACTGTCATTCAGGCGCCGTGGTGAAAGGAGCTGGAAAGATGCGTGTGTGTGGCCATAATTCAATTTCAGCAGCGCAGACTTGCTTGCTCAGCTGGGATCGATGCGAGGCTCTTGATGGGCGGCGACATAACGAGCAATTGAAAGCCGATGTCCTCGGTGGGCGCCGTTGGCATTGTCATGCCGGGTGCAACGACCTTTTGACATTCTGTTGCCGAAAGTTTTGACCCCGTCGTGACTCGCAGAGTACCCGATCGTTACGTCAAACTGTCAAGTGAAGAAGAGCCTTGGCGGTAGCTGTGGCTGCCCTAGTACGTGGTAGCTCTAAGCGTATTTTTGTAAATGGCCTGTTGTGGAAGGGAGCGTGCGGGTGACACGCACGGGACATGCGTCCCCTCGAGTGGCTTCACTCTGCAGGCCTTTCAATTAGTAACTTTTGCAGAACAAAACTGAACTTGGAAAGAAGAGACAACTTTAAATTAAATATTGCTACGAAGGTTATCATTTTGGAGGCCTCGTTTAGAAAGTACGGGAAATTTTGCTGGGTGGTTGGATAATGGAGGCCGGTCAGCACTAAGCGTGTAGCACGTTCGTTTTCTACATCTTCCGTTTGCTGGTGTGCATTGCAATCAATTTAATTCAGTGCTTCCTCTGGCCCGTACAATATTTGGTCGATTAGCCGGTGGACGCTGTAGCAGCATTAAACGACAGGACGCTGTCGCGTTCTGTAACTAACATCACTCCGCAGAGTAAGTGCACCGAGCGAATCGAGCAGTAAGGCTGTGACGCCGCTCTAGGCTTGACCTTGTGCTGGTTTTATCATACTGTCTGAATGCGTTTGTAAATCAGTTGCGCAGGGCTCGTATCTTTATGCTATCTGTGGTCCGGTTATGTCAGGGTGGCCCCTGAATACTTTTCACCACGCAGTAATTCATAACGGAAGCGGAAATCTGCACACGCTGTAATTATCGTTTTTCGTCGCCATCACTAAAACAGTAGTCCTGGCTGGAATAAAAAGGCGTTCTTTAGGCTCAGCTACACATAAGACAGAGAGACTGAGAGAGAAAGATCGAGAGGGAGAGAGAAAGATCGAGAGGGAGAGAGAGAGGGAGAGATAGAGAGAGATTGTATTGAAAAGAGTTTTGCGTAAATATATCAGAAAAAATGGCACCGTATCTGTGCACCTTTTGTTGCAACTGTGGACGAGAGACGAAATTGAACGGGCGCCCCTGCCAAGTATACGCCTCCCTTCTCCTTCCCGCTACTGTTGAGAGAATTTTGAAGCCAGGGAAATAACGTATCAGTAGTAACATTTTAGAAACGATGGTATGTCTTGGGACTACCCACTACCCATCATGGTCCTGCTACGAGGAGAGGCATCGTCAAATCACGGAATGATATCGAAATGTGGTGCTTCATTGAACTCAATTGCATCGCCATTTACCCATTCGATGCTTCTCTGATGAAAGCGAGGTATCGGCGCACGTTCAAGATCCCCTGCAGGCGGTGAAAATCAATCCGTAGCCCTCCACTACGGCGTGCCTCATAGATCAGGCGTAGGTTAGGGTCGTTTAACCTCACAGTCCATCCCAATAAAGTATTTATCCCTTTGCCAAAGCAGGGTTGAAATCCCGCTCCACGAACTGATGGAGAGTGCGTTCCTTCATTTCATTCCGCTCTTAACCTTAGTGAGCACCAGAGCTCTACGCTTGTTGTGGCCTGCTCGGTAATTATGATGACGAGAAATAGAGCTAAACATTTACTTGGCTGTAAATGTAGAAGTGGAGAGGAAGCGATGCGGTATATGTGCATAAGGGCAGTTCTCTGCTTGCAGCCAGGCGTGATTCAGTCTTTGTCAAAATTTTGTGGGCCACGGCGACCGTGGCCGGAGCAGGCGCGCAGCCAAGCAGGGACGCTGCGCTTGCCGCTGTCGGCTGGTTCTGCGGCTAAAGAGAGCGAGGGGAACTTCTACTCTAGCTTTTGTAGTGTGTCCGGCGCGCATTTCACATCAGCACAGCAAAGTGCCTGTGCTGAAGTGAAGTGCGCCTGCTATGAGAAACCGGCCCCGCTGCACTTCCCACCTTGCCACCCGTCCTCCCCACACTCCCCACCCGCCCTAACTTAGGCCGAGTCGCCATCCTGATGTTAATAAAATTTTATTCATTAATTAATTCATTCATTCATTTAGTGCGTCCTCAGGACAAGAGGCATTTCGAATGGGAGTGGGTACCCAAAGCAAAAATATCAAACCTTTGTTAAGAGAAAAACAGTTAAAACGCGAAGCTTTCGCTCACACAGCCTCAGTCAAAGTCAAAGTACACAATCCAAAGTCGTAAAGTCCGAAAACCAAGCAGCTTAAGTGCAAAGTGAACGTCCAGCCCCACACCACCAAAGTCCAAAGTCAGCGGCCACGCAACGAATCCACATGAAATGATTAAATGCCCTGCCGGAATGGCGCACTCAAATAGACGTCTTCTACGTGAAGCGAGGTACCCCGGTTCCATTCTTCACACGGGAAGAGTTTTTTTTTGTTTTGTTTTCTTAAAGTGCTTGATGGACTGTTGTGGAAACCCGTTTTGTAGGTTGGCTTTCCTAGACTGCGTTTTGAGCGTAACAATGAACGGAGCCAGTGGGGCATAGAAAGTGTCGCTTTAAAAACTTCAATACAGTGAGTATGGGAACAAATAAACTTTTGCTTGGTTATACAATGTTTCGAAAAGCACCTTGAAATAAACTGTTATCTTCTATGGACCCGACATGTGCGTCAAGGCGGTTCTACTACCTGGCGTTATTGAAGTGAATCACTCGGAGAAATGTCGTGCGTTGCTATGTTCGATGCCAATTCCATGGACCATATCAATTCAGCGAGAAATGTACTGCGGTTTACTAATGAAATCGCCGTGCACATTAGGGCGATGGTACAGTTTCTGAAACGATCTGGTGAAAATGCTTCCACGGAAAGCTACAAATCATTGGTGGATTTCATGGACATGATGTTTGCAGATGGCGTCTGAGCAGAAGCGGAAAGTTTTCATGCGATGCTAACGGCTTCCGACAACGTTATTGTATTCAATGCTTAAGCGTGAAGCTCAAGTGTGTTTCAAGTTTTTATTGCAGTCTTAATCGGCCTTCATTGACAGGTTGCTGCCTTTGCAACAGAAAACGGCCTTAGAAACTTTCGCCCTAAGTTATTTGTCTGAAGGAAAGCTCTCCTGTCGAAGCTTCCGTCTCTTTAAAACTCAAAGGATTCTTGTTACACCTTATGGAAACAGACCGCTACGCGTATTTCTTTCACTTTAAACACTTTTGCCGCGCTCTTGCTTTTACTGGAGATGTTTTCGTTTTATTACTTCAAGCTTTGCCGGCAAACACCTCGAGCTTTACCAGCTTAAGTAAACGGGAGACCCGAGAAACAGGACTAGTCAACAAAAAGCGAAATTGACGGATGTTTATGGCACCGAATGTTGTTGACATTAGGTATCTGCAAGCACCAAAAAGGTGTGAAAGACATACCTTTGCTGTTACCGTTGCCCATTATACATATAAAAGAGTTGAAAAGATGGCGACAGCACGCTGATGAAGAACCCGGAGGGGGGTTGTTACGATGCCCGGATGTGGGAATGTGCGATACGCGGCCGGCGTGTAGGTCCTGAGACGTGGGTAAAGAGGCTTATACAGCACGAAAGTGCCGGAGGGGAATTCGTTGCGACTGCGACCGCAAGGCCCAGGGAAGTTTCGGGAAAAATATGCTTCAGTTCAATATCCCCCATTTCACGTGTACCCTGAGAGTGGAAGACAGCGTAATCTGCTTGAAAGGAAAAAATGTAGAACCCAGCAGAGTTCTCCCTTATACATATTGTTTAAAATACTAACAGTGTTTCTTGTATATAGTTTACGTAAAGGGTTCATTCTATACTATGGTGGCTTGAAAGTTACTCTTATCTTTCCCACTGCAAAGGTGTAGTGATACATCTTGGGGCATCTCTGCATCTATTTAGGCTTTGGCACTTTTGTCGCCGGTGAAGCAGATGAGTAGTTTTTGATGTTTGTCAGAGTTTGAAATTTCTCAGGTTAGTCATTCTACAAGCGACATAGTTCGAAGCAAAACGACTCGCATGAATCCAATATCAGATTTATATTGAAATAAAACAAATGGTCTTCCAGCTGAAACGATGAATACAAAAAATCTGGTATTGTTGTGTTTCAGGAAAACACTGCGAACGTGAGGGTGGATCGAGCATGATTTCTACAGTACCGGAGCAGGAATCATTTTGTTCATAACGAGAGGTTTTTGGGACCTCTACCGATTCAAGGTTAGCGAATGCACCTGCGTTATAACGCTGCATCTCACATCAAGTGCGGTAGTCTTCCTATGAAAGGGATCGTCATTGCGGTTATCCAGGGCGCCTGGTCATGCAGGGCATGACAGAAACCAACGAGCGCACGCTACAGCCCGAGCGTGGACCCTGCGGGCGCCCCACTGGTTGCGCCGTGACCCAGAGCCGATCCAGCGGCAGTACGGTGCACTCTAAAACACCACTGTCTACCAAGGTGTGCTGGGGCTTGATGGGAACTACAGACAACTACTTACCATCAGCGTCTTGCATATTCCAGAACACACCAGCAGCTTTCGTTATCCGCTTTCCACACCTCGAGCAGTTCTAGGATGTGTTGTCCAGATAGTATCACGAGAGCCCGCGACAGCTTGCGGACTTGGCACGCAGGACAACAGCACCCACAGGAGCCCTGGACTGAGGGCCTATCGCGCTTTCCAGCACGAACCTCCGTTCACCGGAAATAAAATTTCACCACCAGCACCACTGCTGTCAATTCACTTTATCAAAACCTTCCACGATGTTAGTAATTTTCTCAATCTGAGTAGTTAATTGTTACCTGTAGAACAATTCCAAAACAAATCACAGAGGATCTTACCAAGAACATTCGGGGGTTATACTGAGCACTAAGTGGCGGGTTTGATTCCCGGCCCCACCAGGTGGTTTACAATTCACACGAATAGGAGAAATAACCAGTCCGTGAGGTTATTCGTGCACGCCCGTTACCTGAGGCTGGTTTAAATCGGTCCGAAACAATGTACTACGCCTCAGCTGTGAGGGCAGGCGTCGTAGATTATGAAACGGCGTGAAACCAAAATTGAAACGTTTATAATGAATCCGCGTAAGGTTCGGTTGCTTTCATTCTTGGTGTACGACGGGTGTCCATCTCGTGCGCTTATTTCCCACCCAGTATTAATAACTTCGCGCTCTACTGCACCAGATGCGACTTCTCAGACATGCACCGACAGGCGATATTACGTAAGACTGACGGTGAAGTTCAACGCGCCGAAGCTGCACCTGCGTTGTATTTGAAGTTTGGAGTTGAAGACTGCAGTTTATTTTGGCCGAATAGTGTACAGTAGAACCTTGTCATTACAAAGTAGTATCGGGAGAGCAAATTAGTTCGTTATAACCGGTATTCGTTATAACAGTAGAGGTAAAAATTGGCTGTAACAAATCGATAATCTGGTGCACGCAAAAATACTTGATGCAGAAATACTTGAAGCCTCTCCATGACAAAGAGAACCCAATGCATGGCATTTGTTCATACTCGTGCTAGTAAGATGGAGGGTCGCATGATCGGAGTCAAAAAATCAATAACAAGGAAGTCTGACTGTTTTATTCATTACTTGGCTGATTCAGTTCACCTTGACGAATGAGTGAATCGGCGCCATCGGTACGTTCCGCCGTTATCAGGCGTAGCGTTTCGCTGTCCATACCGCGTCATACAACCGGTGGTCACGGCCGTCTTTTTCTCTGGCCACGCCATAAACCTTTAAATAGGCCCTAAACAGGGTTCTAAAAGTTGGGATTTTACAAGCGCAATCGTTGGAGTACTACAAACGTCCTGCCGCAAAAATGGTTTTAACGCGGTCAGTATTTGCCGAGTTATCCTTAATTAAAAAGGTACCGCAAAAAGGTCTGGCGCTTTGCCCTTTCACATCGCCTCCAAAACACTGTGTGAGCTGTGACGTCATCGACCGGGCGCAAGACCACCCAGAGAAACATGCTGGTTCGAGATGCACGCAGCCATTGGCTCCACTGAGCGGTACGTCACGCTTTTTTTAGCAGACGACGGCGAAGCTCCACCCACTACAGCCGCTACCGCTCAGCGGGAGCAGTCGCTGGTCGGCCCGCATCGAACTGCTCCTCGCGTCCTCCGTGCCCCCGTCGGCATGTCGGTTTTAGAACAGCAGAAACGAGCATTTGAAGTCCAGATAGGGTGGTTCAAACACAACACGCTCGCTCACGACAATAATTGAAGATTGCCACCGACGACTAGCGGCCCTCTAGCGTTTCTGCATGCGGAGCGGTCACGGCGAACAGGTCCTTCCGAGATCTGAGAAAAGGCATAGCATCGCCGCAGCTATTCAGATGGCATCGCAAAGCGATGCCACGCTGACGACGACCCCCAGCACAGTATTTCACAGCATTATCATCCCCTCTCAGGCATTCAAAAGCTCATTTCCAGCAATAATCCCGCTCTGGCGGGCGTATAGGTCGGCGAAACAGAAAGAACTCACTCCAACTCAACCACAATTTTTTTTTTTCATGAACGCTGTACTAAATCAAACTCAGACTCAAAAAGCTCGTCTGTTCTCAAAATCACTCATACTCACTCATCACATACTCATTTGAAATCGTACTCACTTGTACTCAAACTCATTTGTCCTCACGAGTATTCGCACTCCATCTGTACTCATGAGTACTCAGTCTGTAATCACAAGTACTCCATCTGTACTCATGAGTACTCAATCTATAGTCATAAGTACTCAATCTGTGCTCATGAGTAATAAATCTGTACTCATGAGTACTCAATCTGGACTCATGAGTACTCAATTTGTATTACTCACGAATACTCAACTCAATACCCCCAGGCACAATTAAGTGTTCGCGTAGATTGACGTCCGTACGTATGCGACCACTGTCCGTTTATTTGCAGTTGCTCGATGCTGGCGTTTGTTTTTCATTCTTCCTGATACTAGAAACCTCGTTACAGGGCGTTTGTTTTGATGCGATTCAAAGAAATATCAAATCGGCATGTTGTTTAATGTGTGTGGCGTGGTATTCACCTCGTCGGACCTGAACTTGACAGCGTTTACGGCGTTGCTTTAGTCGCGTCGCTTCCGTCGGCGATCGTGTTCCTGTAGCTCGGTGCGTGCTTGATGCATGTGGGAGCGTAGACAGCCGTTTTGTCCGCTGGCTAGCTGCGGTGTGCAGGGATGGCATAGTTCGGCGCGTTGAGGACATTGCTTCGATTGAGGTGTGCGTTGTGTATGGTGCGGGAGCCGGTTTTCTTTTTGTTTAGCGTGCGGTGGCGTGGTGTTGTCGTAGGGTGGCGTGGCGGATCGGTCAAAATCGTTGCGGCTCCGCTCTCGCTTACGCCGTGGTTGCTTCGAAAGTGAAACCGTTGTGGTGGGGAAGCAGGCGTAGTTCGTGTCGTTCGTTCGGCCCACATTCCTTTGCGTCGTAAGCATCACTTCATCGGTAGGGTGTTCGATGCCTTTGTCTGGATCGGGCTCATTCGTTGGCGTTCTTGCCGTGTCCGTGTCGTCGCTCAAGCTCTCCACTTTTGCGCGTTGTTTCGTGAATGCTAAAATCGCTATCTCTACTTTACAAGCAGGCTCCAAAGCGTTCCGTTCGTTCCGAGTCCGCTTGCTCGCGGTTGCGTCCTCTTGTATGAAATGGAGTTTGTCGTGTGAATGTCGATCGGAGCAGTGGGTGCCGGTGATCTTTTACCTGCCTGCTCGGACGTGCCGCAAGCGCTGGCAGTGTCTTTGCTTGTTAACGGACCTACCTTCACGAGTGTAATGTCGTTCGTTCGCTGTACTCGGGTTGGAGCAGCGGGTGCCGGAGAGATCGTACGTTCCGATAGTGTTGAAACGCGTGTGATGGGTGATTTGTTGCTTGTGGCAACGTTTATTTCTGCTGTTGTGACATTCGCTACGGAACCTGAGCAAAAAGTTTCAAAACGGGAGCCTAATAAAACCATCTGGGCGCACCTACATCACACAAATTATCTCTTGAATGCGCACAGCGGTATGGTGCGGATAATTTTGGTGACACAAACCATGGAGACGATTTCATGCGAATCACGGCCGTGGGACGGTGATAACGCAACAAGGCTGGCGTTGAAGCAGAGATCTCGACTATGTTACTAAAAGCGATTGAAAGAAATAAATAGATGCGGTAAAAATGATTGTGTGATCTTTTTTAGCTCAACAACTGCTGTTCGCACGCTTACGTATCAAGGTTACATGATCGCCTTGTGGTGTTGACGCTAATTTTAACCTAAACAAATGCATTTCTCTTGCCTACCCCAGCTGCATTCCGAATTTTTATAACATATGCGAAGTGTTTTAACACGAAAGTGTTTTATGCCAGGATACACCAAGATTTCACTGACGTCATATCCGTCATGGAAACTACGATATTCAACGAAGACAGGAGAAACGGCAGAAAAAAGTTTCATTGACGCGGAGGGTGCTGCCGTGGTATACCGACAGAACAGCACGCGACGAAACGGCACGCGACAGAATAGCTCCGACATAACAGCGCGGCGTCAAAAGGGCACGCTTCAAAACAGCACGCGTCAAAACAGCACAGCGACAAGAGCGCACAGCGACAAAACCGCACACGACAGAAGAGCACGGCGCCAAAACAGCACGGTGTCAAAACAGCACGCGACAGAAGAGCACGGCGACAAAACAGCACGGCGACGAAACAGCACGCGACAAAACAGCACATTGCAAGAGATAAGCACTGTAAAAGTTGGGTGCGGTGGCGTTGCTAGGTAGTATGGCATAGTGCACTCGCCGGAACGGAATCCAAATTCTGCGGCAAGTAAGGAATAGAAAAGCACATTCATTTGAACTTAATTTTACAAGACTTATCTGTGCAGGAACATATCAGTACATGGACATTTAGGCACCCGCATATTCCAGTGGAGGGCGATTTCGGTACAGGAAGAGATTTAGGTGTGCCTGTGATAGGCTGAAGCAACACAACATAGTGAGCCGTTGATATCAATTACAGATCTTACTTGTTCGTATTACTTTCTTTTTCACGCATGGTTATATGTGCAATTATTTCTATGAAACGACTACTCCAGTAATTGCCTATTAAAGGTGGTTCCTCGATCCCGTTGTATTGATTGGTTTTTGGTCATGAATTCAGGGATCTATTTTTATGAAGACGGCATCTGTGCCCTTTTCGTGGTAATTCAACGCAGAGCCATGAATCTGCATATTTCGTGAACACTTTTTTCTGTGTTAATTTACTGAGGATTGTTCCTGGATCCTCTAATATTTAAGTACTTTTCTTATAAATGTTGTTTGAATTATTCATTTGCTCATTGACGCCATTCTTTTGAAAACTTCGATGTATAGTGACGGTCTTTTTCACGAAAGTGAAGAATGTGAGCTGCCGGGCCACCAATGAGCCACGATCCACAGTAGCTCATATTCGCGGACGCTGCTTTGACGCGCAATATTGTTGCGGAAATATTTCTAACCCACTAAGAGCTCCTCTGTGCTGTTAAACAAATTAAACCCCCATGTATAAATGAGAATTAAGTGGTGTAGGATTTCAGTAAGAAGTAAATTATCCGTCAGAATAGTAGCGCTTAAGGATTACACTTCGGCTTTTTCGCTTCCATCATATTCCAGGTGATTTGGGTTGCAGCGGCGCATGATAACCTGAGGCATGCCTATTGCAACTGGCACTTGTTCTTTTTTTACACTTTCGATAAAACAGCCGAGAAAGAAAACAGCAGCAAGAGAAGATCTTCTTGTGGGAGCCGAAAGATCACGGCTGCTGCAAAGCATGCCTCGGTACCGGGTTAAGGTCTTTTCTTGCCTTGATGCCGTTTTTTTTTTTTGTATTCGCAGTGCGGACTCAATTAAAGAAGCACACAAAAGCTTTCATTTCTTTCAGCTTTTTTAGGCTTTACAACCAGAACGCTAAATTTGGAATATGGGATGCCCCGCAGTGAGGGACTTCACACTTCTTCGCGTGCATTTAAACGGCGACACTTCGGCGTGTTCGCTCTTCTCCTTTATTTGAAATGCAACCACCATTGCGGGCATCTAACTCGCTTTCTTCGGGTCGGCGGCTCAACGCTATCCGCTCTTTCCAGCCCCTACAGGTGGCGCTGCGGAAAACGGCAATAATTATAGGAGAAGCGAGTGTTTAAAACCGGTAGGCGGAGGGCTAACCCGTTAGGGTAATAAAGGGTAGGTTTAATGAGTAGAATAAGACAGGCAAGTTGGTTGGTGGCAACGGACGTCCCAATACAGATGGAGGGCTTCTAATCATCATCATCATAATCATCATCTTAATCATCATGGCGTACCAGACTGTGATCCGGCCTTCATACCAACATGCGCGCCAGCATCAATAGAGGCCCAAAAGCCCGTAGCTCTACTAGAAACAATTACTTTATTAAAGATAAACGCAGGCATATGTTGCTAAATGCGAGAGAACGTTAAATTTGTTTCAGGGTGCCTCGTGCGGCGTAAAAAGAGCCGCGTTATACGCAATCCGCTGTGCATGGCTCCAGCCGCACGGAAGTGGTCCGCGAACACCCGCCTTATTGCGAAAAAAACTGCTATAGGATGTGCAACGCTAATCTCGTGGGGTGTTTGCAGTGTACGTCATCGCAGAGTACGTTAAACTTGAGGCGTGTTTGTTTTTTTCCTGTGTAACTGCAAAGCCGAAGACCATACGCACGATGTGCGGGCGATATGGTCCCGGCACAAATGGTCCCGGAGCTACTGGCCCCGGAACTGATAGTCCCGGAACAAGTGGTGCCGGAAAACATGTCCCAACTTCAAAGTAGGAAAAAAATGTCCCACCACTACTTCACCTATGCATGAGCGCCTGTATAAGGGAAGCAGGGAGGGGGTCAGTTTATTTGTCTTTACATGTTTGTATTTGTGCACAATGTATTTGCATCGGTCCGTACATAATATATTTGCTAAGGCTGAAATTATTTGAAATAAATGCTGCATGCGAATTTGTCGTCGTACGAGTATGTTCTCCCGTGCTTCCATTGCTTGTATCCTTTCGTTTATTACTCTTGAGAAGCGAATATCACGATTCAGGCTGTGCAGTGAGCGCTTTTACAGGCACAATATTATTTAGGTTACATGATGTATCGAAAATGGGAGTGGGCCGGCACCACTGAATATCAGACAACATAAAGCTGTACTAGCGATCACGCTCGCCGATTTCTCGTTATTTAAAAAAAAAACTTTACCCGATGAATGGTTTATTGCGTTACCTAAGCTGTGATACTGTGCTCTTCATCTGAAATGCTTCGATATCTGCAGTTAGAATCAAGCGAAGCGGCACTAAGGTTTTGGACCTTGATACTTTTGCAGCTTGCAGCTTCGATACTTTTGATTTTCCCCGAAAATATGACATATAGCTATTATCTATGACGCCTATTATCTTGCTGCAAGGCTTAGAAGACTGCTGGCTAACATGCTTTGTTCAATTTGCCGGCGTGTTGCGGGAGCCTAACAATTGCTGACGGCAGCAGGTGAGCTCATAAAAACAGGTCACCCACCATAAACAACAAACTCTGTTGTTGGGAACCGCATTTGTGCAGAAACATATGCAGTTCATTCGCTAAAATACATAAACATGTTCGTGTGCAACTTTCTGCCGGCTTTACTTTCCCAGAAATTGCGAGAATCAAAGACTGTCACTTGTCATGGTACAATGAAAAGCCAACGATTGATGCAACGATTGATGCAAGAACGGGTGGACCACGAAACAACCCGAACGCGTTTGGCCTGTTTCCAAGTCCCGCTCTCAAAATAAACTGGCTCGTGTTCGAAATCCCTCCACTCAATGCGCATGTTAGCAACTGCCCCCTCTCGTTTCCCCTCGACCTCCTCCCTCTCGTCAGCGAAAACGAGGGTTGGGTTGGCTTTTGTTGCCGCCAAGACGAACAAAGGGGCAGTGGCTGCTGTGGAACGCAGAGCGTACAATGCGCACGCGGAGATGTACAATGAGTTGCTCCCCTGCTATACACCATTTTCCATAAGCAGCCGGGAAAGGAGGAAAATACTCTCAAACCAGTTCTCTCGGCGGCCGACCAGCGTTGCCTGAGCGCGCTGGGCTGCTAACATCGCTCGGCGTGGTGTGCTCCACTGCGTAGTTCAGGAGTATTTCGCACCGCGTGCTTAGTTTTTGCGGAACTTTCAACTGTTTTAGCCAATGCTGCGATGCCGTTTAAGGCACAAACGTCGCCTGGTCAGCACTGCGCGGTGGAGGGTTATTGAACAACCAGAGAAAGCGAGAAACAGTCGCTGACAGCACGCATGTGCACGACACTGCCTGGAGAAAATGCAGTGCGGTTGCGGCGTGTTTTTGCGGCATCGCTTCCCAACGCACACAGAGTTGATATATCGGTGGATTCCGGTGATAAATCGCAACGACTTTGTACCAACGACCAACTCCAGGGTTTGTTGGGTGCACTTGGACGGCAAGCAGACGGATCAAAATCCATTTATCACACGCAAAGCTGCGACAGGGAACGGAACCCCCTGAAATGTTAGAAGCAACTTTATCCTTTACAGCATTGATTGATTGATTGATTGATTGATTGATTGATTGATTGATTGATTGATTGATTGATTGATTGATTGATTGATTGATTGATTGATTGATTGATTGATTGATTGATTGATTGATTGATTGATTGATTGATTGATTGATTGATTGATTGATTGATTGATTGATTGATTGATTGATTCATTCATTCATTATGGTGTTTAACGCCCCGACGCTTCATGGGTGATGAGGCGCGCAGTAGTGGAGGGCTGCGGGTTAATTTTGACCACTTGGGGATCTTTCACGAGCGCCGATACAATACAACACTACAATAACTTCTGGTTCCTTGTAGTCAATTGAAAATACCATATATTGTTTGGTCATTACAGCCGATTGGCATTAAACCATCCCCTTTTCATCTAATCTGACCTTTAAAATCACGGCGTTTTGTTTACTTTTTTTCAGGCCAACGCATTACACTGCCAAAAGATTTGAAAGGATAACTTTCTCCATCGCACACTGCTGGTCGATAGCAGGATAAGCAGGCAGCCAAATGTGGAAACGCAGCTCGAGGTACGCCTGAACGCTGCATTTGGAAAATAGCTCAACCTGTTCACAACGAGGTCAAAGGAAAAGCTTTTAATCCTTTTGCGTTGCCACGGAATCTAAAGTATTACAATTACAAAACAGTTACTGCTGGTCGCGTAAAGCATTTGTGGTGAAAGCAGCGGTTTCACAAAGGTGGGCTCCAAGCGACAGGCCACATGCGCTGCGCAGAGTTAGGTCAATCATGATCACGATCATGATCAACCAATATTAACTCGCCCGAACGTCAACCCTTTTGCTCAACCTTCGAATAGTAATTTGACTGGTTGTGCGGTCGCGTTATTTTTCCGCCCGGGTAATTTCGTTTCGTCAGTAACCGTCATAAGTCTAGTTAAGAAAGATTATATTGCATTGCAATGCCAACAGCGCAGCAATCGCCTCGTCGAAAGTCCATCGCGAGCACGGATCACCGTGACCCACATATGCTATGCGCGCTCCGCATTCGACGTCCGCGCTTCCGTAAACATGACTAATCGGTGAACATAACAAGCACGGTGGCATTGAAAACACGTATTTACTCCCCGATATCGATTTCTATGTCAATCGGTGCCATACCGGTACGTTCTCATCGCGGAACTGCGGAGCACCACCGGCACCACCACCACACTGCTACTGCTGCTGGTCTCAACAGCCGGGGTCGGAATTTCCCGCTCTGGCAGCAAATCAGGACCTAGAATCCGTCCGAAGATGATGAAAACAAAACAGAACACACACACACAAGCACTGCAACCGCTAACTTAACGCCAAACCACTACGGTTCACTCGGTAATGCACGGATTCCGAGCAGACGCACGCAAAGAACGGCGCACTTAACAGCCCAGCGCGGAGGTTTCGGCGGTCGCTTCATAGACGGCGCTAAAATAAAAAGCTCGTATCAAAAAATTGCAAAATGTTTCTGCGGCGCAAAGCAGACATACCAAGACTACCCTGCGGTTTTTATTACCGATTTTGCTCTGATCGCATTCCGGGCGAACAGTATTTCCTTTGGGTTCGTAGCGCAGGAGTTGACTTTAGACTCGGTTACCGGTTTTAGCGCGTGCTAACGCGGTCCACTTTGGGAGAGATGTGAAAGCCTGCGGACGAAATGATCCGGGCCTAGCAGTCTTGGAGAACTGTCAGCGGCAAATTCGGAAAGAAATTATTCTTCTTCTTCCTATTATTATTAATATTATTATTATTATTATTATTATTATCATAAAAATTGTAGGGCTACCTAAAAAGGAACAAAAGTTTTACCAAATGTCGTTCCTGGCTTTTGCTTCTTTCATTTCAGATATCCCACATGCTGTAATAATTAAAGCCGTAGTATTTTTCCCGAGAAAGAGTAACGAAACGTGAAGAGAACCTCAGAGAGAGCAGTTTGCGCCCACTAAAGTGTTTTTATCCGTGTTAAAATCAAAATATTTGCCCATTTAGGCGTTCCATAAAATCGTGCCGTTCTGTCGCTGTGCTGTTTTGACGCCGTGCTGTTTTGTCGCGTGCTGTTTTGTCGGGTGCCCTTTTGACGCCGTGCTGTCATGTCGGTGCTCTTCTGTCGCGTGCCCTTTCGTCGTGTGCTGTTTTGACAGCGCCCCCAGCAAATCATGCTCCTTTCGCTGCAAATTTCGGTGCACATTTCACTTTCGTGTTTTACTGACTCCTGTAACCGAGGAATCAACAACAGTTTTTTTTTTAAATCTTTTATGCGCAATATTTCATAGCTTGGCTGTGATCTTTATCAGCTAAACATCAAATCGCACTGCATGTCGTAATAGCTATGCGTGCATCACGTCATTGATTGCCTACGTTTTGCTTGCGGAAAAAAGCATGGCGAATTCAGCGGGAATTTATACAGTAGAGACTAGGGTACCAGCTTAACTTCGCTAGGCTTAGCTAAATCCGCCAAATGCCTCGCGATTTACGGTCGCATTTAATTAGCACGATCGGATATGCTGGGATGACGCTTCCCGTTACTCATGACGCGTTTCCACGTGCATGTGGCGCTCGAGATACCACGCCAGACGCCATTTGGGAATGCCCCTCTTTACCCCCGCTCCGTTTACCCAACCCTCCCACTACCTGGCTGGAGGTGACCGGGAGCTCCTCGCCCGAGCTACAGCTCCTGACCGCCACTAGGGCTCAGGATTACCTGGCGCGCCTCCCTCACCTAAGGGACACTCGCTAGGACTGAGCCTCGTCAGAAATAGTTATTCTCTCTCTCTCTCTCCACGTGCGGCGTGCGACACCACCGCGACCTTCCGTTTGAACCTGGAAGCAGACGACGCGCCTACGTTGCTACAGCAACAGGACACATTCGCAGAGGGCAGAGGGGGTGAGATCAAGCACGCAAAACCTGTCCTCATACGACCACAAGTCCGCGAAAGGAAAATACAGCGCGTAGGACGGAACGTCGCATCGTAAAGCAGATTGAGCCGCCAGGCTGAAAGAAGCATTTTCGCTCGCAGTGCTACATTTATGAACCACACAGAGGCGAAGAGCTGGTTGTTGTCGTGTGGCGCCATTCCCAGAGTACCGAGGGCTGCTTAAATACAATTTAATTGCTACAGAGTAGCTTCCTCTCTCATGGAAACTCTGAGAGGTGCAAGCAGTGCATTGCGCATTTGGAAACGCGACAGAGGAGAAACAGATGCACTGTTGCTCTGCTGCTCGGCAGCGTTTGTCGTGATTGCCCGCCTCAGCACTCGGCGCATTGCTTGGTTGATACGTGCTAGGACCCCAACGTGCGTGGAGCAAAGTTAGTTCCTCCATCGCTATCACTCCTTTTACAGCTAATCTCCTGGAAAGAATTAATTGTGTTTGCTTCTGGAGATGTCGGCTCTAGTACTTCGACTGCGAGTTTCGCTCCAATGGCTCCTCGGTTGGCTAGCTGGGGAAGCGCCACATATATTTTTCTATTGTTTAATATTTTTAGGGTGAGAGTATCTTTACGACGAAGCGTTTTCCGTTTTATGCAGAAATGCATTATAGTCGGGGGTTGTCGTGCGTCCCTTGGCCGGCGTGCGCAGCGCGTCTGATGATGATTGTGGCATGACGCTCCTAGGGATTGGCCAACCAAACAATCAATCACGAGATAGCTTCGCGTTCAACCACCATCGTCATCTTCCCGTAGGGGAACCGCTGAAGAAGAAGAAGGAGAAGAAGACAAAGCTGCGAAGAGGAGGGCTGCGTGAGTTTTGGCTACCGTTATCCTCCTCGGCCGGCGCATCTTCCCGATCTGAACCCGGTCGAAGAGCGGCTCATCGCGCCTCGACTCCCCTTCATGAGCATCAGGCGGCTGACTCGAGGCAACGGGCAGTTTGGAATCAAGGGACAGGCGGTGAACGTGCCCATCGACGTATCGAAGGTTGTGCGGTGCCTTCCTCGCATGGTACCCGAGGACGTTGCGTTCGACGTTCGCATTTCTGCATCCTCACAATCCCCCTCGGGGAGGTGCAGCGGAATTTTTTTTGCCGCATTGTTTTTCGCGCCCTTGATGGTGATGCCTAATCTGTATTATGTTATCTGTTTATCTTGCATCGTCTTCCTAGCAGGAAAACAATCAGTGTGATTTCACGCTTGATCTGACGGCCTGTCTACACGTGTAATATTGATCACACCAGAAAACCTGCCCCGCACCTGCAGGCAGTATTTTCGTGGAGCCGCTTAAATGGGTTTTTCCGCTATTTTCGCGACACTTTAAAACATGTTAATTCTGGGATGAAATCAAAATACAAATAATACGCCGGTGTTACGATTTGTTTGTCTTTGCATTTTTAGCCTTTTCTGATGTACACTTAGACTGAACTTGGCTCCTAAGTCCGCGAAGTCAAGGTAATCTCCTCCGAGATGGGCGCTGCACACTAAGGGCCACAGCCCGGTTCTTTGACTGGACAGCCGGTTCGGACACTGCCAGCCGCAACCTGCCATCTATTTGCCAAAGGGCCAGTCATCGCCTATTTTATAAAGACGATAGTGTTTCTTGGGCTACTTAAACCGGAGAACTGCTGTCTGTCTGTCTGTCTGTCTGTCTGTCTGTCGGTCGGTCCGTCCGTCCGTCCGTCTGTCCCTCGATTCAGCCACGCGGCCAAACTTTGGCAGAATACTTGAACCAGAAGCTTATAAAAGGTCGTTAGTTCGAATTTAGAGGGGACCGTAAAATTGTTCCAATTAAGCGGAGTGCGAATAAACGGGCAGGAGCTAAAATGCACGGACATCGCGCCACACTGCGTGGGCGGAGAACAAAGAAGCCACCTCTGGACTCGTTATCTCGAAGTAGGCGCTAATACACGGTTGTGGCGCACGACTCGTGATCGCAGCCCAGACCAGCGATCACGGCACAAAGAAAACTAGGCGGCGCGACGGCCTCTGCGGAAGCGCGAAAAGCGGTGGCAGCAGGGTAGCGCGTGTGCTACGCGGCTGTTTTTTTTTCGTTGTTTTCCATCTCTAGTAAATTTGGTTTGGTTTGAATATGCAACACATTGAATCACTCTGGGCAGAGTTCTTCTGCGAGGAGCTATATAAACCAGGGGGTGCCAGTTCGAGTTATCAGTGCTGGATATCGACGCCATCGATTTATCCGGAGTTTTCCCCAATTGAAATATACAGGGAGGTGCCGGGACCAGGGCGTCTGTGCGAATTAACCGGAAGTTCGAATTAACCCAGTTAGATTTAACTTGCATTTACTGTATAGCCAATTCTTCTCCGAATCACTAAATCTTCAAGCATACGGGATATTTGTCAACATTTTTGAGCCAAAACAAATTATTGGGCATATTTGAGGCAAATTATCAATGCACAACATAGAATCGCAGAACTCGGGCTTGATATTTGCGATAGCAAATAAAAATACGCGTTCAAATTAATATTGTTACGTGGTGGGGGAGGAGATGGCATCAACCATGGGAAAGGCCAAAAATTTATTCCCATTATTTACATGGCGGCAATAAGAAAGCCAGCGTCAGGTACGCCAGCCCCTTGTTCGTCGTCGTCGTCACTGGTCTTTGCTCATGGCGCTGTGGAGTGTTGCCCACCCAAACGTCTCGTGACATTATTTTTACCCGAACGGAGCTGGCGCGAACCTGAACCTCGTGGCAGTGTTCCAACATCTACGATAACAAAAGGTTCCAGTAGATGGCGCAAGCAGAGGAAGGCCAAAAAATTGAATTTTCTTTAGCGGGCCTCCTCGGGGGTTATCATGGGAGGATCGAAAGGCAGGGTAGGAGCATGAGAGGTGGGCTGTAAAGAGAATTTAGTGACTGACTTCGCCGAGATAGCAGACGACGATTGTCTTTAGACGACATTTGTAGCGATGCAAGGAGATGCGCGGCTAATTTTTTTTTCGTCCGCACTGGCTTCCTGTACGCCGGTTGTTTTGGACAATAATTTTGAAAGGGCTCTGCATGTCAGTAATACGGCGTGAGTGCGGAAAATTGCTGGTTAGGCGACCGATGTATTGGCCGAATAGCCATATAACAATCCTCTGGCGGGTGTTGATGAAGGAGTCTCCGACAAATCTGGCACCACCACGACGTCTACCGAAGAAGCCCAAGAGGCCTACGAAGGACCTCACCAGCTACTAGCTAGTGCTTACACACAAGCGCCACCGGGGTTCTACGAAGCATCCCGCTCTTGGTGAAACTTCATGATGACGATGAGGCTAAGTCTTAGGTTTGGAGTTACTATCCTAACACCAGCTTGTCGCATTCTGTTTTCCCAAGCCTCGACACACTTTCTGTGGGAACGTATGCTGCAATATTGGAAACCCCGTTGATTTTTTACTTCAGATGTTTCTGTCGGGTTTTCCTCTCATTTCTCTTTTCTTGATATCCTGATAACCTTTTTGTTTTCTTTTTCTTGTCCGTTTCCTTCTTTCGGTCTTCACCGTTCTTTTTTTATTGCGTCACTGATTTCCTTCCCCTAATTATCAGGCATTGATTCAACGCTTAAATACTAATGAAAATGAATAGCACTTCCAGTGCAGTGATGACCAAGCACCAGCGCAGCTGTATTAGAGGAGATATATATTAAATAATGTATGATTAATTGCTTTGTTCACCAAATAAAGACACATATAAAACATAATATAATTAACTTGAAAGAATTCTGAATTATAACTAATATATTTCCTTTCAGCATAGTTTTGATAAAAGAAGACCACAGCTGCTTTCCTTAACCATGAATACTCCTGCTTAGAGGGCATGCGTGGACAGCTGACAGGAATTTTCTAACGTTTACAACTTTACCATGAACTAATTATTTCGACACATAAATGAAGCTCGGCGCAATGTCAGAGTCTTCTTAGCGGAAATTTCAGTAAAATGTTGTTACATGGCGGCAGAAGTGATCTGTGGTCTGTTTACAAAGAAGCGATGGACGTATTTACAGAATGCACCTGGCGGCCACAAGATAGCGCGTGAGGGCCCCGCCACTTCTTCGTCGGCCTCGTCCTCTTTTGTCCTGAGCCCTGGGAGTACGGGCGCTGCCCACCTTTATGGCCCGTGACTGGATTTTCCAAGATACCGACATCAATTTAAGATCTACAGTGTAACTTGCTATATCTGTGGAGCCAGCGCACGCGATTCCTCGTCAATTTGACCCAACAGACTCACGCAATGTCGGCCAGAACCAAGCACAAGGCAGCATCGCTTTGATTGCCTTTTCATCTTGTAATCGAACACATCATTTGTTCATTTTGCTCAGCTTTTAAAAAATCTAGCCTCGCGGCAAGGAAAAAGTATATTTAGTGCAATGCGTGCTCGCCACCTAACAAAACTTCACCTGAAGAGCAGCCGCTAGAACCCACCAGAAACGCGCTTTCCCCTGCTGCAGCTCAGACCAAAGAAATATCTGAACATGGGAACACTTTTAAATATCCGACAATCTAAGCAATCGGCTAAATTCCTTGGCAATACGCGTCGACGGCCGTGAACCGCCTATGCGTGCGGTAGAATGTGATCGCTACGGCAGAGCTTTGCCCGTTTCGCGGACTGTACCATTACGGCGCTCACGTGCTCAAACGCGCCAGACCCGACTTCCTATGAACTAACTAGCTCTGGTAACTGAGATTTCGATTGATCCTGGCCCGGTCAGCCAACGTAAACAACGTGAATCAAGCATTTAATTCAAACTACCCGAAGTAATTGACCCAACGCTCAGTCTGGCGTTCCCTGAGTCGTATAAGTCCTTGCATCTTTTTCACAGAGAACTATCGAGCCAGTTCTCGTCACTGCTGGGTAAATGGGACGCCCCGGCCGAAACGGTGAAACTGAGCGGAAAAACGAAAGCGCTTTTATTTACAACCTGCTCCGAGAACACAAATTCATCGGCGTCTACATATTATGCACGCCATTTGCATATTAAATTTTTTCCAGGTCGTTTTTTCTAGGTTCTAAGAGGGGCGCTAATGGCTCGGGTCATATTTTATAGCCAGAATTTTGTTTTCTTATTCCCAAACAAGCTTGAAAGTGACTTTAAACACATATCGTGCTCCTCTCAGGCTATGTACAACGCCCCCCCCCCCCCACACACACACACAAAAAGTACAGATTTGGTTCATTTTTGGCTCGTGTGGCTTTATGCCACTTCTTTGCCTGTTCAGGTTGACTAAACCACTCGCTGAGCAAGTTCAGGAAGATAAGTGGAAAGAACCTCCCTATGCGTTAAACATGTTCAATGTTCGTGCGTTGTAGCCCGAAATTTCCCGTACTGCTTCCGCATAATGCTTCATAATGCTTGACTGACCCTCCACAAACTGATCCCACAACGTTGTTTGTTTCGTATTTGTGCATGCTCTCCTGTGAACTACAAAAGCCAAAAGGACGCGCTGACTGTGAAAACTTGGAGCACATCAGCAGCCGCTTATGTGAACATCAGGAACAGCCTGCCCCATGACAACAAAAAGGTCATCCACATGTCTGCTTTCCTTTTCCACCGATCTGCACTCAATGCGACAATAAATTTACTGGTCGCAATTTTACAAGCATGTCCCTCGGGACAGGCGGAACGCAACAGCCCCGCTCTTTCAACCTCTCGCACAGTGGAGGGCCTCGCGCTTCGAAAATACGTTACCCTCCAAGGTTTCGTTCGCGGGCACGAGAAATACATTGAACACTAGCCACACAAGCAATGCGTGAAAAATTCCTTGGGGCACCAAGGTCTGCTCAGCGCGCCTTGATGGCGAAAGGCGGGCGATACGTGATAACAGATCGTTTATATTTTTTCTACATCGCATTTCGATCTTTGTCTTGGTGTTGATTTTTTTTTCTCTTTTGTGGCGAATGTGTTGATGGTATTCTGTGCGGCCACCGAGTGTTCACGTCTGTTTCTTCGCTTTAGTTTATTTTTAGTTTATTTTTAGTTTATTTAGTTTAGCCCCGTGTCAATGTTCATACTTGTGGATATTGTTGAACAAGAAGAAGGCATTACGCAAACATAAGGCAGAACATCAGTACATAAGTAATATTTGAGTGTTGCTTTATTAAAAAAATGATGGAGCTTGGTTTTTGCGATTGCAAATGATCTCTCCATCAACTACAGAAAACGGTCCCCTGCTGTTGCCCGCTTTCCTGACCGGCATTTGAGAGATCACACGGCGACAACAACGAAAAGTTCCACTAGACAGGTTCCACATTCTGCTTGGAACGCACGTGGATTAGGGCAACGTCGTTCTATAAACGTTGAAGTAGGGCGACTCGGTTTACGCGCGTCTCCACCATACTGCAGCGCTGACGTCGTGGTACGCGGCCTGTAGCATTAGAAAGCTGCAACTTTAAATTGATTTGAGCAAACATTTAGCATGTTTAGCTGGAAAGGAGCGCGACGGAAAGGAACAGCGTGAGAGGTGAGTGTGACTTGGCAAATGGCGATAAAGAATATCGCCTTGTGTCGACATTTGCGACGAAAAGAGCAGATACGCGGACACTTTTTTTCACCTGTGGTTTTAGTGATTATTTGCATGGCTTAGATCCGTTTTCAGTGTTTCAAATGATTTATTTCTGCTCGTAAGGTAACGTTAGCTTAGGCTGCGCTACATGACTTAAGCTAGCCAGAGGCGGCATGCTTGCTTGAAACGCGGGCGGACGACGCTTTAGTGGATAGCTTACACTACCTCGGACGGCGCTCCAGGCACAGCCGTGAATTAAAACGGCTTGTACTAAACTTCGACGTTCATAAAAAAAACGTCGACGGAAACTTATAGTGCCCTTTCCCCTTTATACAATCGTACAGAAACGCTCGGTGTTGGTACAAGCTATACACCGAGCAATAATCAATTTATTACAGAACCTTACCTAATGCAGTTCAGGTTACGTGGATATCAGGACTGCTGTAATGGTTCACAAAGTAATATTTATTGGGCGCTTAATTAACGCGCCTGATGAGCACCTCGGCTGTGAGGAGCTGCGGATACACTGGAGTGTTCCGCATTAATTTAAACCCCCTGGGAATCTGTAGAGCGGATGGCAGCAAGAATGGGCTTGAAAGACGCTCCGAAAGGTACTGGGGTCACACGCTATGCGACGGTTGTCGTGACGGAAAGATCCCATGTCGGTATTCGGGCAACCTACGGTAATCGGGCAACCCAGCGGTCCGATATAATGCTTATGTGGAGGAAGGTCTTCTGGAGATCAGCAGTGAGAACGATTTTGCTGCACCTAAACTGCAGTAGAAGCTGCAGGAGATCATGGCCAAGTTTGATGCGTTTGTCAAGCATATCGTTCAAAGATGGTTTATTGAACTCGGGCGACGAGGCCTAAAGCATGACGTGGACCTTCACGGCCTCACGTTGGACAAGGCGTGACAGAGTAGGTAGGAGACGGTCTGCACGGAGGTTTCAGACGGCAGTATACACTCTCCGCATGGCCTTCCTTAAATTACTCGCTGATGGGGGCATCGTAATCGCGCAGTAGTTCTGGCTGGTGCTCGAACAGCTGAATCTGTCGCTTTAGTCCGCCATTTACTAGAGTCCGGTTATTGCGGGATGTGATCCCAGGTGCCTCGATCATTACGAGTACTAAGTATCGGCCTGCGCCCTTCTGTACTGTTCTGTGGAACTGGATAAATCCCGGGCGTTTGCAGACGTCAGGATCCGGTTGTGCAACGCTAATGACCGCTGCATCTAACCGCAATTTCTCCGACGTGTCCCCATCCAGAACCCCTTGCGCCAGTTATCAGTGAAGCCAGGAACAGAGCAGTTGCACTGGCGTTACCAGCGGGCAGAGGATGGAAGATGTTATCGTTTGTTCCGAGGAGTACACAGCCGAAGGTTGTCTCTACAGCGCTAAGGTTGTAGTTGAAACGCTCGACGAGCCCGTTGCCACTCTCGAATAATTGCCTAAGCCGATTAGCACAGTGGCTGTCGATTTTTGAAGTTGGTCTTCATTGGGCTCACCAGATAAAGCCAAAATACGGTCACGCAGCACAGTAATGACGGTACCGACCGATTATTGCCGTACCCTTTACGGTACACACCTCTGGTACTTCCAGAGATTGAACAGTGAGTTCCTTCGATTTCAAGCGGCCACAGAGGGGAATGTTGACCCTTCGACAGGAATACTGGCGTGGGCAGTTGCACTTCCGGAACACGAACATTGGCGGACAAAGGTCCGCTGGCTGCCCGTGTCGAAAAGTATTCGTACCGGCACGCGGCCGTAGTTTCCACACGCCCCCACTGTGGCGGGTTCTAGCAAAGCCGTTGAAGAAGACATGCTGTTTGAAGGAGCCAGTGTTACGTGCCTTGTTCGCTGTTCAGGCCGCTTCTCTGTTTTCAGCGCCGATACAAGTAGATGGTCTCAGAGTGTGCGTTGCTGCTCGCTTCCCGATATCGCACAATGGTGAAATGCGTTGCCTTGAGTAATAGTGGCACTTGAGCCAGGGTGAGGTTCAGCAAATGCGGGAAGTGTAGACCTGCTTCCCACACTGAAGGCAGCAATACTTTCTGAATAGCCGTCGACGCCTTCCCTCAGCTCGTATTGTGGCCTGGCATATTCGTGTTGCGTGTCCAGGAACACCGCAGAGGGGGCACGTAGTCTGCCGAGGCGTTGATGGATTGGCATCCGGCGATGAAGATCCTGCGGCAGTGCTGGTTCAGAAGGAAGCTCAGGAGGATTAACGTAATTTCCTGAAAAGCTTCCGGAAGTAGAGTAGCGTAACACGCGTTTCTCCTCTCCGCTTTCAACTTCCACTTGCAGGAACTTCGGGATTTCTTTTACTTGGTCCTCTCATGATACTTCTGCAGATTCTGCTCCGGTCGTGTCCTTCTTAGTGAGCTTACGGTAGATGATTGCCATGTCTGGGCAATGAGCGCATCAGCACACGGCGCAGAACGACCGCGTAGTTAGCAGGTGGCACGCCAAGGCTGTCGAAACAGCCGGTCCTGAATTTGATCTGCTCGTAGAGGTCTCGCAGTCGTGATACCTGAGATGTGATACTCGTGACCGCTAAGTGTTTTTGATCAACAATTCCTTATTTCATTATTTCAGCGACTTTGTCAAAGCTACCGCGTTGATTGAAATCGCTATATGATGGTACTGATTTAAGAGGTAAGACATCTCCCTTATTTACCTTTATTAAGGGCCTCTGCATTCTTTCCACTCATGAAGGACGTTCCGGTTTGGAGTAGTGGAATTTTTTTAAACCCTGCATTTGTAAGCAGCAGCAAATGCCTTGTATTTCAATGTGTTTTCTTTGAATACAAAAAAAATGTTCTTTTACTCCTGCTTTTATAGTTCATGTACCAAAAGCTGACGTCCATCTAGGCTGAGCCCTGTTTTGAAGTGATGCTGTATTGCATGTCTCATAAATCTTTTGTTCCGTGTCGTTAATTTAATCCAAATAGCAGTCTTTGCCGACATCCCTCGCTGTAAGGCATGTTCGTGCTTGTCTGGTATCCTACACACAGCCAAATTTGGGTGAAGCGATGAGTTTGTCAACATGAACCGGCAGAACAACCATGAAAGCTACGCTCTCACCATTAATCGCCACATCATCGTGCATCGAGTGACCCCATGTACTAAGTCCGCACGGGCAATATTTCTCGTGTGGTAGTAGTAAACCAATTATGTAGCTTATCAAGCACATCTTTGGGGAAAACCCCGCGGATACGTTAGGACATGATTTCAATTGAACTAATCAAGAAACAAATAGGACATATACACTGATGGGTCTAAGTCTACATAAAGGTAGGTAAAGCTTAAATAGTCATTCAAAAGAAATAGGCGATCAGGACAAGATAATCGCTACCAAATTACTTAAAACTTCTTAAGTATTCAAGAACTTTGAAGCTGAAGCCGTCGCTCTACTAAATGCGCTAAAATACTCAAAAAAGTATATCCGTGCCGGAAATATCAACTAATTTTGAGAAGTCTTTCCCCATCACAGGGCCTAAAAATACAAATAACTTAATATTTTAATCCAACAAATCAAGAGCGAATTAACAAAGTAAAGAACACCCATGATGTAATTCTAGTTTTCACCGAAGAACACGCTACTGCGCTTGACGAATTCGCGAACCAAGGAACTATTATGTGCAACAGTTGCAACATCC
Organism: Haemaphysalis longicornis; assembly: GCF_048455015.1. NCBI lineage: Eukaryota > Metazoa > Arthropoda > Arachnida > Ixodida > Ixodidae > Haemaphysalis > Haemaphysalis longicornis. The sequence goes on from NW_027526225.1 coordinate 26,666,599, forward strand.
TCATAACAACCCAGTAGATTAAAATGCAACTGATAGAGCGAAGTAACGATAAATGAAACCAAATAAGCAGTAAACGGAGCAGGGAAACCGCAGCTTATCAAAGGGTAAAAAGCGTGAACATTATACTACCGAATTTAACGTACAATTACCACACAACACAAGCGGTATCGAGCAATGGTAGGTTCCTTTATATTTCAAAAGATTCAATATTTGTAATAATATTGACTACAGATGTGGACTACCAGACGAGGTCTTAGACAATTACCTCTCAACGTGCAAAATTACGAAAAAGAAATGCGGTGAACTAAGCGAACTATTTAAAACAAGCTTACCCAAATTCAAACAGAAAATTATCAAAAACAAAGCATCTATTGATATGTAAGAAAAGCTGGCCAAGACTAGTAACGTAAACATCGCCTAACAATAAAATTACCAAACAAAAATCACGTAGAGTGCTAACAGGTTCTTAGCATAAACGGTAAACAGGTCCATAAATACAGAGGTTTCACCACTGCCATTATGCAAGTTACAAGAAAAAACAACAAGAAATGATATTTAAAAAAATGTCATTCAAAGAACACCAAAGAAAGTACAAGTATAATCTATTTTGCAGTTTTATATTTTGTAGATGTTTTTATCAATCCGTGCAATGAATTTTCCAGATTTCCTCGCTTACAGTCATAGGCACCGGTTGGGGCTTTTTTTCATTTTCCTGTAGTTCTTTTTGCGGCCCTGAAATACACAGAACTTCTTTGTCAGCCCTACTTGTCTATTGGAGGTATAGTGGTTCTTAAGGGGGTCATGAACACAAAGTGCAACTTTGTTTAATTTGTGGCAAGTAGGCTTCAGTACCTTACTCACTCAGCTCCATTCAAGCCACGGAAGGTTTTTTTAACCAAAACACTCAATAAGAATTAAAATTTTCCTATTTCACTCTACAGCGACGTGTTATCAGGAGATGTGTTAAAGAATTTTACTCTACAGAGCCGTGTTATGGGCAGACATGTTACGGAATTTCATTCTACAGGGACGTGTTATGGGCAGACGTGTTAAGGAATTTCACTCTACACCGACGTGTTAGAGACGTGTTAAAAGGAGTGACGTCATATGAGCCAGCACTAACAACATAATATTAATTGGGTGAGCAACACATTAGCAATCAAGTGATTCGATAAAACGGAACTACCGGCCCCAATACAATCGTCGAGTCATGTGTATTAGCGATGATATAGGTTCATAGTGGTGAAACAGCGCGCAAAAAACAAGGACAGAAAGAAGTTCTCCAGTTGTTAGTCAGCGCTCGTGTTGTTGTCTTCTTCCTTCTGTCCTTGTTTTTTGCGCGCTGTTTCACCACTATGAGTCTGTACCAACTGGCCCAGTTCGCGACACTTTTGATGGTATAGATAGGGGGCCGCAAATCGTGCATACATGCTCTTGTGATGTCATAGCAAACTTCCTAAAAGCTACTGGGGAGTCGCCACTGCTTCGCATTTTTTTAATATCGCCATTATTTCTCGAAAATCCGCCATGACGTTTGTATCATTTTTGTGGGGACAAGGCATTCTTTTTAATCATCCAGACTTGAATTTTTCTTCATGGCTCGTTTACTCAAGTGGTAAATCATAGGCTAACATTACATACACGACGCCAATGATACAATGCTAAACGCATTCACGTAGGCCATCTCGGGCCGAATTGGAAAAACTTTGCTATCCCTTCCTCAAGAAAGTTCAAACAAGCGCAAAAGCTGCGCCAAAAGTGCGACGATATCTTCGCCTAAGTGCGTCCATATCAATGTTCAACTTATCGAAAATCCAAATCGCAAACACAGAGCGAACTCGTGCCATGATTTTTTATGCACTCAGTAAACGCACCTAGGGAACATTTAACTTTTTCACGTTGGATGCGAGTAGTGTCCTATGTAGCACCGTTCCGTTTTCGCGATTTTCGAGTAGCCGTTTTCACACAAAGGAAAATCGGTTTATCGCACGCGACGTGCGTCCAGTGTTCTTATCAGTGCATTTCGCTCGACCAACTGGTCTATAGGGAAATGCATTAGTTGTTTGACAGGATGTCATCCGTCCCAATAAGAAAGCTTCCACATATGAAAAAAAAACGTTGTTCTGTGTCAAGTTTTGTTTGCGTGATAACATTTTTCTCCCACTGGTGCTGCGAGAATCATTCAGGTCTGAATCTTTTTTATGAAAGGGGAGACATGCGCAAACGACAGCCAAACGGTTAAATGTTGCAGTAAAATTGGTAAAATTGCAATCAGTTTCAAGCTGCGCGTCTAGTGAAACTCGCGGGTTTCCGTACGCCCCAGCTTTTAATAAACAATGGAAATTGCTTTCCTACGACGAATACATCAAGTTACGGCACCTGCTTCCAGGCAACAAAAATATGGCAAAATGACAGACGATTTGCGCTTAAATGAAACGAACATTGTTATCCGGCGAGATTCGCTTGCCTTGCTTGTGCGAAGATTGGAAAAGCAGGGCGGAATGATTTGGCCCTTGGCACTACTTTGAATGTACGCTGTACAGGCCAGAAAATATTAGGGCCGGATTTCTCCCACGAAGACTGAACATACAGAAGAAATCGACCAGAGGAGGGCTGAAATGAAAGGCAACAACCGGGTTGTGGGCCATCACGAGACAGGCTGAGTAAACAAGCGTCGAGGAAGTGAAGAATGCCGCCAGGTAACGGCCTGCAAAGCGCTTACCGTCGAACCGTAATGGCTTCGGAACAGAGTGTGTACACACGAACTAAACAGATTTATGGGATTGCTACGCGTGTAAACTGAAAGAAAAACGATTTGCGGTGAGCTTAGAAAATATTACAAAATCATAGAATAACCGGCAGTCACTTTAAGTCGGATGTAGCATGCAAAAAACACGTGACTATTTCTGGCAACGAGTATTGCCGGAAGCAGAAGAGTTTCTTTTGAGGACCCGAAGCCTCTACCGAGATCTAGAGAAAAAGAATATTGAGTAAGGAAAAGTTTTCAGATTCAGGAACTCGATGCACGTTGTAATATATGGCTTCTTTGAGAGATTGCGCGTCAAAGTAAAACTGAACGCCGTACTTTGACAATCGACTTCACTTGAAATAACTTTTATTGAAGCCCCATCCTGGTCCGTGTCAGGAGCCGGACCAGGGTGTGTATGTGTGTGTGTGTGTGTGTTTGTGTTTAGGGGGTGGTGGAAGGAGGGGAAGTGCGCGACACCCTAGCTGCGTCTGGCCGTGTGTACCCTTTATCACCAGATGAAGCAGCGGACCGCATTCAGAAATGCATAGGTAAGCCACCCACCTAGAAGGGAAAAGGTGAGGATCAGTCAGCGTATTCAAATTCTACATCCCGCAGGTTTCCATGGCATGTGGCGCCATCTGTCGGCTGGTGTGATCATATGTTTACTTGCTTCTTGTACTTTGTTGAAACGAACACAGGTTGTCTGGTTTAATGGTATACAGTTTCCGCTTCTCCATAACGACTGCATGAGCAGGTTTCAGGTTACAAAGTGCAGGTTTTTTCTTTTAATTGTTTTTTTTAAGTGAAACATGCGTCATTTAACCTGGCCCGATATCTCTTTGTGGCGCATTTGGGCATTTTGAGGCAATTTTCGGGTGGTTTCGTGCTGTTTTGGTCAGTCACAGCCGTTGTTTTCTACTTAGTATTTTAAGTGGTTTGGTCTTTCTGATGCGGTTTCAGTTATTTTTCTTGAGTGTTTTTGTACATTGACTTATTTTATGCGTGTGTTTTTTTTTGTTTTTGTCCAGAATACTTTTTTAGGTTGAGTGGGTTTGTTCCCTTTACATTGGTTTCAGTTGTCCCGTAGCTAACCTGCCGTATCTTCCCTTCTGGTGCATCTGAAGACGACTCCGTTTTGCCGACCATTATTTATTCCCACCTGCGCTGTCCTTCCAATTAAGTGACTGGTTTCCCAAGGCTAACGTAAGCCGTGGTCAGAACCTGTGGCAGTGGCCCTAAGCAAACATGTAATTCCCACCCTACCCTAATTTCGATGTCAGCGGTCGTCTCATCTGTTACCATTAGACATGACCTTTACTACTCGACTGCTCCTCCTTGCCACTCACCCTTCTTCCTTCTTGTCCTAGCATGGCGTTCCCCTGCTCAGAAGAGGAACAGACTCGCATTACGAACGCATAAAAGTTTGGCCAGTCGCACATCCCCCACGGTATCACGTGACACCACCCGTCTACGGCCCAATGGCGTTCAACACGCCGCCACCATCGGTTTGAATGCCTGCCGGTCATTTACCGGGAGTGGCTTAATCGACAGTGCTATGGTCGCCAACTCCTAAGACGCCTGTTTAGTTCCCCTAAGAAGCAGGCTGAATTTTCGCGCGGGTCAGTTTGTTACCGAACATCAAACTGAAGGAAGCTAGCTTAGAATAATTTTCGGGCAAAACGCTGCTGGGATACCGAAGCATTAAGTTAGGAACACTGACGTCAGCTTCCCATGGTGTGTGGGGTATGCTGTCATTATTCCGACGCATATGCAGATAATCCGATGCTATTAAAGAAGGAGCACTGCGGAACACAATAAAAACAATTGGAAGACGCGAAAAGTTCGCCTTTGTGAAGTATTCGCAGTAAGTGCCAACGTTCTACACTTGGTGGACTGCTGCAATATCTTCGCCAATGTGTTTGCTTGCGGCAAGTACCATAATCAAGTAGAAGGTGTCGACTCTACTAAAAGAAGTTCCTTTGTGCTGGTATAAGGATTTAACACGGAAAAGAGCCGACCACCATGCGAAATCCCCAGGGAAGAACTGAGCAGGCAAGAATAAACCACCCGCCGACATGACATCAAAAGACGGAAAAGCATCCTCTTGGGGCTGAAATAACTTCGAAGCGAGACAGATGACAACGGGGAGCCGGGTAGAGGGTTCTAACGGCCGCTATCATTTCTCTCTATACAGCAGTGATATATTAAAGCCTCCAGACGTGAAGAAACCTGGACCGCTGGTAGGTCGAGATTAAACGCCCACAGGGGACACGCCTGAGAGGGTGAACCTAAGAGCGGACCGCCTCAGCAGAGAACCTTCCCAAGGGAGCGTTCAAGCAGACCGAGGGTCACGAAGGCCCCCGCAAAGCATAACACGCCAAAACAGCAGATCACGATCGAATGAGAACGTAATTGCCTTAGCGGCCCCATCCGCGGGAATCGAACCGAAGGAGAACTCGAACTCACGCACGATGAGGGTAAGTGATCAGAAAACCGACGTACGCATTTAGGTTTATGAATGCTCAGGGGGAGGGGGGAGACAGCGTCTTAGTGCGCACACAAGACAGGAGGACATTATGGAATGCGTTAACGCAACGGTAGGTGCACCATTAGGAGACGAATTCACGCAATACTTTTATTGTTTGCACATAGCGGACCAGGCAAAATTGGCTGGAATCATTTATATTTATACATTGCGGTTGAAAAGCTTGACTGTAACGATCAAAGTAAAACAAACTATCTGAAAAACATGCCCTTTTATTCAAATTTTAGACAGACAGGTGCGGTTTGCTGTCGCAAACCTTTCCCTTTATAAGCTGGCCACAAGCTCAAAATGTGTAATATGGCCTACCTCTATTATTTTGACTGTTCTTTGTGCATGTAAGATTGAATAAAGGACATTTCACTTAAACTGCGAGAGCCGTATTCTCAAGTCTTCATTGATCTTGCGTAATTTCTTTGAGTACGGCAGTGGCCTTAGGCCCTTCCTCTCGTAATTACACTGCTAGTGGAGATGGACATGCGCGCACAGATCAAAGGGTTGTCGAAAGAGGGACATAGATCCATCCCGTCTTGAACACAGTCGAACATACGTCAGACCCACCAATCGACGACGATAATGAATTCTCTGACTTCCTATAACGTTATAGGGTCATGAAGACAAACTACACGTTTGTTCAGTTTGGAAGAACTTGCCTTCGGTAGCTCACTGAGCTCCATTTCGGCCACGAAATAGCTTTTAGGGGCGACGCCCCTTAGGCACTTGACCCGTTGGCGTCTCCTGCCATCGTCAGCTTATGTAGTCACGGTACTGAAACACCAGGACACTCTTTTCCCAACGCCTTGCGCTAGAACGTAAGGGGTACTAAAAGAAATGTGTATAACAGATAAAACCTGCTCAACATAACCTAACACGATTTAAAGATTTGTGGAGCACTCTCTCTCCGCTTCAGCAATCGTCTACACAAGCAGAAGCGGTGCGTAGACGGGCTATATTTTCGTTACACTCATGTAGCCACCGGCTCTCGGTGCTAGGGTCTGTTTGGATCGCGTGGTTGGTCGAAGCAAGAAAAGGCATACTTACCTGGGGCCGGCGCCTCGTCGTTCAACGAGGTCGCTGCGCCGTGATATGTGGGTTATAATAAATTATCTTTAGCCAGAAGGCCCAGCGCGGGCATTGCACTGTACTCGCGTTACTTCTGCCACAACCCAAACTGGGGCAGATGGGGCATGGAAATTGCTTAAATCTGGTTCAACGCACGAGAGGGCACCACCGCCTCAGCAAGCACGCGATTGCTTCTCCCAGCGCGGCTTCTCCGGTGCCGATTCTGCGCTCGCCGTCTGGCAAAAGAGAGACTAAGTACAATCTTTGAATACACTTGTACGCTGCATGCTTCGCCCCTCCCCATGTTTCAGGTTGGTGGAGATAGGCGGTATTTTTTTTTAACCCAGAAAACACAAGACATACGACAGGCATTCAAATCTTGAGCTACAGTAACGTAATATGGGAAGGACTGACGCAATATGGCCAAGTACTAATAGTGCAGTTAAGAGTGCGTTAACACAACGTTAGCATTCAAGTGATACGATCAAACCTTAACGAAGGCCCCACTCTAATCGCCAGTCATGCGTTTCTACGCACGTTAAAGATCCCCAGGTGATCAAAATCAATCCGGAGCCCTTCACTCTATCGCGCCTCATCATCTGTGCGGCGTGGTCGCGTTAAACTTCCTAATCAATCACTAAATCTTCCAATCCCAGTCATGTGTATTACCGATGGTTCGGTCGGCGTCCTCCATTCGCACAAACAAGATACTGTGACGTCATTGCGAAATCCCCGGCAAATGCCTGCAGAGTCACAACTGCGTCATGTGTTTTCTCTAACATATCAATAATTTTTTTGAAGTTTACGATAAGATTTGTATGATTGTTATTTGGAAAAAGCAGCCTTTTGGTGAACCGAACTTCTATTGTGTCTTCATTGCATCTTTAAAGCAACGATTAGAAGCGAAACACGAAGAACGTTCGTGGACGTGACGGAGTTTCAGCCCGGCCAAACTAGCCGATTTGGAGGATGGTTGCAGTTTGTCCACAATGTGGTTAACATCTGCAGTGAACGCCTCAATGGTCGCGGTCTAATCAAAAAGTATATTTTTCTAAAATAGACTTTCAGACTTAAAGTCTAAAATTTCCACGAAATTTTCCCCCGCATAAGACCGGCAGCATTATAAAAGCGTGCCTCTGAAACGAAGTCATATATGTTGCGTGACTGATTGTCGTAACGCGTGAAGTAAAGAAAGGGACCAATGAACTGATAATTTAGAAAATTCTGTGACGGTGCATGGCATTCTGCTTTTCATTCCTCCAGTTTTTGTTCATTGTAAGTGCAAGCTTACTCTACACAAAAACGTAATCCCATTAAACCGCAAAAATAACTTGTTACATAACTGTTTTTGTGATATTGGAAATCCCCAGGATCGACACGCTCCTCTTCAAATATTTCTGTTTACTTTTTGCGGTGTCAATGCGTTTTCGCAAAGATAAACAAAACAAAAGCACCCCATTAGTCTAAAAAAAGTTGCTACGTATGCGATCACGTCAATAGCGACTGAGACCAAATCACGGCGAGAAAGCAGTCCGCTTACTACGGTTAGTGAGCCGTAGCCCTATGCTGCCCCGGAGTATTCACCTCCTTGCGGCACGAATCGCTCACAAGACCCTGATTGAATGGGTTCCGCGTGACCTACTGACGGCCCACTGCAAGGCAGGCTTAGCAGCCCGGCTAGCACCTTCCGTTCCATCTCCGACTTCCCCGTTAGAGTTGGATGATGCGAATATCCTGCTGACTAAAAAGGAACACCTCCGGCACAGCTCACGTGCTCTAATTCCACCGTGTCCGTATGCTGCCACCCTCCCCCCGGGTCTCACCCGCGCCGAGGAGGTTGCGCTTAGGAGGATTCGGGGGAGGGGGGAGTAGCTTTAACTCCCACCGCGACCCGCCAATGGCCTCTTTCCAAGAGTGTTTTACAAGCTCCGGTTGCCAAGTTTGCCACCGCAGCGATGCAATAGCCGACTTACACCACTTGCTATGGTCTTGCCTTGCTTTGCGCCCTACGAGACTGCGACATCTTGCATCGACGGGCCTCCGCGTAGACGACGCGTCCGCATACAACACATGCATATATGGGTCCCATCATCGTTCCCTCCTAGACTTTATACGCGAAACGAATATTTTCATGTTCATCTAATAAACTTTCCCCATCACCAACTCATGCCGCTTATCTATGCCCCTGTGCAAAATAAATGCTCTAAAAAACAAAAAAAGAAACTCAAAGGGAAGCGGGAAAATAAACACGGCAGTTCCCTAAAATAGTTGACCCGTTGTTGTCCGTGGCCATAAATGACAGCGCTCAGCTGCGGGGGCGCAGAAACTACACAAGAAAGTAACGCCAGCGGAGGAGTTTAGCACCACTAGGGAGAGACAGATAGTGGAAGAAAAAATTAAACCCTGTGCCACCCTGTGTGAAATATGATCAAACAGCGGAGCTGTGGTGTCTGTTCGAACGTCAACAGGCACTCACCCGAGAACGACAGCACCGTCACAGCGCGAATTCTACCTTTCGCGCTAAGTAATGAGCAGCTAAACGTCGAAGGCGGGAGGTTCCCTCCCCTCGCCCTCGTAGAGCAGGAAGGACGGGAACCAGCCCTGCGAGACCACTGACCAATCTATGGGTGGGTCTACGAACTGGTTTCTGCGAGGGCACCGGCACGTCTAGGAACCTGCTCCTACCCCTCCGTGAAACCGTTTTGCGGGGAAACATAGTTGAAATACAGCTACAAAATTGGAGTTCTACGCATATTGCAAAATATAGGTTCGCTTGGTAAGAACGGGAACGCCTGCTAAAGCATGGACAGAAACTGAACAAACCAACTCTGCATCTCGAATCTACTATAGCAGAAATAAGGAGCCAGATGGCTGATGAAAGGTGACAAGTCTAGCGTATGAAATATAACTGAATTCAGCGCTTTGGGCACGCTTAAAGACTGGCGCGAGAATGCCAGTAACAGATGTGTGCCGGAGATAAGAAAACTCATTATCTTGAAAGCCACTACAAAGGGACCTCTTCCCAGGGAACCACTTTGCGCAATCTACCCAGCCGACTTCACGGCAACAGAACTGTTTGTGGACGTTGCACTCCTACCTTTCCTTAGCCGACAAAGGAGGCGTTCTTTTTTTGTTCTGAATGATGACAAAAATTAGGCTACTTAAGAAAACACGCCGACGTGAATCGCTTTCAATTATGCTGCACAGAAAACATGCATTAAAAAATACAGACGCTTTAGTGTGGCAAGATTGGAGAGTCACTGTTCCTGCCTTTCACAGCTGTTTGACGGCATTTTTTTTTTTGCTCTCTTTCTACGTACACACCAACCATGTATATCAGGGGTGAAAAGTCGTATCAGTTACGATTGCCTTCTTCCGCCACTGCCACGTAACTGGCTCTCCGGCCTCTGCTGCCCACCGCACTCACCCCCGAAATCACACGATAAAAGCAATGTGGTTCTGATGAAACCAATTAAAGTTTCCCGAGTTCGCACTGCTCACACCATATTCTGGGACCTCCTTGCTACTGTTGATCACGTCGCTCTAGCCAGGAACTCGAGACTCCACGACAGTCTCGAGAGCGACAAGTTTATGTGTTCTCCAGTTAATACATATTCCTTAACGCGCTTTTGTTGGCGTCAAAATAATTTCACTCACGTGTATTTTTCCCTTAAAAATACTGGTAGTATCAGTTATGTATTTATGCTTCGCCTTAAATATGGCAGATGTCTCTTTTTGGTTGAAGATTGTTGACAAGTATGAAGCAATGCATCACATTGAGTCATTTGAAAATACTGTCAACAATTTTTGTAACGTTTGACCGTGTACCTGAACAGACAGACAGACAGACAGACAGACAGACAGACAGACAGACAGACAGACAGACAGACAGACAGACAGACAGACCAAACTTTTCTTGTTAGCTAAAGAAACATTATTGTCTTGGAAAGTGAAGGAACGTGGCACGTTGGTAGATTGAGGAGAAAAGGGGCTGAGGGGAAAACGGTTGGAAATATAGGAGGGAAGCGGAATAAGTAAAATGGGTAACAGTAGGAGAAAGTAGTTCCACGCTTTTACAGAGTCGCTGCGGCTAACCATCCAACGGCTGAGGACTTCCCTTTGTAGCAATTTTTCTCTCTGCGCACGGGCTCTTTCTCCATTACCAATGAATGTATGAACAACTTTATTTTGCCCGAGATTGTGTTAGGGAAGGCGGAAGGTGGCAGTCCACTTCAACCCTCCCCCGTTAGACGGCCCTTTTGCCGGCGTCTCCTGCCGTCTGCCCTGCCAGGAGCTGGACGTCCTGTTCGGAACTGAGCAGCACGGTCTCCCACTGCTCTGCTTACGTAAACGCCCTACCTACATACACATAGGTCGACAACACATCGTCAGGACTTTCTTTCTTGGTAATCAGCGAGCCACTTGCTACAAGCGCCTCGTCTGCGGCACGCCGTCAAGGTGTCCCGGCGACAAAAGGGCACGAACACAGCGAGTTCAACTTTACTCAGCAGGCACGCTGCTGAAAGGATCATAGTAACAAAAAAAACGTCTTTTTTTATTTGAAAGAACTAGCTTTTGGCAACACACTTAGCCCTATCGCAGCCACGAAAGATATTTGATTGATTGGTGGGTATAACGTGCCGACGTAATGCAGGCGATGGCGCTCCGTAGTGGAGGGTTCCGGGTTAATTTTGACCACCTGGGGACCTGTAGAGTGCGGCGAAATCTCGTACACACGGGCGTTTTAGATGCGACGCATCTCTTTCACCCGCCTTGTCCCTCCGGCGTAGTCAGGCGGCGTCCGCATCCCTCCCCCATTCTCCTCGCCGCGCCAGCTGCGCGCTCGCGCCGCTCTCACCGTAGCGCCATCTGCGTGTTAGCGCTCGGCTGCGCTCGCTCCATCGCTGTGCCAGCTGTGCGTGGGTGCGGGTTAACACATGCGCATGTGCTGCTCTGCGTTGCTCTCTCTCATTCCCCTCACCGTACATATCAACGCGGTAACTGCGCCGCTCCGCTCAGTCGTTCCGCCGGCGCTTCTCCGATGACATCCTCCGGTGACCGCCGATGATTTGGAATGGAGACTAACAGGCGTGATATCGCGATGGTCGGCACAACCGTAACAAGCACCGGCCACCCCCTAAAAATTTACACCATCTTCCTGCGAGGGGAACCATGGGGTAGATGCGACGCATCGCGTAAATAGGACACACGACAACAGAAATCCACACGATAACATAACGGAAACGCAACGGCAACCCCCGATGCGTTGCATCTACCCCATGGTTCCCCTCGCGGGAAGATGGTGTAAATTTTTGCTTTTCGCCTCCCTCAGAAAACGTCAAAGACATTTATTCACCGAGAAAACGTAAGAAGTATTGAAAAGTATAGAAAAATCTCAAATTTTGTGCTAAGTGACTCGTTTTGAGGAGGTGTGACGTAATATCAGCCAGTACTAAAAACAGTTTTCATGGTGTTAATCGCACGTTTATATTCAAGTTATACAGTCAAACGGATCTCGAAAATTCAATACAATCCGCCAGTCACTTTTCACGGCGGTGCCTGAAGCAGGCGGCCTCCAATCGTACTGATAAGGTTATGTTTTATCAGAGAGGGGTCACCGGAAAGTGTCTGAGGAGTGGCCTCTGCTGCATAATTTTTATCACCAAAGTGTTTTATTCCGGGATACACCAAGATGTCACTGAAGTCATATCCGTCACGGAAGTGACGCCAGTACAGCGAAGCAACCGGCCTGCATAGGTGCACCCCGCCACACGCAGTCTTCTTTCGGGGAAGCAACCTTTAGTATTGTACTTGGGGTTGTTCGTTTTCGGGTATTACATTTTAAAACGACAGTGTTTTATGCCCGGATACGCCAAGATTTTACTCACGTCATATCCGCAACAGAAATGACGCCAGCACAACGAAGCAAGCGGCCTGTAAAGTGCGCACCCCTGCACACGCATTCTTCTTGCGGGGAAGCAACCTTTAGTACTAACGAGTACTAACGAGTATAACAAATATGAAGTAGTAAGAGGAATGTGGAAAGGAGTAATGGTTCCGAGTCTCACATTTGCGAATGCTGCACTGTTTAAAATCAGACGTTTTATCAGGCCTTGAAGTGAACCAAAGAACGGTAGGACATTCGGCCTTAGGCGCGCTTGGAAAAAAGAACTATCGAAGCAGTACAGGGAAATATGGGCTGGTCGTCGTTCGAAGTTAGAGAAGCACAGAGTAAGATATGTATTGAGATGAGGTTGAGAGCAATGAATCAACGAAGGTGGGCAGCTAAGGTTTTTAGGTACCTATACTTTAAAAGCGTGGACACGTAGTGGTTAAGGAAGACTGGAAGACTAACGATGAAATACGGAAAGAACAGGGGAGAATCCAAAACAGCCAAGGTAATCATGAAAGATACTAGGCAGATAGAAACGAATAAATGGGGAGAAAAAACGGAAGCTAAAACGTCGTTATAGATGTACAGGGCTGAGAAATTGGACATCAGAACGGAAAATCAGAACGATAATTCCCCGAGCAGTGCTTTTCTTTTTGTGGCTAGAGCAGGTTGCTTGCGAACTAAGAGGTTTGTGGGGAAGTATTCACACAATGATGACGTATGCTTGGTTTGCGAAAAGAAACAGAAACTATGCGGCACATTGTGTTAGAATGTGAGGGTATCCATCCAAATCTACATGAGGGAAATATTCGGCTTCCAGAAGCCCTAGGATGTAAGGGTAGCCCAAAGGAATTTAACCTCAAGGTGGTCGAGGGGACGAAAAGAAGATTAGAATGCTGGTGGACGAAAAGCAGAGAGGAGAATATTGCATAGGACAGTCACCACCTGTAACAGTAAAAAAAGTATTTTGTGCCTAATAGGCTTTTTGTGCCGACCCTAATCAGCGCGAGTAATAAACCAAGAGCATAAAACATAGGTATATTAGTCCTTTTTGGTAAGATGACATGTCATATCAACCCGCTACAAAGGGGAAACCAATACCAATCATCATTATCAGTACGTTATACTTATGATTGTTCGTTTTTGGGTTTTATATTTTAACACGAAATGGTTTTATGCCGGGATGAACCAAGATTTTACTGACGTCATATCCGTCCCGGAAATGACGCCATACAGCTTTGCCAAAGCGATCCGCCAGCAGGACGTCGCTCACCAAGCACACCCCGAAGACAGCCGCCGACCCGCAAATCATGCTCAGCTGCAGATTTCGCTGCACCTCCCTTTCGTGTTTTCCCAATTCCTATGAGAGAGGAATCAACCATTGTTTTTTTTTCTTAATATCTCCATCACCTTTTTTTAAAGTTTGAGATAAAACTGGTATTATTGGAGGAGGAGGAGGAGGTAGCCTTTATTGTGGCAGGAAGACTCTACGTCAAGTGGGGGAAGGGGAAATAGACGGGGGGGGGGGGGTTGTAACTTGGGACATCTTAAATGAGTACAGTTCGACCCAAAACAGGTGGGCTCCTTAAGAATGCTGAAGAGGCCGCGTGGGGTGAGGAGAGCAGGCTCACGACTCTAGACTGCTCGCGCTAGACCGCTTTTTAGGGAAAAGTGTGCAATTAAAGCCAGCATGGAGGGTTCCAGTGTACGAGGGTCGATGTAAAGAGAGGCTGTATTTGGAGGAGGCTTGAAGGTTCTGTAGCGCACGAACTTCGGGCAGTGCCAAATTAGGTGCTGGAGATTGGCGGGAGTGGGGGAGGCGCAGAAGGGACATCGAGGCGGTAGAGACGGGGTGTACCATTTCCGGAAGGTCTCAGGGGTAAGGCTAGCATTAGCAAAATATTTGTTTATGAAAATTTCGGCTGATCTTGGGAGCGGGGGCAGGGCGGATAAAAAGCCGGTTGGAGTCAGGGCCTTGAGGCGGTCTTTTTTTTCCTTTTTGTAACGTAGAAGCTGTATCGCTGGTGGTAATGTCTCAGTAGGTGGAGGAGCCAAGTCGGGTAGCAGCGGAGGACTAGAGGTTATACACTCCCGCGCAGCCGAGTGGGCTGCCTGGTTCCCCGGTGATGACCCCTCATGTCCAGGTGACCAGTCGATGCGAACATGAATGCCGCTAGATTTCAGGATGGAGATCTGATGAATGATTTTGTTGGCGATGGTATTTGTCGACGTAGGACATTTTAGAGTCTGTAGGGCTTCGAAAGAGTCTGTCAGGATGCGTATCTGGGAAGGCACGGAGGAGTCAAAGTCAAACATGAGGTAGTCTATGGCTTGAACAATAGCATGGAGTTCCGCTTCGAGGATGGTAGCACATGGAATATTAAGGGATCGTTTGCCTTGGATGGAAGGGAGGTCAGGAGAAGCCCATGCGGTGGGACAAAGCAGCCTTTGTATATATGTTTACCAGCGTGAAAATAGTGGTGACGCGCATAAACGCTACTTTCCTGCATATTTCCGAGATATAGTTCAGTTGAAAGTAATGCTTGTTCGTGTCACCGCTATTCGTCCTCCACTCTATTTTTTTCGCGCTGTAAACATTTGTTTAATGGAGAACCCGCTCTCCACGCTTTCGCTTTATTCAGTGTTTTTTATTAAACCAAACTTGCATTTTATCATCATGGCCAGTTTAAGTGAAAAACCCTACAGGGACAGCCTCGAGCAGCAATGGCACAAAGCGGGCTTGCTTGTCCATGCAATCCTGTAAAAATAACGATCGCGTGTATTCGAGGGTGTCGCTATAAGCATAACAAAGTACACAAAGAGGTGGTTTTGGAGTAGTCCGCGCTAGCGATAACCTTTATCGTTCTCCAACTGGGCGGATCAGAAAAAAAAAAAGGAGAGCCCTATTCCCTCCACCTGAGGGGGCTTGTCAATGCCACATCTCCCCGTGAAGCCCGGATGTCTAGGGGCGGGAACTCGGCTTTCCCGAGCTTGTTGTTTTTTGTTCGGCTTCCCCACCATAGCCGCGCAAACTCTACTTTTGTGAGTAGTCTTAGTGCCCAAGTGCCAGCAGTAGAGTTCTTGCATGAGCAGCTGTTTCAGCTCTTCCTGTTTTTGTCTGCCTTTTATGCATCACAGAAAAAAAAGGCGAACAATGTTACTACACAGAATCAGAAGAAGCAGGACGAATCACTGCTAAAGTTGCATTTGCTAGTAGCCAGTTCTGTTTTCTTTTTATTATTCGGTGTAGCCCCCTCTGCCACGCTTTTTTGTATGATTTATGAAAACCCGGTAGGCGAGGTTTCTACCGTGCTGATGGAATTTCGGGACCGCTTTGGTCAGGGCAAGAGAGCCATCGGGTTAAGCGCTGTACCCGTAAAAAACAAGACAGAAAAAGTCTCATTAGACGAATTCCTAGCCCTCCTTCTCCTTACACACAAAAACGCAAAACACTGCTTCCCGCAACTGCGTCTCGTTCAAATGGCGTCGCCGGTCGATGGAGCCGCTGAATGAACGTGGGCACGGAATCCTCGCGAGGAAAGTCGTTCGGGTTTTCAAATTTCCCGCTGTCGCTTCGAAAACAAAAAAGGCGCATCTTGCCTTTTTCGTCCTTTTGCTTACTTCTTCTTTTCGCGTAACCCGTGAGGCCTTTTCCGAGTCGAGTAATGAGGTCCCCGGCTTTCACTATCAGAGGATACTGGGCTACTCTGTTGAGCAGGTTCCATCAGCCCTTGGTCCCCTGCTCATCGTTTCGAAGCCGAATTTGTTTGTGGAAAGACCGCGAAGGGGGTCGTGCACGTGCTCCACAATGTGGGCCCGTAATGGTGCAGCTATGGCCTGAACAAAACCCGCTGGCTTAACTTCCCTTTGGGCGGATCTGGACCCACGGCCGTACTTCACTTGCGTTTGCTAAAGCACTCGCACAGTGATCCCACTGATGTTTTGTGGTTTACTAGCAGATTATGCCTCGGAAACTGATTTCGGCGGTGCGTCTGATTTTGATAAGCTAACATGTATAAAATGTGACCCAGGTCCCTTCGGGATGCGGTCGGAGAAGTCATACCTGACCCCACCACAGCAACCAAATTGAGGATGACTGAAGGACATTGTTTTCTTTAATCTTGAAAGCGACAACTATAATATACTCATGCTTGGTGTTCACAGTCTTTAGTACAATTTGCATCTGTACGAAGTGCAAATTCGATATCCCTGCGTTTTTACGTAACTGCCGTAATGTGCTTCGCGTTATTTCTATCGCAAATTGTGCCCAGCTGCTCTGGTGCCAATGGACACTAGCAGTAATGGGAATTAAATAAATAACTGAATAAATAACACAAAATAGTTCAACAAAGGAATATAACAAAATATACGCAGTAAGAGCGCCAGCAAACCGAAATAATAATCGAAACCCCGGATCACCTGTTCTTTTCGTCAAATTCGTTTCGTGAACGCAACGTGCTCTATTTGATAACATTAAAGAAAACTAGGTAACTCTGCTTCGCGAGGCTCAAATTCTCGTGTCACCTTCAGGCGCTGCCGCTTCTCAGCATAGAGCTCGGCTGATGTTCGGTTCTTTGCAGCTAGGCCTCATTAGCGACGTTCCTCCGGAGGCGGTGAAAGCAGCCGCTCCTGGGATTTACCACTGACAAGGTTCGGATTACCGGACGAAGGGTGAAGTGCCGAGACAAGTCTTCGTTCGCCCCGCAAACTAACCGGGAAGAGTGCGTCAGAAACCGCCTCGAGGGTTACCTAGACGCGAATAAGGCTCCCTGCGGATTCGGCCATTGAGCCGCTCCTTTGAGTCTACAGATGCTGGGCCGCTCACAAAGCAAGCTCCAACTGGCTCGGGGCACTTGCTACCCGCTCAGCCGAGCCTTGATTGCAAGCATCCCGCCGGAAGCCCGCGGGCGACCGGTCAGCACGATTTATATCCTAAACGGGAAGCAAGCCCTTAGCATTTTTTTAACGACGATAGTCTTTCTTGGGCTACTTAAACCCAGAAATTTTGGTCTGTCTGCATGTCTGTCTGTCTCTCTGTGACTCGATTCAGCCACCCTGCCAAAGCGAAAGAGAATCTGTGCAATAGTGTTATATACTCACATCCAAATCTTAACGTCTAAGTCCGGTTTATATGTTCATACTTGTCAACATTCATGAACAAGAACAAGACATTGCGCAAATATAAGAGAGAAAATAATACAGAAGGGGTATATTCAGTCATCCCATATAAAAAAAATTTAGATGCTTGATTTCCGCGAATTGAAATACTACATCCACTTCAGAGAAACAAAATTGGCCGCGTATCTGCTCCTTTCGTTGCAAATGTCGTCAAAAGACGGTAGTCTTTGTAGACATTTGCCAAAGAAATACCCCATTTGGCTGTCCCACTCACCTTTCATGCTGTTCCTGTACCGTCGCGCTCATCTCTAGGTAAACACACCAAGGGTTTGCTCAAGACGATTTAAATTTTCCGCGTTCCACTGCTACAGGCCGGGTTCCTCGATGCCAGCGCTGCAGTACGGCATTGACGCACGTGAATCGAGGCGGCCGACTTCAAGGTTTATAGAACCACGTGGCCGTGCTCCACGTGCGTTCTAAGCAGAACGTGGAACCTAGCTAGTGGAACAACCGCTTTAGCCCTGGCCAATCCCCTCTTGTGGGTGCGTGCCAAAATCTTTGAGGGCATCATCATCATCATCTTTCGTTGCTGTTGTCGCGTGATTTTTCATATGCCGCCTGGAAGTGGCGCGGGCAACAGCAGGCGGCGGTTTTCTGCAGTAGATGTAGAATATCATTTGCTATCAAAAAACGAAGCATACATGAATTTTTTAATGCCGGAACACTGTAAATATCCCTTGTGTACAAATCTCCTGTCTTATATATCCGTAATGTCTTGTTCTTGTTCAACAAAGTTGACAAGTATGAACATACAAACCGGGCTTAGACGTTTACTTTTGGCTGGGAGTATATACGTCCCCACTATCTCTGTGACGGAACGATCAACGTCTCCTTGGTTTAATAACTCACTCAAACGCCGTAAGAACAAAAAGAAATGCCAATATAAAACAGCTAAACTAAAAAATAATGCTAGTGCCTGGGACAGGTATCACCAATCTCAGAAACTTTTCCTATCGGTTTCGGCTAAAGCTAAACGGTCTTTCTTCTCTACGTCCCTGCCCAGCTTGCTACAGAATAACTGCAAACAATTCTGAAAAGCAATAAACCCGAACCATTCAAAACCCATCTGCTTGTATGACGAACATAATTGTCCGATTCCAGTGTTTGATGTTACCCGAAAATAAATTCTACCTTTTGCTCGGCGTTCACGAAGAAGCCCGATACAGAATTACCGAACTTTCCTTTCTACGATCACCCAGTCATGCCCGGCATTACCTTTGAGGCTAACGGTATCTTGAAACTGATTGAATCGCTCAACCTCACTTTTCATCAGGCGTGGATGGCATCAATTCCAAAATACTAAAACATACTAAACACACATCCAGTATAATACTTTCACTCATTTTCCAGCAGTCGCTATCATCTGGAGTGGTGGCGCAAGACTCGGAGGTGAGCAAGATCATTCCGTTAGCAAAAAAAGGTAATTCATCGTCACAAAACAGCTACCGTTCTATTTCGCTCACTAGTATATCGTGTAAACTCATGGAACATGTTATTTATTCCCACATTACAAAATTCTTAATGTCCCTTAACTTTTTCCACCCAATCAACATGGCTTTCTTAAAGGAATATCATGCGACACCCAGTTAGCTTTATTTATTAACGACATTAGTAGTAGCCTCGACATGAATGCACCTGTAGACTCCTTATTTCTAGATCTCGAGAAGGCATTCGGTAAAGTCCCACATAACAGATTATTTCTAAAGTTATCTCGTCTAAACCTTGACCCCGCTGTATTCGCTTGGTTGCAAAATTTTTTAACTGACCGTAAGCAGTTCGTATTCGCCAACTCCCACTCTTCTAGCCTATCTCCCGTTCTCTCAGGAGTGCCTCAAGGAACAGTTTTGGGACCCTTGCTTTTGCTAATTTACATTAACGACTTGCCAACTAATATCCAGTCTAACATACGTCTCTTCGCTGATGATTGCGTCGTATATCATCCCATCTGCAATAGCAATGATAATATAATTCTCCAGCGCGACCTTAATATTATTAAAAATTGGTGCGATACATGGTTAATCTCATTAAATGTTACTAAAACCTCAGCAGTGTCATTCCATCGCAGGCGGGCTTACATTTCGCATTGCTATACAATTGGTAATTTTAACGTTTCGTCTGTAAAAACCTATAAGTATCTAGGTGTAACTTTAACCCACGATCTTACTTGGATAACTCACATTACCAACGTGACCAATGATACCAATCGCGTTCTTGGGTACTTGCGCCGAAATTTACGTTTTTGTTCTACATCCGTCAAATTGCTAACCTATCAAACACTTATACGACCGAAGCTTGAATACGCATGTGCAATCTAGGATCCCCACCTTTCTAACTTATCTAAAAATTACGCCCACCTCCCCTCGCCGGAACCCTGGTGTGATGCAACGCATCTCATGGGGGTTCCATTGGCGTTTTCCATCGTATTGATTACGCATATAGCAGAGATTCTCACGGGAAGAGGAGGTGGGCGTGATTTTCGATTTTCACCATGCAATGCACATGCAGTACACAGATGCTCAGGTACGGTCTTTATTGCAGACGAGAATGAGTGCCTTGTGGTCCGTAAAGTGCACAGTTAGGGGTCGACGATTGCATAAAGCAATCGTCGAGTACTGCGAGAGAGTGCAAGCGTAACGCGGACGACCGTCGACTGAGGCCGTCGGAGCGCGGCGTGCCGCTTTATATTCATAGCGCCCGAAGGAGAGGAGAGCGCGGAGAGAGAGAGTACTACACATGCGCAGCGCGCGCAGCGCCAAACGCAGCGCCACCAACCGGCGCCTAGCAATGGAGTTAGAGCGCGCTGCGCCAACCCGCAGCTGTTTGGGAGAGAGTGTTCGCTATCGGAGAGAGGAGAGGAGGAGAGGCGCAGCTGTGCGGACAACGCCGGACAGACGCAGGAAGGACAGAGGACGAGCATGAGATGCGTTGCATCTAATACCCTTGAATCTGTAGAAAACCACGCGGCAAGGTTTATTTATTCGGACTATTCCTATCACACGAGCGTCACTAATCTAAAAATCCGAGCTTATCTTCCTCTACTAGAAACAAGGCGCAAAGTTAGGCGTCTCTGCTTGCTTTATAAGTTCTGTCATTCTCGAACAGCTCCCAACGTCATTAAAGAAGTACATCGTCACTCTGACCGCGTCCACCACCCATTGGCTGTTTACCCAGGAAAGACGCTCACCTCTGCCCATCAGAATTCTTTTTTTATAAAATCAGCCAAAGACTGGAATGATCTTCACGCCGACGTCGTGGTGCACTCCAGTCCCATCCGTTTCCACGAAGCCATCGAAGAAATGTTGTACTTTCAACCACTGTATTATTAATGTATGCCCACCCCTCATGTAAAACCCCTGTACAGGGGCCTTTGAGGTATAATAAATAAATAAATAAGAATATTGCGCAATATCAACTTCGCTTCGGCCGGGAGGCTGAATCGAATCACAGACAGACAGACAGACAGACAGACAGACAGACAGACAGACAGACAGACAGACAGACAGACATGCAGACAAACCAAAATTTCTGGGTTTAAGTAGCCCAAGAATGACTATCGTCTTTAAAAAATCATACTCTCGTCTCCTGTCACCCGCGCCACTATAGCTTCTGGCGGCATTTTATAAAATGAAGCGCCAACAGTTACGAAAGGTTCGACTAGATAGGTTCCACGTTCTGCTCGGAACGCACATGGACTAGGGCAACACCGTTTTATAAACGTTGAAGTGGGGCGCCTCGATTCATTGCACGTCTCAGCTGGCATCGAGGTGGCATCGAGGAATCCGGCCTGTAGTAGTGAAACGCGGTAAATTAAACTAACCTGAACAAACCATTACTGTGTTTACCTTGGGATGAGCGCGACGGAAGAGAAACAGCACGAGAGGTGAGCATGAAAGCAAAGACAGGCATTTACTTGCAAATGTCGGCAAAGACACTTGCAAACGAAAGGAGCAGATCTGCGGGCATTTTATTTATTTATTTATTTATTTATTTATTTATTTATTTATTTATTTATTTATTTATTAAGTGCGAATGCACTTTATAAGCGACCCCAAACCATCCACCGCCGGCGGCGGCGGCGGCGTCCGCAGTGCTCCTCTATATTTAAAAAAGAAACAGCATCCGGCGCCAGGTTTCGATCCGAGGACTTTGCGGCCGCAGCGCGACGCTCTACCGACCAAGCCACGGACGCGACTTTTTTTTTTTTTTTTTCTTTAATGCATGGAAATGTTAGAAAACTTCAAAAGACGAGACAAAGATCAAAACTCAGGCAAGCAAACGCACGCATCCAAAAGAGGCAGCCACTCTGGTGGATCACTCTGCGCAGCATAAACGCTCCGCACCAACGCCGCCTGTTCCCGAAAAATGCACTTGGTCGGCCTAGGGGGTTCCGCATGCCGATCAGTCATACGGCACTTCCACAAGCTAAACAATCCTAGGAGAACGAAAACGTCATATGGCACCCGATTAACATCTTCAAATGGCAGGAAGCGAATGGTGTACGGGGTGATGTCGATGTCCTTTTTTAGTGTCCGCTGCAAAACGTCCCAGAAGAACACAGCGTCCCGGCACAACACAAAACAGTGATCAATTGTCTCTGGTTGATTACAGAGGCGACAATTGTCCGACCAAGGAATAGACATTCCTTTTTCGCGCAGCCATGTCTTAACTGGGAGTGTGGAAGAATGAAGCTTGAAGAAAAATGTCTTTGCATTTGGCGGGATACACATGCTCATTACGCGTTTTAAAACATTGCTTTTCTGGTGGCCTAAGTAAGGCTGGCGATAAACAGGCACCGGGAATAGACTTTCAATAAGAGTGTTCGTCATAGTTTTCCTTGACATGCTGAACAGATATTCCAAGGAAAACCGCGCGGTAAGAAAGTTAAATGACTCCACGACCTCTTTGAGAAATCCCCATGGAGGCTTCGTATTGACCTCGCCCGTACATACAAGCAAAAAAGGCAAATGGAAACTTATGCGCTGCTGAAGTACAGTCAGTAAAAGTGGGTGATCAACCAATTTGTAGAAGAAAAAACGAGACACAAGTTGGTGCACAAACAAATGCATGAGCCCAACACCCCCTGCCTTTAAAGGAAGAAACAAGTTGTCCCTGCGCATAGGTTCCCATTGAGAGCCCCACACAAATGTTGCAAAAACTCTATGCAGGGCCTGAACCTTTGCTCGCGCACAGTGAAGCACTTGGAGCACATAAAGGAGCTTTGTGGCAAGGAAGACGTTACACACTCTTGCACGTGCAAACACAGAGAGGTCTCGCCCATTCCATGCCTGCGATGCGCGCTTAACTTGCGTGAGCGCTGATGACCAATGAGGCCCTGTGTTCCGTATTTGATGTAACGGCACGCCGAGGTACTGAAGTGGGGCGCTATCCCAAATAATACCAGCGAATGTAGATGGTTTCGTTCCCCATTGTCCGATCCTTATATCTTTATATCCTTATATCCTTTATATCCTTATATCTTTATATCTTTATATCTTTATATCCTTATATCTTTATATCTTTATATCTTTATATCTTTATATCCTTATATCTTTATATCCTTATATCTTTAACGCATTCAAACTACGTCGTCAGCGGCCCATTCCATGCCTGCGATGCGCGCTTAACTTGCGTGAGCGCTGATGACCAATGAGGCCCTGTGTTCCGTATTTGATGTAACGGCACGCCGAGGTACTGAAGTGGGGCGCTATCCCAAATAATACCAGCGAATGTAGATGGTTTCGTTCCCCATTGTCCGATCCTTATATCTTTATATCCTTATATCCTTTATATCCTTATATATTTATATCTTTATATCTTTATATCTTTATATCTTTATATCCTTATATCTTTATATCTTTATATCTTTATATCTTTATATCTTTATATCTTTATATCCTTATATCTTTATATCCTTATATCTTTAACGCATTCAAACTACGTCGTCAGCGGCGTGCGTTGGCGACTCAGCGGCGTTATAGCGGCTTGATAACTGCGTGGTGTACACGTGATACTACAAACCCAATGGAAGAGATGGAAGAGAAGGCGGCGAGGCGGTGGGCTGCGGGGGCCGATCGCAAGCGCCGCAAGCGGGCCGACAACCGTGCATTCGCACTTTCACATTCTCCCCCTCGGGGAAATGCGGGGGAATTTTTTTATTTATTTATTTATTTTGTGGCGGCGCCCCAGCAGCTTGCGTCGTCTGCTGCCGCAAACGGGCACGCTCAAGGAACGATGACGCTGGGGCTGAGCCACGAGTGGCGAGTGCTGACCACGCGCTTGCGGTGCGCGCTGGGCACGTGCGTGGAATAAAGCGGGGACCCCAGTTTGGGTCGACGGCGCTGTAGCGTGCAGACGTGTGTCTTCTCATCTCTCTGTCGCCGTCGCGACATTGGTGACCCGGACGTTGCAGCGGAGCCACGTATTCAGAATGGACCCTCCCCGCGACTACAGCGGTCCTTCTGTGTCCTCCGCTGCCTCTTCACCTGGCATCTCCGCCGTCGCTTGCCGTTTGCCCCCCTTCAGCGCTAAGCACCCCGGCGTGTGGTTCCTTCAAGCCGAGGCAAGTTTCCGAGTGAGTCACATCACGTCGCAAGAGACCCGCTTCAACCATCTACAACAGTCACTGCCTATCGAGATCGCGGTTGAGGTTCGTGACATCCTTGCCAACCCGCCTACCACGAAGAAGAAGAAGAAGAAGAAGAAGAAGAAGACTTTATTTTTCAGCAGACGTTGTTACAATCCCTGCTGAAGGGGCAGGAGCTAAAGGCATTGAGTGCCTGACGAGGGCTCCTGACCCTCTGGAGTCCACAACAGAGGAGTTCACAGTAGAGGACATGTTCAAATCAAATATGCGTGCTTAGCAATAAGATACCTTAAGATACCTTAGCAATAAGAAACCTTACGACACGTTGAAGGCTGCCATCTTGAGCCGCACGAGCCCTTCGGAACGGCAGCGTTTCCAGGGGCTGCTTTCTGCAGAGGAGTTGGGTGACCGTCGACCTTCGCAGCTCCCTCACGAACTGCAAACCCTGCTCGGCGACGCACCTTCTGCCACGGACTCCCGTTTGTTGAAGGAACTTTTCCTGCGACGGCTCCCCTCTTCTGTGCAGATGATCCTCGCGACTGCTTCTGACCTTCCCTTATCCGCGTTGGCCGCGCATGCTGACAAGATAATGGAAGTCGCCACGTTGCATCCGCCTTTGTCCACGGTGGCATCCGCTCAATCTTCCGACCATACCACCGTGGCGGCGCCTGCTACTCCTTTGCCCTCACCGCTATCCGACGACCTCGCCGCTCTCCGAGAGCGCATGCAAAACTTGGAGGAGCTTGTCGCCTCGGCTGGTTACAGCTCGCCGCCGCCTCGCAACCCTCGAGCTCGCCGGTTTTGCCCTTCTCGCCGTACCCCGTCTCCGCAAGTATTTCGCCAGGAAGGCACAACGCACCAGCCACCTCAACACCCTGATTCATTGTGCTGGTACCACCACCCGTCCTTGCGGCTGGCCGGGAAACGGGACGAGGGATCGTTAGCGGCGGCGACCGATTCCCAAGCCAGCGACAGTCGCCTCTTCTACATCACAGATGCAACCAGTGGTCAACGTTTCCTAGTTGACACTGGTGCTGAAGTGAGTGTGCTCCCCGCTAATTCCTGTGACCGCACTCAAGCACCACTGTGCCATCTCCAAGCTATTAACAAGTCCAGCATCCCGTGTACCGAAAAAAATCCCTGATGCTAAACATCGGCCTACGCCGTGCGTTCCGCTGGATTTTCCTCGTGGCCAATGTGAGTCACGCCATTCTAGGAGCCGATTTCCTTTCGCACTTCGGCCTCCTGGTTGACATGGCCCGAAAAAGAATCCTGGACGCCACAACCGGCCTTTCTGTCATCGGCAAATCGCCTCCAGTCCATCCGTTCGCATTTACGCTTCTTTGCGACTTACCTTCTCCGTACCGGGAATTGCTGAACGAGTTTCCTTCCCTGACTGCCCCTCCAGACTGGACAAAGCCAGTGAAGCATGACGTCGTTCATCAGATCATCACCACCGGTCCACCTACGCACGCCGTGGCGCGTCGACTGGCTCCAGAGAAACATAAAATCGCGGAACAGGAATTTCACCACATGGTTGAAATCGGCATTGCTCGCCCGTCATCGAGCAACTGGTCCTCGTCATTACACATGGTCCCGAAGAAATAAGGAGACTGGCGACCCTGTGGTGATTACCGCTCCTTGAATGTGGCCACTGTACCCGACAGGTACCCCCTACCTAATATACAGGACTTCACCAATAACCTCAGTGGATATACCATCTTTTCAAAGCTTGACCTCCAAAAAGCCTACCACCAAATCCCCGTAGCCCCGGATGACGTCAAGAAAACTGCCATCATTACACCGTTTGGCCTCTTCGAATTCACTCGGATGCCTTTCGGGTTACGCAACGCCGCTCAGACTTTTCAGCGCTTCATAGACGTCGTCCTCCGTGGTCTGCCTTTTGTTTTCGCATACATAGATGACGTTCTTGTCAGTTCATCGCTATCTGAGCACCTGCACCATCTGCGGATAGTTTTCGAATGCCTAGCAGAGCATGGCCTCAACCTTAATAGCAAAAAGTGTGCGTTCGGGTTGCCGTCGTTGGAGTTTCTCGGTCATTTCGTTGACTGCAATGGAATTCGCCCTCTGCCAGACAAAGTGAAGGCCATAATCGACTTTCCCCGACCTGAGTCCTTGCGCCAACTGCGCCGTTTCCTAGGGCTGGTGAATTATTACCGATGGTTCCTCCCGGACTGTGCGGCCATTGTTCAACCTCTCGAAAGTTTCCTTCAAACTTCCAAGTCTCCCGAGTGCAGTCTTGAATGGTCTGAAGCTGCTGATCGCGCATTCACTACCACCAAGAAGCGCCTGGCCTCTTCTACCCTCCTCGTGCACCCGCGCCACAACACTCCCACAAGCCTGATGGTAGATGCTTCCCACTGTGCGATTGGAGGTGTACTTCAGCAGCACATCCGCGGCAGCTGGCACCCGCTCGGTTTCTTTTCGAAGAAGCTTTCTCCCACTGAGCAACGGTACAGCACTTTCGGACGGGAACTCCTGGCGGCATACCTCGCTGTGAAGCATTTCCGCTTTTTCCTCGAAGGCCGCAGCTTCGTGATCTTCACCGATCACAAGCCTCTTACGAACGCCTTCAAGTCATCGAAGACTACATATTCTCCCCGAGAGACGCGACATTTGGCTTATCTTGCAGAGTTTACGACGGACATTGGGCATGTCAAGGGAGTTAACAACATTCCAGCCGACGCCCTTAGCCGTATTTCCGCCATACAGCGCCCCAGTTTCAGTTCTCAGAAGTTGGCCCAAGCCCAAAGCGATGACGAGGAGCTCCGAACTCTACGTTCTTCAAACAGCTCCTCTCTGCAACTCGAGGACATTCTATGCCCTGATTCGGGAATCAGCATCGTTTGCGACATTGACCCGGTCTCAGGCCGCAGACGGCCGTACCTTCCTGCGTCTCTCAGGCGCATTGCCTTCAACTCTATTCACCGTCTTTCTCATCCTGGAGTTCGTGCCTCACGGCGTTTGATTGCCGAGAGATACGTCTGGCCGGGCATGAATTCTGACGTACGCGCCTGGGCCCGTTCCTGCCTCGCCTGCCAACAGTGCAAGGTCTCTCGGCATGCCACGTCGCCTCTGGCTACTTTCCCACTACCGGACTCAAGGTTCTCCACAATTCACGTGGACCTTGTTGGCCCACTACCACCATCTAAGGGCTGCCGCTACATCTTGACACTGATCGACCGTTTTACCCGCTGGCCGGAGGCTTCTCCAATCGACGATATTACGGCTGAGACTGTTGCTTCCACGCTTATGTCGACGTGGATCGCCCGTTTTGGCGTGCCGTCGGAGATTATCACAGACCGTGGCCGCCAATTTGAGTCCACACTCTTTCGCCACTTGACATGCCTACTCGGTGTTACCTAAAAACAACGGCGTATCATCCTCAAGCCAACGGCATGGTCGAGAGGTTTCATAGTCAGCTCAAGGCCTCGCTGATGGCTCGCGAATCACCTGAGCAGTGGGCAGTTCACCTTCCTCTTGTGCTGCTAGGATTACGCGCTGTCATCAAAGATGATCTTGGTTGTGCCGCATCCCAAATGGTCTACGGCACGTCTTTGCGATTCAAGATAACCCTTCCTCGATTCAAGATAAAGCCTCAAGATAACCCTTCCTCTCCTGGCCCATCCTACGTAACGGATTTAACCCGGTTTTTCTGCTATATCCGTCCCCAACCGCCACGGCTGTGTTCCACAAAACCCACTTTTATTCACCCAAGTCTTTCTGTCAGCCAATACGTTTTCATCCGTGTCGACAGTGCCCGCCGGCCACTTCAACCGCCCTACACCGGCCCTCATCTCGTCATTTCACGCGGGGAAAAGAAGTTTACAGTTCGCGTTAACGGCCGCGACACTGTCGTTTCCATCGATCGCCTCAAGCCCGCTTTCACCGAGGCTGAACCGCCTGCCTTCGACACCACCATCCACCACTCCACCCTGAACACCACCACCCTCCCCTCCGTTCGCAGCCCCACCCGCGAACATCCCAGCGCAAAGACTGTCCGTTTTGCCGACACTCCGTCTGAAGAAGGGGGGGGGGCTATGTGGCGGCACCCCAGCAGCTTGCGTCGTCTGCTGCCGCAAACGGGCACGCTCCAGGAACGATGACGCTGGGGCTGAGCCACGAGTGGCGAGTGCTGCTTAGCGCTTGCGGTGCGCGCTGGGCACGAGCGTGGAATAAAGCGGGGACCCCAGTTTGGGTCCAAGGCGCTGTATAGAGAGAGAAATAACATTTATTTGGTATCCGGCATGTGGGAAGTCTCCGGCCACGCAGGGCGCGGTTGATCCCTGCCTTTGAACTATGGCTAATACGCCCTATAGTTCCGGGCTTAGACCCCGAGGATTGTGGCTCCGGCTAGGCGTCAGGTACTCGGGCTCCTCTACTCCCGTTTACCGGGGCAGAGGTTCCCTTTCTCGTCTGCTTCGCTAGAGCCTCCTCGAGCCGCTGGATGGCCCTGCGTTGTGTTGTTGGATCTTCGGAACGTAACCACGCTCCCACTTCTTCGGGGTATGTCGCATCCAGGCACTGCGCATCCCCTGCGTTCACAGCACTGTCACACTCCCCCCACATGATGTGCTTGAGGGCTCTCTGTCGCCGTCGCGACAATTTATTTATTTATTTATTTATTTATAGCTTTGTTAACGGGACAGACAACTGATTGTCGTGGAGTACACGAGTTCTATCCCAAATGAAAGCGCATCACTTGAAACACCTTGAACCGAAATTGTTTTCTTGCTAGGACGGCAGAACGTTTGAAAGTGGAATTTTTACATCTAGCACCCTCACGCGTGTTGCCAAAATGAACGCTGGCAACCATGACAGTGGGCCTGGCGACAACGTTTTTTAAACCTTTTACCGGTGCGTGAGACCAAAAGAGGAAATAGAAACTTGTCCCCACCAAAAGCAACAACAAAATGCCGTCTTTGGCACTTTCTATGTGGTTTTTAATCACGCATTGAAACCGGTAGAGTTGTTTGCATACATATTGTTGTCTCATGTTTAGACAGTATACGTGGCGCACCTCTCAGCTTTCAAAAAGGCCAGAGCAAAGTTAAAACAATTTGTCAGTTTATTCATAAATCATTTGTGGTCAGTCCACACTATGACACTGGTCCTCGTATGAGATAGAGGACATGGACGCTACAGAAATCTGTTGTCGGTCCCTTTTTAGCTTTGTTCACCTTTTGTCCGTTGTTTCGGCATCCTTTCGGTTCTTCTGGACTACTCTTGCTTCAACTCTATGTTCCAAAGCTTTCGTATCGAAACAAGCGCACTCTTCTGGCAGAGCTGCAGTTTCTTGCATATACATTAGAGAAGAATAACAACTGGTGCCTTTAAAATGATTTTTCACATGGTTACCGTTGAAGGCATTAAACAGTTTTGCGGCACTATTGGGCAAAAGCTATGGTAGCGCAGTATGTATCGTGAATACTCTCTAGAAAATTACCACAGGTGGGCCGCCACGGCGTTTCTCAACGAACAATGGTGTATCCAAATGAGATAGAGAGAGAGAGAGAGAGAACAAACCTGTAATAGCCGAAATGGTGGTCGAATGACGAGTTTTTTTCTCGAAATGAGTCACATCCACCCAAACAGAATTTCAAACAAACTGCAAAACTTCGTTGCGGGACCTAACTGCGAGGCCATAAGTAATTGAGAAATCATTGGGAAATAAACGGTTGTTAATTTTTAAATAATTACTCACTAATACCAAAAATTCGTGCAAGTAATCCTTTAATGGAGCACGGACACCAATTTTCGGTGTTATTATTATTACACAATTCGCTCCATTTGCTCAACACAATACCCTCGCTGAAATATGAGTTGCTTGCGGCGCGTGAAACATGGCTCAATTTGATCTTATTATTTGACCTCAATTTGTCCTCATTTGGGTCCAAATTTGATCTCAACAGCACGCGGAGCGGCGCGCAGCAAATGGACACCGGCGTGACATCACCCGGTGGTAGGAAAAATAATGTGGTTGTTACCTCTTCCATAGGAACCGGAAAAACACGTAAGCTTAATTTGCCTTCACAGGAGAAGTTGAATGTTTATTGTGCACCGATATGAACATGAACCCCGCTATTTATATTTCGTCGGTATGTAACCGTTTTAAGCATCAACGTTAGACACTGTATTGCAGACGCCGGAGCATTGCGTAAATCTGACTGGATCTACAGACGCTCGCAAACCGTCGGTGTGCACGAAACCACACGGATTGCCAGCGAATCGTTTGGTGAACACGGTCCGCTGCAGCGAAAGGAGCAGTGGAGCGTGTCTCGAGTGTGACATCCGCAAGTCGGCTTTTCCGCAGCTTACGCTGCGCGTCCCCCGTACACGTAGGCGCTGGCACCGAGGCGCCAACTGTTGGCGCTCATTAGCGTCATGATGCACTGCTGCGATTCGCCTCTCCTAGATGGCAGCACCATCTGAAAGAAAGGATATAAGGGGCGTTTGTCGTAATTGATCTGCTTGAGCACAGCGAGGAGTTCTCAATTCTTCGCTCCAGCGGCTTGGGCTGCCCAACCAGCGCCTGGAAGACCTCCTCTTTTCGGGGGGCCCTGACGGCACCCGCCGCGACGTATTCCACCACCTCCTGGGCTAGGTTGAGGCCGCCGGACTGATCAAGCGGCTGTAGATGGCAGACTGCTGTCCGCGCCGTTGCTGCTTCTGCTGCTTCGCTTAGTTTTGCTTAGAGGGACCACTTTTTCACTTTATACCTATCCCACCTATTTTACCACCCCTTTCTCCTCTCTAATCTTACATCCCCCTTCATGCCCCTCCCCCCGCATTGGGTTGTATGCAGGTGAGCCCCCAGATGGGCTCAATAGTATCCCCAGTGCATTTCCTTCTTTTTCCTTACCGAACAACTTAGCAGTAGTAGTAGTCGTCGTATTCACGCGTCTGTTCATAGCGCAGTCGGGAGCGTGTTTTGTACCTCCCTTTGCGGCGAAAGAGTTCGTGGCTCGAATCCCGGCACAGCCGCGTCAATCGTAGTTTCTCTGGTGATGGCCTTTCCGTGACGGATATGAATGACGTCAGTTAGATCAAGGTGTACCCCGGCATAGAAAACTTTAGTGTTAAAAAAAGTGACGTGCCCGTGTGCCTCCAATGCTCGCCATAACTCGTGACGTCCCTTCACACGCGCGGCGCACGAGCGCCAGCTAGGCGCTGTCAAGTTCAACTGATGCCCGTACCCAAAGTTACACGCATAACTGCTGCCCAGACAGGCCCTCCTGCTGAAAAATAAAGTTCCATAACAATCAGCTGCTAATATAGCCCAAAATCACAAAACAAGTCGCCATCAGGACTTTTATTGAAAGGGGTCATCATATATCTGCCGGAGTGGTAGGCCTACCGCCATCAGGGAGCTCAGCCGCAGAGCTCCGGCGGCGGAGCGGTCGAAACACGCCTCCACCTGCCTCCGCGCTACTTTGACGTCTGCACAAAACGGTGACGTCGTACCGTGCTTGTGTGTCACCCGCCAACCGTGCTGAAAGCGCGGGAAACTAAAATGGACGATTTTCAACCGGTTCATTTTGATTAAACATCTCGCGCTCAAGCATTTATATTGCTGTTTAGGATTCGCCAGGCCATTAGGCATAGATAAAAGCAATGAAAAAAGAACATAACATTTCGGTTTCAGTAGTCTCTCAATTAATTCATCTCGCCTGACAGTCCGAGCTGTCAGGCGGGAACTCACTAATAGGTTGCCGTGTTGGTTGTATGTCCTCAAACTAAAAGCACATTCCCATCCAGAAAATGAACATGGCTCATTTTTATCCCTGCTACTACAGGATCTGGCTCATTTTCTATCCGAAATAATATGTGCGTACACGTTCGCCGCGGGTTATCTGACCCATTTTGCTGCACCTTGTTTTCTAAGGAAACGTTGTCGAGTTTTCTCGGCACTACAGCTTTACGTGATTTAGTTTCGCTTTCTGGATTTGGCCTATTTCGAAATAAAAACTTCCAATGGGCGAATTTGGAGTACGACGAGGGTCAAGATGGGATTGTAGTAAAAAGTAGAATCTGCGCTGCGGTAACAGCACACATGCGCGTAAATGGGTTGTGGTTCCAGTGCAGGATCTACTTTTGGCTCTAATCGTATGCTGGGCCTCTTCGGTATGCAAATTCACACATTTTTTCGCGTTGATTGACCGTTCTGGGGCCCTGTGGTGAAGCCAACGTGCGACGTTTGCTTGGGTGTAGTATGTATGGTGCGGCGGATGTTGCATGATGAGTTATTTCGTAACCTTTTGATTGCGAAAGCGATATTTGCCTTGTCCTGCAAATTTTGCTGAGCGTGAGAGTTTTACCATGTGGTGATACCACGTGACTCGCCTCCGCGGCTACTGTCGCCGCTGCTCGAATGCCGCACCTCTTCCCGTCTTTATGCCGCCGCGGTATGAGGGGTGAGGTATGAAAGAGGCCGCGAGTGCAGAGGCGTAGTAGTAGTTCAACATTTATTGAAACGGGACACCGCTTGTCTAAACAGGTGAAGGGGGGAGAGTAGTAAAACCACCAGTGCAGTAGTACAGTTCTTGGATTTCACTGCGTAACTTCTTGTTCAGAACTGGTGGGCCAGGCAAAATAGTCCATCGTGAAAAGGACCGGTGAGGTCGCCGCTCAGACAACTCGTGCCAAACCGATCTATAGAGAATAAAGTGCTATTTGCCGGATTAATTCTGTGTCAAGTTGTTGGGGATCAGGGTGCAGTTTTGGTGCCCTGAATGTTCGGTGTTGGGCAAAATTAGGACTCCAGAGGTATAAGAAGGACCGAAGAGACCGGCTGGAAAAGAGAACTCCAGCAGGATATTTGAGCGCTTTACCATCACTACCGCGCTCCACGAATATCTTTGTCAACAAATTTCTCACCTACGCAGCCTACACACCTAAAATGCATCTTAAATGGTACACTCCCTATTTGCCCCCAAGATGCCCATGTTGTCACACAAGCAAGCACCTTAGCAAAGAGGACTGCCAATGCAGCCCCTGCGGGAAGGGAGCGAGGACGCTCGTCTATCTGTGCCGAAGTTGGGTTGTCCGCGTGGTCCCACTGGCGAAAGCGGTAAGCTGCGTCGGGCCATACTGCAGACGTCGCTCAGCTTGCTAATTGTTTAAAGCGGAAACGTGAGCACGAGGACACAAAGCGGCAGGCGGAAACGAGTGAATTACGCGAACTTCGGCGAGCTAAGCGTAGGCACAAGTAAGTATGCAGAAAGGCGACAGCGATGACCTTTAGAAGCGGCAATGGACGCCTCGCCTTCGACTTCGACAGCGGCTTCAGAAACTGACGAAACGATAGAAGTGAGTGATAGCAGTGCTGAACGTCAGACTAGCCACATCGTTCGGTTGGCAGACTGTGCTTCGACTGCCTGCGCTTGCATAACGGGCCTAGCCGAGCTAAGGAAAAGCCTTTTTTTTTAGTTATTGCTAAACGCGTAGCAAATCTGTTTGCAGCAGCAAGAAAGGAATTGAATGTCAGTAATATCACATGCAAGAACATGTGTCCCCAAACCGTGGTCGTCTTTCCCTCTAGCTTCTTGTAAAATAGGCGGTTCTCAACCGATTGTGCAACTACGCACCCACTCGCCGACTTTCAACCCCCAACTCTAGCAAGTTTGGTTTTACTGGCAACCAAATCCACATTTAGAGAGAGGGAGAAGCTCGGATATTCATATTTGCTGCCGCATCATGTCTCCGGATAATTGGCGCAGGCGCTTGGAAAAGCAATGAAGCAGCCTCGTACGCCGGACGTGTTATGTCCAACCGTCGTTTAAAGGGACACTGAAGTGAATTTGTCAAGCTCCCGTTTTTGCTTGCACTGCGTAGACTGGCTCAAATTAGCAAACTTTTCATCGTTTATCCGGTTGACAAATCGGTAATTATTTTACAAAGCGCGAAATAAGAAAAACTACCATGCGCGGTTTGCGGCGGCCGCACCAACTAAGGCTGTGACGTTCAGAGGAGGGGCGCCGTGATTGGACGATGCCCAAGGTTAGCAATCACACAAGTTTCGGTTTCGGTTTCGGTTCTGTAAAACATAACCAATGGCTTTGTTGGATGGGCATTCTCAATATCTCAGTAATCATCGTACCGCGCTTCTGCCATGTTGTCGGCTGTAAAATGCACAAGATAAGCCTCCCAGGACGGCTTGTAGTCGTAGCATTCACTAGCCGAGACCTACGCTGTGCATGAACGCCCTCCGCGTACCCGCAGACGCCCAAATGTCATGCGCTTTTCCCCCATATTTGGAGCTTGCCTCCATCATGCCTGTATCGTAAAAAGCGTGTTCGCACCAGGCCAAGGGTCTGTTCATTCTGGCCTGTGACCACTGCCTGCAAGCAGTCGGTGCTTATGGCAACAGCACGCCAACGAGAACTCGCTAGCGCGCCAGTGCCAGCCTGCGCGCGTTTTGTGAACTAGTTCGTGTAGCCATGAACGGTGCGGCGCCAAAAAAGGTGAACTCAATATAGAAAACATCGGCCGAAAACAAAAAAGTTAACTTACAAAAAAAAAAAAAGCACGTACCCGCGGGGATTCGAACTCGTGACTCGCAAAACATTTACGGTGATTTCCTAGCGCCCCAGACTGCTAGGCTACGGAGCGGGACGCGAAAGCCTTGCTAATATAGGGTATATATTGTACAACCGGTTTACACTTTTATTTAGTTTTGGCATTTCAAGCCGCTTAGGTGACTATTTGTTGTACTGCGATCGTGCAGTAAGCGTCGCCCGAGTTTCCACAGTAGCCCACGTCTAGCAATTGCATTTCGTAGGCGGAAAAGCGTTCGCAGATGCGTAGTCGTGCTGCTGACCGCTGTGCTTGTTCGCCCAGCGCAAAAAAGTGCTTCCCGCGCCCAAGTTTTACGCTGTACGGTAAAAATATCAGTTGATTTTATTTGCTTAGAACCTATATTGACTTCGCTGACTCTTCTCCCGCCTTCAAGAGGCCTTATATTTTCCTACTGGCGTACCAGTCAGCGAAGCGTCACATGTGCAGCGCTTGTGTGAAGCGACCTTGACTTGGAGCTAGATACAGTGTACAAACAAACCAAGTAAAGAAAGGCACATTCTTCCATTCACAAACGTGTCCTGGCTTCGTTTCAACTAAGCGAACGAATTGCGACCAAGCAATTTTTTTTTAACCTCCTTGATTGCGACGACCCGCCGGCGGCCGGCGGACGAAACGCTGGGCCGACTGACTCTGTCGGCCGGGGAGCCGTGCAGTAGCGCAGCCGTGGCGCAGCCAATTGCCAGCTCTTCCCCTCCTGACGTCTCACGAAAACGCCACAGAAAATGGGCGAGCGTAAAGAGAGGAGGACAGCGTTTTCGAATTAGTTTTTCTACTAAATAAAATCGCGTAAACGCGCCTAGAGTGGTCGAAACATGGCCTGGGGACTCCGGACTACAATTTGCGCTAGTAATCCCGCAATGTTTACATATCACTTCAGTGTCCCTTTATTAGAGCAGAAAGAGAGAAGCCGGAAGTAGTTTTTCCTTACAGGCTTTCGATACGCCGCTCTTCCTTACAGTTCTTCCGATACGCATTACGCTACCCCTTCAAAACTTTCATGCTATTTTGAATTACGGATGCTGAACACTCGGCGTGAAAACAGAGGCGTGAAACTGGCTCTTTGATTAGTGAATCTGAATTAAATGGTCAGCGGGTAGTACCAGACAAAGGGACCAATGAGTGGCTGAAAAAGGTGGAAGCTTGAGGGAAGGGGGAAGCTTTGAATCCAACAGGGATAGAGAAATGAGGCACTCTGGAGGGAGAGGACTATTACCTCCTAGACAGCTTTAAGGCCTGCGCGTCACATGACTTGACGTCAGCCATGTCACTACTGCCAGGCCCAGGCGAGGCGTCGGTTGAGGCTCTTCCTTGCTTTCTGCCCGGCAGTCTCGGCGTAGCCGCGCTCAGGGCTTCAACGAAGGTTTTCTTTGTTCTTTTTTTTTGCGGCGCCCAGGAAGTCCCGGATAAAACTAATGCATTATGGTTGGGATGCGGAAAAGTGAAAAATCAAAAATAGAAACTAATGAGAAAGCGTGAGAAATACGCGCCGTTCCGTTCGCTGCAGGTAAGCACAGAATTTTGTGAGTGCAAATGCAAAATGCGGAAAATAATTCACAAAACGTACAAGAAAGTATTTCTGACAATCATGAACAACGAACTAGAACCACGATTGGATTGGAAGGTTGACTGGAAGGTTCAGCCTCAGGAAGTTCCGTATGATTGACCGCAATGCGGAGCAATCTCGGGCATGAAATCATTTTACGCTAGCAATGTGCGCTTGTGCATAGTATCTATGCCGTTCAACCACCACCACCGGACTGGTTACACCTCCTCCAAGCGTGTGTGTGTGTCTACCTGAACTCTAAATATTATACTCAGGTTAACCTATGGCTGCTTTGTACTAGTACGGCTGCTTTGTATTAGTGGCTGCCGTGGTATTCTAGATGACCTGGGAGTTTATATATTTGAGTGGTAGTTTTTCGTGTAATAAAGAACAGAAGAGAAAAAGTAGCCTAGACGTAGAAGCGTGGGTTTTGGAATGGACCCCCCGGGTTCGAGCCCCACCAATGCAATTTTTTTCATGACCCGTGATTTGTTTTTATCGTAAAATATTTGATTATATCAATCGAGCGCATTCTTTTCACAAATAAAAGTTCTTTGGTACCTTGTACATCAGTTTAGAGGGGGAGCGTGACATACCAACACGTTTAGGTGGCGTTTTTAATCGCTGCGGAAATATCATGCTTCTACCTATCTTGGACGGAAAATCGCTGTTCGCTCACTGGCTCAACGGCATTCACCTTCGGGAATTGGGGCCATCTTTTGACAGCTCTTGAGGGAGAAGGTGAAGGAGGAATGGTGAGGGTAAGGTATTGTAAGGCTCCAACGTTTGTACAGCCATCCTGAAATGAAAATTCTCTCAATCATTATTAAGTAAACCATGCAAAAAAAAAAACATCGCTACTGACTTAAGTTACATGCCTCTGCTTCCATAGCAAGCACATTTGGAGTTGACTGCTGTTAGAAATTCCAAGGTTTAAAGCGATTGAAAAAAATAATTGGCGCACTTAGCACTAGTGGTGCAAGGCTGGAGAAACAGCAGCCCTGGGTGTCGACCTAGCTTATCCCCACACTAACGGCGGATTCCAGGAGAGATGGAGCAGCCGTAACGCCGCCATGCAAGCCCGGGTTGGACGCCACTGTAAAGCAAAGACCACTAAAGTATGTACAGTATTTTATTCGGTAGCAATTGTCGTCATGCCTTCCTTCGTCGTCTTCCGAAGGTACAGCCCCGCAGGGCAAATCCTCTTGTGGTGCGTCCTCGCCTCGGCCGACCTCCACTTCTTCGTCATCTGGTCCGGTAGCCGTCTCAACGTGTGCATTGTGAAGGGATGGCTTGACAGATTCGTCGTAATTGTCTTCGCGCGGCGGACCGGTGGCGCGCCGGTCTGCACACGACAACGACGACGAAGGCAGAAGCTCCTAATGTGGCGTATACCCACGCGCAAGCCTGGACGACGCCAAGCGGTCGCGGCGAGGCACACGCTCACGTGCGCTTGGGGTTTTCTGTCTCCGCCGGGCGGATTTGTGTCGGCATAAACAGCTCTGCTGTTAAGTATATAGACAAATAAGCTGTTTTTCTCGTTTTAGAATATAAAACACCTGTCGCGTGCGTTCATACAAGGGAGTCAGCTATTGATGGGCTACGGTGAGCCGTTGAAAGGGCGCGTAATTGCTCTCCCAATCCCCTAAATGTTTTGTGCCCTAGAGACCTGGTTTTTCCTATCAACACCGCTGCTGGTGACAACCAACCTAAATATGATGCTGCACTGCAGGAGAGAGAATTGGTGGGTGTTGTGTACGAATTACGCGAATGAGAGCGCAGCCTCTCAGCTGATCCTGTGTCGGCGATATGAAGGAAAAAAGAACGCTGGTGATATTTTTACCAAACTGCGCGATTTTATGTGCAGAAACCAGCTGTCGAACTTTAAAAGATGGCCCCGTATCAGTTCACTTCGCTGCAAATTCCATAGAAATACGATAGTGCTCTGGCGCCCCTTCCCCTCCTGCCCACCTTCCACGCTCTTTCCCGCCCGTCTCACTCCTTCCACGAAAAAAACGATGGTTTGCTCAAGTTATTTAAATTTTCCCGCTTTCCGTTTCTCGCATGCCATCTACTGGAACATTTCGTTACTGTTTGACTTCTTGATTGATTGTGGGGTTTAACGCGCCGACGCAACGCAGGCGATGAGGCGCGCCGTAGTGGAGGGCTCCGGATTAATTTTGACCACCTGGGGATCTTTATCGTGCGCCGAAATCTCGTACACACGGGCGTTTTTGCTTTTCGCCTCCATCAGACTGTTTGACTTCTTGGAATACCGCCACAAGTCTAGGTTCGGGCGCGAGGACGTTTCGTAGTTTTGAGTCAAAACGTCGTTTGGTCCGCGCATTTTTTATTTGCTGTCATTAAAATCTAGCCCACAACTATTTTCAATAAATCGAATGCTGTGAGTACCGCTGATGTAATAATGCTTTGCCTCGGAAATGCCTAATGATTTCTTTTTGCTTGAACGGGTCCGCAAGTATAAACTGTTTCCAAATTTTTTGGGTTCTATACGTTTTGCCTACATAAACGTCTGTTTCAAGGTTTAATTTGAATTTTTGTCCAGGTGGTGGAATCCAGGGAAAGCCAGACAGACCAGCATCTTCGCTTTTAATAGTCCAAGAGAGACTATCCTGTTTAATAAAAAAAGCAACTTCCCTTATGACCAATTCCCGACATTCGCGCATTGGTCGGTAGGCTTACTCACGAGTGCACCCACACACACCCCAATCACCACTCATGAGTGAGTGGTGAGTGAGACTCGTCATCGTTTTGGACTGGCGAGTGTGAGTGGAAGTGAGTGCAAGCCCCACGTGCACTGAGCCCCGCTCACCACTCGCGAGTGCACTCGCGCTACTCGCGCCATTTGCTGGGCGTGCCTCGGTGGGCGCCAATATTGCGCTTGTACTCGCTGTTCGCTATTCGTCGCAGGAGCCGCTCGATGTGATGGTTGTTAATGGCGGGATTGCCTTTAGTTTCGGGAATATGTCGTCACTGTGCTCCCGCTATGGGGCACCGTAGAATTAATTCTCTGGTGGCGTGTTTATTTAGGAATATGATTTGGATGGCCTTCTGACGCAGGGATGCACTGATACTGTTTGGTTTCATGACTAAGGGAGTGCCTGCTGTACACACTCGCGTGCGAGGGGAGAGGACGAGTAGTGAGCGCAAGAGCGAACGAGTGCTAGTAGTTACGCCGAATGGTGAGCGCGAGGGAGTGCGAGTGGTGACGGCAATAGTTGAGCACGAGCGCAAGTGAATGCGAGTGGTCACGGCGAGCGTAGCGAGCGTCACGGTGATGGGGCGTCACGGCGAAGGGGCGTAGTGAGTTTAAGTGCGAGTGAGTGCGAGTGGTGAGGGCGACTGGTGAGCGTGTGTGTGAGTGAGTGCGTCTGGAAAAGTATATTTTTCTGTGTGTCTATGAGTGAGTGGTGCCCAGTTTTGCTGAGGTATGGATCCGGGTCGTCACTCGAGAGTGTGCTCTCTCCAGAGATTCACCCTAGCATTCTAGAACGTGGGTGCGCAGGTGATCCCGGTCCTCTAATGCACTATTTAGAAGCGAATGTGAGATAAGGTGGGAAAGGACTTGTTTTACCTGTTTCGTCTTTCCTTCACTACTTTTGCGTTCAGCCAAGGGTATGGATAGTTATAGGTAGCGTGGCATGCTACGACATTTCCAATCATCAACGGGTTTAAAGCTATTTATACCCATCTCCTCCTTTGAAATGATTTCTCTGTGTTTCAAGGTGAAACGAGAGGGATCTCCAAAACATTCCAAAACACATTTTTTTTTATCAGGGTGGGGAGTCGGCTAGCTTTTAAGGCGACAACCAAACACAGTTCTGATGCGAACATGTAAAATTATAAAACACCCGTATATAAGGACGCAAATGAGATTTTTTCCCGTTCCCAAGAAAACAGTGATCAAGGCTTTTGGAAAATGTCTTTCCGTTGTCGTGTTTTGGTTCGTACTTGCGTAAGTGAAGTGCCTGCAGCCTCGGTCCCCTCACACCCTGGTCGTTCGTGGTTGGGGAGTCGAGGGGAACTAACTCGGTCTTCAGTGGCGTGATTAGCGCGACCTGTGCCTCGGGCCCCGAGGCTGTGCGGGCCCAGTGCTCT
Organism: Haemaphysalis longicornis; assembly: GCF_048455015.1. Classification (NCBI taxonomy): domain Eukaryota; kingdom Metazoa; phylum Arthropoda; class Arachnida; order Ixodida; family Ixodidae; genus Haemaphysalis; species Haemaphysalis longicornis. Next base: position 26,706,867 of record NW_027526225.1, read on the forward strand.
AACACCATGACCGCGAACCAAGCCGCGGCCTAATGTCGTTACGGAGTGCGCACGGGCGTTTCCAGCGCACACGAGCGCCCACATTTCTCCCCGGCCATCTTTGCCAACCTTTCCTTCCCCTCCGAAAGTGCGGGCCACAGGCGATGTTTAACCTTGCGCCTCTGTACTGGCTTTCCCTGGGAAGCGTTGCTCAAATGCCTTTGTTTCCGCTTGCACTGCGCTCGAGGATTCCCGTCAGTTAGCGGCGTTAATGCGACGCTCGAGTCAGGTTTCGCACACGCATTGTACCCAAGAGGCTCACGGGCAGAGGCTCACAAGAATGAGCGGGGAAGTGGTTCGTTCATAATTTGCTCATTTAAAGATGAGACTGAAATAGTACTTACATGAGTCATGAAGGCAAAAAAATTGGAGAAGCTTGCACTGAGCGGCACAAGGCCTGAACCATAGCGAAGCTGGAGGATTTCCTTCTACGTAAGCTCTGACGGACACACCACCACGCCTCACATTAGGTTTTAAATTGTTTGTTCACATGTGCCGTCGTCGCCTTTTACTATGGTAGCAGTAGACATTATCATATCCATCTATATCGTCGTCTTATTCATACACGACTGGAGGGCACGGGTCGTTTTGTCTTCAGGCATTCACATTTCTCACAAAGTGGAGCGCGTCGGCGCGCTCTAGACCCCGCAGCAATCGGCTTCGCGAACTGGGCGTCTGTAGTGCGAGCTCTCCTGTGCTCCCAACTTGAGGTGCGGACGCACATGAACTGTTTTCTTGGTATTTTTGCGAGCGCCACGCGCACGCCTGGATGAGGCCTCGCGCTCCTCGTGAAGAGCGCTCTTATGCTCGCGGTAGACGTCGGGAAAAACCATGACCTAATTTATTGACAACGTCGCACACCGCACACATTAGGGCAAGCAACAACAGGTTCACTGTTAAAATACATCTGTGTTGAAGTTGAAAGAACAGGCTTCAAGAAACTCCCTTAGCTTCACTCCGTCCACGAAGGGCGTTTGTATGACCCAAAAAATAAAATGCAAGAACTATTGAGAAAATTTTCAAAGTTTGCCCTACCGTGGCCTAATATGCGCTGGGGTAACCTATTGTGGTCCAGGAATAAATACAGAGTTATGACAGTTCTAACTCTAGGTTCGCATTGAAGTGATGCGGTCAAACGGAACTGGAGGCCCGAACACGATTTCCACGTCGGTTTCTCGGCAGTGGTTTTGGTATGCGGCCGCCAATCGCACAAACCAGATCCTGTGACGTCATAGAACAATCCCGGCAAAACGACTGGTGAGTTGCCGCTGCTTGGCATGTCTTTTTTAGCATCTCGATTACTTTTTTGAAGCTTGCGATAAGATTGTTATTATTTTCATAGCAAGAAAGTACTTTTTCTCAAAGGGACCCTGCAACACTTCCGATAAAACGCTTTCACTCTTCCCTTCCCATCTGGAAGCACTGAAAAGCTACAGTTATCGACAGCGCGGAGCGGCACTGCGTGATTTGCTCGTCGCGGCAGATACACCTTCCGTTTCTGATTTGCTGTTGTAGCTTTTTTTTGTAAAGTTGTTATTGAGAGCTTCATTGTTGCAACTGAAGCAAAGTCGGCCAACAGCCGCTACACCGCTGTAATAACGTAATTCGAGCACTCGAAGCACGCCAAGACCGAGAAAGAGAGGCAAATCTTTTGAACAAGTTTATAAGTTATCTGCTGGGCATGGACCAATAAATTTTGGCTGAGGTGCTTTGGACTCCATAATCTAAGTGCTGTACGTGCTGGTTGACTGCGTTCTGAAAGCATTCAAGATTTCGAAAACAGTTGAAAAAAGTATTGCAGGGTCGCTTTACTGAATCAGACTTGCGTTTGTTCTTCGTGGCCCCTCTAAGAAATCGGCTTCCACTATAAAGAGAACGGCAAATGCCCAGATCATGTGTCAGACCAGGCTGTCGATTCGTTTCGCGCGAATACTAAGTTTACTTTTTAATATTCTGTAAATTGGATCTTTGAACTTTCAATTTATTACAAACAGAAATTGGTTTTGCTTTACCTTGCTTCTCGTGAGGTCAAAATTCACCGTCTTTCATTAATCAGTTTGCAAGCGCTCGTTAATTTCAATATGAAAAGCGACCTTTCAGAAAAATCAGTGACTAGAAGTGCCAGCGGCTGGAACATTGTTTTCGCAAACAAATAGATAGGTAGTGTTTTACAGAGGATATGTCTATGGATAAAATATGGGATTTGGCAGAATCCACGCGAAAAACGTAATGTACGAAAGCCAGCTTACAAGGGAAAACAATTGGCCTCGTATCTGCTCCTTTCATTGCAAATGTCGACGCATAACAACAGTCGGCTGGCACCACTGCCAAGTAAATCCATACCTTCTCTTTCCCGCTCATTAGTAATGCTGTTCCTCTCCCGTCTCGTTTCTTTCAAGATAGCACGCTGGACGTTTTCTCAGTCAATTTGAATTTACCGCGTTCCACTCTTCCCAGTCGGATGCCTCGATCCAGTGCTACCATACGACGGAGACGCGCGTGAATCGAGGCACCCGATTATAACGTTTATACAACCACGTTGTCCCAATCCACGAGCGTTCTAAGCGGAACGTGAAACCTATCTAGTGGAACCTTTCATTTCTGTTCCCGTTTGATTTTTTCAGTATTCCCCCAGGTTGCGCGGCCAACAGCCGGCGACTGTTTTCTGCAGTTGATGTTGTATTTTATTTGCTATCGCAAAAAGCAAGCATCCGTAATTTTTTTAATCTAGGAACACTGCAAATATCACTCATGTATTGATTTATCACCTTATATTTGCGTAATGGTTTGCTCAAGTTCAACAATGTTGCAAGTAGAAACATTAAAACCGGACTTTGACATTCATATTTGAATGTGAGTATATAAAACTATTGCGCAGCATGTGTTCAGTTTGACCGGCTGGCTGAATCGAGTGACATACATACATACATACATACATACATACATACATACATACATACATACATACATACATACATACATACATACATACATACATACATACATACATACATACATACATACATACATACATTCATACATACATACATACATACATACATACATACATACATACATACATACATACATACATACATACATACATACATACATACATACATACATACAGACCAAAATTTTCCCGTTCAAGTAGCCGAGCAAGACTATCATCTTTGAAAGCTTTCACCGCTAAGGGATGGGCCTTCATATTTTGGTATAGGACGACTTATATCGTCCTCATAGAAGTGAAGCCGACTATCAGAGGATCGTTGCAAACTTGGTCAGTTTATAACACGAAGCTTTGGTCGAGAGGTCGACGGAATACCGTCGGGTTATGTAAAGACATTTGTATAAAAAAAGGGAGGACACTAACCATTGTTAAAACAAAATTGACGTTTCGCGATCCGTGCGGATCCCTTGTTCACAATAGAATGGCGGCTAAGCAGCAGGTTCTTAAGTTGCGTTGACAGAATGACGTAAAGTTCGGGAGTACACGTGATTTAGTCTGCCAGGTGATTTATTGATTGACTAAGTTATTAGTGATTCAAGATTGAGCCTCATTGCAAAAAATTTGTCAAGTGGCTATGATGCACGCATTGCCCAAGTTTATCTTGTAGTCCATCTTCTCAGCATGCTTTACAAGTGCATTTGACATTTGTGTGGGCCATGGCGACGTCATGCTTGTGCGGCTTAGACGCCAGCTGAAATGTCCGCTTTTGCCAATGTATACCGAAACCCAGTAGGCACATGGGATCCTATATATCACACCCAGAACCGTTGCCGAGGGAGAGGATCCTTCACATTTAGCAAGTCACCCTTGAGCTTGCTCGCTGGCACATGCGCGATCTGCACACCACGTTTTCTGAGGACACAAGCTAGGCCTTCGCTTGCACCTCGAATGTACACAACCGCAGTAGCCTTGCATGTTGACGCTGGGTTACCCGTGGCTTGACTGTTTGGTTGCTGGTTATGCATGATGAAATTAGTTGTCCTCCTAATGAAATGTTTGGGGTACCCATTCCTGAGGAGGCTGTCTTTAACGGTCTGGAGCTCCTCCTTCAGGCTGCTTGCATAGGAACAGTTGCGAATAGCTCGTCGAACCAAAGAACAAATTACTGAGCGCTTGTGAGCTTCCGTATGAGCTGACTCGTAGTCAAGGTACCTACCAGAATGGCTTGGTGTTCGGCACACGCCAAAGGGGAGGCTTGTGGGAGCCTGCTTTACAACTCCTTCCAAGAAAGGGAGGCAACCGTCTTTCTGTTCTTCCAAAGTGAGCTTGATGGAAGGCTTGATGCCGTTCAGGTAGTCAAGGAAAGGTTGCACGCCTAATGCTTTATAACGCCGAAGCAGTCGTCGACGTATCTGAGAAACACCTTGGGTTTCAGCTGAAATAATTGCAGTGCCTTGCTTTCAATTGCTTCCATGTTTAGATTTGCAGCCGTGACTGATATAGATGCTCGCATAGCGGTACTGAAACTTGCCTATAGAATTTGCACTTGTACGAGAAGTGTTGAAGAGGCAAAACCGTAACACGGTTCAGGGCTCATTGACGTTGAAAGGCGTGCGATCCACTAATGTCGAGTCCTTGTGAAGAAACTGTCTGAAGTTTCCACCGTAACCTCGACGGGAACATTTGTGAAAAGCGAGCAGGCGCCAAAAGACACTCCTTCTATGTCCACAGTGATACTCCTCATCTTGTTTATGAAGTCATTCGTGTTCCGGAGGGGAGTTAGAGTCTTGCCTGCCAGGGGGAGCCAGGATGCTATGAAGATACCTTGACAGACTGTATAGAGGTGACATTGTGAAATCTACTGTTGGCCCGAAAGGCATGTCGGTTTTATGGATCTTCGGTAAGCCGTATACTGCTGGAGCAGAACCATTAGTGCTGAGCAGTTTGGTAGTACAGCCTTCTTGCTGACGCAAGAAGCGTCTGGAAAATAGCAGAAGGCGTCTTTTGCAGGCACGTTTGGACCTTCTAGTTCGGATCCTAGTCAATCTTGGCGTCCGTCGTGCAGTCCTCCACTGTCTCCTCCATCTTCGAATAATTCGCCGAACGGTCAAGCACTACTGTCACGTTGCTATTGCCGGCAGTAAGGAGACAATATTTTTGTTTTCCGGGAACGATTTGACCGATTTTTTTCTTGTCTTTCCAGAGAACCTGCCGGCCGCGCCCCGTGCGAATCCTCGATAGTATGCCTACTGCTCTCGTGCGAACTTCGTCTCGTTCGTTCTCGTCAAGTAGGAAAATAGCGTTTTTCACAGCACAAACGACCTTGGGAATGTCCGGTTGCTTTCCGGTGGTTTTCCTTTCAGGCGTCTTAAACAGTACAGGAATAACATCGCCAAGGGCCACAAAATGACAAATGCACTTGCACAGCATGCCGACAAGATGAACCACACGATGAACTGGGACAACGCGCGCATCATAGCCACGGAAATAAATTTAGCCGAACGAGGCTCAATATCGAATCACTGATAAATCAGGCAACAAGCAACACAATCAATATATTATCTAGCAATTTAAACCATGTGTATTCCCGAACTTTACGTCATGCGCTCAACGCTGCTTAAGAGCCTAATGCTTACCCGTCATTCCATTGAGAAGAAGGGGTTCATTCGGATCCTAAAATATCACATTTGTTTTAACATTGGTCAGTGTCCTGCCAACACGAAGCTTACACCGAGAACGGCACACGGACTTCATATAATTTGATTTTATATATCTTATATTTCTCCTGAATAAAGTTATCCCCAGCAGTGCATTTGCGTTAAGAGGACAAACCTGCCTTAGGAGTTCGGAGTAAAGTTTGATTGTGCAAGGTTTCTTTCCCATCCTATGTATTGCGCAGTAAAGCCTGCTGATGAAATGTAGCCCGCATGTCTGTTCGCGTCGCTGAAAATGTCGTCGAAAGACAATAGTCTTTTGAAACCCCTCCCACGTAACTGTCTTTCCTGTTCCATCCGTCCACCTCTCATGCTCTTCCATTCCTGTCTCGGTACACCCATTTAACGTTTCCTGAATTTTGTGTTCCCGATCACGCACTGCTGCCACGCCATACGTTTGGACTGCTGGAACTTGGCTCTCGAGCCACAAACCTGCTTTGTTTCTTGTGGTACAGACATTGTTTTCAATGAGTTTGTTTAATTTTTCTACCGCAAAATTCGAGCACTTATCTATTTGTAATTGAAATAACACGGTATGTAACAATTATGTAATGATGTTTTTCTTAAAATATGCCTAATGTTTCCTTTTTGTTGAACAATGGTGACAAAGGCAGCATGTTGCGCATTCAGTTGATTCACCATGTTTTCCGTATATAAATGTCCTGTTTTAGAACTCTTTCACCTTCGGTTTGGCAGGTGAATCGAGGGACGGACGGACGGACGGACGGACATCCTAAATGAAAACATTCGAAATGAAATCTCTAGAGTTATGCAAAATAGAACTAACATTTCCGTTGTTCGCAGTAAAAATGTAGATATTGTGGAATCGATTGATTCGATTCATTGATGTTTGGTTTAACACATTATGGCTACAACAGGGCTACCAGACGCGCCGTAATGAAAGGCTCCGGATTAATTCTGACCACCTTCGGATCCGAAATCGCGACACCCGGACGATCTGACTTTCGCCTACATCAGAACCGCAGCCACCACGGCCGGGATTCAACCCGCGTCTTTGGGAACAGCAGAACAACACCTTATCTACTGTGCCACCTTGGTGGGTCTCGTAGAAAGGAGCTAAATTAGGCCTGCCGCGTTTAGCCAAAGGGCGCGGGTTCCCCCGGCTGCGGCGACCACTTTCCGGATGAGGGCGAAGATAAAATTTCAATGTGTCGAGATTTCTTAGTGCTCGCTAAATGTCCCAGGTAACTAGTCTAAAAGTGTATCACATCCCTTCACTACGGCGCCCCTCACTCTCGAAGTGCACCTCCAGGCATGAAACCTCGAAAATTGAGTTTATTTATACATAATGTATGAGCCCAGAAAAAATATTTGGAAAATGTTTTTGAAAAACAACGCAATTTTTTGGATTTCTATAGATGCCGTGACCGTTAACGGATGAAAACTTTTAAGGCTATGGGTAAACGCCCTACATCGTGCAATTCTGCCAGCATGGTTACACGCACGACCTCATTATTTTCGGTCGTTTAAAGAGTGTGTTTATGTACGCATTTTGGCAGCGATCTAGAAGGGACTACTCCAACCCAGGTTCTCAAAAATACGGCTAACGTAAGTGTAATAAATGAGACGGTTGCTTGAATAGGGGAGTTGGGAGTTCCTGGATTTCAGAGCAGTGGTTTAGGGAGGAAGGAACAGCACAACAGGAACGGGAGGGAGGTTAACCAGGCTACTGCCCCGTTGGCTATCCTAGTCAGGTGAAAGAGATATGGAAATGAAAGCCAAAGAAAGGACCGTGGTATATAATAACAGAGAAAAGAAGAGGAAAAAAATTAGAAAAACAGAAGGCGTGGCCATGGCAACTACAAAGACAGTACACAGAACGCACACAAAACAAGAAAATGCACAATGCTAAGCCGTTCACGGATAAAATTGGCAAACAAAGGACGCTGCACTGTAGTGCCCCGCCTTCGGCACGAGTCACTTAGGTGACCCGTGCTGAAGGCGGCTTAAAACGTACCACTCGAGAGAAGGGAGGTAAGGCTTTGGAATGCTACAAATTGGTTGATTGCTTTAAACAAAGGCGGCAATTTGAAAAAAGACATACAACTGCAGAGAAAGATTGGAAAACATATAGCTTGGAGACATGGGACTCGAACCCAGAGCGTTTGTGCAGCAGTCGAAGGCTTTACATTGGCACCATGAAGGCAAGGGAACAATTCGCTTCGTGACAGATGCCCAATAACACATGAGCTCGTGCGTAAGAAACACGGGCCCTTTATTTTGGCAGTGGCTGCAAGCTGCATGCCCAGACTATCCCTGACGCCGACAGATTTTTTGTGTAGGGACCTCTTAAACATTAGCCTACGTATCACAGTCTGGAGCATTGCAACAACACCGATATGACAGTTACTGTGATCGTGACGCGGACGAGGGAAAATATAACATCTTGCCGTCAAATAAATAGTATGGTTCTTTGATCAGTCAATAAATATAAATATACGGGATTATAATTTCGTCTATGTTATTGCTAGCTGAACTGCGCATATGAAGTATGTAGCAGCTAAATCCTTCAACGAGCTTGTTTTTGTTAGGCGGACTCTGAAGGAAGTCACGTAGGAAACAAACATCAGACACATTTGAAGAATATGCTTGTAATGATGACAGGTTCTACTTTTTTCTCCTTTGCCCGCGCCACCAGAGATTGGAATTTGTTGGATCGTACAATCATCGAACAAGCAACTATATAATCATTCAATGATGTCGCTGACATCGATGTTCTGTCGAGACAGCAGGGCTCCGCGGTTTATATACGTGGATGTGTGTGATTGGGTTATCTCTTCGAGCAATAGCTACCTTTGTCTGCTCACTTTTTCATTTTTTTACTGAATTTTTTTTGTGTGGTTGCAAATTCTGTACATCGGGAGAACCGTCGCTATATTTTACTCAGTGTCTAGAGTTACGTATGACGTAACCCAAAATCAAAAACTTAAGTTACGTCCGACTGAACGTTAAGACAGTGTCTAGAATTGAAAACTAAAGTTACGTCTGACGGAAATTAAAGCCAGTGTATAGAGTTAGGTCCGGCTTAACCTGTAAAGAATGTTGAAATTACGTCCGACGGAAATTAAAGGTATGTCGGACGTATCTCGACCCCAGCGGTTAAAAATATGTCGGACGTACGCGGACCCAGAAAATGTTACGGTACGTCAATGTGAAGTCTCTCCTTCGTTGAAGGGACTTTACGACAGACATACTCGATGCCCAGAGGCTAAAGAAAGACACGGCGGACTGACAATGCAGGCCCGTCGGGCACAGCCGCAGGTGTATCCTGAGGTTGTGCTATGTAGTTGCCTTGGTCACTCGATTGTTCGTCTTGTTGCCGGTCCGTTGGTGCGATCCCCCCTGGCTTCGTGGCGGCGAGAAACCGCCTCGCGCTCGTGAACACGAGTATTACGGTCGAATCCCCCTGGTTTCCTTTCCTTTTTTTTTTTTGAGACAATCACCATTGCTATGCATTTTTCTGTCATTTTTATAAGATGAACTTTCCTGTGCCAGCCGCCACTCGTAAGTTTTCCCCCGCACGCGACGCGAAAAAGAGGGGAACCGTCTGTAGCTTCTTATCTATGTATGTGTTGTTTTAATCAAGTCTGTTTTTTCTTGACCAGCCGAAACAGTGTACATCGACAACCCACAACTGTGAAGCATTCACTCTGTGTGCAGTGTCAGAAATTTAACTTTTGTTCATCTTTCGTAAAGGGTTTATGGTGAGCCTGTCCTAAGTTCCCGAAATTTAAATCGTGTTTTTTAAGCTGTGTGGACCGTAAACTAAATGCTACGGCTCCACATCAGCTTCCAAAAATCTAGTGATTGTTGCAGTTCCTCGTGTAATGAAAGCAGCGCAATACGTACCTCTGCCGTCCATCTTCTAAACATGATACAGAAATGCATAGCAGTGGTCATTGTCTAAAAAAAAGGACAGGAAAGAAAGTTCTGGAGCTGGGGGATTCGAACCTAGGACTTCTGTTCATGAGCGCGAGGCGGTACCTCGTCGCCACGAATATAAGAGTTTCATACTAACATTAGTATGAAACTCTATGGCCACGAAGCCAGAATGGGTCGCATCTTGAACATAAGCTTAACAAGACGAACACTCGAGCGACCAATATCCCAGCGGTAATCTCGTCCGATGTAAATCGTGTGAGATCAAATGGGAGGCTATTCCTTGGTGGCACCGGATTTGCATTTCCAGAGGGAACCACAAAGCACAGCCTCAGGATACAACTGCAGGCGCATCCGACGGGCCTGTACAGTCATCCATCGGCTAAGTCCGCCGTGCCTTTCTTTTGCCTCTGGGCATCGGGTACGTCCGGCGTAACGTCTTTCAATAGAAGAAGACGTAACTTATGTTTTCCACTTTAGATTACGTCCGATGTAACTTGTCTAAAGTTTCGTCGCACGTAACTTTAGTTTTCGATTTTGGGTTACGTCAGACATAAGTCTAGACACTACGTATATGTTATTGTTAACTGATGTGTAAAAAAAAACATTGTTTGTTAGGTATTTTTTGTGTATTATCTTTTTATTATTTATTGTTGATTATTTATTTTTAAAAGAAATAAAAAATAAAATTTTATTTATGTATTAGCCAAATTTGCCCAATTCGACAAATAAATAAATATTTATATAGAGAAGCAAAAACTAAGAGCAATGTCAAAATCTCCTTTTGCTTAACACCACAACGCGTGAAATACCGCGCGCCTTGATGCGATGATCACGCAGGTAAACAACGGCAAGCTATATATTACGGAGCCGCTATTATGGACTGCATTTATAAAACCTACTCTTAGTTTAGATACGGTCTAATCTAAATTACTGAAATGCCCATTTTGAAAACATGTATCCCTAGAATATAACTTCCTGCTAATAAATGTTTTGTTAATTTCATTTCGCCTGCGTTAATCAGTATTTCCCTTGCCCCGCACTTTAGCTGCTGGTGCTTGCCTAAAGCGTTCCAAGCGGCGTATGAGAAGCATTTGCCTTCGCACAACGAAGCCTTAGACTAAACACGCCTTCTGGTAATCGCGTAGGAAAAACAAAACACGACGAGCACACCACCGCCCTAAACCAATGCCTTTTTCCACTCGAAAGTTTGACGTAACGCTGGGGTACTCTACCAGTTATGGCGGAGTCGAAAGTTTCGGCAACGACATGTCAGCAGGGTCGTTGCTCCCGCCTTGTCACCGCCAGCACCGCGCCCTCCGACGACATCGGCCGCCGATTCCTCGTTATGTCGCCGCCCATCAAGAGCATCGCATCGATCCCAGCTGAGCAAGCAAGTCAGCGCTGCTAAGATTAAATTATCGCCATATTTTCCCAACTTTCCAGCTCTCGTTACCACGGCGCCTGGATGAGAGCTGAGACAAAGTGCGGTCCAGTTTTTGCTGTCGCGCGGCGGCAGAAAAGGCCGGCACATTTATACGGTTTGCGGATGAAGCATTAATATCCCGCAAAACTCGACATCTACAAGAGGAACGTAGGGATCAGTTGATGTGTTTCTATTTTGTACTATGCGAACGGTTTCCAGGTGTCGCTCAATTCGACACTTTCCGCGTGCAAACTAGGACTAATCTTCTACTTCCTACTTGATTTGGTGTGATGTTTAACGCGTGGAAGCTACCGATGTGCAGCCCGTGTAGAGAGGGCCTATCCTAAATCCCCATACTCATTATACTCATTCAATGAAAGCACTTGACACCACACGACGCAAACATTTCCCAAAATATAAACACAATATATTCCACACCACACGTCTTACTTTTACGATATCAATCAATGTTTCCTGTACAACTTGTTTTTGAGTCCCTCATCGACGTAAAATTTTTAAATCTCATTTCTTATCACGCATTCTGATTTTTACATCTCATTTCTCATCATGCACCTTCACAATCTGACATTTACTCCAGTTAGATCTTCATTGCCTTGTGTTTCACTATTGTTTTTACTGAAATGTTTCTCTTTTGCTTTCCTTTTACTCTCACGGAATAACTTCCCTTTAGCACGCTTTCCATCAGTCGGCCTAGCGCCATTAAAATTCACGCATCTTCATTACGCACTGAAGCTACCCCTGCGGTATGAGGTACGCCGTAGAGCAGAGCTCCTGATTATTTTGACCACACGGGGATCTTTAAGGCGCGCCGAACGCTCGCCGCACAAAGTTTTTCGCTCTTCTCCTTCATCTGAAGAGCGGCCACCGTGGGCGGATTCAAACCCGGGTCCTTGGCCTTAGACAATTCGCCACCGCGGTGGGTTGGTTTCTTCCTGCTTTACGACCGGTGCCAGATGGCGACTACTTACTTGCCCCCTAACTGAACTTCTACAAATGCGAGACGTGGCACTTCTGCGCACCGCGCTTCGTGTTGACGCAGCACGGTGCGCAGTAGTGACGCCCGCCTGATCCACGTATTAGGCACTAAAAGTCCAATTGTCCAAAAGGAAGTAGACTGACCACTAATTAAAAACAGAATCGAGCCCTCTCCCAGCCTCTGTGCGGCGCCGGTAGGATTGGTAAAAAAGGAAGTTTTAGGCGATCCGGTGTTTTCAGTTCTCCAGGATGCCCAAATGCTGTTGTGTGCCATGGTACACAAAAAGAGGGAACTAATATGCTCAAGAGGAAAAGGTAAGAACTCTAGAAGGTAAAGTATTATCATTTATGGTGTCATCGCATGTGCCGCAACAAACATGCGTGTTGCTTGTTTCTCGTGTATGCGTGTCGCGCGAGCTGCGAATCGTATCGGTGTTAGTTTCCGTCATATAGATATGACAAGAACAATCTGTGTGATACGTAAGGTGTTACCAAAGAACTGCCCGCTTGCCTTAAATCAGCCATTTACTTCGCGCTAACGAATCGGGGATTGCTGGATACTACGGCGGTGATCGGTGCGAACGCGATGGAGGCTCTATTTACCCCGAATACTAAATCGAACGGCTAACGCACGCGTGTCTAATACTGACACGTTAGCGCTAGTTCTTGCTTGTTTGATGTTTAAAATTATTTTGTCCTTCGGACGGCAAAAGTGTCAACAGGCGCCCGAACATAGAGGCTGAAACTCCTGTGTTTACATGCTTTGTGACTTCAAGGCAAACTTAGTTGCTACATTTAATGGCTGAATGTATTTTCTGTACTGTTCGCAAGAAGCCGTGTTTTACGTGCCCATGACGAAAAAGATTTCGCACGGTAAGTTTTGCACTCTCTGTTCGCACCAAATGCAGTGCAAATTACGTTCGAGCGTTCGCGTGAACGAAGTTTCTGCCCGACCCAACCCATAGCTTCATGTGTGATTGTTCTTGCCACGAATGACGATTATCTGCCGCAGTCAGACTAGAAGAGCGCAGAAAACGCTACGAGCGCAAAAAAAAAGCGCTTTTCAAAGAAGCTTGCTTCACTTGGCAGGTCATTGTGAAGGCTAGGTTCACAGTCTACAGGTCTGCATCCTCTTTCCGGCTACGGTAACGGGCACAAAGCACAGCAACAGCAGGACCAGAGCCCCTAAAACCAAACAGGAAACCCGTGAAGTTAAATACAGACATAGATGCATTTCCTGCTTAAAAACTACACTACTGCTTAAAATTGAGCGCACGGTGGAGAACGCGCATTCAGAGTTTCTCATTTTTACTGCAGTGTGACATGGCCTTTAATGCAATCCCTTGGGAATAAGCAGGGTAGCTGGTGGTTTAATCATTTGTGACGACTATAAAACTGAATTCATGATGGTATATAGAATGTGGAAGTAGAGCACCGTAGTCAGAACTCCAGTAACAGCTTTGCATGACAACACAGCCCTTAAACATTCGGTAATTAGTATACACTTTCACAAGTGTGGTAAAGTAAGTTAACAGAGTTGCACACAGGCAAAATAAATTTAATGAACGCCACAAGCAAAGGTGATGAAAATGTGCCAGCGTTTTTAATGTCCCTGGCACAAACAATGCGTCTGTGCATAAGGCGTACAATTATATGTTCTCGCGCGACAGAGCCAACACGCAGTCCGTCGCGTTATTTCCATGAAACTTTGTTTCATTTCCTGACCAGTTGCGCTTGCTCGATCGCCTAGGTCATTCACTTAATAAGACGGAACGAATTCCTTCGTTTTTTTTTCTTGCAAAACGATTGAAATTGCTAATTCACTCTGCAGAGGTTAAGTTTTTTTTTTTTTTTTTTTTTTTTTTGCGAACGACCCAATATTGCAGTTAAAAGAAAAAAAAAACGCAAAGTTGAATCGTGAAAGAGCCAGCACTAGTCGATTTTTTTTTTTGCTTTTATACGGGAGATGCAGCGAACTGTTTGTTGCGAAACATACCCCCAGCGTGACTTGAACACTCAAGAGCCATAAGCCAAATATTTATTGCATTAAATAAGAAGCGCACATACAGTGAAACGAAACGCGCGTGTTGTGGCTGCCCAGGCGACTGATTTTTCAGAACTTCGAGTTGCAAGCAGCGCCGTCGATGGCTCGGTAAGTTTTAGGCCATCAGATGATGTTATTCATTCAAGGCACCATTTAACAACTTTTACGCAAACTCAAAAGCACATACAAATAACAACGAAGCAAGCGTACTTACCGTTGCACCGCTTCGTCTTCTTGGTCGGCCGGCAAACATACGATTCGGTGGCAAACTTGTAACTGCGCTTCTGCTACCGCTGCGATTGCGAATTGGGCGTTTCCGCGAAGCCGTTTGGGTACCGGAGCAACACGGACAAGTCCACACGCCACTCATAAGTTATTACGTGCGACCAAACAGTACGAGACGTGCAGCAAGTCAGTTTGACGCGAAGAAACGCATGTGTAGCACACGTGCGGGCGACCGGCGTTCTCCTTTAACATGTTGTCGAAGGGAGGTTTCGCAACGGCTCCGACAGATGGCAGCACTTTTGCATGAGGTCTAGTGTCCTCCTTCATGATCGGGTCGTGTATTTCTTGTCTAGAATCGTTCCTTTTTTTCGATTTTCAATAACCGTTCTGACACAATGCAAGGCCGGTTTCACGCACGCGCCGTGCGTCCAGAGACCTTACCAGAGCTTTTCGGTCGATGAACCCGTCTATGGAGAATTATTGTTTTGACCGAACATTATCGGCCCCTCTAAGAAAGCTTTCGCTTTAAAAATATCTCCTCCCGGGACAAAGAATTGGGGAAGGTGTGTTCGCACGACGCTTTGTTCCGTAACGCAAGCACTTTCCATGCGGCCGGCTATGCAGCGGGCGACTTTTCTCGGATTCAAGGCGCCCGGCTGACCAAAGGCCGCAATCAGCCGAGCCCATCAAAGAGACCGCGTGCGTGGCGGATGACCCACACGGAGTAGCGAAGGGGGCAGAACAACAGTTGCTTGTGAGGGAGCTTTCCTCGGTGGTGGGCCGGGCTACACACTCTGCGGCTCCTAATTGGCCCGTCGAACGCGATCGGCACTGTTCTGGGACCATCCCGAGCTCCCGCATCGACCGGCCTCGAGGGACGGGGCACGATGGCGCCGATTGCTTCCCGGAGGCTGATGACGGTGGTGGTTTGTAGCGCGCCCTCTTCTGACACGTAACGCTTGGCCACGTCGAAGTTAACTGCATTTCTCCAGCTTCTAGATCTGTGAAATTAGTTCGTGGTTTCAAGGCAAACGCTAATTATTGGGATGTGGAAAGTGTTTTGATAGCCTGATTTGTTAAACTAAGAAGTAGTAAGGAAATGTCGACTTGTTAACCACTTGTTTTTTATATATTTAGAGTGTAAAATAGCTATCACAAATTATAAGACTAACGCACTGCCTGTTTGGTCTAGTTGGCTAGCTGACTCGTGTTTACCTAGCCATGCCCGTTTAGCACCGATTATTTAAATTTTACTTGTGCGATTACTTCTGGACAAACCACGAGTAAAGCAAGGTTTCTGGAAGCCTTAAGGTATAAAGAAGGTCTGAAGATGCTTTCTGAAATATTTTAAAGTTGTTCACTCGCGGAAAAAAAAATGAACTGTTTTATGCCTATTTTTCTGCTGTTTTATACCGGTAAAAACACAAAAAATGGAATTCTACGATTCTCATACATTCGACTTACGGCGGGCGTAATCGGAAAACATGAGTTTAACAGCAAAGCTATTTAAGCTTGAGCTTGGTACGTTCGCGTTCGCAAAAAAAAAAGGAAAAAAAATTAGAAAACCTCCTCCGGTGTGAGGCGTCAGGCACGACCTTCGCCCAGCCGCGCAGGCGTATAGCGAAGCCTCGCCTAGCTATGACGTCATCCCTCGCTCCGGCACCGCTCGACCTTCCCGAACACTCTGCCCAGCGTTTGCGGTGTGATCTCTCGTGCTCTTTTCTTCGCCAGTTTACGTGCGTTCGCGCCCGCAGTGGGGAGCACAGAACAGCTCGCGCTACAGGCGCGGAGTTCGCGAAGCCGGTTGCCGCCGGGTCTAGCGCGTGATTATGCGGTCGAGAGATCTTAAACCCCGCACACAAAACAATCCGGGCCTGCCAATCATCGAGAACTGTCAGTCAGCGGCAAGTTCGGAAATCTATGTGAGGTGCAACAGCCGGGGCACCGACGAAGGCAGAGGAGCCGCCAGCTCTGCTGTTTCTCCAGCCTTGCACCACTAGTGTCCCCTGCGCCAATTTTCTTTTCTTATAAACGCTAAGAATTATCGCAAAATCAGCGGGGCTGCCTGAGTGATTCTATAAAATTATGCCCGTTAATGCTGCGCGTGTAGGTACTAAAACCAAAATTGAGGATTGTATAAAGTACTCCTCCTAAAGGAGAGGGAGGATTGGTAAATGTAATCGCTTTTTTAGAGCACATACCCCGCCTCATTTATTACGGCCAAAGCTTCAAGTGCCCCGTTATACACAGAACCGCCGTTATTGTTGCACGGTCAAGAAAAGGGCCGCAACTCTAACGGGTACATAAAAAACACATGTGTGGGTTGATGGGATTTGAAGTCAAGAGAGAGAGAGAGAGAAACATTTTAATGAGCTCAAAATTAAGAGTAGAACCCTGGTCCGTGAATCCATGCGTTGCCCTAGCCGTCTTTGCCCGTGTCACCAGGAGAGCCTGGTCTTCCGGTTGGCAGCGGGTGAACAATGTCTCTCACAGCTCAGGAAAGGAACGGGTGGATAGGGGTGGTACGGCTGGGTTGTGAGTGCATTCCACAATTAAATGCTGGAGGGCACCTAGCTGTGGAAAAAGGTTACATAAAGCGGAGTACAGTGTGGCAAACAATAAGTTAATTCGAACCGAGTGTACGTTACTCCACAGTAGGAGCCTGATGCGCCATGACTCTGTTATCACAGCACGTTCCAACCGGCAGAACTAAAGTTGTCCGTGTTTTTCCTATATTGTTGACTCCTGCCCACTCTGGGGGGTGGCCACGAGCGGCAGCTTTGCGGAGCTTATCTGGCCGTTTTACAAAGTTCACGAAACTGCCTATCGGAAACGTAAAGGTTGTAGAGTAGGGCATGTCGGGTGTCACCTGGACGTGATGCACATCAGTAGAACAGGTCCAACGCATCAGCACCGAATCTGATTCGAGAAAAGCTGTGCCGAGCGCCAGTGCGCTTGCTGACGTAATTCGCGCCGCACTACAAAGAAACGAAAGTGAAGAAACAGACGTGAATACGATGTTACAGCAAAGAAATCCTTAGTAAGCATGTTCAGGGTTTGTCCTGCAAAGCACGCAAGCAGACTTAAGTGCCCCGAGAATTTGGTTTGCAAAGATTTCTCAATATGGAAGTGTAAGACGTACTACAGGTTTACAGAACGCGCATTCTGGGCGCTAGGGATATTTTGCAGGAGGAAAAAAAAAACCCTCTGTAACAAAAATCGCGGATAAAGTGAGGGCTTCGTGCTGACATCTGACTTCAGGTATGAAGGAAAGCGTAGAAGAATGACGTCGACTTTTAATTAGTTTAGCGGGAGCGAACAGACTAAACCGGTCCACTTTGTATTAAGTGTTTATAGTTACACGTCATCTTGAGCGGCTAGGGAAATGGAAGATGCGGCAGCGGCCTAACGAATGTGGTACCTAATACTGCGCGCCCTTGTGTACTTAGGCTGGCTGTCTTTTATTGCACTGTCGGCGAGAGATCGTGGAAACGAAGGTGCGACACGGGATGAAATAGGCAATGGGATATCTACTTAATTGAGCTTGGATAATATTGCAGCGGAACTAATTAGTTCTTTGAACACCTTATCCACACATCTAGAGTTGGAATTAATGCGGGTGCACTTTTTTGGGTTCCGGCAAGAAGTATAGTGGCGAAAAAATATGGCATAAATATGGTCATTCCCTTGGTGGTTCCTCGTATATCGGTGTATGATTAAATTTGCAATTTAATGTTGCAATATTAGATCGTTTTTGTTATATATAGATCAGAACTTTGGAATTTGGAGAAAGGTGGAAAAAGCCACTTTAGTTCCTATAGTACGCCCGGAATAGCTGCTATTAGACATCCATTGTCGATATTATACACTCGTTCACGTTCAAAACGGGCGAGCCGCAGTTTACGAAGTCAATGTTGTGGCAAAAACGAGAAACAGCACTTTTTCCCTGATAACTGCACGACATTGTATCACGGAACAAAAGCTGCAATCATTCTGCCTATAGTCGTTTATTAAATACAAGAAAACAAATATGTAAACAATAGCCCTGAATGGTGGCACAGACGCCGCAGTGTGAACCTGGAACAATGGGCCCATCAAATGGCTTAGTTCCGTATAAGAGAAACACAGAGCACAGCTCTCCCATTGTCCAGGTAAAAGATTCATTGTCACCACATTTCTCTGCCACTTTTGTAGAGAGTAGCGCTGTAGGACGTGGCAGGGTCTGGGGAAAAGTAAATCTCTCCGAAAATCGGCGACCTCTCCTGTGACTTGTATCTTTATTTCGACTATAATTAAGGGTTTTCCTTGACTGTGTGGGTTGCCATGCGAAGGAACACGTTTTTAACTCCGCTCACAGCTGGGCTGTCTAGGCCTGCGAGATGTATTTAGTGGCACGGGCAGGATGCAAACCAGCAGCCAAAAAGTGGAAACTTCTTTCAAGCCGAGCTTCCCACTTATTGCAGACAGCTGCTTCAATGGTCAGAGGTTTCTGACGCTGGAATGAAGCAAGCACAAGAAGTTTGTATTCTACGAAGATGAAGTGGTGCTGTCTGTGGTGGTCAGCAAATGGAAGTACATTGTTTTGCTGGTGAAAGTCGCATATTATACACGTAAACAAAATATTTTAATTTTGATACCATCCTTATTTCGTATCGGCTGCTAATTACGCGGATACAAACGTTGTACGCAACAACATTATAGGCTTCAGTGCGCACTGCTAGATAGTAAACTGTGCCTCGTCAACTGATGAAGAAATTGTGGAGAGGCCTAAATACGCAAACAAGCTAACAGAAAGAAGCATTTCACATAGCGGAGCTGATTCCTGGTGGCACTAAGCATGCCAGTTTCAGAACTGCTGCCTCTCATGCGCAGAGGGTTCGTCTTTTGAAACAGTATAGCATTCCCGTGAATAAGCATACACTTTCGTTGCATCGTGTACATAAAGATACCATAAATATAAAATAAAACCTTCCTTTATTTGAAAGAACCAGCTTTACTAACTCATGACAGTGCTTTTCTTACGAATGACGCAGATCCCACAAACAAAAAAATATACACAGTATATGTGGAAGCAACGTTCAAATCTTGCTCCAGGCAACGTCAGCTGTTACGTTAGCGAAGCCATATCAAATACAGTTATCATTGTGGTAAAGACATGTTGGGGCACCTTGAACATATTTTAAACCTCGAATTCTTCTTCAACATAGTAACAAACCCATCCACTGCCTCAAAATAGGAGACCTAAAAGTACGTCGGCCAACTGTTCCAATTCTACGCCTTGAGATGACATACAGAATACCTCACAAAGCATTGTTCTCCTTCCTGGACTTGGAGCTCTTCGAGCGCTCAAATGTCGTCATTCAGGCCATGCTGTGCCCAAAGGCTGGCTTCCTTTCAGCTTCAGCAGTAGCAATAGGCGGGTTCGGAAGCCTATTTAAAGAAAATTACAACAAACGCAAAGTCGAAACTGCTAAACGTACCTGGTGCGAGGAGCAAATACCCGAAGGCCGATCTTCGCTAGCGACAACTGTTGTTTTGCTGTACATCCAGGCACGAAGAAAATATTTTATAGCATTTACCGGCAGTCCTGCAAAGTTCCTTTTACTCTTTGTTGGTCTTACTCTGCTTTCATCCCTGTTGGACCTTTTGCTCCCTGTTGGTACACCCTGTAGAACTGAAAACCAAACTAAACGCCCCACTACCACGGCACTGGGACATGCGTTAGCACTAGTGATTCTTGTTTCTGACAACAAATGGGGCATGCTAAATAGGGCATTAGAAACGGTAAGCGGGAAAGACTCTGCTAAGTCCCCTCTACTTCAGCTGCATTTACTTTTATTTTGAGCAATGTTTTGATGTTTCGGTAACATTTGCATACGTGTGCTTAGAACAAAGAAATCTTTCAGATAGAGCATAGTTACATTTTAGCACGACTGATCTGATGCTTCACACCTTTCGTTAGCGGCATCCGGTCCTTTGAGCTCTGAAGCCTGCCGACCAATGTCGCAAAGGGAAGAATTTCGTGCTATAGCAGAAAGGAGCGTTGTTAGACGACGGGTTGACGAGGCGGCGCGTCGGCCATTGAAGGCACAGCGTCTGTTTTCATGCCAGTTGAGAGCACGGTAAAAGAACTCAATGCACTGAAGATGAAAAAAAGCGAAGGTTGATAGCATACAAAATATGGGTTTGTGCTCACGTGGTCCTGCCGCTTAGTGTTTGTGCAGCGTATCGCCGCTATTTCCTTTATCAGAGAGTTATAGAAGAGCGGAAAACCGGTTTCGCTAGGGTACCCGGTGCATCTACGCATGCGTACAGCAAGTTTTCCCGCCTCCCGCCTCTGCGGCGTACCGGTTACCGTACCGGGACCGGTTCTCCGCTCTGCTATAACTCTATATTGTTTCTTCTCGTGGAGTGCGGGAGAACGGGTGGGCCAAGTAATTAGAGCGATTTCAGTGCTCAGAGTCGCACTTGTGGCGTTAACAGCAGCGTAAACAACGACGAGCTCAACGTGCGTTCATACACCTGCGCGCGGTCGGTAAACTAAGATCGCGGGGAGCGTGGAGGCAGTGATGTAAAAATATTGCAACATAATTATGCAAACGATAAATAAAGCAAAATTTAGAATGAAAGCATCATAATTCAAAGCACCCGAATGGCATTTCGTTCCCCCTCCAGCATCACCTCTCCCGTTCATATTACAGGAACGGCGTTTAATTTTTATTGCGGCAGCAACATGTGGCCTGCGTCGCCAAAAACTTGTACGATCGGTCGTACACAGAGATCTGCGGAGGAGCGTAGAACTACAGATCATGCGCAGAGGCAGGTGACGTCACGCCGAGCTAGCAGCGGTGGGAGCTGACTCCGCACAGTTGCCGGCCCTGCTGGGGACGCGGCGGTTTTTCACAGCTTGGCGCTCCCGTCCCCCGGTGTTCCAGCGCAGCCTGTTGTGCGAAGAGAGTACAAAGCCGAGTAGGAGGAACAAGAACCTGGAACAGGATTGACGGCCACGAAGTGTCGACACCGGTGGACTAAGGGAGCGGCAGGGAGGCGACGGGGCTACTGAAGGGAGCGAACGTTACGAGTTCAACGCAAGTCATCGTTGGCACGCCGAGCGCAGGGAAGACCAGAAAAGCTGTGTTGCGTACAACACAGCCGCACAAACGCGTGCTTATCGATCCCACTCTCAACTCCGCGAGGAAACGGAATGGGAGGTTCACTTATTCTTTAGGATCAACCAATAAAATTTCCCTTTACTTATTCCCGGCGCGTACCTCGTTGGATTCACACACTACAAAGTGCTCCGAACATACCATAGAGCGAGTTTAGAACGTACAGAGGGCAACACCCTTGTCTATAACACCGGTTTCGTACTTGTAGCCTTACCTTGCGTCGGCCGAAAAACATTTGAAGAAAACTATTGTGTCATTCTGAAGTATTGACCATATAATTTGACCTCAACGTTTTTTGTGACAAATTTAAGTCCGCAGTTTTGAGAGATAACCAGTTCAAGTCGAACTCAGTGTTATATACAAGGGTGTTGCGCACTGTACTCCTTATTTTATTTTTGTGTCAAGAACAGTGCCATCTGTATACAGTTCCCTCGGCAGGACTGGGTGTACAATGTAACGAGCAAAAAAGGAAATGGAAGGGTGGTATCGTATGCTTGTTGCATACAAACGTTTTAGAATAGCCACAACATGGTGAGAGAGACACAGTATGAAAATCCGGAAAACCAAGAAAACCAAGTATCTTCCGCACGTCATGACGTGAGCAATGCTAATCAACAAAATTATTGGGTAGACAATTGCTCACGATGCCACACTGGTAGCCCACTCTGCCGGTAATGCATGTACAGAGGGCAAAAAACTTGTCTATAACACAGGTTTCGTACTTATAGCCTTATCTTGCCTCGGCCTAAAAGCATTTGAAGAAAACTATTTTCTCATTCTGAAGTCTTAACCATATATTTTTATCTCAACGTTTTTTGTGAAAAGTTTGAGTCCGCCGTTTTGAGGGGTAACTAGTTGACGTTGAACTCGGTGTAATAGACAAGGGTGTTGCGCACTGTACGAACATTACTCAAAGGCATTTTACCCCGCCTAGTGCAAGGCGTTTGCATTCTTACAAGTAGTTTGAAGTGCTCCGAAGGGCCGAGCAGACATGCGGAAAGCGACGCGTTTCTGCACACGTTTTGCCCACGACCGGCTATATTTTGTACGACCTGCGTACGCCGCCGCTCCCCAGCGCGCGCTATTTGTTTTTGCTTGTCTTGTTCTTTTTAGTTCGCCGGAGCGCCACTGCAAGCCACGGCGCTGCGTTTGATCCTCAAGTCGCGGCACAGTCGCATTGTCTTGCATAGGGATTGTGCTAGGAAACTGCGCGGGACCGGGACTACCGAAAGCCCGAGCCCGGCTCTGACCGCATGCCGGGTTCGGGCGTTGTAGCACGCATTTTGCCGGGCTCGGGCCGGGCTCGAGCTTGAACAAAATTTTTTTCTGGTCGTGCCGGCACGCGCCGGCCCGCGCCGGCCCGCAGGGTCTGAGGCCCGGCAGTCGCGTGCTGCAGATTTTAAATTGTTGATAACAAAAAGTTTGCTAATTTACCCTTTAGGTTAAGGGAACACATAGAAAAGCGAATGAAAACAAAAACGAACGGAACTTCACCGCGGAGGGCTACGTAATGCAAGCAAGGCCGGCCTGTCTGAACAATTAGAGAGCTTTTTGGACAACCTTTTCTTTTCCACAAAATCCACAAAAGCATATTGAAGCAGAGTTTTTCTGAGAAACGAATTGAACGGATCAACGGAAGGTGGAATATCTGTTCAGTAAATGTGTAAATAAAGGAGATTATCCTCTTTTCTCAAAATCCTTTAAATGATCCCCGGTGTGCGTCGCAATTAAGTGCAGCACATGCATTCGCCCAGATTCTTGAAAATACATACTCTAAGTCAAGAAATTTTGGTTGTACGAAGCTCAGGCCAAGTTTAATAGACGTTTAGATCCAATATACTTGCAGTATGCTTACGTATGTTTCTAGGTTGAAGGAGGAGGAGGAGGCAAAACGTTTATTGAGAAAAAAAAAAAAAAAAAGAACGGTGGGTGGCGTCCTCAGTTCAGGAGGCCGCGCGCCGCCGCTGCTCGCGTGGCCCGCTGGATCAGGCTGAGCTGCTCCTGCAGGTCCGAGCTGGTCAACGCGCATTCCCACTGCTCGGGGGTAGGGGAAGGGAGAGGAACAGGGTGGTGAGGGCACAGGAAGACGAGGTGGGCAGTGGTGGCTGGAACTTGACAGTCCGGGCAGTTGTACTCGAAGCGTGAGGGGGAGATGTGGGAGAGGATGGTGGAGTTATAGTATGTGCCAGTTTGTAGTCTGCGCCAGATTCGTGATTCTTCGACGGACAGGGTAGGGTGGGGCGGAGGATATTTTCGGCGAGTGTGGCGGTAGTGGGATAAGATGTCGGTGAAGCAGGGTGGAAGAGGATGGATAGTGGCCGTCGTAGAGTCCGAGCCGCCTGGCCCTGTAGGGAACGCCCGGAAGTGAAGCTCGCGGGCTGCAGCATGTGCTGCTTCATTCCCAGGGAGTGAGGCGTGTCCCGGGGTCCACACGATTGTTATTGTAGGTAGGTCGCGAATGGCTTTCAGGAGCTTGAGCGCCGCCGGGGGTACTCTTCCCTGGAGGTAATATCGGCAGGCTTGTTGAGAGTCCGTGATTATGGTTAGGTGGGTGGTGGGTGTGTGGGTGGCCGCCGCGAGGGCAATGGCGGTGGCTTCAGCAGCGTTCGAAGAAAGATGAAAGAAGGTAGCGGCGTTGAGAACGGTGCCCTCGTTGTCCGTGACTGCTAGGGTCGAGCGGGGGTGTGATGGGGTTTGGGCGATGTCGCTATAGCGAGCATCCGGGGCTGAGGAGTACTTTCGTTCAAGGTGCTGCACTCTGGCTTTGCGTCGGCCTGTGTTGTATATGGGATGCATGTGACGTGGAATTGGTGCCACCTTGATATTGGTCCGGATATGGGGAGGGAGGGGGTGAAGCTCGTTATGAGGGTTCGGCGTGGGGCGGCCTAGTGCCCTGAGGACAGTTCGGCCGGTAGGAGTGAGGGACAGGCGTGCCAATTGACTTGTCTGTTGGGCTTCGAGGAGTTCAGAGAGGGTGTTATGCAGCCCCAGTTGAAGCAATTTCTGTGTGGCGGCGAAAGCTGGGAGGCCTAGAGCGATCTTGTAAGCCCGGCGAATGAGTGCATCCAGCTTGCTCTGTTCTTGAGGTTTGAGGCAGACGTAGGGGGTGCCGTATGTGAGGCGGCTTAAAAGTAGGGCGTGAACGAGACGGCAAGTGTCCTGTTCCCTCAGTCCATGTTGGTGTGTGCAGATTCGCCGGATGAGATGGATAAGTTGCGATATCGTGCCCTGCAGTTGTGGGAGGAGTGCTGCTCCAGAATCATCCACATGAAAAGGCACGCCGAGAATTCGCAGGGTTTTCACTTTCGGCACCAGTGCATCTTTGATAGTAACTTGAGGGTCTGGGGTGGTGCTCGGTGGTCGACCACGCGTTCTGGCGCGGAGGACCAAGAGAGCGGACTTTTGGGGAGCACAGGTTAGGCCGCGAGGTGCGAGATACTGGAGGGTGAGGTCGATAGCTTGTTGTAAGGCATCTTGTTGGTAGCCTGGTGAGCCTTTGTTTATCCAAAGTGTCATATCGTCCGCGTAAAAGGCGTGGCGTAGATTCGGAATGGTGGAAAGTTGTTTAGGTAGTTCAAAGAGGGCCAGATTGAATAGCAAGGGGGAAATAACCGACCCTTGGGGAGTTCCTTTGGCTGGTGTGTTGAAAGTAGGGGATTTGTATGGGCCAAGGCGGATAGTTGCAGTTCGGTCAGTAAGAAAGGCGCGCACGTAGTCAAAGGTTCGAGGACCGCATTGCGTGTGAAGGAGCCCTTGTAATATGGCGTCGTGCGTCACGTTGTCAAATGCGCCCTGGACGTCTAAGGTGAGGATGGTGCTGGGGTAAGTCTTGCTGAGGTTGTCGATAATTTGTTCTTTTATTTGGATGAGCACATCTTGAGTAGACAGGTGATTTCTGAAGCCAAACATGGTATGGGGGAAGAGATCTTTAGTTTCGAGGTAGGAAGTAAGCCGGGAATGCACCATGTGTTCGAAAAGTTTTCCCAGGCACGATGTTAGAGAAATGGGTCGCAGATTGGTGGGGGTAACAGGCTTGTGCGGTTTGGGAATTAGGGTTATGTCTGCGTGACGCCATTGAGGGGGCAAGGTGCCTGCTTCCCAGTGGTGGTTGAAAAGAGTGAGGAGGGATTCTTGGGCTTCATCGTCGAGATTCCGAATGAGCTTGTTGGTGATACCATCCCTACCCGGGGTGGTATTGCGAGTGAGGCGTCCCAGGGCTTGTTGGAGTTCGGCGTGGGTGAACGGGGCATCAAGTGCTTGGTTTGGCGGACCCGTGTAGCTGGTGGCCGGAGGGGGTGGGTGCGTGACTGGGTGGCCGAACAAGTGATCTCTGATCGAATGTAGGAGTCCTCGGGGAGGCCGGTCACTGTTATGTATGAGTCTATGAATTTGCTGGTTGGTGGCTGTTCGAGTGGGTTTTTCGCCGATTAGTTTCCGGAGGATGTGCCAGGTGCGCTTGGTGCTAAGAGTGCCTCTTAGCTCGTCGCAGAAGGAGTGCCAGTTTTGTGTGTGCAATGTTTGAGCGTACTGGGTCGCTTGTAAAGTGATTGCCGCAATACGTTTCTTGAGGGTGCGGTTATGCTTTTGTCGTTCCCACCGTTTGACTAGCCCTCGGCGGGCTGCCCAGAGATGGAGCAAATGGGCGTCGGCGGCAGGATTCTTGTCGGTGAGGGGAATTGTTTCGGTATGTTTCTGGACGAGATTTTCTAGGGCCGATGTCCACTCTTCTAGGTTTTCGGTGATGGAAGGAAGGGCGGTGGGATCCTTGCGGAATGCGGGCCAATTAGTGATCTTTGTGAAACCAATTTTTCGGGTTGTGTGCAATTGAGGTATCACGATTTGAATGAGGTAGTGGTCACTTCCGAGGGTGTCTGGAGTCCTTTGCCAAGTCAAATGCCCTATGTTGGCTGCGAATGTGAGGTCTGGGGAGGTGTCGCGTGATACACTGTTCCCCAGTCTGGTTGGAGTGGCCAGGTCATTGTAAAGAACCAGGGCGTGATGCTGGGTGGCGTGGAGGAGGGCTGTTCCCTTTTTTGTAGCTTGGGAGTATCCCCAAGAGTAGTGTGGGGCGTTAAAATCGCCGAGCAAAAAGAAAGGATTTTGATGCGCTGCCCGCTTGGCGTCGTGCACGAGAGTGTCGATTGCTAGCAAAGAACTTAGAGGTGGGCTGTATACGTTTAGAACAAAAACACTGGGTTCGTTTCTCCGAGTTGGAAGAATTTCGACAAATATAACAAAAAAGCCCAATTGGGATTCTACATCACCCCTGCCCCTCCCGATATCATCGCCCTCCAGGAAACCGACACGCCTGCCCCTGGAATTCGCGGGTACACGGCCTACACCCAAGATCCCTTGCACCGCACGGCAATACTAGTGGCCCAGCACCTCACCGCCCAAGAACATAGCCTAACCTCCCCCATCGCCCACACATTTGTCGAAATTCTTCCAACTCTAGGTTGAAGACCGCACATTTTTTTCGGGCTCATGTTTTTGACTAGAGCTGATATTTAAAAAAGAATGACTGGTTGGCTCAGGCTTATTTTATAACATTCTGTCAAGCTCCGGCCAGACCAGGGTCACATTTTATAAATTTGTCGGGCTCGGGCCGTGTCTCCCGTGTCACTCCGGGCCTAGAAATTGCAATTGCAACACATGTTCACAGCTCTATATGAATTGTGCGTGGTCGTGATATTTCACCTTTTTTACAACACCTTTACACCACTTTTTTACAATGCTTTACACGCTGCGGTTTTTTACAAAAACCGCAGCGTGTCATCGCGCTTGTTGTTGACAATGGTACACTGCTGCTGCGTTCCGTTATGCCAGGGGTCGGCCACCTGGCATGCGGCCCGGTTGTTTGAACCGTACGCCCCTCCCCTTGTTCTTAATTCTTATATGAAGGCCGACGCGCCAGTTTTGACATCAAATGGACCGGGTGATAGGTGGGAGACAGCAGCATGCGAGTTGATCGCTTCCCCATCTTCACATTTAGCCAGATTATTGTCAAGTAGTATTGTCAATTTGCTGAGTTTTTTCTCTTTGTCTGCAAACGCCCCCGCCCTTTTCCGATTTGCCGTGGGAACCTCCGCTGTGTCGGATTTATGCAACTCGGCCTTCCACCTCAAAAGGTCGCGACCCCTGCGTTTTGCCGTTCCGCCAATCGAATTTCCTTTCACAAGTTCCCGTTGACCAACAATTTATCAACCAAATACCAAATAATGACCACTTTCCCGAAGACCATTTTAATTTTTGTAATGTAAATGTTCCTAGTCGTTTTTTTACTACATTCTCAAAAAGAGAACATTTTACAGCATAATGCTCTACGTTTGGTAACGTAAACTTACGATTTAATTATGCTCACTGATATCTAACACGTTTTTCCGTAAAGAGACTAGCCACATGTAAACTTATAATTGAGCTGAATAATCCCTTATAAGTTTAAAATAAAAAAACGGAGTAGAAGTCTATCATAGCCACAGTTACGAGTAAGGCTGTTGTCAGCGCACCAAAGCAAAAATACATTTGCACGAATATATACAAATACATTTTCACGAGACTTAGATGCATACCTAATTAACATCGAAAAATCGCGCGCCACTGCCGCTATGTTTACGTTATCTGCAAACGTCCAACTTCGCAGACCGTATGGAACCCCCGGCGGGCCGCGCGTAAACAAGCGATGCTGAGGATCAATTACAGTGCCACCTGACGGGGGCGCCCGGCGCCAGAGCGAGACCACGTGATATTTCGGGGGATGCGGGAGGCCGTTGGAGGCGGCGGCATGCGCAGGTCGTACAAAATATAGCCGGTCGTGGTTTTGCCTCTCTGGGAACCTGTCCGGCAGCCGTCAGGAACACGCATGAAGGCTACAGAAGTGGTTATTGGAGAGGGAAAAACACGTCCCGAAACGAGTCGCTTTCGGCATACCTGTTTGGACCTTGACGAATTTAATTTTATAGGAACGCGGACGCTAGGAGGGGCTGCGTTCTGCGGCCATTCCTTCCCTGCAACATGGAATGCTCGTGGCGCTCTCGCTAGCAGAGGAACGTGTTTTGATTTTCCCATTTGAGCCATTTGCGATTGTGCTCAACTTCTCCCACACTGGCTATGCATTGTGCTGCTGCGTCTGTTGCCAACTCCTGAATCTGAACTACTCGCACCCAAGAGAAAAAGACACATGGCGGTTGCGACGCGTCCGCTTGAGTTGCGAGGTGAAAGTCCTGGTGAAAACGTATGGACGGGGCGGAGATAGAGAACGGTAGAGTGCCCCCAAATGCTGGATGAGTTACGACAGCCGCTCGCGTACCTTGCCTGACGTAATCGCCGAACTCTGGAAACAATGCTGGGTGAGGAAGAACAGCACGCAAATTTTAGGGGCGAAGCACGTTAAGGCCGAGGCTTCTCCGTCCGGCATCCGTGCACACGGCACAGCACCGTGCAAATCGAAACATCTGTTAACAAAAGGTTCACGAAAGGTTAACAAGAACAAAATAAAAAGGTTCACAAAAGGTTAGAGAGAAACAGACACGCACGGCACCGTTAAATTGAAACATCTGTGAACAATTCTTCATGAAAGTTTAACAAGAACAAAATAAAAGGTTCACAAAAGGCTAGAAAGAAATAGAGGGAGAGAGTGTTCCTGGAGAGCCGTGCTCCGCATGCGCGAGAAGCATTGGATTGAATTGAATATGATTGGATTTGGATTAGGTTGGATTGGATTGGATTAAATTAAATTGGATTGTATTGGAATTCGTTTTAGCAGCAGTAAGCCCTCTCACGGGTCATTTACGGTAAGAACGATCCCCAGTGCTTCAACCGCTCGTCATGATTCACTTGTGGAGATGCGTGAATTTTTCGTGCCCACTTTAGTGTGCACAGCGTTGTTTTTATCGCAAAAAATACCGTCTTTCAAAAACACATAAACTAGGCCTGGAGAGAAAATACTTGGTGGCATAGAAGTTAGCTGGGTATTGAAAGCAGGCGAGGTAGCGGAGAGAAAGGGAGGTGCGGGAAAGACGATCTCTTAGACAATTCTTCAGCGCGTAGTGGGACACACATTTCCTGGAGAAGTTGTGAGGCAAAAAATAGATCGGTGTTATTTTTTTCCCGGCTCGCCACGTGCTCATAGATGCGATAGAATGCTGTGTTGATAGGGGAAAACTCCATAAGGAAAACGAGAGGGAGATAAGAAAAACATGGAACCCCACAGGCATCCTCCTACCGCGAATTGCGGTACAGGGAATTATTTTGAGTCATGAATTATTTTGATGCTAAAGGACGAAGTAAGCACCCACGCATTCTTTTAAATTCCCCATGAGGGGAAGAGTCCTCAATTTAGCTGTTGTCGCGTCTCCACAAGAAGAGTTGCACAGTAATTCTCCGCCTTTATTAATTTTCGGGGTTTATGTTTTATGGCAACTGTGACGACAGCTCTCAGCATAGATGCATGCAAGACAGTATTCAGCGCTCCTGATTTTGAAATTAACTGAAGATCCCGTTTTCCTTTAAGTGTACGCCGAACTTCACGGAGGAAAATCGGGAAAAATGTTTCTCAATAATAATTTGACGGCACTAAGAATTCGCACAGTGCAAAGATCTTCTTTTGACACACAAACTCATTAAAAGTTTGCTAAGCTTCGTTTTGATTGCTCACAGAGCAACAGCAGTATTTACGCTTTCACATTCAGGACACCGGGAAGTTGCTAGGATATTTAGGCGAGTTTCTAGTCATATTAAAGTTTTTTCAGCTCAGTTTGTTGTTACACTTCGTAAGAGTCGCATGTCCTCGAAAGTGCTTCTTCCTTACGCTTTGTATGCGCTTAGTGTTCCACACAGCTTTCAGCCGTGGTATTCCAATCTTTCTAAGAAATATTTTTGCCTTTGCTGCAAAACAGGTAGGACAGCC
This sequence comes from Haemaphysalis longicornis, assembly GCF_048455015.1. Classification (NCBI taxonomy): domain Eukaryota; kingdom Metazoa; phylum Arthropoda; class Arachnida; order Ixodida; family Ixodidae; genus Haemaphysalis; species Haemaphysalis longicornis. Next base: position 26,737,235 of record NW_027526225.1, read on the forward strand.
TCAAGGGCTTTCGAAAGCAAACTCGGCTGCCGTATACACAACAGGCAGGTCTCTACCAGCAGGAACGAGGGCGAGGCGCCGGTCCTGCCGCTTCCGGGCCACCTTCCGCCCAGGACAACAAAAGCGGAAGCTTTCTCCTCTATAAGCGCGTCTACATCCTCTAAAATGCACCTCCCAGGGCGCCTTCCAAAGCGCACCTGGAGAGTTGCCATAGCAGCGACAGCCTTGCAGGGCTCTCATCCCAGTCGAAAATGACAACAGGAAAATTTCTGTAGTATGTCGTTTGTCGTATTTTTGCGGGTTGTACAGTCGTCTTGTCGTACAGTCGTCGTGTTGTGTCGTTATTCTGACAGTTGTCGTGTGTAGTATTCCTGTATCAATTTTGTTGTTTCACCGTGTGTTGTAGTCCTGTAGGGATGCTGTAGTATGTCATAGTCCTGTAGTGATCCTGTAGTATGTCGTAGCCCTATAGTAATCCTGTAGTAATCCTGTAGTATGTCGTAGTCCTGTAGTAATCCTGTAGTATGTCACAGTTCTGATGGTCTTCTGCGAGAATCATGCCTGTCTTGTCACAGTCCTGATGCTGTGTTATGTATTCCTGGCATCTCGCATTCGTGACCTGTTGCACAACGCATTCATAACAATTCTGTTGCAGCAAATATCAGTATTTTTGAATCTGGCCATGCACAGTATTCGGGCTATCCACTGTACGTAAACAGCTAGGCAGCCCAAATATGCCATGAGCCCATGCACAGACAAACTGAAGAGAATACAAAAAATTTATTGGTTTCCTTCATGCAAACGCAGCTCCAGGCTGGAAAAAACAAGTACAAGTGCCATTAGAATCAGCTTGCCAAAGGCCAAAAGTGCACCATCCCTAACTAAAAAGCATTATGGATGATCTGCGCCATTCTAAAGCTGCGAAGTTTTCCGAAGATGCAAAAAGCTTATAGTAAATGACTAAATTCCCAGTGAAAAACCACCAATAGCTAGAAGCTGTCAATAATTAATTATAGCTGCAGAAGGCCATGGAAAGACTAAAAAACTATCAATGCAGACCTCGTGAAGCACAAAAATGACATTGCAAATTACATCAACCATAAAAAATGCCACCATTTTCTTAATGATTGTTTAGGATTAAAATGGTACAGACACTGGCTCTGGCGTTCACACCAACAAAATTGGCACACAAGCCCATGTACCTTCTTATCGGTGCAGATCCGCGCACTTCTGCGCAAGATACCTGGCCAGAAGCTTGTTACGCTTCTGCATTTCTGCTGGATCACAGAGCTTTACCTGGAGGTAATGCCACAAGGAATCTGCATCGATAGAAAAAAATGGTGCAAGAAAATGACAAGCAGCACAAAAAGACTGAAAATCATACTGCTAATACTCTGTCCTTAAACTGCGCCATTTTATAAAACTAAGCACGTCTCCGCATGCTGAGCAATGCTGAGCAATAAGAAGTGCTCTCTATATGCTGATAACGTGCTTTTCACTTTACCGTGGCTATTCAAAATCATTCAATTTAAATGATATCTTGAAAGCCCCTTTTCATAGCGTTCCTGGAACAAGTAAAGCTATTTGGACTTATATCAGAAAATGCCATTTCAACAACAGTTTTGTTTTCATTTTGCAACAAAAGTGCAATTTTCGACACTCATCACGTGGGTGCAGAAGAGGGGCGTGGTCATCGCATGTCACTGCTACCCCACAAGGCATGCTGCTCGTACTAAATCTGCATCAGCGTTTGGTTTGTGTTATCAGAGCATGAATGGAGATTCAAAAGATAATTTTTAATTGTCAGGTTTGCAGTCAGACAGTAATAATCCCTGAAATCGGCTGAAAATTTCAAGCATGCTTGATATTTCGTGAAGTAACTTTGCAAACAGGCACTGCAGTGCCTGTTTGCAAAATTACTTTACAATTTTAGGCAGTCTTATTGCCTTTGTGCATGTTGTTCTAAGTTGTGTTGTAGTTCCACTTACTACAGGACCATTCAAACAGTTAGCAACAGTTTCGGTTTCGTTTCTGCATCGCGAAATTCATATTTGCTGCTACTATACGGTTACTCAACTTCAAGCCTACCTGCCATGGAGTTCAGCGTCCACTACAGATCCACAAAAAAAGCATGCCACTCCTGATTTCACCCCACCCTAACCCGTTTTCGGCGATAACAACTTCCGATGCAAGTCAGAAGATAACACCCAGTCACCAGATATCAGTTTCAACAAGGAGAGCGCTTCAAACCGGCCTAGGTCTAGTGTTGCTCCTTATAGTTGAAACGTCTATTCAGACGGAGTCTTCAATACATTTGGTACTGTTTCATTTTCAAAAATGTTAAATGCACTGCAATGTAGGAGGCTCATAGTGCTAATCTTTTCTATCGCGCAACAGCTACTCGGCCAAAATTTACAGGCCACAATTTTCACTCATCTCACCTCATTCCTGCAAGCAAGGTTAAAATAGCAAGTCAGAAGATGATAATAAACCGCAAGTTTATGTTTTTAGAGATAACTGACAGTGAAAGGCAAAAGCATCAACCACGGGCAGTTTCATTTTCAACATGCATGTTTTTCCGCATCGTTTGCTTGTCCCCAATACTGTGCTGGCTGTAAATGCAAAATCAGTCATTGAGAAGATGTGTTTACGTCATGTGGGGCACATTGGTGCCTCTGATAATGTCAAACCGCCAGAATTCTTCCAGGAAACCCCCCAAAATTGCACATCTTGAAACGAAGGTTCGGATTCACCGCATGGCATAGGCACCACGCGCGCTAAGATTTTTTAGTGGCGAAGCACCTTAGGACCTCGCTTTGTCCGGGGCTTGGTGTCCGAGAACACAGTGTTGCGCATGCGCGAGGAGCATTGGATTGGATTGAAATAGATTTGGATTGGATTGGATTAAATCTAATTGCATTGGATTGGATTGCAATTGTATATACTGTACACACGTGTTGTCACTCATTTAGATGCGCGAGTGGGCAATGCCACGGGTGATTTATGGTAAGAACGATCCCCAGTGCTTTGCCCACTCGTCGTGATTCACTTCGTGGAGATGCGTGAATGTTTTTTTTTTATATCTGCAAACTTTTCCGCACAAGCCAACATTTTTTCTAGAACGTGTTTCTGAAATGTTCCCTACAAAATGTATATTCGAAATTTTTCCTACTGTCGACAGTTTGTTGTACACAACACCTTCAGCAACTTGATTTTCATTTTCTTTGTTTTCTCATTTTCTTTTCGCTCATTTTCTTTGATAATTTGACAAAAATTTTGACTGATATTTTTTTGCAACTAAGATGCGTGAAAACATGTAAAAAACTGGTGTTATTGGAAAAGGCATTAAATATTCTGCATTTGGTGTTCCTGTAATTAGTGCCTAACCAATTTTTTTTGCAGAAAAAAATGTTTTCTTGGACCCCTATAAATCGGTCAATTTTCCAGCAGGAATGAGTTAAATTACTACAGAGCATGACTCATACTCATAAAAGTTCCCCACCCAAAAGTATAAGCCAGCTCGTAAAACTAAGTGAAGTTCAGCAACGATAACAGTTCAGCAAATTAAAAAATGCATTAAAAAGAAAAAAATGCTGATACTCCCAATGCAAAATTTCTGCGCAGCACGAACTGCTGTCTTCTTGGTCGAGGCGCATAGTTGCTGTGTCTCAGAAAATGATTGTGTGATCATCTTGCTGTGCGTCGGCACAACGGAGCATGTTTTCTAAATCATGTTTGAACTACCACACAAATGTCACGTGGCTCGACGAGCGATGCGACGAGGACGACGATGAAGGGTCCGAAGAATCGATGACCGTGCAGCACGCAGAACTTGAAAGAACAAGACGCCTGTTTTCATGGATGCCTGGTTTTGCGTTTGCTTTCTTGGGTGCCACTACACGCCGAGGGCAGTTTTCACACACGTGTTGGAAACAGCCTTGGCAAGTGCCCTCTCGCCCACACTCTCAGAGCGTGTCGCGCCACCTCAACAAACGCCCGTCTCCCTCACAATTTCGCGACACTCTCCTACTCCTTTGTTTTCTTCCTTTCCATCGTTCACTCAACTACAACGCCGAGCCATTGCCATCGTGAGACCACAGCAGCGGTGGCCGAAGTGCTGTGCACAAAAGTGTCAAGCTGGCGCCTACATTTTCCTTGTGCAATTTAATGCATCTGGACGCCTAGTGTCCACGTCATTGCGCTGTTTCAGTGAGAGGGAGTTTATAGCTGTAGGGCATAGTTAGAGCAGTAACTAGTGGCATCACGCATTAATAAATTTACCTGATACTGCTGCCACCTTGACCGGGCTCAGCGCTTTGTGGACCTTCAGGCCACCCTTCGAGATGGCTTTGTTCGAGAGGGTGCCGGTCAAGCTTCGCACTTTCAGAACATCATTCCCCCACATCAGCACCGCCAGCTGCTTGCAGAACGCGGCGTCACTCGGCAGGAGGAGAAGCCGCTCCCACGTTCCCAGGTCAATGTAGATGCCCCTACCAAGGTGCACCTACAAAGAAATTAGTCGGAAATGAAAGCAATTGTACGGGAATTTCTCTACAAAGATACAATGCAAGTCATGCGCTAAACGTCTTAATAAAGTGTGCTTTACATCAGCCTACCTGCCCATCGCTCACGGTCCCTGCAGTGGTGTCTGGGATTAGAGCAGCTTGTCGAAGGGCTGTAAAAAATCAGATTATAGGCTTCAGTTGTAAATCTTGACTACATGTTATGCACTGCCTATAATTGCTTAACTTCCAAAACGAGGTCTCTTTTGTTTCTTTCTAAGAAGTCAGCAGAACTTGGTTAATATTAGCTGGCCAGGCAAAACAGATTTTTAAGGGACATGCGATTTTTGACTGTATTCACCCATGCATATATAATTTGCACCAATAGTTGACAAATGTCAAAAGTGAGGTGGAGAAGGAAGCATGAGCAAGAAGGATGATTCATGTGTGAACAGAGCCCCGAGCTTTCTCGATCCTGTGCTCAGCCTGTGTTGACACCCTGACCGTGAATAAACCCTTCCTCAAACAGCAACCCCGGCATCCAAAATTGCCTTTACAGCTGAAATGTTTAAATTTCGTCACCCACTACATGTACTGCTGTGGAACAACCCCTTCTGCAATGCAGCACACATTATTGCTGGGAACACTTGAGCATTTGTATATGAGCCCACTTATAATGAACTCGATCATCATGCTGAACTCGCTCGTTATATCCGCAGTTCATAATAAGCCTTTTCTGCATGAGAAAACGCTGTGTGCATACGGCAGGTGCACTGACGTAGCGGCAGACGTCACTTGCTCAGCGTTGGCTGTAGCAGTGAAGGTGCTTAGGAAAGTTTACTACTCGCTCACCAGAACAGAACTATGGATGGTTAGAAAATGGCGGTGCCCAGTGCACGATGGCAATTCTTGTAAGGAGAAACAAAGAGTGTGTTCACTCAAGCCTAGGTAATTCAGTGGCCCCCAGCTTTCCGTCCTCCATGACTGAAATCGTTCTTCCACTTTCTCCTACCCCGGGCTGGAGGTGGGGGAAGACACGACCCACGCTTCGCAGGTGTTACTACTGTGACAGCACGAAGTTTCTGCGCATTAAATCTATTATGCTCCCTGTCTCGCGCTCCTCCTTTTGACACGCTCCCGGCAAACAGGGATGGATAGAAGGGGAGGGGGGTCGGAAACCTGGAATTCCCAAGAGCGGTGCCCTGTTTTGTTTACATTTGTGTTCACTGGCAGTTTATTTTGCTGGCTGCTATCTGTTGAAAAAGGGTGATCATGTGCAGTGCATATCACACTATGCGGGCATAAAACAGCCATCGAAGTGGCGACTGGGACTGCTGTTGTATACACACAAGGGTGGGTCCTTCATTTTACCCAAGCTTCACCCTCACACTCGTTTGTTTTATCGGAAATTGATTGCCATCGGCCCAGTGCATACAATCGTTCGTTATAACTGCGGCAGTTATAAGTGGGCTTGGCAGTATTTTGTATATGCATTCTAACATTCAACAATAAAAGTAACCAGCAAAAATTGTTGCCATGGTTAGCATTTTAAGAACACCATGAGGAAGTGCACGTAAGCCTGCTTGTTCCTAAAGCCAACCCAGGCATAAACAAACACACCTTTTTTTGGCTGTGGTCTTGCCGCATCCTCGACCCTTCCAGTTCCTGCTGCAGTAAAAAAAAAATGTTAGGACAACCTGAAGTTCTAATGGTAAAGCCACGATAAAAAGTAAATAAAGCGCAGGTTCACTTGCTTCCAGGAAATTTGTATGTTGAAGTGGCTTGCATAAGTAGGATGCAAAGCCATCCTATTTATGCAAGCAAGGAATCAATCCACTGCCCACATCAGGCTTCATAATGCGACATGGCTCCACGGCCATTGCTACTGAAAACTGCCACAATGACCAAAACAGGCCTCCGCCACAGGCCTACTATGTAACTCTGCGGCAAAATCATAGGTTCCACTATACTCGGTTACAACTTAACGGCAACGGAAGTTGCCGCTGTGCCTCATCACCGCTGCCAGATGTTACTCCGCGCGGCGCAAGTAGTGCATTACTGGGAGTGTTTTGCTGAACATTGCACGAGCCGTTTCCGTGATTTTTCGGAGTTAGTATGCTTATAAACTACTGCAGCGACGACAAACAAACTACGTGAGAAAAGGCAGACGACATCACTCATTCACAGCAATCTCCTTTCAAAACGCGCAATCTCCTTTCAGAACATCCGGGTCTGTCGCTTGAGCGGAGTGATACCGTACATGAGGTATTGCCGTTCTTAACTTGTTCCCGAGTATAGCCTAACTCGGGAAATACGCATCTGTCAATATTCCGAGCCAACAGCAAGAAAGCGTTCAACACCTAGTTTCTTCACAGCCAGTGTCGAGGGCAGGTGGTGGTGGTTCTGCCAGCCCTGCGCTGGCACAGCTAGTGGTTGGCAGTGCCACAGGGCCCGTGCTCGCGCAGCTAACGGCTGGTGACGGTAGCGACCCAGGGCTCATGTTGCCGCAACTCGTGCCTGGTGATGGTGCACCGGAGTCCGTGCTGGCGCAGGTAGTGCCAGATGGTGGTAGTGCCCCCGGGCCCGCGCTGGTGCAGCTACTGCCAGGTGGTGGTAGTGCCCCAGGGCTTGTGCTGGCGCAGCTCATGGCTGGTGGCAGTAGTGCCCCCCAGCCCGTGCTGGCGCTGCTTACGGCAGGTGCTGCAGCAGGGCCCATGCTGGTGTAGCTTGTGGTGGGTGCTGCTGGTTCCACAGCTGGTTCCATGTTGGTGTGGTACTGCAGGCCATCTCCACTCTCTTCGCTGCATGGAGGGGTGCCAACGTTACCGTGTTTGCATGTAAATAAGCGACCTCAACTATAACGCAACGGGGGCACTTTTGGTCGCTCCGAAAATGAAAAATATATATATTACGATTATAACACGAGGTAATGCAAATCACGAGGCCCACCAACCTCACGTGCAAGCTCTCTGGCATTGAGTTAAACAAGCTTAGCGTTTACAGGCAAAACTGGCCGCGACGTTTGCGGACGAATTCTGCAAGGTCATTTTTTAGTGTACAGTAGTGGCCATTCTTGGGTCCGCGGAATGCTTTACCAGTCGGTGTGGCTTCAAAGGTGCGATCACGACACTTTCTCCAACCTCGAATGGTTGCCTCGCTTAGTCTATGCACTACGCACAACACATACAACATCGAAAACAAGCAAGCCAATCTACATAGCTGCAGTTTGTTCTTTTGGGACTAACAAGCCACTTTCGCAGTTGGGCCTGTAAGAAAAATGTAGACCAATAAGCTGCGTTGCCCAATAGGTCGCATCATTAGCAAGTCTGCTACACAATATATGGAGCATTTACATGTTTCTCCACTTTATATAGCAGTGCCGTTTTATGAATTTGTAACCCGGCCTTCTATTCCACAAGGCGTAATTTATGTGGTGCCTGCACAAGGCACTACAGAGGCTTACGACTAGATAGGAAAGCAATATCTCAAAATGCCTACAAACAAGCCATATAACCAGGCCATGCTGCAGGGCTAAGTTTTGTTCTAACCCGCACAAAGAAAAGACCCTGTTCAATGAGGGTGCAGGCTGTTTAGATGTAATGGCGCATGTTAGCAGATGGGCTACCTTCCCTGCACCAGTTGAGATTACAGCCAACTAAGCATGACAGTAACTGCAGCATCTGCCACATAACTTAGCTCATAACAGTAATAATACACCATGCACACTGATGGTTTACGCACCTGCGAAGAGAATTTTCCGGCACAGAGCTTTCTGAAGCTCCCTATTCATGTACCGCAGCTCCTGCAGCTCGCTGCTTCAAAGGCTTTCCTGGAGCTGCTTGTTTGAAGCTTTCAGTTGGCTGTTTTCCGCCTACAATTGTGCAATTCTCATTTTCAATGCTGCTACGGTACTTTCTTCCATCGCAGCAGCCTGAAGAAGCATGGTGGCTTCAGCTGATCTTTTTTGGGCTCTCAGCCTTTTTGTTAGTCTTTGCCTGCAATGAAAGGTGAAGACAGGATAACAAATGTCACTTGTTCTGCATCTCTTCCACCAAAAAGACTCGCCTATTTAGAGCCACAAACATACTGCAGTGTCATTTGACACACACATTTAAGTGTTGTTTTGAGATCAACTTTTGCACAAATATTGGTTGACTTCCAAAAAAAGTCCCTAAAAGTGGTTGCTAATTTATTGCCATAGCGTTTAAGTGGGTGCTTATGTTCGATATGAACATTTACGATTAACATTACTATAGTGGCTAAAAGAAACAAGGCCTTCACAGACAATTCACGATTTCGAAGCTCTGACATGAGAAGTTACTTAAAGCCTTGTTTACTTAAATAAGGGTCGCGTGGCGATAATTGGAACACTTTAAAAAAATTTCCTAACGAACCGCCGCTCTGTTCGCACTCAAACTTCACACGAAGGTCGCATTTTGTGGTCTATTTTGTTTGACACCGAAACAACAACGGTACTTACCTGGTTATACTGAAAATAATTAAAAACGATTTTCGCCTGTGGGAATGTGGCGGCTTATTTGGATGTGTGAGCAAGCGCAAGTTGATCTTGGAACGACGAAGCCACCTGGGGTATGCAGAGCAAAACCCACATTTCCGATTCCCAGCAGGAAGAAGCAAAATGGTGTAGCAGACGATAAGAAAATATTTTTCGTCCCTAGTTTATGATGATCACAAATTCTTGCATAACAGCTGATACCAATCATAACAAAATATGCCCACGGTTCATCGTTGCCAAGAAACATTGGATTTGTTTCCTCCCCTACTGTTACATTTTCTGATCGTCTGCTAGCATTACCAGGTGATTCGGCCCTGCGTTCTCGTTTTACTTGTGAAGTTTTGTGTGTGTGTTTGTATGTGCCTGTCTGTCTGTCATCGCGAAGCATTGAGATGCGAGCTTTTTCTGCGGAAGAAAAGGCAGCTGCGGTATGTTTTTTGGCAACGACAAAGTCGTACCATCGAGTACGCACCCTCTTCAAGAAAAGATTCAGCAAGCGACCCCCGAGCTACCCTTCTGTGCTTCGGTGGAGGGACTCATTTGAAGCGAACGGATACTTGCAGCTTAAAGTGTGGAAAGAAAAAGGGTGCCGGCGTTGGGTACTTGCCGAGGCCATTGTAGGAGCGTTCGAAGCCAACCCGCGCTTATCGTGCAGGTCTGCGGGGCTAATGTTCGGGACGTCAGCGTCAACAGTCAGTCGTGCCTTGAAGGCAAAACGCTTCAAGCCTTAATAGCTACAGGTCCACCAGTGACTGACGGACGACAACAAGGGGCCTCGTTTGAGCTTTAGTCACTTTGAACTCAGGCGAATCGTGACAGACCCTGGGCAGCTGTTGTTTTTTGTATTTAGCAACGAGGCAGCTATTCATTTGGGCGGGCGTGTGAACCGCCAATGTACGCATTTTCCGGTGAAATTAAATACAAATTTTGTGACTACACGAGCAATAAATTCCCCCGGCGTCATCGTCTGGAGCAGAATCTGGCGGGAAGGTTTGTTAGGGCCGTTTTTTTCCGACGGCACTCTCACAGCTGATTCGTGGGAATATTTTATTATGATTGGTATCAGCTGTTATGCAAGTATTTGTGATCATCGTAAACTAGGGACGAAAAAGATTTTCTTACTGTCTGCTACACCATTTGATTTCTTACCGTGAATCGGAAATGTGGGTTTCGCTCTGCATACCCCGGGTGGCGCCATTGTTCCAAGATCATCTTGTGCTTGCTCGCACGCCCAAATAAGCCGCCATTTTCCCATAGGCGAAAATCGTTTTTATTTATTTTCAGTCCAACCAGGTGAGTACGGTTGTTCCGGGTGTCAAACAAAATAGACCAAAAAATGCGAACTTCGTGTGAAGTTTGAGTGCGAACAGAGCGGCAGTTCGTTCAGGAAAAATTTTTAAAGTGTTCCAATCATCGCACCACCACCCTGTATTTGGCTTGGGGACTATTCGACGCCAACACGAACTACGCAGAAAAATTCCTAGAAACTGCACTTCGTACACAGCGTTCGTAACCAGCACAAGAGCAGTGCACGGGCCGCAATTTCTAGGCCCTGTCCGAAAGAGACACGGCCCAGGCCCAGTCCGGGCCCGAGAAATTTATAAAAATTGAGCCAGAGCCCGACCCGACGAATTTTAAAATCTGAGCCTGAGCACGGCCCGAGCCCAACAAACTACAAAATATGAGCCCGAGCCCGCCGGAGTGTTGTTAAATACCATCCGTAGTCCGACAGGATATTAACATGAACTTGAAGAAGTTTGCTGTTAACCTAAAAAGCGTAAACACAAAGCAAATACGACTACTTCGGATTTAAATTTCCTTGGACCGAACTTTGTACAACTTATCCTCACTTAGAAGCTGTATTTTCGGTAGCCGTGTAACTTCATTTGCCAGTCCTCGAAATCAAGGCACACCCGAAGATACCTTAAATGATTCCGAGTAAGTGGTTTTTTTATTATTGCAATTCTTCAATAGATATTGCACCTTTCGTTCTTCCATTCCTTGCTGAAATTTGATCAGACGATGTGTCCGGTTTCACCATTTGATTTTTGTCTTTCCCTCTAGTTACGTAGGCAGCATGATTTTATCTGCACTTCTGTTCTTTCTTGCCTTTATTCATGGCTCTAAAAAATCTTTGCGCGAAAACATCATGGGCTCTGCTTAGAAAATTGGTTCTTAAAATTCTGCACACACTGCGAAATCCAGGTCACGTTTGTTCTGTTTGTTTTAGTTTGAAAAGGAGAGAGAAAATACAATCATGTCGTATTCTGTGGCTGGAGTGCCCTCGTTTTCTGGCCCGCTCTCACCCAATAAGCTGATGGGACCCAGACGTTTCTTTTATTGATGTGAAGGCTTTCTAAGTGCAATCGTCATTTTATCGTATCATTTAGCGGCGCCGTAGTGAATTAGCACTTTCTTTTTTTTTGTTTTCACTTTACCTGAAATATCAACAAGAAAACTTTCTCTTGCCAACAATTTAGAATTTGCGGCACAGGATAGCCGGGCCTCAGGAACTGCCCGAGCCGGATCGGACCGGCACGGCCCGACAAAATGCGTGCTTCCCGGCCCGAGCCCGGCCCGCGGGCCGTACCGGGCTTTCGGGCCGGCCCGGGCCTGTGCACTGCACTAACCAGCACTATCCTGCGTAAAGGTGAAAATTGTGCAAGCTTTTTTACGAACCTTTTTTTTCGGAATCGGTGCGATCTCCGAGGAAGCAGGCCTCGTCGGCGCCTTGCGATGACTCCGCTGCCACGAACACATTTCTTCCTTACTTTCTGCGATTAGTGTCGGGTTTAAAAATGTTAAAGCACGCTCAGATCAGATAATATTACGCACAATGTATGGGTAAGTACACTTACCGGTCATATGAATGACGGTCGCTTCGTAATAGCCACCCCGCGTCTCGCTGTCCCCGGACCAAAACACTTCATATAAAGTGTCCCTTTCGTAATCATCGACATCCTGAGGAAAAAATCCGCGCACGTCTTTGTGTTCTACAACTTCTCTTTTCCCCTTCAGAACGTATTGCACGAGAACATACATTTTTAACACTACGATGCTCGTGCAATACAATAAAAGAAATGGCTGGTCAACGCTGCCATGAACGCTGCCTCTAGTGTGGGCTACGGCTGTGTCTTCAGTCGGCCCGCTACAGATGTTGAAGCGCCGCAAAAATACTTCAAAACTCGCTAATTTTTGTTTTTTAATATAAACAAATATTAGTAACTGTTGACGAGTTTTGTGAGTAAAATTTTACATTGTAGTGTCTACTGATACCACCTTCCAAGTTTTGCACAGTTATCCTTCAAATCGTGTAATCTTGCGTCATTTTCTATCAGCAAAACAGCATCCTGTAGATTGTAACTGTTTTTTGCGTCGTTTTTATTGAAAAGTACCATCTTTTTTATTGATAAAACGGTATCGGTAATTTTGTTGAAAGTATATTTTTAGTTTTGTATGGTCCGCCACATTAGCAGCGGTGACAAGCAAAACTATCGAGTGACCCATGTAATGCCGGGGCCTGGCAGGGTCTAGTTCACTGTGCAGGTTACAGGAGAGTTGCTGTATCCCCACCCTTGTTTTTGCGGTTTAGTGCTATTGCGTTGTTTTGTTTGGTTAATTAAGGTGTTACAATGAGTACACCGGCCGGAAAGCGGTATCGCCGATACCTCGAGCCCGGAGAAGCGAGAGATGTCCCGGAGGCAACGTTGCGTTATCAGCGTGCGAAACGCTCTCGCGAACTTGATCGTGTCGAACCACGAGGTGTCGAACCACGGAGTGTCGAACAGTGTGGAAGTGGCACCCAGCTGTCATCCGATGAAAGTGAAGAAGGACAGGACTTGCCTCACAGTGATCTCGCGGAGGAGCCAGATGAAGGTTCGATTGGCGAACAGAATGCGTCGGAGGACAGCGACACGGATGACTTCTTTGACTGGACGACTTCTTTGACTGCACAGATTCTGATGACGACTCGACACCTTTTGATTGTGGCGACGAAGACATTAGGCACTTTTTTGAGAAGTGTGCCCATGAAGTGCTTCCAAATTCAGCCATCAACAAGGCGCAGGCCATATTGTTGGTATTGACGTACGTCGTGTTCGCTGGCTTAACTTGGACGCAGGTGGATGGCTTGTTGAAGCTCATCAACACGTTCTGTGGTGCCGAAGTCGTTCCAAGAAGCAAGTTTCTTTTTAGGAAGTTGTGGCAGCGGCATAAGGATTCCCTGAGCGCCCAATTCTTCTGCGAGACATGCTTTAGTTGGGCGCCAGGGACCGAAAAGACAGGGCACACTGCTTCTCCTGTGCAAGTTGCGAAGGCTCCGGCCGGAAGTCAGTGAACAGTCTGCTCACAAAGGGATGTTTTTTTCTTATTTTTGACATTGGGAAGCAAATTTACGATGTTGTTTCCGCGTCCGCTGAACTTTTATACGAACGCCTAAGAAGAGGAGCTAGCATCCTTCACGGAGAGTACGGCGACATTTGCGACGGGCGGCTGCACAAGAGCATTAAAAAGAACGTCGGCGCTGCATGGAGCGACCTGGCGTTAACTTTGAACACCGACGGTTCTCCAGTGTTCAGCAGCAGCAAGGCAAGTGTATGGCCCATACAGCTTATGGTCAACGAGTTGCCGTTTAACGTGCGCTTCCAGAACGTGATTGTCGAAGCGCTGTGGTTTGCCAAGACTCACCCCCCTGCCCACCTGTTCGTGAAGGCATTCGTAACGGCGCTGAACAATATGGGACCTATAACTTGGCATTGTGGAGACGAGTGTGTGAAGTCGAGTGTTTATATCACCTGCTGCTGTGTCGACTCTCCAGCAAGAGCCAGCCTTCTCAACATGAACCACCACGGAGGCTATTTCAGCTGCCCATGGTGCCTGCAGGAGGGAGCCCCTGTAGATGGTGAGTTTGGGAAGTGAACTATATACAGAAGAAATACCAAAAAATACACGCCGACCGTGCAGGTTTTGTTATATGCTTTGCAGTATTGAGCAGACAGATGTAGCAGGGCCGCACATGTGGTGCCCTTCAAGGCATTTGTGAATACAGCCTATTGTTTAATTCACAGCTTGCTTCGCGAGGTAACGATGTACACCGCCCAATTGTTTGTCAATATCATGGGAGTGTTGACCTTGCAATTGATCAGCCACCCTATGACGGAGTGGCACAGCAAACACGGCAAATGTGTGGCCACAGCACTAGCTGTGGCGGCTGTCATCTGCTAGCCTCTTCCAGGTGTTAAGCACACCCCCAAATTGTTTCCTCCGCTTATCACACTCCTTTGGGTGCTCGCCGTCTTTGTTCACGAGAAGGCTCGTGCCAGTACTTCACACATCGCTAAAAACGCAAATTTCAAAATTTTCTCGTGGAATGCTTAGGCTTGCGCTATTCACCTGCTCTCTTTGCACCGTTAGTGGCTGTTTGGCAGGCAGTGTGCAAGTTTTGTCATTTGTATTTTGTTGTTTTCACTTACACAAGGAAAATAGAAACTTTTATTGGGAATGAACCAGCTTTATATTAAAGGATATACGATATTACCTGCATCTTTTAATTCCGTAAGCAAACTTCTACCATAGCATACTTGGGCTCTTAATGGCACACATATTTCGCTTGTTCTTTGTAGACTAGCCAGTTCTGTAGTACACTGCAGTCTGTTTGAGCTGCAGATTTGGTGCTTGTGGTAAGTGCGTCAAGGGAAATTAACACGTAGCTGAAAGACCACTCATTGTTGGTTTTGTCGAAGCAGGGAGTAATACTGTTGTTGCTGCAGTGGTAGGTACCACAACAATTGTTTGTAATTTGAGCAAATGTGATGCTGGATTTTACGTTAAATGCAATTACTGCTCTTAGTTGGACTTGCTCATGCAGTTTGAAATAAATGGCAGTGGATGGACAGATTGGCGTGTGTATTAATACAACGTTTCTAACCCAGGAACGGTGCGGTACAAGACTGGAGGGAGTCCCGCAGCACCACGCACTCACAGGAATGTCCTGAAGGACGTGTATGACGCCCACGACAGCAATGAGATGGTTCGCGGCCTTAAAGGTCAATCACCGCTTATCCTTCTGAAAGGGTTCAACCTTGTTTGGTACCTGCCACCAGATTACATGCATTGTGTTCTTGAGGATGTGACACAGCAACTTATAGATATTTGGGTCGCTGTCAAAAAATATAAAGTTAAGAAGGATCTAAAAGAAGTGGAGATGCGCATGAAGCAGATAAAACCTCCGAATTCATTTTGTCGTCTCCCTCGTCCAGTCAAAGAGAGGAAGAACTGGAAAGCCACTGAGTGCCTTTATTAGCTCCTTTATTACTCACTCCCTTGCCTGAGCGGTATACTCGACGAAAGAGCCAATAATCATTTTGCATTGATGTGTCAAGCACTTTTTCTTCTTCTTCAGGCCACTGTTACTGATGCTGACCTTCAAACAGCTGATCAGCTTTTGTCCTTATTTTTGAGTAGAGTGCGTGCAGTTGATGATGACAGTCTTGCCACCTTCAATGTGCACCAGCTTGCACACCTCACAGAAGTGTTGAAATGCTCGAGCCGTTGTGGGGGACGTCCACGTTTCCATTTGAAAATGGAAATGGAATGCTTGTTAAATTGGTTACAGCTGCACAAGGTGTCCCATTTCAAATTGCTGAAAGGGTGTTAATGAAGTCATGGTTAAGGACAGCTTCTAAGTTTGTGGAGCTTCCTTTACGTCTTGCCGATTTAAGGGATAGAATTATCGGCTTCCACAGTGTTCGAGAAACTGGCAGTGTGCCTGTTCTGGGAGCCCCGCTAAAGTCTGTGTCTTTAGAGCAAGCCGCACTGCAGCTCTTCTTTGCTTGGTATGGCGAAGTGCCCTCCTTGGAGCACTATGCTCGCTCAGAAGTTAACGGCACTGAGATTCACAGCACGCGCTACAGCCGGGTTACAAAGACTTGCTCTACATGTGTCAGAATGAATGATGGGTTGTACTGCATGGTTACTGACATTTGTTCATTCTACTTAAATTGTCAGAAGATCATTCTTGTCTGCCAAGAATTAGTGACTTCACAATCGGAGTTTAGGAACGTTACATACATACAGAAATGCAAGCTTCCGCCTCCAGGTAGGAACATCTGCCTCTACTCTCCTGAGGATGTTTCTGCTCAGTGTGTTTTTGTCGATCTGGAGCATCAATCCTATGTTTGTAACATACCAAACAACTATAAAGTAGACTGAGAAATCAAGAATCACCAAACCTCATCATGCTTATGAGCCGGCATAATTGCAGCAAGTCTGCCATTTCATTACAAAAAAATTAAGCCTTTTCAGTCTGGTCCTTTTATCCAATTTCTGGCCATTCCGGTCTGCAGCTATTTCGCCAGTTTCTGGCACCACAAATAAAAATGCAAAGAGCAAGAAAAACTCGCAGGATATTTATTTTTTCTTTTGCATTCTGTTTGCAACTTTTTTTGCCATCATTTGAGCAGTGTGTAAAACTGCTTGAAGCATTCTCCTGGGTGCAGGCCAGGGTTTTAACTGACTTTTGTTTTGCGGTTGCTACGAACGGCACAGTTTTTGTTGCTTTGGCCTGGGAGCTTGTAGATGAAATGGCTTGTCCCATCTAGCCTTTACTCGCACTCCATAAGTGCAGACGGGCCCAGCTTCTTGACTCAAGCCCACCCACCACCCACCAGCTGGTGGATAAGGTTGCGGCAGTACTGCAGGTTTCCCTGCTCTTTTTCGTCATGATTCTGCAGCTGTGTGTACCTCTAAATAACACTATTGACTAGGTAACCTCTAGATGCTAGAAAAGAAGCTTTCACCACCATTTCATTGTCTTTCGACAAAATGAGCAGCTCAAAGAGTAATTATCCACGTGGTGCTGTCTCCACTACAGTTGTGGTCTTCGTCACTCACTTCTGTCGTCATTCACTTCTGTCGAATCACTGTCATCACGAACTGATGGAGGAACGCAGTTCTCTTCCTCACTGAAGTCGCATCACTTTCACTAAGTGCACCACTGTAGAGCGCACACTATGAGGAAGCAGGCATGCTTATCAGCAAACACTGCACATTTGAAAGCGCTCTGGAATCCAGAGAGCCCATGCTGAACATTGGGCTGCACCCTTGTGAAAAAAAACTTCAACAAAGTGCACTTTGTCCCACGAGACATGGCGCATCATGTATGCAAAGAATGAGGAAGCATTGCAGTTACAGAAAAATGTGAACTTTAAACTTGAACATTCATGTTGAGAATAGCCCGACAGTGGACCGCTACGGTGGTTTTGCTTTCTCGGGCAGGGCCCGGCAATAGACCACAAAGGGTTAGGAACACCTGTCCGTGCTAAATTGAAATGTGATGGAGGAAAATTTGACATCCTACCTGACACTGCTATATCACCACGAAGAAACAGCTCCTATGTCGTTTACGTGTCTTCTTTGTTTCAAATTTGAACTCTTCACATTTAAGTTTCTCTAAAACTGTGCTGCTGAAGAAAGATTTGTCCTGGTATGGTACGCGAAGCCGAAACCATTGCCTGTCTAAGGAAGTCACTGTATCGACTAAGCCAACCAGAGGTTATCTGCTTGTAGTGCGAGAGCAAAATAATTCACAACCTATCCTCCTGTGCTCAAAGATAGAGGCATTGCTTTAGAAGATTGTTTGTCCAGGTACTCTTACGCATAAACGGTTTAGGTGTCTATGAACCTGTCCAGTAGACGTCTGGACTATCCAGGAACGAAGGCCTTTCCTCTCAAGGAGTGTGAAAGGAATCAATCAAAGCCCTTTCCCATAGTTTGTAACAAAAAAATTCTGTTTTAGCTGCGACTCTTTTTTTAAGCGTCTGATAATTTTGGATGGTGGCTGGAGCTATAGGCAGCACTAGCAGCAGTAGTTCTGTCCTGAATTCATGACCAAATATCAGCTGGTCTAGGCTTTTCTCTGTAGATGGTCAAGTGGAGTTTGAAAAGAAATCTGGCCAAGTGAAGGGTATGTCTGTACCTTGTTTTCTCAGTGGCACCAGTTTAAGGTCACATACGTCACACTTCACGTGGCCATTAGTTGCCAGGTTACGGTATGCATCACTTGTGACTATCTGGATTCCATTTCCCAAACAAAATGTGATAATTTCAGCTGAAATGAATGCAGTATTGTCTGTCATCAGCTTCTCTGTAATGTCAAAACTAGTGAACAGTAGATAAAGCTCCATGATTGCTATTGCCAAAGTAGCATTTTAAACTCGCTACATTTCTGAGCATTCCGTGTATGCGTCTATGACGACCAAGAACGTTCAGCCCTTGACTGGTCCAGCAATCGAAATGTAGCATCTGCCAAGGGCACAGTGGGTGTTCCCATGAGGGCAAAGAAGCTCAGGTTTCACGTGTCTGAGACCCTTGGAACTCAATATATTCACCTGAAGTGACCTTAATTTCTCGGTCTATGGCAGGTAACCACACATAACTGTGTGCCACTATTTTCATGGCTACTGCAACTCTGTCACTGGCATGGATGAGCTTCCCCAAAACAGGCAACCACACTGTGTCAGTAGCTCAGTAGCTTTAGGGAAAAGTTGAAAGGTTTCCGCCGTTAGGTCAGGAATCTTGCTGTTTTAGATTTTATTGTAGACTCGAAGAAGGGCATCAGGTCTACTTGCATCAATGAAATTATCTTTTTAACAGATATTGGTGGATTCCGGAGTGTTTTTGCATGCGTACATGTTATTTACAGTTTTCAAATGCTACTTTGAGTGCTGAGTTTCATTGTAGCCATGCTTGCTCTTGATTTCAGTATGTGATGCCTTTGTTTTAGTATTTGTTATGTAGTTTCTGATGCTGCTGTTTTATTTTTATTTTTGCTCAGGTGAACAGATGTATTGTGTGTCATACGGCACTTGCATTGTATTCACAGTTTCCAAACTTTTTGCTTGTGTTTCTGCATGGAGTGGTAAATTTATATTCTAGCCATGCTTGCTCTTGGAGTATTTGATGTCATTTTTTTAGTTTGTTTGTGAAGCTGCTGTTGTCTGTTTCTTTACCTTGTCAATTGCTTTCTGTACATTTTTTTTCATGCTTTTGTATGGAAACATTTCAAGCCACAACCTTACAGTGTCCAACTATCTTCTTGTGCTTTGTTATTTTTTGTGTGATATATTTTTTTTACCTGTTGCCCTATCAATTCATATGGGGTTGAGTGTACTTGTTATAGATGTCTAGATTTTTTAACAGTTAAAATGTGCAACTGGGAATGTGTTCACTATTTCATATCGTTTTGCACAGGTGGACAGATGTACTTTGTATATCATACTTCCTGACACAAAACATTTGTGTCTTACCTAATTACTTGTTAGGGTTCATAATCTCAAGCATTGTGTTCAGGTCTTAAGTCAGGGGTCTCAAACTCACATAAGTGAACGGGCCACAGTTCTGAAAATTTGTCCCGCAAGGGCCGGGACAGCGGAGAAGGTTGAAATGAGTTGGGGGGACAACAAAATGACAGCTAACGCTGCCATTTGAAGAAATAAGTCCTGTCGCATATATTGGAAATTTGCTGGGTGATTTCTGAATAAAATTTGGTGTCAGGATTCCTTGGCTATGTACGACAAAGCACGCACTCACGCATTCGATCTGAAAAAAAAAAATAAATGAACGAAGGCACTCATGAGTAGCCCAAGCCGCAATCGAAAGATCTGCAGGCCGCGTGTTTGAGACCTCTGTCTCAAGTGTTCTTTACAGTGTGAAATAGTTTGTAAATACGGCTTACTGTTGTAACCATGTGTACCGTTTGAATTTATAACTCTGGCATCTCACAGCTGCCTTGGATCTAACTTCAAGTGTAAATACTTTTTTTGACAGTACGATTTTCAGTGTCGAGATTGGATGACGACTAATGCTGGACATTACACAGTTTCTTGCTAATAAATTTTTATGAAGACTGAAAGCAAGGTGCGGTGCTTGCTTCTTAATATTAAGCTTGGTGTTCGTCTGTATGCATTTATTTGGCTCTGCAAACTACCTCGTCACTGTGAAAATCTCTCATCAGTGAGAATAAATGATTACATCATTTTTGTATCACTTTGTGACTATTCACACGACACTAATGTCAGAACCACAAGCAAGGGAATACAAAGGTAGCACTAGCAAAGTCATGTTTTTGGTGCTTTTGCAGAGTTGCGCTCCTGATGCCAGCACTCAATCAGAATGTGCATGCGTATGCTGTTTCCGCGATGTGTTTTTCAGTTGTGATAGTCGAGCTGAAGTCCGAATAATGGAGTAATATTCACTTGTAAGAGCCTGGTGGCCATCAGTTATTGCAGATGGTGTGAATGTTATGCTCATTGGGAAGAGTAGCGTAAATACAACACATTTAGCTTTTAATGCACAACACCAGGTCAATTCATTTCAAGTGACAGAATGGAGTGTACATGCACATAGTATAAAACTAGGGTTCGTTTTCACGTAAAGCCAGATCTTACCCAATTTTTACACCCCGAAGATGTTTCAGAAGAATCTGGTTAAACCCGATTTCTCCCCGAACAGACCTTTTCAAAGTAGCGACCTGCACAAACGTTCTCTGACAGTCTGCCGTTCTCAACCTGTACTTGCTGAAAGCAAGGCCTCAAACACAGCGTCTAAACTTATTGAGTGTTGGCATGATGCTACCTCTTACTGCCTAAGGCTATAAAATGCTGCATTGATATTGTTGTGCCTAGCTAATATAAGCTGCGTTGTCGAGAGAACTTTATCCCAGTGGTGTCTGGAGAACTTTATGAGAAAGTTCTCAAATGGAGACCGACATATGCTGTGCATAAAGATAATTTATGTAAACAAAGCTGAGGAAAAAATTGACTACCAGCTTTTCGTGAATGCATACGTTTCATTTCTTGGAAATTATTAATTCTCCTTACTGTCATCATGATTCATCTCCAAACTAATGCCGAGTTTCAGAAAGCATTTTAGTCTTGATATGTTCCCTCAACTACCAGCTATTCTGTAACTACTTTCGCCATTCTAGCGTAACGGCAATGAAGAAGTCACTAAACTTGCCTGACCTGTTATTGCGCCGTAATTAAGCGTTCACGGCTTTCAATCTTTCACAAAATCTTTCATCACAACCCCATTTTAAAAGAACAGCTTTTCACACACCCCTCCTATATTTCGTCCCGTTTGGATAATGTTTTAAAGTTAGAGTGCCATCTAGACGAACTAATCTTTAACATGACTCTCATTCCACGAACAAGCAGAGACTGGAACCACCTTCCCGCTGCCATCGCCTCCAAATTACGGACGTAAATAACTTCAAGGTCATAACCCACCAAGAAGTGCTTTAAATGCATTGTTCGCACATTTTTAGTTCTTGTTAAACCCCCCTCCTTTCTGTAATGCTCTCGGGCCCTGAAAGTAAATAATCTGGGCCTGCGGGCATTAGAGACGCATTTTATAATTCTTGCGACCTAGGTAGGCCAGACTGCGGACCGGTGACGATGAAGGGGATCCTAACGAAAGAGGAGGCCACAGGCCTTTCGTCGTCCGGAGGAGGAGGAATAGGAGCAGGAGGAGGAGTGAAACTTTATTTTTGTTAAGAAGAAAAGAGAGTTAGGGCCTAGCTTCGGCCCTCCGCACAGGTGCAGTCCCTATTCCGGGACCCCATTGGTCAAGGCCGCCGCGATCGCGCCCGTCGAACTAGAGCCAGCGTTCCGTGAACAGCCGTTCTCTACCGTTGCCCAAAGACGCCTCTCCCGTTTCCCTCTCCTCCGGAGGTCTCGAGTCGCGGGCACCGCCACGGCCGCGGCCGGTCCGATCCTTCGGACTCCTCTGAAGCCAGCGGGTTGTCCCCCCGATTCCGCCGGAGCGCACACGTGTTCCTATTTTAGCGACCGGACACCCAACCAGTGGTCTAAATCACTTGCTTCTGTTGGGGGCCTCCCAATTCTTTCCGACGCGACAGGGATGCGCAGGCGCGCGAGAGTTAATGGCCGCAGAGGTCCCCCCAGAGTACCGCACGCGCAACAGTGCCCTCCTCACATTGAAATAAAGGTTTGTTTTTACCGTGGCTATAGAAACAGTAAATTTGCAAAATAATTATGTCCCCCTTTTTTTCTCACTGCAGGAAGTAAATAAAAGAACAGCTGTCCTCGCGATAGAATTGTCTTGTTAGCATTTGCAACTGCTCTCTTTTGTAAGTAGCGCGACATATTTTGTCATGGCAAACGCATATAGGGTTCTCTCGTCGCGACAGCCGGCTATGTCACTATAGCATTCTTGTCGTGGTCCTGTAGTAACGACAGACGTCACGATAGCATGATGCCGCTGTAGTGACTACAAGATTCTGTCGTCGCGACAGCCGGCTATGTTACTACAGCATTCTTTTCGTGGTTCTGTAGTAACGACAGACGTCACGACAGCATGATGCCGCTGTAGTGATTACAAGATTCTGTTGTCGCGACAGCCGGCTATGTCACTACAGCATTTTTGTCGTGGTTCTGTAGTAACGACAGACGTCACGACAGCTGGCTATGTCACGACAGCATGATGGCTGTCGTGACGACAGGGAGTTCTGTTGTGACTACAGGAATTTTTGTCGTCGAGAAAATTGACTCTGTCGTTACGACAGAAATGTGTGTCGTAACAACAGACGGCTTCGTCGTAACGACAGAACTTCTGTCATCACTACAAAAAATTCTGTCGTACGGCAGGAATTCTTCTTGGATTTCTGTCGTATTCCTGTTGACATTTTCGACTGGGATCTTCGACTTTGCGGCGATCTTCTGTCCCACACAGAGGACGTCCTCCGCAAAACCTCAGAAACGGAGCGAGCGTAATAGTTAGGGGGGCGGGGGCGCTTTCCGGTGTGCTCACATGAAGGTTTGCGTCTTTTGGATGAAAGAAACCTTCCAATCGAAGGTAGCCTGTGTGGTGGCCCTACTCGTCTGCGTCCTGGTTAACGTTAATTCAAAGTTATTCAAGAACGAATGGGCTCGTTGCAGCAAAGTTTGAGTTCACGGCAGATCCTCGAAGCTGTTTTTATAGGGACGTTTGGAACAGAAATAGACGCAGAGAGTGGAGTGGAGGTCCAGAAGCGTTGTAGGCGAAGAGGTGGCAGGATTTAAATGAGTAGGTGAAGGCAACGCCTTGCGCTTCAAGGGCGGTTGATTGTCCCGGTCAGGGGATAGGCACGTGTTTAAAAGGAGACAGTTGCAATAACCGTGAATACAAAAAAACTCCCCGAGGAGAGACCTTCTGAGAGTTTACCAATAAATCAATAAAATATTTACACCTAACTGCAAGGCGGGAATTGGACTCATTTCGAACCACTTGAAAATTGCAACTAGAAGGTGCCTAGGGCAAGTTGTGATCGTTCTACCGAGGAAGCACTGACTAACGAGGGTCAGTCATCTGTGAGTTGACGTGTTTCATTCATAACTTTAGAATGAGAGCAGAGCGGCAGAATAAAACAGTTTACGAAACAGGATTTACGAACAAATCAACGGCAGAAAAAGCTCATAATAAAGGGCAAAGAGCAAGTCAATGAATACGCTGGTTTGCTATCCAGTGAATTTTAACTGCCTCGACGAATGAGTATGCCCCGTACATGTCAACGAGACTGCTTATTACCACGTTTACCACGGCAACTGCCTTGATGCGCTGAATTATTTGTAAGCTTTGCAGACACGCAACAATTGTTTAGTGTTACCGTTAATGTTACGGACTACTCGCGTCTATTTGCAGATAAGTTACCTTCTGGAGTGCCTGCTAGTACTTCCTCTTTGGTACCATTGCAGTTTGCAACGAGGAAGCGCCCCGCACGAGTTGATAGCATGCACCAGGAATAACGCAGCAATGCGAGAGTTGTAGATGTAAGGTTTATCTAGAATGGAGGGTATATTAGCAGTAAGAGATGCAATCTGCTCACTAATGGTCACAAGCACGCTTCCACCTTAGCTTGCCTTTCTGTCATGAGCGATAAATGTTAAAAGTGTTATGTTTCTCGACGATTTTACTAACAGGTATACTTTGGGGAAACCAAGTTGCCTTTGAAACAACAATATTAGCGCAACACAATTACATTGCCCAGAAAATTTGATTTTCTAATTTTAATTTTGGCCGTTTAACGCGTCGAAATTACATCTGACTTTCAGGTACGCCGTAGAGTATCGGTGGTGTTCACGGAAAAGTTTAGTGGGCGATTTTATTCACTTGGCAACACTAAAAACCGCCATGACCGTGGTCACTGTGCCTGCGCATGCCCTTTGAGCCCACATCTCGCAGAAAAAAATACCAGCCTGCATCGCCTTTCGCATTTCAACCCGATTTGTGGTGGGGCGTAAACAGATATATTATTAATTATTTAATTGCACTCACATTGCTCAATATATGTTTTTACAACCACCACCACCACATTATGTAGAGGCGCTCTACGTGCCCCCGAGCACTTCGTATCCGTCGTCTCGGCCGTGGCGTCAACCGATATGAATAATATCAGTTACATTTCGAAGTGATGCTACGATAGAATAGAGAAAATAAAGATTAGAAAGGCGGGGAAATGAGTAGAGAAGAGTAGTTAAACTGTGGTTGATCCTACCGTACACAACACGTCTCGACCACTGCTGGCCGGCGTCATGCTGCGTCCCGGAGACCAGAAGCCTCGAAGGGAACGATGAAGAGTGGAGCCGAGCGAACTTGCTGTGACGAGGAGCGAAGTGTGCGGCGCTTCCAACCATTTCGGAGTTCGCTGGAATGGAGTGTAACCGGCAGACTAGTACTGGGACCGGGAGCTGGCACTCCATAACCCCCACCAGCAAGGCCCAGGCCGAGCGAAAACCAAACCCAGGTCGGCGGCCCGCGTAGACAACGGGCCTCCGAAACGAGGTCCCTGTGAGAGCGCCCGATGTGGAAAAAATTAGCAGTGGCTTAGCTCGGATACATGCGAAGATATGCGTAGCGTGAGCCAAAATTCAGCAATCCAATTGAATCCAATTCAATTCAATCCAGTCCAGTCCAGTCCAGTCCAGTCCAGTCCAGTCACTGCTCCTCGCGCATGCGCAGCACGGCTCTCCAGGAGCCACGCAAAACGGCTATCAAGCGGCTCCGGCGCAGCGTCAGACTTGGCTACTGCACAACGGAGGCGCACAGCTGGGCACGCGCCGGCGCCAGTGCGTCCGCCGCGGCTATGACGTCACTCCTCTGGAATGCGCAGACCGAGGAATGTGCAGACCCAATTCTCTACACACCTGTAATCCAGTTTGATTGCATTTCCAATGTAATCCGATATAATCCAATCCAATATAATCCAATCCAATCTAAATTCAAATCCAATCCAATCCAATGCTCCCCGCGTTTGCAAAGCACGGCCCTTCAGGGTCCACGAGAAACTGCTCAACCTCGGCCAGTGAAGCTTACGCTAAAAAACAACGCTACGCAGTACTCGCTGACCACGTAATCGAATACGCGTTGCGGGACCACGTGAGAGCTGAGGCGCATTTTGCCGCGAGAGGAGCACTTGTTGTACGTCGCTTATAGTGAAATGAATAAACCCATGTTTCTCCAGACGATAATGCTTTTGATCCCAGTAGGACGGCGTGATGCGTGTGCCGCCATAATGGTGGCCGCGCGTCTCCGTTGCTAAGGCGGCACACATGGTTTTCGGCATGCGCTCCACGCCAGTGATTACCGTATTTACTCGCATAATCATCGCACTCACGTTATGATCGCACCCCTGAAGTTGGTCGTCAAAAATCAATGTTTTTTTTTAATTTCCCGCGCAATAAACGCACCTTGAGCTTCCCGCAGAGTTATTTCGTATGGATGCCAGGTCTAGCTCATGGTGGCCGTGCTTACCTCTGTTTCCTTCCCTTTCACGGTGGACAAGGCTACGTTGCTGCCGCAGACGTTCCCATTTTCGCGATATCGGCAAGCATGCGTTCAATATTGATGAGGAAGAAACTCTCTCTTAAGGCACATAATGTACTCACAAGACAAAGAAAACAACGCGGTCAGATTTCTGCGTCGACATCCACGTCTCTTTTGACATCCGGAACTGTGATAGCGTCAGGCACTCATTCATCGACCTCTTGTCACCTCGCAGCAAACTCGTTCCTTGGCATTCCATAATTATTTAAATAACTGCATTTTGCGTGATTTTGTAAAGCGGCTGGCGGGGGTGTGCAAAGTTTTTAAGATGTTTTTATCTATTATTTTTATGTTCATGAGGAATAATTGTAAAACATTTTTATCTGCAACTTGCTTGCGTTTTGTGTGCTCAAAAGTGTTTCGCGAAAACTTGATCCGCCGCAGTGAACGCACCCCTAAATTTGCATCAATTTAAAAAAGCAAACTGCGATCATTACGCTTGTAAATACGATTAACTCATAGGGTGCTGGACCTTCAACGCGTTCACAAATTTTGGCAGACTCGCTGTTTTTCTTTTTGCCGGCAATGAAATTTTTTTAATACGCTCTCTTTAGCACACTCCTAATTTCTGTAGACAGAATTGATGCATATCAGGTTGGGATAGCCTACCAAAACTGCCTCTGCTACCGTTATTTTGGTAGTTATTTTGGTTATTTTGGTACTCGGGTTATCTGCAAACCTGCTTATTGGATAATGGCGAACAAATGAGGAGGTTGTGGCTGACTGACTACAAAGTAGTTAGTAGCCGAAGTAGAAATGATATTGTGCTATCGATAACTTCATCGAACCACGGGCAATGCATGCAATCCTATCCATAGAGTTTCTCACTAGTTTTCTGAGAAACTTTATGGCGTTATTCCCTTATCTGCCGTTTTTTTTTAACACGAACGTGTTTTATGCCGGGGTACACAAACCTCACTAATGTCATGGCCGTCACGTAAATGACATCCCTAGAAAAAGTTCCATTGGCGTGGCAACGCTAGGATTGGATACCACGATCAGTTTGGCCGCAACGAGTCACGCCCGGATAGCAGCGCGAACGCGCCCTATGTCCGTCCTTCCCTCTAACAATTACTTTCAGATGTTGCTGCCGTCTAGGAGAGGCGAAGCGAAGAAGTGCGCCATGACGATAATGAGCGCCGATAGTTCAAACCTCGATAAGGCAGCGCTGCTGCTGTGTTTATCCGTACGCTGCCTATGTGGAACGGCAGCTCAGCTTGTGGAAGGCCGCCGCCGCGTTCCACAAGCTGAGCTGCTCGAAACCTAAGCGTCTCGCGTACACGCTACCGAGCAGGACCCATGTGGTCACACCTTTGCCGAAGCGACGCACCAGCAGGATGTTGCTCGCCAAGCACACCTACAAGACTGCCGCCAATTCACAAATCATGCTCCTTTCGCTGTAGCGGACCGTGACTCTACCAAACGATTCGCTGACAACCCGTACGGTTTCGTTCGCAAGTTCTGCGAGCGCCTGGGGTTTCAATCGGATTTGCGCAACGATCCGGCCCGTGTAATCCAGTGTCTAATGTTGATGCGTGTAACGGTGCCATGCCGACGAAATATAAATAGCGATGTGCACGTTCATATCGATGCACTATAAACATTCAAATACTCCTGTGAAGGCACATTTCACTTTCGAGTTTTACCCATTCCTATGAAAGAAGGATGAACCGTATTTATTTTATATTTGACTTTTTTTAAAGGAGTGCAGGGTGGTAATTTTGAAAATTGTAATAAATCGTAGCTTGGCTATGTGCGTTTATGACGAAAACTTTGTTTTACTAGTACACGCTTCTCTTTTCACTTCAGCTTTGCTTGATCAAGTTTTGTTTTTGTCTTAATGCCAAAACAACTCATGATTGTAGGGTGACATTTTGTACCCTCAGACTTCCCCATTAGATGTGCACCTTCACGGAGCAGGGTATTAGGGAACTGTGGTAACATATGTACTACTTTTTACAGTGAAGCTTTCGATGTCTAGGATTCAGCAGATAGACACCGGCGACGGACCTAGCGTATACAAAACAATTTTCAGTCTATGCAAAAATTCATAAAACGATAAAATGAGGTCGCAGGGCCTCAGTTCTCTGTATACCAGGCGGTTTGCATTGCTCTTCGAGAAATGTCTTCCATGCAATGCATTTGTGTTTAGAGGGGCATCGAACTTTACGGGAATCGGTGTTTGCTTTCTCTTTGTCAGCTGCCTGTTCACGCATTGTTTGCTGCGTTGTGAAGCATAGTCACGTGTGGAGGAAGTAATGTTAGAGCCCCACTTTATACTCCTCGCCTCGGCCGCGGCATTTTTCATGCACGGCGTCTTCTCTTCCCCCCTGGCGTTTATGCAATGCAGCACGCTCTTCGGTGCAAACCTGTGCGGCGCACTAGTGACGTCATTGTCTTTACCCACAACCGTCGGTGCCCTTATTATGTAGGAATCCCGCAGCTGTCCTTATTATTCAACATAACAAATCCCACCACAGCACCAGCTTCACTGGACTTCCCTCTTCACAGCCCGAAGGGCTCAGTTTTTTTTAACACGAAACTTTTATTCCGGGATTCAGGAAGACTTCACTTACGTCATATCTGTCACGGAAGTGACGCCAGTACAACGAAGCAAGCGGCCTGTAAAGGGTGCACCCCTGAACACAGGGTCTTGCTGCGGGGAAGCAACCTCTAGTACTAGAGAGTACGGAGTGCTTCGGGTTGTTCGTTTCCGGGTTTTATATTTTAACACGAAAGTGTTTTATCACGGGATACACCAAGATTTCACTGACGTCATATCCGTCACGAAAATGACGCTAGTACAGCTTTGCCGAAGCGACCCGTTAGCAGGACGTCGCTCGCCAAGCCCACCCACAAGACAGCCGGCGACCCGCAGATCATGCTCAGCTGCAGATTTCCCTGCACATTTCACTTTTCTGTTTTACCGATTCCTATGACAGAGGAATGAACCACAGTTTTTTTTTCTCTGCGACCACGACGTCTGCTCATTACGAGCAACATGAAAGGGAAGGTTTTCTCGCCTTGCCCTGCTTTCCACCCCGTCAATACATATTACTCCTGAATATTTTATATTGCTTTATCCGCATTCCTCACTGCTCCGCTGGTTTTCGAATTATCGTTAACACATTTGTTTTGCAATTTTACTGAAAAGCTGAGAACAATCACGGGTTCAGAATTAAAGTCAACCAGAAGCAAAATATAGAAATAGCAGAAGTCGTAAACAGGTACTTGAAGTGCTGGCTAGACATCCCGGCTTCCTTCCTGTACTCCGTGACAAAGAAAAGTGACCTCCCTTATTACTCTTATTCTCAATCTCAGCCAATTCATTCTGCAGGTAAACAAAGCGCCGCAGTTACATCCCAGTGCGTGCGGGATATTAGTGCACGGGTGTGCCTAACTCGCCTTGTTCCGCGTGTACCGGAAGGACTCGAGAATGTGAAAAAGAGCGGAATTTCGGCAGAAGGGAATTGCGGTATTCTTGGCATACTGAAGGATCGCATTGACCAATTGATGTGGGTGAGTAACCATACCGAATAGAATCAGCCAAGTAAAAACAAACTTCTGGTTCGTTTTATTGAGTTTGGGCAAGGTTTAGAGAAACTCAAAAACCAGATAATGAAATGGTGACCTACCCTTGTATACACGAAGCTCATGCTTTAAAAAAATCACGCCATATCCACGGAATGAATGATGATAAGTGGGGCGAAGCTCGAGAGGGGGAGATCATCGGTAACCGTAACTCTCCCGTGAAAGTTCGCCAATTACATCATTAAAAAAGACGTAAGACTGTGTGCGTACATTGTACAAATCAACTTTTATTTTCGGAGTTAATGCTCCCAGGCCCAGACCTGGTGAAAGACCCCGCGCCATCGAGGACTACCCCGCACCTCCACCACAATTTGTCACGTAGGATGGGACACAACGGTAAAGAAAGAACTTTTATTTAGGGCGAACTTGTGCCCGAACAAGACGAGAGGAAACGAGCAAAGGTCCTTGCGTCTCGTTTGATCTCCGAGAACGACTGCCTGCGTTCGTGGCGTGATCTCTTGCGTGATCTCCCCCTCGCAGTGCACGTGAGCTCGCGCCTCCATTGGCGAACACAGACAAGCTCGCGCTCCCGGTGCCGAGTTTGCGCTGCCGGTTGCAGCCGGTTCTTGCGCGTGCAACGCGGCCCACTTTGCGACATCTCCGAAAGCATGCGGTGGTCACTTACCACGAGACACAAGGGATGGACAGACCCATGACTTAAGGAGCTTCGCCCCTAAAAGGCTGGAGCAGGCGGTGTTTGGAGGAAAACCTCTTTCCTCCTAATACAGAAGGGAGAGTTGGAACCACGCGCATAGCTTATCTTCATTCGGCGAGCGACCAGAGGACGTCGACTCTTCGCTATGCCAAGGGTGCAACACAGTGTTCTCTCGAAGCCAATTTTGTTGTGGAGGTCGAGACAAGACTTCACACAAGCTTATGTAAGGGATATGCTAAAGGATGAATAGAATGAGTCCAACGAAGATTGTCATGCTGTAAGTTCGACCTTTATGTGAATGGGGAAGAAAACGAGCACGTAGCTGAAAGGAAGGTGGTTATAGACTGCCGCGAAAGCAATAATGCTAACCGGAGTAAAAGCGTCTGCTGCTTCTTGTCTTCCAGAGAAGCAAGAGCTGGGGGCGCTTGGGTAGACCCTTCCTCGCCACGCATCCCCTGGAACTCTTTTGCGAGCATGCGCACTTGGAGCTGGTGGTTGGGAAAGTGTGGGTGGCTGGGTAAGGGGCTTAGGCATTGCTCAGTATTACCGACAAAGGAAACTATCGCTCTTCACCTGCATTCATTACTTGTACGTTTTCTTGCTCGGGGAAAGTTGATGTCAAGCATATAAATAGCTAGTTTGCTTTTTCTTTTGAGACTCCTGTGTCCTGCTCACGGTCGCCCTCCAGCGAAGCAGTGAGGAATGCTGATACAGGAATAGAAAATATTCAGGAGGAATATGTGATAAACACACTTCTTTTGACGAGGTGAAAACCCGACCGCCGGTGATTCACGGCAGCGTTTTTCAGGGGCAGCCTTGATAAACATTATTATTGAATGATTTTTATTGGCACATAGCAGCCGAAACATTCATCACGTCGTTTCCGCCTGCATTTTTAAATGCAGAGCATTTCGTTAACTCACGATGTCACCCGTTCTAGTTGTCCGTAGTAGTCCGCACCCCTCCCTTTACACTATATAAAAAAATAATACTTACCGGCGCCTGGTTTCGATCCCACGACCCTGCGGGCGGAACCCAAGGTACATGGTGCTCTACCCACTGCGCCACAAAGCCGACACAGAATGAAAGGCTACGAACGCGCCTTATATCCTTGACTCATCCAAACTACGTCAAGAAGCTGCTGATACAACGCATTCACTACCACCAACTCTCCAAACACTAAACGTTAACGCAATACACCCACCCCCTATGCGACGCATTTACTCGAGTCCCCCTCGCGGGGAGATGCGCTCAATTTTTTTACATTTTTTCCTGCGTACGCTACATCGCCGATTTCGGGATTTAAAGCAGCGCCAAAAATTGGTCTTTAACCGATGAAGTTGAGTAGCGAAAGCTTACTCTTTACGTGAATATTTTATTGCTTCTGGTTTATAAGGCTGAGAGCAAATTCTGCAGAATGTATTTTAGAGCCCCTTCGGCAACGTTTACCGATCTGAAACAATAGGTTTCAACACTCCGTACTTACTGAAGGTGGTGCAATTAAAGCGGTGATAGTTGTCGTTGTTGTCACCCGGAAACAATAGCTACAACACTCTAGTCCGTGTGATTGCATGAATTGTTGCATGCGTTTATAAGAGGGGGTAAGAGAGTTCCTAAAGTTACTTCGTTTTTTACATGAACTCCGAGACGTAATGTTGAAAAACTGCTCCAACCGTTAGTTAAGGAGACAGGAAAGAATGTTTATTCAAATTTTTATTTAAAATTAGTAACACGGTTACTTTTGTTTCCGTGCACCCCCACTGAACCTTGCTTCAGCCCTGTTTTCACAGTCACTTGATGCCCGTGGTGAAGTATCTGATCATAGGGACCGCAGTGCCCTTTTAAATGCGTGAGCACCACTCAAGTGCTACTTATATGGGGTGGCGAAAAACGTAAGACTCCAGCAGCCGCACGACCATACAGCCCAAATGTGAGTCGTCGGTAAAACCCTGGCTTCGCCATTCAGTGAAATACCCTGCGAGGCAACGTTCGTGAAAGCACTAGATGTCGCAAGCTCGCCCAAGGCGCCTACTTTCTAACCGAACTTAAGGCGGGAGCAGCTACGAGGGAAGCGTCTCGTTTGCGTCCAAACGATCTGGTAAGGATTCGAAAGGCTCTCTCTTTCATAATAAGAGCGCCATTGTTCGAATAAGTGTAACATCTGCAGGGAAAAGAGAACACCCTTTCTCTCGAACACTTATTTCAGCACATAGGAAATGTTCAATAGATTATGGTTTTCTCTGAAAGGCCCCGCCAGTCCAACTGGTATCAGCTCCTGTTCCACGACAAACTATGCTCGGTTTCTCCAGAAAACAATAATTATTGACGCCATTTATCCACGAGAAATGTGAAACAGAAATCAAAAGTGTAACCAATCTTAGCAGCAGTTCTAATAGAAGAACCTACGTAACAATATCTGGCGTCAATGGTTGGTGCATTTATTAGGCACTAATGCTCTGCGGGGAGCGGCTTATCACTTATTGTGGGTATACAGGTATGTGTTTGTATGTTCTTTTCAGGAAATTGTTCACACGTGATCGACGAATCCCGTTTTACCATTAGCGCTTCTTGACTTCAGATATCGTAGTGCAGGAAAGGTTATGTGTGCGGGGCCTGTACCAGTTTTGCACCTTTTAAAAGTTTCTGCAGTTTTGAATTGTAATCGCGCGTGGTATATTTGTATTCGCGGCACTGTAATGGCTAATAGAGGCCAACTTTTTTATACATGCTAGTGTCCCTCTAAGGACAAAGGATTCAAATAATCCTCAACTGAAAGGTCAAAATATGTCACGTTCTGGTTTGGGTGTATCACACACATAGAAACAATAAACTAAGCCGAACAATACCTGGCCTTACAAAACTCAGCGACCCTTTGCGACATGAATAGGTAGCATAGATAGCTCAGCGAAACTACTGATCACGCCTGCTCACGTCACAAGAGAGCTTAGCTGTCCTGTAGTTTTCCCAACGCACTTAATACACAGGAATTTGTGGGACACTGCACTTACACAAGCCGCTTTGAAAATCAAATAATATACCTTTTTTCATTGCTTATACTGACGTACAATGGTTCGGGGCCAGGAGATGAAGCTATGTGTCATGTTCTTTTCGATGCTCTGTTAGTGCTTGTTATGAGCATTGCAAGGGTTATACGGATCAACACAATGACGATTGTGATGAATGGCACGCGCTGGTACACTGAGGAATAGTTCGTCTCTTTTACGCGGTCGCTTCTTGATGGGAGTGGCCATGCTTTATATCGCTCCAGTATAGAAGCACGCCCATTTCCTCGCCTCATGATATTTCTTGAGCCATTCCTTCTTCGGGACTATAAACGAAGGGGCGGGGTATACGGGGCAAAACCATATGGGCGTGGGACAAGCGGTGATAATGACGTCCGGGAAAAGGGGGCCAAAGGATTCCGCAGCGGCGTACGGCACTGCATCGTAACGAAGACAGGCTGAGCGGGGACGATCACGCGGCAAAAGATACGAAACTGAAGACGAATGAGCCTCCAAACAGCGTCAAATGCATCAGCCAGCGACCACAGGCGAAGGGTCTCGCTCGTTTATCTCTTCGGTGAGCAAACTCAGTTTCCGGGTGTAGGGAAAAAAAAAAGTTGGCGAAGCTTGCGCTAGGGGTGCAAGGCTGGAGAAACAGCAGAGCTGGATGCCCCACTCCCTTCATCGAAGACCTGGCTGTTGCGCCCCACATGATTTTCGGAACTTGCCACTGAAAGTTCTCCATGACTGGCAGGGCCAGGTCGTTGTGTCTGCACGCTTTCCCATCTCTCCCAAAGTGGACCGAGTTAGCACGCGCTAAAACCCGCGGCAACCGGCTTCGCGAACTCGGGGTCTGTGCTCCCCCTTCACGAGAACTCGATTCCCGGCCGTGGCGGCCGCTTCTCTGATGGAGGCGAAAAATAAAAACACCCGCGGGTACAAAATTTTGCTGCACGCTAAAGGTCTCCAGGTGGTCAAAACTGATCCGGAGCCCTCCACTGCGGCGCGCCTCTTCGCCTGCGTTATATCGGCGCGTTAAACCCTACAATCAATCAATCGATCCCTTCACGTGAACTGGCGAGTAGAGGAGCGTGGGAGAGATCAGGCAATCAACGCTGGGCAGAGTGTCCTCGAAGGTCAGGCGGGCCGTCGCCAGGAACTCCTCATGAGGCGCACGTTCAACTGCACTCGGTATTTTTTTTTGTATTTTTCTGCGAGCTCTTCACGTGAAGCAAGCCTACGCGTAAGCCTGGACGACGCCGGGTGCTCCTCACGAGGCGCCGTTCACGTGCTCTTAGTATTTCTTCTTGGATTTTTTTCCTGGAAATGTTCGACAGGGGAACTACAAGAATGAACAGCTTTGATGATGAAAATCGCCACAACAGGTATGCTGAGGCCAGGTAAGGAAGCATTCTGTGGCGACCCAATCAAGCATTCCCGCTCTCTATTGGGGATACCGAGGACTTCGTAGCTGAATCTAGTCTCCATAAAAACCGTGAAGGTGTCTCTCAGCTGTTTTTCGTGGCACATAAACGATGTTTCACTTGGCTTGGGAAATTGTGAATAAGAAATATATTCCACTCTGCTTCTAGCCCTTCTGCGTTTAAAGGTGTTCCAACCTTCCCTCGTATCTGTGAAGGGTTTCCAATTCATTGATTTATATACATTACTTCGTACTTTTGGTATTTTCTGATGGGAGTCGAACACTTGCGAAAGCGATCTGCTGTGCCGTAGCAGTACGTGTTTGCTCATATTTCCTTCCACATTTTTCGAAAATCAGTTTCTGACACAAAAATAAACAAACATTTTTTAGTTAATTTATATTTAGTCTGTGGTGCATAGCGGAGCAGTATCTTGATCGGGTATTAAGTGGCACCCAACTTAACGATCAGACGCGTTCACCTACCATTTTCAAAAAAATGTTAAAAAGTGATGCAAGGGGCCTCTTACGTGCTGTAGAATTGCTGCACCCACAGCTGGTTGTTATTCCTTACGATGACATGCAATGTAATTCGTTTATTGCGAATTATAGAGGCTCACAAAAAGAACAAAATCCGGCTGTACTTTGAACGAAGGTAACAATGCACCACTGCATCTTTCCCGCTACGGTACCCATATTTCTGACCGTTGTCGTGTAGACTTCCGTTCTAGGTCTTGAGAGCTTTCCAAAACCAGTAAACGATTTTTATTGTCTTGTCTGAAAGTTTCACCCCTCGTGAGGGGTCTGAGGATAAGGACTTGGAAATAAGCTTGCTGAGAGAAGAGAGAGGAATGCGCTGTACTCTAACTTTTAATATCGCGGAGGTGGGTCCTTATCTCGATCATGATAAAAAAATTCACGCATCTCCAAAGTGAATCATGATGAGTGGGCGAAGCACTGGGGATCCTTCTTACCGTAAATCACCCGTGAGAGTAATTACTGCTGCTAAAACGATTTCCAATCCAATCCAACCAATACAATGCAATTCAATTCAATCCAATCTAATCCAATCCATTTCAATCCAATCCCATACAATTCAATCCAAATCCAAATCTAAATTCAATTAAATGCTCCTCGCGCATGCGCAGCACGGCTCTCTAAGAGCACCCTCTCTCTCTCTCTTTCTCTCTAACCTTTTGGGAACCTTTTATTTTGTTCTGGATTAACCTTTTGCGAACTTTTTGTTCACAGATGTTTTGATTTACACGGTGCTGTGCGTCTCTCTCTCACCTCTCTCTCTCTCTCTCTCTCTCTCTCTCTCTCTCTCTCTCTCTCTCTCTCTCTCTCTCTCTCTCTCTCTCTCTCTCTCTCTCTCTCTCTCTCTCTCTCTCTCTCTCTCTCTCTCTCTTCCTCTCTCTCTCTCTCTCTCTCTCTCTCCCTCTCTCTCTTCCTCTCTTTCTCTCTCTCTCTCTCTCACTCACTCTCTCTTTCTTTCTCTCTTTCACGCTCTCTCTCTCTCTCTCTCTCTCTCTCTAACATTTTGTGAACCTTTTATTTTGTTCTGGTTAACCTTTTGCGAACTTTTTGTTCACAGATGTTTCGATTTACGCGGTGCTGTGTATTGAGCACGAACGCCGGACGCCGGACAGACAAGCCTCGCCCTTAAGGTGCTTCGTCCCTAAAAAAGAGGCGGTTGGTACAGGACACTGCGAACAGGAAGTGAAAAGAAGCAACGAAAATGAAAGCCGACTGCGGCACTATCCGTGCCGCTCGTGCTCTGCCAAAACTCGCCGTTAAGCGGAGAAAAAGGTCGTCACTCTAAGGCCGCTACGGGAGTCGTGACTTCCGCCTTCTGAGCGCCGCGGAGAAAGAGGACTACGTAGAGGCCGATTCGACCGGGAGTCCGAGGATTCGGCGCTCCATCAGCTGGATTTCATTTTGGCAGAACGAGCTTTTCGGTTCCCAGTTGATACAAGTGCTGTATACGGGCACGAAACTAAACTTATTTTTGCGTTTCAGGTGAAATACTACCGTTTTTAAAGACGGTAGTCTTTCTTGGGCCACTCAAACGTGGAAGTTTTGGTTTGTCTGTCGCTCGGTATGTCCCTCGATTGCGCCACCATGCCGAAGTTGAAAGAAATCGTGAGCGCCAAGTTTGTTTAGGCAAATCACTTTCAATCTCGTAAATCTGGAAACGTGCTCTATATTTTACAACACTGTTCAGTAGGAATTATAGTAAAGGTATTTGTACAAGAACGACTATAAATAACTGTTATTAGCAGTGTTCTTTTGGTTACAAGTTTATTTGTGCTAAATTTTTGAATGAGTAAACTATGTAAAGCTCATTGAAAGCAATGTTTTAAACAAAAATATGAAAACACTGCTGGCACCGGAGGCTCGCACTTGTGGGTCGAGCGCTCAGCCCCAACACTCTCAGAAAAATGTGCGCCAGCAATGTGAACGCGGGAAAACTGAACTCCGCAAACCTCCAATGAGACGAACGAGACAGTAGCGGAGCAGCGTGGGAGGTGGGTGGATGAGACAGCCGAGGCAGTTAAATGGCAGGGCTGGCAGAAAGCTATCGCATTTCCACATTTGCAGCAACGCTAGCAGATTCGGTGCTATTTTTCATGAATTTTTAAAATCACACTCAAGCGGAGAAATGCGTGAAGGAAAAGACGATCACGTGGGGGCCAATGAGATTGGCAATAGCAGCAATTTGAGGCGAGTTCTCAGCCATTACCACGTCTATCTCGTTTAACTTCGGAACAATATAGGCAGCCATGCAGAAAAAGCAGGTCGGTAAGTATCGGGTGAATTCGGCCTGTGTACAGTATCAGAAATAAAGTATTCGCTAAATAAAGCTCAATTGCCCCCTCCTGGTACTTTTTATTTGTTATATATGGATGTCGGACTATGCCACTTAAGCAAATTGAAGGCGCGTAAGCGAGTCACTTGATGGAGCTTCGTCGTCCCACGCCACCATTCCAACGGCTCAAATGACTTCGTCCACCAGTCCTGCTCTTTCTGCTTTGCTCGATGGGACACCCCTTGCTTGAGATCGGCGTCCAGAAAATGGGTACCGCCGAGGTCTCCTCTCCCGCCACTTTCAAAAAGGGGAAATGGTGCGGGTAAAATGTTTGGGCGACCGTGAATAAGCAAGTTTTGCTCATTACTCGCTGCTCTGATTCGAAACATCTGGGAGCTGCTACCCAAAGTAGGGCTCGAAATCGATATATAGCTGCTTTATCACACAAACACGTCCTTAATTTATAGAACCAATATTGGACTTGTGTAGTCATGTAGGAATTAATTAAGACTTTATCGCTTCATATTAGGCAGGCAAAAAGTCGATCTTTAGAATACTAGACGCCTGGAAGCGTGCCACGGTAAACGCACTTCGTAGGGCTAATTCATTGCAATAAAGCCTTCTCCAATGTTTTTAGTGACGATACCAGTAAATATTTGTTTAGATTGGCGTTTTTATGAACTTCGTGGGCTTGATGGCAGTGAATTCGGGCCTTCCATCTCTATAACTTTTACTTCTTTGCAAACAGGAATACTCTTTGTACAGCTCACTTCTTATGGAACTGCAGTTGAGTTTGATCTCATAATTTGAGCCCATTGAACCGTGTTTCCATAATTAGGCAAATTTTTCTGCCTTTACGACACTATGGATAAATCACTAACTCGTTTGTTTTCTTGCTTTCGGTGTTTTTTACGAAGCAAGTGATACTCAATAAACTGAAAACGAAATGTTCTCAGGAACCACATTAAGACGAATTCAGTGTTACGGAAAAATATGCCATATTAGTATTCCGGCTGTACGCATAGGTACAGTTCCAACGTTGTTGGCATGGCCTGCAGATTATCTGGAGACCAAAGGAAGCCCGCGGAAGGTAGCCAATATCTCTAGCGTGAAACAATACGAGCAAGCACGTCGGTCCTCTGGCCACGTGCTGCTGACGGCTGCTGTGAGGGTCGCACCGACCGTAGCACTTCGTAACGCCACCTCGTCATCGATGACCACTTCACCTTCAACAAAGGAGGTGTGGCCAACACGGCGAATAAGTGCACTGGTGGAGCACCTACGGTCGTCTTCTTTGATGTACAAAGGACAAGTCAACTCAAGCGGCCATTGAGGCTGTTCCTGCGTTGTCTGAAGTGAACTTGTCGCCGCGTACGCCTGTTGCTACGTGAGAATTGGCGTTGTTGATCCTGTTCTCATGGAAGGTAAGTATCAGAGCCTTCCAGAGGGTGGCTTTGGACAGAGACACCTGATATTGTAAATTTTTAAAGGGGCACTGACACAAAATTTTGAAGACGAGATAACTTCGGAGATAGATTGGTGGGAACACATATACATCATCTGCAAAATATCAGCGGCGAATACAGCCTAGAACATATTTAAAATCAATTTTGAAGTGTGCGAAACGCAACCGAGCAGCCAGCAGAGGACCACGCGCAATTGTAAATAAACAACATCCAAACACGTCACGAGTTTGTGTTTGCCGCTTCCGCACTACCGGCGTTTTCGGCCGGCTCGCCCGGCTCGCCGCTCCAATCGGAGGGCCGGAGGGCGGAGCTTCTGCTCTCGAGAACGAACGACCCGATCGTTGGCGGCGGAGGCGCCGTGATTTCGTCAGCTCACCGGGCAGCTGGCCGCGACCAAAATTCTACAGCGATTCCAGGCACTCTGTTTCTACTACTGTTTATTACCATTGGATGCGAAAACGCGCCGGAGGCACGAAAAGCTTGAGCTAGCCGCACGGTCGCTGTGCAGGCGGCGGCCACGGCCGCGAAGTGGCCCAGGCCGGCGCAGGTAGCTCGAGTGACAGCTTGTTACCGCTGCACGAAATTGTCCCCAAGTCCCGACCATGGTGGCTTACATGAGAAAGGAGTTAATGATGCGATGGCGGGTTGCATTAAAAATTGTCATCTGCACCGCTTACGAGAGCGGCACTCGAATATCCGCCGCAGGGCTGAGCCGAACACATCTGTAGGCGGACCTGTAGGCAGACCGGCCGGCTGCTCCCAGCGCGCGTCTTGCCACCCACCGTCTCGAGCGTCGCGCGTCGTTCTTTAGCCGCGGTAGCATTTGCACTCGCAGCGCCTGCGTCACATCCACGGTCGCTTTTTAATTAAGCGCCTCACGAGATCAGTACGTGGGGGCATTCGCAGAAACTGCCGTCGATGCGGATTCGACAGTGCTACGGTGGCTCTGCTCTGTGATATCCCTCCGACGGTCACGTGGTCAGCTTTGTTCATACAAAATCCACAAAATCCATCCTTTCGCGGCACTCGCTGAAACCGAAACTGCGACTGGCCGCATTGAAAATGCCTCTAATTAAACAACCGTCGCACGCTGAAGCAAATGAGGTTTCTACAGGTTATAAGTAGGTCACTAGCTACTTATCGCAACAAAAAAAACAAGATGCAAAATTTTTGTGTCAGTGCCCCTTTAAGGTCCCGCCCCCCTACATTGAATCTCGGAA
Source organism: Haemaphysalis longicornis (assembly GCF_048455015.1). NCBI lineage: Eukaryota > Metazoa > Arthropoda > Arachnida > Ixodida > Ixodidae > Haemaphysalis > Haemaphysalis longicornis. Next base: position 26,777,294 of record NW_027526225.1, read on the forward strand.
TCACGACAAGGTGAGAAGCTAGTCGTTTCGGTATATCCATTGCACACGTGCAAAGCGCAAAATTTACATTCACGGTTCGAGCATATCCATCCGGTATATCCACCCGCCGTTCAGCTCGATTGTATGCGGTCCTGTGCGGGCACATGACTTGAAAACCTTACAAAAGCAAACTCCCAGCGTGAAAATACGTTTAAGCATTTCAAACGCGAACATACAGGCCCCTAGAAAAACTGACAGCCGCAAGGACTCCCATGTAAAACGCTGACCGTTCTGTGAACCTCGTTCAGGTTCTTCACAGCCGACAGTAGGCATATGAAAGAGGCGTAAATGTCCGAAAGGCACCTTTCAGTGCGGACAAGGATGCGTTAGACCGATAGTGCTTCAGTCGCTCACAGAATAAGCTGCGGGTAATCGCTCACCTGATACCTCCGCCTGTGCAAAAGCTGCTTCCCAAACAAAATTGCAGCACCCATGCTCTCAAATTTCCTCAAAGGCTATACAAGACATCATACTGTACAACACACCGTTCAATCACCCCTTTCTCAGTTTAGCACGCTTAAAATACGCTCATATAGAAAGCTGTTTCGGGGCCCTTCTGTCTTGCTTCTTTCTCGACCAAAGCGTACTCGCCTTTTGCGCTTAGAAGGGTGGACTTTTTCTCCCAGAACTCAGCCAGCTAACCCAATAATACCTATAATTAGCTGCAAGGCTGCACACAACCCGCTTTTTTTTGGGAGGGTCCAACCACCATGACAGCAGTGGCGGTGTCCTAACCAGATTAGGGCGCGGCGACAGCTCTTTGCAGAGCGCTGACACTCCCCGCTCAGCGGGCGTGAATTCCCGAATGGAGGCAAGCTGACGTGCACGTTCCGGCATCGCCCTGGCCTTCGGTGTGCGATGAACACTCGTTTACCACCGTGAGGGGCTTTAGGCAGCGTGGAAGCGGTATGCTCACGTGAATCGTTGCGTGAAACGGCGAAACTTATTCCTTTTCTTGTGGGGGAGCTGAGGAGGATGCTAGGAGGAGGAAACACCCTTGAAGCAGTGTTGGGGTAAACAGGGTTTTGTACTACAGAGAAGCAAATGTCTATGATGACGCTCTGTTTATGACTCGAAAATCTGAAATTGAACACCGTAGGAATACTACAGTACGTTGTGCAGCGGTTGCTGGACGACGAACTTATGTAGATTATGTACATTACAAAAATTACGTAGACAACGTACGTGCATTGAACAAGGACATTGAAACAAGGCACTTATCGAAAGCTGAATAATTACGAAGCCCTCCATGCCATCAATGAACAATTGCCGTGCTCATAACTGAAGCTACACTGAATCGTTTGGTGTTTAGAGAATTCCGCGGGCAGAAGTTCTTTATACACTTTGTTTTAAACGTAATGCATATATACAATCCGTACGGCAATGTGTAAATAAAAAAAATTGGGTGAATGTTTTTTTAGCTGAATGCTAAAACATCGGTAAGGCGTTAGTAATTACAACCCCATAGTCATACTCAACTTCACTGAAACTTTTTATGGCGGCTTATCTCAGCTTATTGTGAGAATATAAGGAAACATCCTAGTGTTCCAAAAAGTCTCTAACTTCCCTTGAATGATCTTTTCTACGTAACCATTTGAGCCTCTGCTTTAATACAGCTCTTCTGCCATTTTCCTCGCACATTCCAGCTTCCTGTTACTGAGGCGCGACTAAGTGGGTGCATCGCATCGAAATGCCTGTTGTCGTTCGGAAAGGTGCGATAACAGAGCGTTTTGCCTAACCGTTTTAAACGGTCCGCTCCGGTATCGGCGGCAGGATCAACGCAACCGGAGCCAATGCCGTTCGCCGTAGGGCGCGCCACGCATGCGCAATGGCACTCCCGCTTGCTATCGGAGCGGAGCGGAGCGTAAAAACGGTCGGCTAAAACTCGCTAATCAGATTCCTGGTCGGACTACCCAGGATTAAGGTTGCCTGCAAAGCTTATATTCTGCGCGTCTCCTGCGATGCGCGTCTAAGAAATACTTCTCTGCAAGGTTTTTATGCTGAAAAGTGACATTCCGAAGCATAGGCTCCTAATTTTGCACAGAAAGTGGTCCAGCAGGTTCATGGCTGTGAGGATTAGGAGGAGCACTAAACGGATCTGGAGCAGTATTCCTTATTACAGAGCCCCTTCAGACCATACGGCTTCTCGGGCCCTCTTCTCCAGCCATAGCTGGTGTTCAGGCACCGAGCTGAACAGTGCTCTCTCCCCGTTTTCGGGGGAGGAGTTGCACCAGATGTGAGGCTAGATTTATGGAGTTGTAGTGGTTGACATCAGCGCATATGTCCTGGTCTGGTTACGGCGTGAAAGTATGTGATTCAAGTTGCCACACCGAAAAAGGTTACATTCTGAGCGAGAAATCATCATTTCTAGTCGAATAGGAAACGCAGGTCCCGATCGTACCAGCGTGGTCCAACCTAACGGGACATGTCAAGCACTGTGGAGATGAACCACCGCTTGTTTTGTGCATGCAAGCCAGTGGGAATTCTGCGACACTGGGAGTCAATCTTCATGTGTCAAGCTTTGGTAAACGCATGCGTCTGACTGTTTGCCCGTTGAAAAACTTAGGATACGACCTACAAGGTCAAAAACTACCTGCAAGAAATGAAAGGTTAATTAGCATATATTTCTCAAGAAAAAACATTCCATCAGCTCAACTTCAGGCTACCGGAGTTGGCCAGATAATTGAATTGGATGCTACGATGGTCAATGGTAAACTAAAAACTTGTGTCATGCCCATCATGCTTTTCAATAAAAAAAAAACAAAAAAACAGTATGAAGATGCAAACAAGGGCAGCGTAAAAGCACTCGTACAAGAAAACAAGCTCCATTTCTCGGGTTATTGGAAGGTCTCTTGAAGACTTGGCCTTGTCGCCACCTCTTATACCAACAAACGACTTCATTAGTCATTTTTAAGAAAATAAAATCTTATACGACTATCGTGCTCCTGCATTTCAACCTGTGGGGTTGCACAAAGTGAAGTTCTTAGCCACTATGACTTCTTTTCTTGCTACCTGAATAGGGTCGACGCAACACTGGTGTAGAGTGTGCTACTGACGATGCCACCCGCATAAGGGGCGAAACTTCTTACGAATTGTTTTAATGCTGTTGATTAAAACCAGTGTTTTTGAAACTCAAGAGCAGGGGTAAGTTTAGAACTGGCCCCCTAAAGCGAGGAAAAACCTCGCAAGCAAGCTTGCAGAAAAGAAGTGCTCAATAAAGTAAGTGAAACCAACAAAAAGAGGCGAACAATCATCTATGAAAAAGGAAACGAGAAACACAAAAAAGGAACTGAAATTACGCCTATGGCTACGCTATAACAACCTTGGGCAGCGTCGGGTGACGCTTATCGATCACTAACACAGCAGGAGCGAGCGACTGGGCAGGAAATACCTTCATTGGTGCCCCTTTAGTGGCGGTGCTGTCGGCTACATTGTTTTTTGGAAAGGAAAGTGGTGGCCCGTAATTTATTGGACACCGAGACCCTTTCCCGCAGAGAACTTCGGTAAAGGTAGGCACCGAACCTATAAACACACACCCTCGTCACGGAGTGTTTTCCCGCGCTGCTCATTCAGGGCCGGACGTGTTGCAGTTAGCGCACTCGATATCCCGAGCTGTAAGCTGGGCTGGTATACGACCGTCGTTAAGCATCAGAAAAGGGTAACGCTAAGAACATCACGAGTCCTTCGCAGGCCTGACTTTGTTTAGTCCTGGTCTCTAGATTCTGTCCTCTCGAACACTCCAGGAATATATAACGTGCGTTGTTTTTTATGAATGAATAGGAGGGAACGTTTCTCTTTTATTATGTTTACATTTTAGTGTGGTTTGAGGGTCTAAATGTTTCTTTCTTTAAACACAAAATGTAGAGTTTGGAAGGCTCAAGAAAATGATGTGTAAAAACGTTTGCTGCCTACAATTTTAGACAATGTTCAACAAACAAAACACTTTAAATGTTTTCTGGCTAGAGAATAGAAAAGAGCTTAATCCTGTCAACAAATGCTTTCTGCAAAACAGTTATGTATCCTTAATGTGTACCATCAATTAAGATCTAGAACAAACTAAGGTACGTTTACATCAGACTACAAATTAGGAGCACTATATATTGCTTGTTGTGCTAACAAGACATTTTATTTTTGTGCAACCGCGGTACTCCATTCATGTTCTTTTAAAAATGTGCCTCTCCCTACATGTAAGTTCTAGAATATAAAATAAAACTTATGCAGTACTTTCATGTCTTTGCGGGTTTCTTTATTGCAGAGAAATATATTGCCCAGCTAATCGGTTGCCCTGTGTTACAACAACAGTTGGCACAAATAGGGACGCATTGTTGAAACTAGGTGATCCAAGGTGGCGCAGTTGCGCTTCTATGAAGCACGAATGCAAGACTTTCTGCGTATGTCCGGCTTACAGCGGCGACCAACAGGGGTGTGAATGGATTATTAGTGCGTGCGGCCAATGGAGCAAAAGCTTCTATAGCAATCACAAGTAAGAAATTGCAGACTTTTCTCTCACCAGCTCAAATGGCGGTGGGTCTCATCGATCCGGAATCTTCAAGGGACCCTGAAGCACTTTCGATGAGCGCTTTCACTCTTTCCTTCGCATCTGAAACCACTGTGAAAGCTATAGTTCTTGCCAGCAGAGAGCGGCACTGCGTTATTTGCTCGTCGTACCAGAAATGCCTTCCGTTTCTGGTTTGTTTTCGAGGCGTTTTTTAAGTTGCTATCAAAAAGCGTTCATCGCTGCAACTGAAGGAAAACCAGCCAACAGCCGCTACATGGCCTTAGTGAAGTAATTCCAGGTGTCGAAGAACCCCAAGGCTGGAAAAAAGAGAAAAATCTTTTGAGCGTGTTTTCAGCTGATTTGATAGGCGTAGAGCAGTAACTTTGGCTGAGGTACTTTGCGACCCCCTAATCCAAGTACTGGGTGTATTGGGGGTACTACGTTGTGCAAGCATTTAAGATTTCAAGAAGAGTTGAAAATAGTGTTAGAGGGTCCCTTTAATATTTTCAGCAACGACATTTTTCATGGCGAAAGGGGCAAGTTCATTCAACTTTGGCAGCAGCGGCAGCAGGAGCACCGACAATGTTCCTGAGCCTCGCTGCGTAATCTTTGCAGATTAAAGAAACGCCACTGTGCCGTGACGCGCCGTCGCAGCAGGAAACCACTACGGCCAGGGTATCGCCGGTCATCGGGATCCATATCTGCGGGCCCAATCTGGACCGGGACATCGCCGCTACATCAGCGGGCGCTGTTGTTGAGTGTGCGTGCTATAAGTGCGCACTCCGGTTGTCACATTGGCAGCAGCGGCAGCAGGAGCACCGACAATGTTTCTGAGCCTCGCTGCGTAATCTTTGCAGGTTGGTGTTTATCTTGACCTTACAACTGTATTCAAATTTGTTTCACTGCTGCTGTTGCTGCCAAAGTGTGACTATGTCTTCTAACGTGGTGTGTCAGAAATGCTAAGAAGCATTCACTGAGTGTGATGTGTCTATTGCATGTAGTGAATGCGACTGCAGATACCACATTGGCAAGTGTGCTGGTATTTCAGTAGAGACTGACAAAGCAAAGGGCGAAGTCTACTGCAAAGCTTGGCGCTGTGCGACGTGCCGAGGTGCAAAAATGCGCTCACAACCAGTTCAACAGTTGAGCAGCGATTCTGACATGCAAGATATAAGAATATGGCTCAAAACCATTAATGAAAAGCTAGATCAGGTACTGAAAGTGAAAGCAACGGTCGAAAACATTGAGGATTCGCTGCAGTTCATGAGTGAGCAATATGATGAATTCCTGGCCCGTACAGAGCAAAATGAACGGGCCGTCAAAGACATGCATCGCAGGCTAAACAAACTTAAAACTCGAGATAAAGAAATCGCTAAACTTGAGGGGGGGGGGTGGAAACAACATGTTTATTTGCCGGCTAAAAGGTCACGGTGGCTCTCACTCCCTCGCTAGGAGGGGGGTGCCGGCCGCGACTGCTGGCGTGTGATCGCCGCCAGCGCAAACTGCGCGGCGGCTTTCTGTGCGTCCTTGTCCGTCTCGCGCACCGGACGCGCGAGATGGGGCGGTAGAATGTTCGTTTCCGCTTCCGCGTCGTTGCACTCCCACATCATGTGGGTCATGGTCGCCCTCGCGGCCCCGCACACCGCACACTGGTCCGTGATGTATCGTTCGAGCGTGACATGCACGGCCCACACCGGGGTCCACGTCGCTCCCACTTGGAGTTGTCGGAGGAGCGCCGCCTCCTGCCGGGTGAATCTGTAGTTGACAATCTAGAGTGGAGGAGCCGACAACAGAACCTAGAATTTCATGGATTGGAATTGACAAAAAATGAGGACTTGCTGGCTAAAATAAATGCGCTATCGCAGAAACTCGAGGTTCCGCCCCTTTCGAAGGATGATGTAGTCACAATTCACCGCCTACCAGCGAGGCGAGATAACATACCGGGCATTATCTGCTGCTTTGCCAAGCTTGCAGATCGAGAGAACTGGTGGCAAAACCGAAAGAAGCTTGTTCGCTCCGATGACAGCCCATTCATACTAGAAAACTTGACACGAAGAACCCGTGCTCTGCTTTTCGAGGCGAAAAACTGGGCGAAAGAGGCACATTTTAAGTATGTGTGGCACAACAACGGACGAGTGCTTGTAAGGAAGGCTGACCGAGACAAAGTTGCAGTTGTCACGTGTGTTGGTGGCTTAAGCAAGCTGGTGTCATAACTTAGCTAAGCAAAATGAATGAACATGCCAAATAAACCTCTTGAATCGTATATTTTGCCCCATGACTTTGAAACTACTTTTGGGAGGACACATTTGAAATCCTTCAAATGTTTTCATCTGAATGTGCAATCTATTACAAGTAAGGAGTGTAACCTAACTTCATTGTTCCAGCAATTAGGGCATGACTTTGATGTGATAATGTTAAGCGAAACGTGGTTACCGATTATTCAAATGTTTCCGTCTTCCGTGTTACAAGACATTCTATATGAATCGCACATGCAGTCGTGGTGGCGGTTTTTGTATTTTAGTAAAACAAAGTTTCAATTGCGAATTGATAGAACAAATTTGTGCAGTCAAAAACGACTGTGAATTCCTCTGTGTTAAAGTAGATGGTATAATATTGCTGTCTGCTATCGACCACCGAGCGGGATGATACCACCTTTTCTCTATTTTCTTGAGTTATTCCCGGATGTTCTACGTAGAAATAGGTTTGACGTCATTTTAGGTGGCGATTTGAATATAAATATGATAGGCCACAATTCCATACAAACCAAATTAGATGTGCTGTTAACCTCCAGTGGTCTTTCAAATGTGATCAACCTTCCTACTAGAATAACGCCAACTTCATCGTCATTGATCGATCTTTTCATAACGAACATAAGTTCCGACAAATTAAGAAGTGGGGTAATTGCAGCGAAAATCAGTGATCACTTGCCGATATTTGTATACTCGTTAAAAAATATGCCACTCAAAAACATCAACGAACACATCCATTTCAATGCATAAATGAAAAAAATCTTCCTCTATTCAGCGAAAAAATTTGGAGTGCAGTTTGGGAGAGTGTACTTAGAAAAAGTGATGCAAACAGGGCGTACGACGAATTCATGAAAATCCTCAAACCTATTTAACCGCATGTTTTCCTTTTGTGCTCGCGAAACAGAAACGAAAGATTCCAAAGCCCTAGATTAATTCTGAGCTTGGCGCGAGAATACGAAAGAAAAATGTATTGTACAACGAATTTATAAAACAAGAAATCCAGTTTTGTTAAAGCAATTCAAATTTTTTCGGAACCATTTAGATAAGGGTTTAAAAAAAGCTCAACGTGACTATTACATTAACATGTTCACTCCAGCGCTTGGAAATACGGCAACAATGGAGAAAAAATTAAATTCTCTATTAAAACGGAATATTCCCCAAGACACTACTCGATTGATTTGATTGATTGATTGTAGGGTTTAACGCGCCGACGCAACGCAGGCGATGAGGCGCGCCGTAGTGGAGGCTCCGGATTAATTTTGACCACCTGGGGATCTTTAACGTGCGCCGAAATCTCGTACACACGGGAGTTTTTGCTTTTCGCCTCCATCAGAAAAGCAGCCGCCGCGGCCGGGAATCGAACCCGCGACCTCGTGCTCAGTAGCGCAACGCCTTAGCCACTGAGCCACCGCGGCGGGTCCCAAGACACTACTCACACCATTAATCAAAACAGCAAGCGGCTTTCAGGAAAGCCGCTTGCCGATGCTTTCAACCGCTATGTTATTGACGTTGTACAAAGTGGGAATGTACAAAACGACCTTGAAAACTTTCGGTACATAGATAGCTCCATATTTCTTGATCCTATAAGCTACCGTGAAGTAAGTGACGCAGTGTCAGGGCTCAACAATAGCAGCGCGCTTGATATTGATGACATACAAGTAAAGCACTTAAAATACGTTATCTCTTTTTTGACACCATACCTTGCTCACATATTTAATTTGTCTATTAGCCAAGGTGTTTTTCCTTCAAAACTGCAGACCGCTCGGGTGACAGTGCTTCATAAAAAAGGAGACAAAAATGATATGGGAAATTACCGACCAGTTTCCATACTTCCAGTACTCTCAAAATCACTTGAAAAACTTTTTCTAAAACGCTTGACTAGATTCGACCAAAAACATACCATCATAGTGGATTGTCAATATGGCTTTCGTCAGGGCCTTGGAACGGACCTTGCGCTTATAGATCAAAAAGAATATATCTTGTCTCAATTAGACCGAGGAAACATGGTACTCGGTCTATTTATTGATTTAACAAAAGCATTCGACCATATCAACCACAATTTGCTAGTACGGAAGCTAGAGCGCTACGCTATACGTGGTGTGCCAGCCTCCTTCATTAAATCTTACCTCAAAGATCCTATCAAATCGTAGCCTTGGATGGCTTTTCGTCAGAACCTTGTGGAGTAAAAAGTGGGGTACCGCAGGGCAGCATACTGGGACCCTTTCTTTTTAATATCTACGTAAACGATATTATTGGCGTGTCATCATGCGCTAAGTTTATCATCTATGCCGATGGCACGAGTTTATTCTTTGATGATAAAACAGCGCATAAAATTATTGTAAATGCAAACTCAACTTTGCGGAAACTAGAATCATGGACAGAGCAAAATAGTTTAAAGATTAGCGGTCCAAACACGAAAGCAATATTGTTCCGTGCCAGAAATAAGCCGGTAATAATTCACAATATTATTTCTTTAAACTCTGTCAAAGTGGAGATAGTACCGTCAGTAAAAACACTCGGAGTCATATTTCATGAACATTTATCCTGGGATGAGCACGTAACATTATTCGCAAAAAAATTGTCTCAAATATTTGGCCTTCTATACCACCATAAACATATTCTACCGCCTAAAATTATATTGCTCATATATAACACATTGTTTCTTCAAGATTAAACTATTGCAATTTGGTCTGGGGAACAACTACCCAGGAAAACTTGCAAAAAATTCACCGGCTACAGAAAAAGGCCATTAGAATGCTCGAAAACATTTCTTTCCATCACCACACACAACCTTTATTCGAAAAATACAATGTATTGCCGGTAACCACAATATTCGACTACCGTCTGTGTAGAGTTTATAAACAAGAAGTAAAAATGGGCCGATCTTTCCTTAAACACCTTGCAAAACTAAAACCAAATGATATTGTGTACAACACGCGACACACAGAACATTGGAGCGTTTTGACATACAGGACATTTTACGGATAACAAATTCTCGAAAACCGACTACCAAGAATGCTCAACACATTTCTTTCTAGAAACACAGCATTAGAAGGTATTACCTTTAGGAATCTGCGCAATTTCTTCATCTCCTCCTGAGAATATTGTTTGGTGGTGTATTTTGATGTGTGCTTGATTGTTTTTTTTTCTCCTTGTAGAGGTTCCTTGCATTTTATGTTCTTAGGTTGCCACTGAGGAAAGCGGCAAATATGTCTTTCCGTTGTGTTTAACGCTCTTTTTATCGCAATCATCGAGCCCACACTTTCTGTGGTTGTTTTCCCCGAGTCACTGTATTTTAGTGATTTTCTATTGTATTTAATGACAATTATGCTGTATTTTAATGATGTTCCTGGGTCACTGCATTTTAATGATTTCCTACAAACCGGATTACTGTAACGAACAATATTGTTTGATTTTCGGACAACGTTTCCAAATGCTGTTCAAGCGGCCAGTAGGGGAAAGGGGGGGGGGGGGGGGGGGGTCTGCGGCTTCGACAAGCTGACATCTAGTCGGCTTTTCTGCGGACCTCCAGCATCATGTATTTACTTGGTGCGAATAAAAATCAACTTCAACTTCAGCTTGCGTGCAGCCCCCGCAAGCTGTAGACGTAGCCCTGGTTCAGTTATATACGTTCTCTTGCTTTTTTTCCCTCCCAGATGTCGTTTCCACTCCTTTTTGCATTGGTCGGCAATGACCTCTCGGGCTTTCAACCTCAGAGGGCACTCGGAAACATCTGGGACATTCATGCGATATGCCACCCTCATCAATTACGCTGGCGCCATTCCCGGAATTTCTTTCACGCGGTATTTTTGGTAGGACAAATCAGCTTGGGCAAAAAAATCCTTTAAGTCGTACTGCTGACACTATGGTAAGAAATGACTCGCGTATAGGAAATGTTGACAATGGTCGAAAATGGTTGGAGGGTACCAAAAAAGACTGAAAATCATACTGCTAATACTCTGTCCTTAAACTGCGCCATTTTATAAAACTAAGCACGTCTCCGCATGCTGAGCAATGCTGAGCAATAAGAAGGGCTCTCTATATGCTGATAACGTGCTTTTCACTTTACCGTGGCTATTCAAAATCATTCAATTTAAATGATATCTTGAAAGCCCCTTTTCATAGCGTTCCTGGAACAAGTAAAGCTATTTGGACTTATATCAGAAAATGCCATTCCAAAAACAGTTTTGTTTTCATTTTGCAACAAAAGTGCAATTTTCGACACTCATCACGTGGGTGCAGAAGAGGGGCGTGGTCATCGCATGTCACTGCTACCCCACAAGGCATGCTGCTCGTACTAAATCTGCATCAGCGTTTGGTTTGTGTTATCAGAGCATGAATGGTGATTCAAAAGATAATTTTTAATTGTCAGGTTTGCAGTCAGACAGTAATAATCCCTGAAATCGGCTGAAAATTTCAAGCATGCTTGATATTTCGTGAAGTAACTTTGCAAACAGGCACTGCAGTGCCTGTTTGCAAAATTACTTTACAATTTTAGGCAGTCTTATTGCCTTTGTGCATGTTGTTCTAAGTTGTGTTGTAGTTCCACTTACTACAGGACCATTCAAACAGTTAGCAACAGTTTCGGTTTCGTTTCTGCATCGCGAAATTCATATTTGCTGCTACTATACGGTTACTCAACTTCAAGCCTACCTGCCATGGAGTTCAGCGTCCACTACAGATCCACAAAAAAAAATTCCCCCGCATTTCCCCGAGGGGGAGAATGTGAAAGTGCGAATGCACGGTTGTCGGCCCGCTTGCGGCGCTTGCGCTCGGCCCCCGCAGCCACCGCCTCGCCGCCTTCTCTTCCATCTCTTCCATCGGGTTTGTAGTATCACGTGTACACCACGCAGTTATCAAGCCGCTATAACGCCGCTGAGTCGCCAACGCACGCCGCTGACGACGTAGTTTGAATGCGTTAAAGATATAAGGCGCGTTACTGACAATATCAGCGTCGCGTCCGTGGCTTATTCGGTAGAGCGTCGGGCTGCGGCCCGCAAAGTCCTCGGATCGAAACCTGGCGCCGGATGCTGTTTCTTCTTTAAATATAGAGGAGCACTGCGGACGCCGCCGACGCCGCCGCCGCCGCTTGCGGTGGATGGTTTGGGGTCGCTTATGAAGTGCAACTTAAAAAAAAATTACGACGTGATACAGGAAGGCTCATTGGCGTATTCATGGTAGGTTGGAGCCGTTACTACACCAGGCTGGCCAATCCTGCTCCGGTGCGGGAGTGCGTTACCGGCAATAGTCGCCGGGGTCCGGCCGCACCCCAAGCCCCATTCTGCAATTCCATCAATACGCGGATTTTTTTTTAATCCGGTGGGAATTGTCGGGCACCGGGATTCAAACCATGGTCCTTCTGCACGAGAGTCGGGTGCTCTAACTCTTTCGCCACCGCTGCCACAGCCAAGTTGGCGGGGATAAATTGGTCGCAGTTAGCACAGGACCGGGGTAATTGGATATTAATGGGAAAGGCCTTTGTCCTGCAATGGGCGTAGGTAGGATGATGATTGTGATGATGATGATGATATGAAGGCATAAGGAAGGCTAAGAATCCAAACATTTTCTTGCCCAGGGCTGCGATATTTCGTTTCGCCGCTCGCCCTTCTCAAGTGCGTATCGGGGGCATTTTAGAAATCTGTAAGAAGAACGTTACTTCTAAATTTACTTTATTCTTCTTCTTTCACATTTAGTGGCGTAGTGATTCCCGGCTCAAACTTACCGACTCCCGCAATTCTTTCGTTCGCCATCTCTCGCTAGCGCAACTTCAACTTTCTCTGTTCACCCATTTTCTGCGCCTCACAACGCATAAGTTATAAACACGGAGACCCAAGTCTCTCGCCCTGAAAGGTAATGCGCTTGTTGAATGTTACAATTCTGGATGCCCGGAGTTACCCGCGGGAAGACAGAGGCGAGAGCCAGTCATTTATTTTTTTTCTCGGGCATCTCAATACGTCACTTCCGGCGGCACCAGATTGTCTTGAATTTCTCTGGTCAAGCGATCTCGGTCTCCCCGTGGTCGGCCAGAACCTTCTGGACGTAAACGGTCTGGCGCCGAGCTCGCTCCAGTCTGGAAGCTAGCGGACGACACTCTTAGCAGACAACAAAAAGTAGATAGCTTCCTGCCGTGCCGACAGCCTCGGCTTAACATTGGAGAGTTGCTTTATTCTTTCTGGTTTTAAAGTTTAAAGCTACTTTACCGGATGCGAAGCTTAGTCTTGCAGACCCCACTGTTATTAAAACGCTGTCTCTCCATTCAGCATGTTTTTATTGCAAAAGGAGGGCCATCTTTTTTTTGTCCGGAAAGTTCGGTATAAGACGGCAGCTCCCGCTTCAGCTGACGCTCATTTTTTATTGAGCTTGCGTTAAACATGGCAAGTATTTTCATCTCGTAGACGATAGCAGCGTTCCGAAGTTAGACGTAAACATGCATGCTTTTTGCACGAACATAGGCTGTCCGTCCTCGAAGATGAAGGTTTTCGTTTGGGCGGTTTGTGCTGGAATTGAGCCGGGCACACGAGTTGGTGTTGCAACACTGACAGAACAAGAAGGCGAGCAATGCTAGAGCCCGACCCGCCACCCTCTATCGCATTTTAACGTATCAGGTGCATTGTCCCTGCAGCACGCTTTTTTGCTCTACTCACCAATAGAACCCGCGGACCCAGGCGGGGTACACCGACTCTCAGAACAAGAACAGCTGAGACTACTTGTTGAATAATGACCAACCAGACAGGCCAGTTCTAAATTGTTACCCACAGTCATATACGACGTTGTTTTCTTCCTATAGTTCAAGCCCTATTGGGGCGCACCGGGAATCGCTCGCTTCTCGCCGTATGTAGCGTCTTTCAACACGAATGTGTTTCATCGCGGGGTCCACCAAGATCTGACTGACGTCATATCCGTCACGGAAATGACATCGCAACAAAAACGTCTTTTCACGCGGCTGTGCCGGGATTAGAACCACGAACTCTTTCATCCCAACGGGAGGTACTAAGCGCCCAGCGGACTGCGCTGCGAACATTCCCTTAAACAGGGCAACAAACGCGCCTTATATCCATCCCTTCAGATGGTGCTGCCGTCTAGGAGAGCCGAAGACAAGTAGTGAACCATGACGCTAATGAGCGCCGACAGTTGGCGCCTTGATGTCAGCACCTACGTGTACGGGGTACGCGCAGGGCAACGACCACGGTGTGAGGTCGACGCCGAATTGCGAATATCGCGCTGCTGGTCCACTGAATATGGTCCACTGCTGCTTTCGCTGCAGTGGATCGTGTGTTCACCAAAACGATTCGCTGACAACAACTCCTTTTGTTTCGTTTGCACGGACGGTTTGCGAGAGCCTGTGGTTTCATTCGGATTTACGCAATGCCCGGCGCTGCAATCCATAGTCTAACGTTGATGCGTATAATGGTGCCATACCGACGAAATACAAATAGCGATGTGCAATTTCATATCGATGTACAATAAAAATTCAACTGCTCCTGTGAAGGCACCTTTCCCTTTTGTGTTTTGCCGGCTCTTATGAAAGAGGGAACAACCACTTTCTTTTCTTGGGGGTTAGGGGGTGGAGTGTAGAGAAGAGATGTCAGGGTGCATAGCACACGGTAATGTCGTCCGCATGCATGAAGCAATACATGCCCGGTATCGCTCCCAACCGCCAAGCTGGCGGAAGAAAGGCGATATTGAACAATACCGGTGCAAACACAGCGCCCTGTGGGACACCACGATGGGAAGGAAGTGAAGAGTCTGGTAGCTTCCCGGTAAAGCGACAGAGAAGGTCGGGGGCCTAAGACAGGCGCTCACGTATGGGAAGGCGCAACTGCAGGGAGTTTAATCTACTCGAGGATCTAAGCAGTCGTTTCGCAGCTCGCATTTCCGTAAGCCCATTATATTCATTGTGAGGACAATTCCAATACGGCGAGAGCATCCTCCCATCAGAACCATACAAGAAAAGTGCTGTACTCCGTTTTCAACCCCGAGTTGTGGTCGGAATCTAATTTGGCCAGGATGATACGAGGAATATGGAGCAAGCCACCAGGTAAGTCATGTGGCTAGCATGCGCTCATCAGCTTAGAAACCATCCAGTTAAGAGCCGTCGACCGGTGGAGAGAAATAAGGTCTGCTGACCGATTTTTGCCAGGTTTTGGGATAACAACTATTTCCGCCGGACTCCAAGAGACAAGAATCGCGGCTGAGGTCCATGCTGTGCTTACGGCTTGTATCTCAATAAATTTAAGACAAACACCGCTTGAGTATGTCTTACGTCCAGTTTATTCTACTGAGCTATTTCTAATATCTCTTATTGGTACTAAAAAAAGCCAAAATTAAGCAGGCAATACTTTTTGAGTAGCCTTTACCATTTATGCTAAAACATTTAAGTCCCCCCAATAATGATTAACTTTGGAAAGAACTGATAACAAAAATCACGGCCGCGCCTTATCCCTAATACACAGCCTCCTAATAAATCAATCCCAGATCGTAAAAATCAATGATTCACCTTAACAACTTCGAAGTGCAAATAAAGGTTTTGCGCAGTTCTACATAGGGTCAGATATTATTTCTAATACAAATTAGGAATATGCGCCAAAATCTATACTTATAGTAACACCTTTATATACGCAGATGATACGAGAATTCAAGCTCACAACTGAATTGAGTCATGACTCAAGCAATTTATCCTCGTGGCGCTCAAATAGCGAATTTCAGGGTAACCCAGCTACGACTGGATGCGCAGTCTTCCACACACAGCTGTGCGCTATTGAGCTGACATTCCTGTAGTTACAAAATCAAGCCGTTCATCCTTCAGCCTGATGCTCCTAGCTTTGGCGTTCCGGTGCAACCTGTTTTACAAATTTAGCCATGTATTTTGAAGCACAATTTTAAGAGAAATGGCGGAACAAAAACAGCAGTAACTTCCTGAAAACCTTCGTTGGTTCGAAGATACGGGTGTGAAACCTCGTGATATCGCACGTTGAGCAAAATTGTTAGCGCTAATTTACGTTTCCATGAAGCCGTTTATTTGATTTTCGCTCTTCTTCTGAACTGTTGAAGCTATACAGTGTCAAAACTAGAATTCGATACTTTCCTTATTGAAATGGGTCTCAAAGTAGGAAGCGTAATTGTGACTCTGACTCAGCTGGCTAGACATGTGCGGTACCATTTACCTCGCTCGCTTTTTATGCAGCGATTAATTCACCAATGCTGCCAAGAGTCCCCTCCTACACTGCCGTCGATAGACATCTTGGCAGCGCCACGTGTAAAAACAACATCTCCGCTTCTACTCGCGCGAAAAGAGAATCGGCTCACGTATTACCATCATCCAAACCTTTTCCCTCGATATTTTCGATGACAGTGTCTATGCCTCGGATGAGTACCTATGCATTCCAAATGGGCTCAGAGTACGAGAATTCGCCAGCAGTGAATGCAGCACGAGAAAAAAGAATCACTGCGCTAACGAGCAACCCGAGTCCTGCTTTAACGGCACAAGGCTATTCTCCCCCGCCATCTCCACTTTTCCTCCCCATCTCTCTTTCTATGGTCTGGTAATGAGATCTCGGGGCTTGGAAGTTAGCGCACGCGCCTAATGCCGGTGCAGCTATGTAATTGTGCTGGTTCGATCTATGCCGTCTTCTATCTGCCGCATTTTTGAAAAGTTTGGACTTACATAAAATTTTTACATAAGTGCGTTTTGACAGTTAAAAACGAAACGTTGAGGAAAGCGTCTGCCTAAAGAGGACAAAGGGAGCCAAAGGAACTTCGTGAGCGTCAACCATCTGGGTCCAGCGCTTTAGAACTTAGGGAACGCAAAATGGTGCGTTAAACGACGCTTATCTAAATGTTTTCCAATTAAAGATTTGCGATTTCAGTTATTTAGTTTGATGTTACGCGGGAATTAAAAATAAAATGAGGCGACATCAGATAAAACTGGTTGGTAAAAGATGCGTTTTCTACTGCGGCGCTTTTTTAAGCATGAGCCGTGGTTTGGTGGCGTCAGAAAAAAAAACTGGAAAAAAGACGCACGTGGTTCCTACTGGCGACGAGGGAGGGCGCGAAAGCAGCGAACGTCATCTAAAAGCTGAGGGAAGGCGCTAGCCTCGAGGCCTAACCTCGCACCAGGGCTCGACTCAAGTCGGGCCCATCTTCCAGCAGCGTAGAGAGCCGGACTCGCAGCCGGACTCAGCTCTACTCTTGGAACGCGCGGCATGAAGCCAGGTAAACTGGCGCAAGGCCGAGACACAGTGGAGCTGCAGGTCGACCTTGCTTCTTTTCCCCTGGGATCCGATCTCACTGTGGGGAACCGACCGAAACGTCCTTGTAATATCCGCCTAAACGTGTCCTCACCTCTCAACACTCAGAATAACTTAGTAAGAACACCGCAAAAACTAACAAAAACTTACCAACGCCTAGAAAAAGATACCATCATCATAATCATCACCATCATCCTCATCATCACCACCAGCCTGTCTACGCCCACTGCAGGGCAAAGGCCTCTCCCAATATTCTCCAATTACCCCGGTTCTGTGCTACCTGTAACCAGTTTATCCCCGCGAACTTCTTGATCTCATCTGCGCATCTAACTTTCTTCCGCCTCCTGCAACGCTTGCGTTCTCTAGGGATCCACTCTGTTGCCCTTAATGACCAACGGTTATGTTGCCTTCGCATTACATTCCCTGCCCATTTCTTCTTAATTTCTACTAATATGTCGTTAACACCAACTCCGCTCTCCACTTGTCCCTAAATGGTGGACCTGCCATGTTTCGTTCCATTGCTCTTAGAAAAACCTAGCAAAGCTTATCAAAGCCGGAAAAAGCTAAGTGGACCCCCAGCTCCGCTGATGCTCCCGCCTTGCACCAGTGGTGCAAGCTGCACCAATCTTGATCATAGTGATACTGTAAAGTGCATCGCATACTGAAGCGATGACTAGAAGAAACATCAGTTTGATAGCAGGATTACAAATTTTCAGCATTGTCTCATTTTGCGGCTGCTTCGTGTCGGAATTGACACGGGCTATTTATGATTACAGAACTGCCACTTTTTCCGCCTCTTTTTTTTTCCCGCGCAGCCAAGGATTGGAACGACCTTGCCTGCTCCATTGTTTCAACCACCAGCCCATCATCCTCCATAGTAAATGTTACAAATCACCCGTGTTGCTGAAATAATTGTGTTGAAATGTTTTCTTTTATTGTGAATCCACCTCTTATGTAATACCCCCCAGTGGGCTACTTGAGGAACTAAAAATGAAATGAAATTAGCACAACGACAACTTTCCAGCAATGCTTTCGAGGGAGTATTGGAAGTACTGGGTACTAGCGCGATTATGCTTTTCTTAACGAAAAATGACAGTTTCTTCGCCCATTATTCGTACAATAAACCAAAAGCGGCCATTGAAATCCGTCAGTGAGAGAGAGAGGAAGACAGAAACCATTATCAAGCAAAAAAATTCCCCCGCATTTCCCCGAGGGGGAGAATGTGAAAGTGCGAATGCACGGTTGTCGGCCCGCTTGCGGCGCTTGCGCTCGGCCCCCGCAGCCCACCGCCTCGCCGCCTTCTCTTCCATCTCTTCCATCGGGTTTGTAGTATCACGTGTACACCACGCAGTTATCAAGCCGCTATTACGCCGCTGAGTCGCGAACGCACGCCGCTGACGACGTAGTTTGAATGAGTTAAAGATATAAGGCGCGTCACTAACACTGATATCAGCGTCGCGTCCGTGGCTTGGTCGGTAGAGCGTCGCGCTGCGGCCGCAAAGTCCTCGGATCGAAACCTGGCGCTGGATGCTGTTTCTTTTTTAAATATAGAGGAGCACTGCGGACGCCGCCACCGCCGCCGCCGCCGCCGGCGGTGGGTGGTTTGGGGTCGCTTATAAAGTGCATTCGCACTTAAAATAGGAGAGTGATTCCTGAGTGACTGCTCCATTTATATAAAAAGTGGATAAAGAAATGCACTGGGTATATTTTGAACTCATTTGGGAGGTCAGCAGTATACAACCCATGGTCCGGGTGAAGAGGAGAGAGGGAATGAAAGGAGATACGTGAGAGGCAAATGGAGACAGAGAAAGAGGGAGAGAAAGAAAGAGAGAAAGAGTGCGTAAGGCTGGCCGGCAGGCATTGGGCTACAGCCGTTGTACGAGGTTGGTCTCATCGATGAAGGCCAGGAGAAGTTGGAAAGCTTCCCGCCGGATGGAGTGGGGGTCCGCAGGGAAAAGCATGTCCATCAGGGTGTGGCTGGGCAGCCCGAAGCTCTGCTCGTGGGGCATAGTGTTGGCGGCAAAAGCAGAGCAGGTGCTCCAGGGTCTCCGGCTCTGGGCAGTCAGACCATGTGGAGTCGCTACTCAAGGCGTCAGCTGCACAGAAGTATCTCCCACTGCTCGGGACGAAGGGAACGTGTTCAAGGGCCGAAGGTATGGGTTTTCTGAGCAGTCGAACATCATGTGCTTTAATGTTTCTGGCAGAGTTTACATTTAGCTTATTATTGTGCGAGGAAGATGCATACGAACTGAGTGGGAAAAAATGCCTCCTTGGATCTGCCTGAGTGTGACTTCTCGGATTTTAGTCACAAATGTGTGAGGACGAATGGAGGTTTGTGTCTTAGGTTTTCTGGATAGTACAGGGAGATTTCTTGCTATGTGAGAAGAGGTACGAAGCCCTCCCAGTCTCACCCGCTCGGTGCGAGAGGTCTCGAGCCTGTTGGTAAGCGCAACTATTGCCAGTGAATGGAGAGTGGGTGGGAGTCCACACAAAGTCCACCCGATGTGCCGGCGGATGTAGCTTTAGAAGTCGCAGTGTGGTGGGGCCAGTGCCGACAGGAGCCTGCGGCAGGCAGTTTGCGAATTAACCAGTATAATCTTGGAGTTTACTAGGGTAAGGAGGAGCGCAACAATTAATTTTTACGCTTCCGGGAAAAGGGTTCTCCGCTGGTGATGAGGGCATTCTTAGACGTTTACACTGCCATCATAGTTGGATAATCTGAGTAACTGGCCACATGTGCGTGATTACGTCGGACTGGCTGCTGTAAAGCTTTTATGGGCTTTACGTTGGGCTTTTTTACTAGCAGTTTGGAGGTCCGGGGGCATACATTTCAGGCAATTGGGCGCAAAAGATGGTCGCGAACCAAGTGTCGGGAATGGCGCCCAGGTGAATCTGGTCAGGGTATGATCATTGGATATGTTGAAGGACCTACCGGCTTGCCTTGATTGGGCTAGTCGAAGTCGTTGACTGAAAAGGTGCGCTTCGATGAGCTCCTTTGTGCCATTATAGAGCGCCATACTGAGTAGATTAATAACGGAAGTACTAAACGGAGACAGAAAGCTTGTTTGGTGGCGTTGGTACAGTCCTTGATCTTCAGGGTCTGAACCGGTTGTATAGTGTGTCCATCGACCAGAACAACAACTGCAAGTCCTAACATTAAAAGCTTAGTTATGATGTTATTTTTTATTTTCATGGAACAATGTCACTACACAAAAAATTCGAGATATATGCCTGGTGCACCTTCTTTCTATGATAAACCTGGTTTTGTTACACGCAGGTCACTAATAGCTATTACAGTGTTGAATCTTAACACGATTTTGCTCTTATATATACCCAGCATGAGCAATACAGCTTGTGCGGCTGGGCTTCAAACCCCCACTCGACAAAATGATTATAACCTTAGGCGGTACTAAGACTATTGGGTGATAGGATTTCAACGAAGATAAAAACATTACAGCACTAAATTCTCGATATGATTGTCAGAATATAACACTCAAAATCCGGGTGACACAGGCAGTTGTTTCCTGTTTGTGCTAAGCGCGGATACTCCAAACAGACGGCAACTTTACTCAGCGGAGACTGTTTGCCGAACTTTTAATGCTTTCCTACGTGCCGTGCAATGGAATGCCGTGGGGCGTTACCATCACCCCTTTGATGAGATCCAAGTTGTTCCGCAAGTGAACTTCAAAAGCTCCGGATAAGAGCACAAAACTTGAGGGTATTTTCGTGCCTTTAAAGGAGTACTGACACGAAATTTTTATGTTAGGTTTTTTTCGCTGCTATAAGTGCCTACCAGCCCACTAATCATAGAATGACAGATTAGACGGTCGAGCGCAGCGTAAACATTCATTTACGGCGTCGTTTATTCGTGCCAGTTTCGGTTTCGACAAAAAAACGCCGAGCGGCCGCCATGACAGCATGTATGACATGGCGTCACCATTCTTGCCGTATCGCTGCCTCTCTGGAAGCGCGCGCGAGCGAGCGCACGCGCGCGCCCAGACCGGCCGAGGTCTTCACCGTCCCCACAGGCCCGGGCAGCATGACGTCAGTCCCAAAACCATGACGTGTACACACGCCCGAGCAGCGCGCGCCAACCACAGCCAGCGGCCGGCTTCGTCACGGGAGCCCCGACGTCGGCAGTTTGGGGCACGTAGCAGATGATGTCACGTCGGCCCGCTCTGGGCTTTCTCGTGCGGGCGAAGATTAAAATGGATTTTAAATATGTTTCGCTGAACGGTTGCTGTTGAAACTTGCTGGGAGATATCTCCTGATAAAAAGGAAGCGTTTTACATAGTTATCTCAGCTTTGAAATTTCGTGTCAGTACTCCTTTAAGAGCATGCCGCCCCGGGCGCTTCTCAAGTCACACTGGCCAATTTCAGGCGAAGGATAAGGGAACGATTGCAAAAGTGTGCTTCGTTCCCACAGATAAAAGAGAGTCTGAACTTCCAATCGAAACAAGGAAAAGAAAAGAGGTGCGCAAGACTGTTTGCGTACGAGGTTAGGCGTGCAGGAGTTGGTTTTTTTTCCTTTGAGGGCCATCGGGTCAATCAACTGTGTTGCACCGACTTTCTTTTTCTTTAGATTACACTTTAACAAAAACATTTCGATCTGTTTGTTCAGATTACTTTTCATCTTTCGCGCGCGTTTGGGAACATCGCCGCGCAGTATTTGGCGTTGTAATCAGTTGGGAAGTATTTTCGCTGAAGAAGTTTGTTTGTCTGTGAGGATCCTTTTGTACAAGGTCGCGGGTTCAATTCCCAGGCGGCGCCGGCCGCTTTTGTGATGGAGGCGAAAAGCAAAACTGCCCGTGTGTACGAGATTTGGGCGCCCGTTAAAGATCCCCAGGTGGTCAAAATTAATCCGGAGCCCTCCACTACGGCGCGCCTCATCGCCTGCGTTGCGTCAGCGCATTAAACCCTGCAATCAATCAATCGATCCTTTTGTACAAGCGATAGGCACAATTTGTGACTCATTACAATTAACAAAAGTGCAACGCTTCTCATAAAACACATATGATTTCATCAATTTATTTCGAGACAAAGCTTAGCATCAGGGGCGTTGCAGCTTCTTCACTACTTTGCATGTTCCACAAATGTTCGACCGCATACCACTTACGTTTTGTCGCAGTGGTATTAATAGACCCACAGTTGTTACCGAAAAGGAATATCGTTTGCGTTACAAGTCGCGGTGCTCGATGCAGGCAGTCAAGCCAGGCTTCCGAGCAGAACAACCGCAAGGTGTACTTGCGCCAGTTCTATGGCGTGCATGTGGAGAGGGTGGGGTGCAAAGCAAGAGGAAAGCATTCCCAACGAGAGAGAGAGAGAGAGAGAGAGAGAGAGAGAGAGAGAGAGAGAGAGAGAGAGAGAGAGAGAGAGAGAGAGAAATGTTTACTGAAAAAAGTGGGCCTTTCCATTGTCGCAGGGGCGGTTCCGTCCTTATAGGGCCGCAGACTGTTCTGCTCCTCTCCGGGCTCGAAGAATCATCTCCCTCTAAATCCCTGGGTTGGGGTTGGCCAGAGCTGGCTCCCTTGCCACGAACGTATTTGTGCCAGTGCTTAGAGTGGCCATGCGCCGTTCTAATGAAGTTCACACGCATGCCTCCGCCTGACGCACTTGGCGCGCTGTTCTGAAGCACCATACGCACTGAACCGAAACCGCATAAGCAACAGGCCTCAGAAATTTCGTGTAAGGATAGTCCGAATTACGTTAAAAACTCGAGCTAATTTCTCACCAGTAACGTGAAGCGGAAAAGAAATAGGGGCACACTAGCTCCTGCTGTGGTCCCTCCCGGGATGGCATTGACTGCCCTGCACATGAATGCAACATGATGGGCAAAAGGAGCAAAAATATTGCACAGAAACGAATATGGAGGAAGAGAACACAGGTATGCGGGAAGGGACTGGTAGCAGGAAAAAAACTGCGTGCACGGTTGGCCAATAGGGAGTGTGAAATTCCCGAGCGTGATTAGGTGTTTGCAGCACCACGTCCGCGGCTTCACAACATTTGACCGCCGTCAGTCCGAAACGGCTCCAGTGCTCTCCGTTGACACCCCCTGGTTTAATTAGGATAACCTGCAGCTCTCTTTACGTGCTGCCACCTTCACCTGTCACGTGACATGACGCCACGCCCAACGCATTTTGCTATCTTTCTCTGCCACAGTAACATGCAGACTTATGGTTCTCAAGGCGACTCTTCTGGAGACCTCGAAACGTCAGGCTACTCATCTAGTAACGGACAGGGCACTTCTGAGAAACGGACTAATCTCTCTGAAAGCAGGGTTCAGATTTCTATGCGAACTCGTATAGACCAAATATTCCTTCGATGGCACTGATTTATATTATTGTACGTGTATATACTTTGTAGATTGCGGCATGGGTAGGCTGCACTTGGTTGGCCCCGCCGTGCGTTCGGGTAAAGCTCAGCGAAAGGAAAGAGTTTAATTGTTGTCGGTTAATATTTCTGCGTTCAGATTTGAATGGTTTTGCATTTCGAGTTTCGCAAAAAACGATTCGTTTTCGCTTTCACTTAGATCAAGCTTCACGTGAAAACATGTTTCTGAAGTACAGTGGTTCGTTCGTTTTTTAAACCATCGTCAATACTGTGGGCTCCAACACACAGACACCTTGTACATTAGTTGCCGTCAATTTGTTGAAACGTTTTCTGTTACTTTTTGCCCGAATCGGGCAACCTGCAGGGGAAAGACGTGGAATAAAATAAATAGGTTCCATGCCCGTTGCTGCGAGCAAAACGGCTATAGCCGGACCAAGTATACCATAAGCACGCTCAGCACTTGTCAGCCCTCATTGGGTTCCCACACACGAACGGCCTGGAATGTAATAAGAAGCAGCCGAGCGTAGCCGGAGTCGCCGCGCATCGCAGGTTCGTAATAAGTTCCGAGGAATACTGAACGAAAGAGAAATGTTACTAGGCCAACGTCAAAATAAAATTAACCCACAGCCGATAACGGTTTCTGGCCTTGCAAAGATGTTTACTTAAATGTACCTTGGTGGCTTATTTAAGGCACATTCCATTCTGCATTTAAAGAATATCACGCAAAACTAGATTTCTTGCGTGCTTTGTCAGGGCGGGATACTACGCAAAAACTTCTTCGGCCGGGCCTTCGATCTTTCCTTTTTCGTTAATGTGGAGGACTGCGTTAAGTGAAGCCTCTAATGGTTTGTTTACTTTTATGCAGAATATTTCCTCGCTGTGAAGGAAACGACGGGGCACGTGCGCGTGGGTACCTGCAATACTGACAGCAATGACAAACCAAGACAAACCGGTAGAAGGTTTCATCACTCTTTAGCAAAAAGGACTAACAGTTCCTCCTCTGGGGCACTAGCGGCCTTTGTCACAATCATTACTTCCTCTGGGGAATAAATGTGAGCTGACAAACAGCTAGTATCGCACGGTCATGACTATATAAACGGCGTGTGTTTCGAAGCCTCTGTTCGGCTCCGCTACGCCGCGGGGCTCTGTTTAGATCCGTTAAGTCGCTACGCCGCCTGGTTGCGGCGGTGTGTAGACGGAGTGACAACGAACGAGCAAAGACAAAAAGGCGGGCCCCTAAACTATTCTGCACTTAATAACCGTCAGCCCCCGCGCCCATTGAGCTAAGAATCTGGTTTTTTTTTACGATAGTGTGCGCAAAAGGTGACCGCCAAAAACGAAGCGTTCCAAACTTCGCAGTAAGGTTTCGGCACGCGCGAGATGAAAGCAAGCAGACAAAGAACACAACTACTCCTCGTGCTGTTCCTGGCCGAGAGCGCGCTAGCACTGTGAAGGCGGGAAATTTGAATTGCACTGGCAAAACCCTCCGTTCAATTCATCCTGAGAGGGGTGAGACAGGGAGGGAAGAGAGTGAGGGGCAGAAGCAATGAACGGGTAAGGCACCACAGCCCTTCTGGCGGATTAATCACTGCTCTGTAATTCCGGCCGCTTTAAGGCTCAATAGAACTGTTGTAAATTTCTTCTTGGTATCTTTTTAACACGAAAGTGTTTTATACCCGGGTCCACAAAGATTTCACGGACGTGATATCCGTCACGGAAATAACGCCAGTTAACGGAGCAAGCGGCCTGTAAAGGGTGCACCCCTGCACACAGGGTCTGCTAGCGGGGAAGCAACCTTTAGTACTAAAGAGTAGGTTATACGTAGGGTTGGTCCTGTTCGGGTTTTATATTTTAACATGAAAGTGTTTTATGCCGGTATACACTAAGATTTCACTGACGTCATATCCGTCAAGGAAATGACGCCAGCACAGCTTTGCAGAAGCGACCCGGCAGCAGGACGTCGCTCACGAAGCACACCCACAAGACAGCCGCCTACTCGCAAATCATGCTCAGCTGCAGATTTCGCTGCACATGTCCCTTTCGTGTTTTGCCGATTCCTATGACAGAGAAATCAACCACAGATTTTTTGCTAACGCCACCAAACCAAGCTCAAGCTTAAACAACTCCGCTGTTTAAAAAACGTGGCCTGTCTAATTAGTCTATGGAAGTGCACTACCAGCTCCAGTCTTTTAAATCCGTGCTTGTCTAACATACAAGCTTCATCGCCTTAATGAATCCAGTTACGAGTCATCTCTATACGGAGGGGATTGGGTAACAGCGTATCCGGAAGCCTACTTATTAAACTGCAACTTAATACTGCGTGCCTCTGTTGTTTTTTATTTCTGATTTTCGATCCCTTGTCGACGGCGGCGAGAAGAAACGAAGCAGTGCCGCGTGCCGATTAAAAAATTAGGCAGCCTACTTCAGCACGGATGACCTTCCAGGGCACTAATTTGTTTCCTGAACAGCCTCTCATGATTTCGGAAGGATAAAATAAACGTTGCATTGTATTTCGTCATATCAAAAACAATAGTGAAGAAAAAATAAGCAAGAGATTGGGCCATTTTCTTTCTGGTTCGTTAGAGTTTGCTTTAAAACCCAGTTCAGGCTGATTTTTCCGTTCGCTTTTTATTCCAATCATTTATAATGAGATACGGAGTGCGTTTTTGGACTTTTATTGAAATCTGAGGGTTCGAACTGATACAAAACACTAAACCGGCATTTCGAGGCCTTGTACGTTCGAAGCGCAAAAAGCAGGTTGCGTGCATTCTGGAAGGAACTAAATGTCGTCGTGTAAAGTGCTGTTGTGCTGGGAACAATCATTTTATGCATACCATTTTGAGATAGAAGTCGCGGAATGACGCCAAGAATACGGATTTCAACGTTGAACACAAGTGAAAAACTTGAAGGCTAATTATAACAGAAGGTGCGGGAATATTTTTGAATACACTTCAGTGCAGATTGGGCCTATGCTGCAATAAAGAACAGTTACGCCAGTGGCCCCCACAAAGTTTAATTTTTGAGAATGAGGCAGACCCTGAAAAAATGAGAAAGGGTAAAGAAGACAGAAAAAGTTTAAGAGCAAACAAAAATACAAAAGAAGAAAAAAGCCAAAACAAGGTTTCACTTGAAAAGTAATAATTTCCGAAAAAAACAGTGGATGCCGAGCAACAAGGTAACAGCTCCTGGCGTTGTTTTCCGTGCACACTTTGGTTCCTTTTTGATAGACACAGGAAATCGACGTATTCTTTGCGAAGGAGTAGGGAATCGTTTTCTTTATGTATACACCAGAACTTGGAAATCATCGAACGGCGGGCAAAGCAGCAATATTTCGTATTGTACTTCAATACCCGCTGTTTTTCTTCAGTTGTTGTTGATGCCCTAGGCGCATTTATTTCTCAACGGTCTGCCCGAACGTTAGCAAGCCACTCCTGCGGCGAAAACGAGAAAAAGTCACTTTTTCCCTGATAAGTGCACGTCATTGTATTACAGTACAAAAGCTGCAATAATTCTTACTTCAGTCATCTATCGAAGTCCATGAAAGCAAGAAATACGTAAAACGAATAGCCGTAAATGTTGGCACAGACGGCGCTGTTTGAACCTCGAACAATGGGAATGTTGAATGGCGTCGTTTCCAATGAGATATATATATATATATATCCTCGCATCCCCATTGTACAGGCGACAGATTCATGATCACCACCACTCTTCGCTCACCGAAACTCACTGCCGTATTTGTGCAGAGTAGTGCGGTTGGGCAAGGCGGTGTCTGTAGAAAAGTAAATCCCTTCGGAGATCAGCGACCTCTCGTGTGATTGGAGTGCTTCTTTCAAAAATAATGGAGGGTTTTCCCTGACTACACCGGTGGCAATGCGGAGCAACTCACTTTTGCAGCGTGAGCTACACTGGCCGAGGTTGAGCAGTTTCGCGTGGCTCCTGGAGAGCCGTGCTGCGCATGCGCGAGGAGCAGTGATGCCGCACGGCGCACAGAACGTTGCTCGCTGCCCAGCGTCTCTCTCAGAGCCCACGCGCCCAGCGTCTTCGCCGACCACCGTTCCGCACGTGGCGGCCCGGTCCACTTGATGATCCTGCGAGGGGTGGCCGGGTGTGGAACTGATGGCTCGTGCGTCGCAGCAACACCGGCGCGCGCCTGTGGAGCCAGCTTAGCTCTGGGGCGATTGGTGACGTTGCGCCGGGGCCGCTTAATAAATATACATGTGTCACATAATGCGTATACCATGTGTGTGTGTCATTGAAGCAGCAGTCAGCATGATAAGCAAGGTAATCCTAGACAACCAGGAAAGCTAAGAATAACCAGCTGAACCTTAGCTCACGCTACGTATATCCTGGCACAGCCGAGCTAAGCCACTGCTAATTTTTTTACTCCTCCTACAGCTGTGTTGTCTGCGTACCATGCTCTATAGAGTAGCTCGGGAAGGATTGCAAACAAGCAGTGAGAAATTAGGAAATGGTTCTCCGGCCGAGGTTTGCCATTCCCGCCGACAGCTGCTTCAATGGTCGGGAGTATTTGTCCTTGGTACCAAGCAAACAGCAAGAAAGTTTACGTGTGTTGAATGAATGTGAAATGGTGCTATACTCGGGTGTCAACAAAGGGAAAGGAAAGGTTCTGCTTCTATAAGTAGCACACACACAGCGCAAGCCACGGACGAAAGAACGGAAAAAAGACAGTACAAGCGCTGACTAGTAACTGGGCGTACTGTATTGCCTTCTGAATATATGCGGAAACACAGTGACGTCACAACTTTGCGATCAATCAAGAAGAAAAAGAAAATGAAAGGATAAGAACACAGGCAAAAATGAACTATGTAAACAGCACTGAGGGTAACAATTTGATGCTGATATCTCCAACATTGATTGATCTTTGCTATCTTGCTGGCACGGCGGTTGCTACAAGGCTGGCACGGCGGTTTAGTGATACACTTCACCCGGGTGAAATATACGATGCGTTCCTGTTACTCATTTCCTCTAGTCCAACTACAAATCCTTCACGTTTCAGACGGGTGGCGCAACGTTCTCGGCTCGCACCCGAGGGCGCAACGATGGCGCAGGAGAAAATTCTAGAATTTCCCGAAATGGAGGCCGCCGATCTGGACCACCACTACGCGCATTCCACCATGGCGACACGCACACAAACACCGCCGCCCGCTTCGGGAGCAATCCGGCTTGTCCTTGGTCGTTCATTTCTGTTCTGTATGCCTGTTGGAACTGAAACGTTGTCGTCTTACGAGAAACACACGCGACGGTCCGCGTTTTCAGTGGGGGAACCTCGTGCCGCCGTCATCGCCGAGGCAGCAGCCATTTTAGAAGCAAGGTGCTTTTCAGGGGGTCCGCAGCGCCCCGCAAGCACCCCGGAGCATACGATCCCAGCCGTTGCGTGCGTAGCACCGCATCGTCGGGGCGTTTACGTTGCCTACTGCGCATGCGCAGTCGCGACCCGCCCCGCCGGGGCGTACGCTCGTCCGGAGCGCGCGTCCAACTAAATCTGTCTATTTGCTCAGCTCGGCGTTACGTCACGCTTTTTTTAGCGGACACGGTCAAGCTCCGGCTACTACAGCCAGCTGCAGCTGCTACAGCCGCTACGTACCGCTACCGCTGATCGGGGCCGGTCGGTCGTAGGCCCGCATCGAACTTCCGTGCCGCCGTGGCCCTCGCGTGCGCCATGCCCGCGTCGGCACTCGGTCGTAGGCCCGCATCGAACTTCCGTGCCGCCGTGGCCCTCGCGTGCGCCATGCCCGCGTCGGCACATCAGTTTTAAATAGCGGAAACGGCCGTTTGAAGGCCACATAGAGGTGTTCCAAACGCAACATGCTCGCTCACGACAGTATTGAAGATTGTTTCCGACAACGAGGTGCCCCCTAACCTTTCTGCGTACGGTGCTGTCACGGCAAGCTGGTCCCTCCGGGTCGGAGAAAAGGCTTAGCATCGCCGCAGTCATTCAGGCACCGCTTGACGGGGCAGCGCCGACGACGATCACCAGCCCAATCTTTTACTGCACTGTCACCCCCCTTCACGTATTTGTAAACTGATTTTTAGCAATAGTCCCGCTCTCGCGGGCGGTAACAGTTTTTAGCTGCTGGTGTGTACGCCGTATCGTGCATACATCGCAGAGTGGGAGTTTGGTTCGGGCCGTCGTGGGGTGCGGCCGTATTCGGCGTTCGCTTCCGCGCGGCCGGGTTGGTTCGCGATCTTTACCGGCCACACATTGCGGGCCGTGGGTGTTTGTTTTCACGCGGCGGGCGCTCTCCTCGTCGGGCCGTCGAGCCCAAGTTCCCGCTCGCCATTCCGCTCGTCTGCTTGAACTTTGGAGTGGGCATGGATGCACGACAACAGCAATGTACTCACCGTTATTTTTCCTTGCGCAGTTTACTGGATTCCTCACGGCATGCAGCTGGGTCGCTCCCTCTGAGACTGCGCACTCGTGTACCTCGGCGCGCATTTGCTGTGTGGCGGCTACGGACTTCCTCTGCCAGCCATCCACATGCATCCCGGTAGCCTTATCGTCGGTGAACAGAACCGGTCTGGTCCCCCCGGTTTTTTTGCCAAGATACCCTCGATCTCAGCCTCCCAGCCTCAACGTCATAGTTTCCTTGCTTGGCGGACCACATAAAAGGGCACCCCAGTGGCCACCACGCCAGTGGCACGGAGCAAGAATATATAGGAGGCGAAAATGCCCATCACGATAAGCGTGGGAGAGCGACCCGATAATGTCGCAACGAAAACCAAGGCGGTCTGCAAAGCTTCGTCGCTGCGACGATGAAGGAGAGGGAGCGGCACCTGATGGACGAAATGATAGTGGCCGCACTTCTTTCCGTGGCTGGGCAGTGCAATGCCGAAAGCGGCAGCCCCGCAGTTTCTTCACCCGCGGCAGATGCCGCTAGCTGAACGTATGACGAGCGCTTGTGACATTATCTGGCCGCGTTAGGAAGCCTAGTTTGCCCTCCTATATTGATCGTGCTCCGTGGCCAGTGGGCATGGATGCACGACAACAGCAATATACTCACCATTATTGTTCGTTGCGCAGGTTAGCCCCCTTTCCATGCCACCTTGTAAATGCTTCAGGTGGGATGACCTCTGTATTGTCGTGCTTCCACGCCCAGAAGCCTTGCTTGATCCATTCTGTGCCTTATTTTTGGTATTATGTGGTGACGTTGAAGTAAACCCGGGCCCAATGAGGAAATACTGCAATTGGTAAAGGAAACTACTGAGCGCTGCATTAGAATTGAGACTAACCAAACGAACTTGTCAAAGGCAGTTGACGAACTTAAAGCTGCTCATGAATCGGTCGTTGCTTCTGTTTCTGCCAATAATACTCTTCTCGAAGCCGTTGAGAAGTGGGCAACTCTTGAAGGCCGGCAGCGTGACATGGCTTCTATAGGCCGAACTCCTTCTCTTCCTAGGCTCGGCGATGCCGGGGACCGCTCGCGGCGCGACAATCTTCTGTTTTTCGGTTTCGCAGACAACCCCAAAAAAGGTTGGCAGGAATCAGAACAGAGGGTTGTGTCGTTTGCCTCCGAAAAATTAGGCCTACAAATCGGAGCAGAAAATATTGAGCGCGCCTATAGGACAGGCCTATATGCTCCAGATAAGAAAAGGCCTATTGTAGAAACATTTGCTTATTATAAAACAAAAGAGCTGGTGCAGTCAAAGCGATCGTTGCTGGACGATACCGAGTTTTGTATTAGAGATGGCCTTTCACTAGCCGCCAGAACTGCCCGCAAGAAATCGCTTGAATGCGGGAAAGGTCTTAATATCTCTTTCAAACTGCGACACAATAGGCTTTCTGTTGGCGTTAAGAACTACGTGTACAACGCTAGCGCTGACTGTGTGCATGAACTTAAGGCGACACCCTCTGCCTCAGCACCTGCTGTATCATCCCCACAGTCGACGCGTTCAGGACGGGTGTATGGACAGCCGAGCGGCAGCTAGGAGTGCGCGAGGGGTAGTGGTCCTCAACATCAGAATAAAGCTTTCATCCTCTACACAGACATTCGCAGCCTGTACTGCCTTAGCGCTTTATTAAATGACTCCGACGCTGATATTGTTGCCCTTACCGAGACATGGCTGTCAAGTAAAATAACATTGACTGAGCTATTTCAGTGCAACAAAAAGTACGTGTTGTATAGATGTGACCGTGGTTTCAAAATCGGGGGGGTGTTTTAATTGCTGTTAGTGACCATTTGAACCCTTTTCAAATGATGCTTCGTTCTAATCTAGAGATTCTTTGGTGTTGCACAACTTACCATTTAAAAAAATTCATATTTGGCGTTTGCTATCGGCCCCCTTCTAGTGCTGGTGGTTTTTAGGAGAATCTTCACGATTGATTGAACCAGATTGCAGTGCGTTATTCGAGTGTCCCACTTTTCCTTGTCGGTGCCTTTAGTTTTTCAACCATCAAATGGGCGCATGCGTGTCCCTTTGCCGATCCTGCGTCTGCCGAAGCTTCGTGTTTTCCTAATGTCTCTTCCGATTCAGTTTATCACAGCTAGTGTGTCAACCCACACGTGTCACACCTACAACATCTTCTTTGCTTGACTTAATTCTGGCGTCCTCCCCTGACATCACATCTCCCATTACGCACATGCCCGGGTTAAGTGATTACGCCATGCTTCACTTTAATTTTTCCCTTCCTCCCAATAGAAAAACTAAGCGGCTAAAACTAATTGGAGATTATAAGAGAGCTAACGTCGAGGCTATAAACGCTGAACTTACCGCTTTTATGGATACTTTGCTGCCATCTGGCATGGAACAAAGCAGTGAATACTTATGGTCCTGTTACAGATGTAAGGTTTTAGAATTAATTATTAAATACATACCTTTGAGGAATGTGCAAAGCCACTCTAATGCTGCCTGGTATACGCGATATCGTAAAATACTATCCAATAAGAAAGTCAGGCTCTTCCGTGCTTCTAAAAATCGTCAAGTTCAGTGCGGTGGGCTGCCTATAAGATAGCAGCAGCATCCTACGCGAAATATTTAAAAATATCTAAAAGTAACTCTTTTCCACTGTACCTTACCCTTCTTATTTAAAACTAACCCTAAGCGATGTTGGAGCACTATGAAGCCTAAGCAAGACTAACATTTGTCTGGTAGACATGTCGGGAGAACCAGTTCCTAACCATTTGTGTGCCTCTGTACTTAATGATAGCTTCGCGAATTCTTTTTCTGACCCATTTATCAGTGAGTTACCCGCATGCAAGAGTCTAATTTTTCCCCATTTACCCATTAACTCTTGATCCT
Organism: Haemaphysalis longicornis; assembly: GCF_048455015.1. Taxonomy (NCBI): domain Eukaryota; kingdom Metazoa; phylum Arthropoda; class Arachnida; order Ixodida; family Ixodidae; genus Haemaphysalis; species Haemaphysalis longicornis. The sequence goes on from NW_027526225.1 coordinate 26,809,915, forward strand.
GCTGGTATTGCAGCCATAATATCTAAACTAAAAAGGTCGTCATCTTGTGGTCCTGATGACATAAACTCTACATTTCTTTAGAATAATAAAGAGTACAGCTCAATTATATTGTATATAATTTACACCAAATCTATTGACGAGAGGTACTTGCCCAGGGAATGGAAGACCGGCCGGGCGGTTCCACTCTACAAGTCAGGTGACGCGCATAACCCCCTCAAACCACCGTCCAATATCCATTACTTCCATCACTTGCAAAATCCTCGAACACATAATATTCACTCATTTGGTTAACTTTCTTGAGCCCAATCAGTTTTTTTTGGTAATTCCCAACATTGTTTAAGAAAAACCTCTCTAGTGAAACTCAACCTATTACGTTTACCAATTACTTGCGTGCATTTCTTGTCTCCTCTTTTGTAGCTGACTGTGTCTTTCTGGATTTTTCCAAAACGTTCGATAAAATGAATCACCAACTTCTCCTATTGAAATTACGTAATTCGAAAATTGATCCCGAAGACTTACAATGAATAGAAGTATTTCTTTCTATCCGAAATCAATTTGTGTCTGCCAACCCAAGTAACTCCCCTGAGGTAAGTACCTGTGCGCTCAGGTGTACCTCAGGGCTCTGTGCTAGGACCCTTACTTTTTCTGATATACATTAACGACCTGCCTAGTAATATTTCTTCTTCTATTTGCCTCTTTGCTGATGATTGTGTGCTTTATCCTAACATTACTAGTTCCTCTGACGTTGAATGCCTACAACCGGACCTTAATAATATTTCTACTTGGTGGAAACTTTGGCATATGGAGCTCAACATGACTAAATGTAAAGTCATGAGGATACTGTATCCCGTAATCCATTAATTTCTCCTGGTTATTTTCTTAACACTACCCCATGAGACTCCATAGTGGAATATAAATACCTTGGTATGCACATAACAAATAACCTCTCCTGGTGTCGACATACTGATTTTATAACATCTAAGGCTAACCGCATGCTTGGATACTTAGAGCAAAATTTTTCCTCAGCACCTTCTTCTCTCAAAAAAACATTTATATGTTACGTATGTGCGCCCCATACTAGAGTATGCTTCATCAACTTGGGATCCTGGATATACAAATCTAACTAACCAACTTGAAGCTCCACAAAACCGTTCTGTGAGATCCATACTTTATAACTATAGTCGTACGGCCAGTGTAACTTCTATGAACTCTAGTCTGAACCTAACTCCTCTCTCTGCACGTAGAAAACTGTCCTTGTCTGTTCCTATTTCATAAAGTGTATCATAATAACCATGTGCTCAAATCACGCTGGATACAACCCGCACGTTTCATATCAGAACGTCTTGACCATTGTCACGAAGTGGATATCCCGCACCGGAACACTGTCACCTACTCTCATTCTTTTTTGCCGAAAACGTGCCTTGAGGGGAACCACCTGCCTGCTTCATTTGCTTTAAGTTTTTTTGTGTAATACTTTCTAGTAACGAGTGATTTTTCGGTTTTCGTTGTTTATCGTTTCTTTTTTACTTTATTAATACTTGTGTCGATCCGCCGTAACTGTGTTCTTTTACGCCGAATGATGTGCGCATACCATTTGCTTTGCGTTTGCTCTGAGTGGAATTGTATTTATGGCTGCGTTTATTGCATTTGCTTTACCAGGTTTCTTTTTTAACATTATTGTATATTTTTGTGTGTAGAATCGTTAAACACTTGTCGTGTGATTTTGACATATTTTTTTGTTTTATGTGAGCTCCTCCCCTCTACAATGCTTGTATGCCTGTGGATAAATTAAATAAAAAATAAAACAAAAATTTCATCCAGCAAGCTCTGCTGACTTCGGACTACTGTGGACCGCTCTTCACACCACAGCCTCGCCTGTACCCTTCACCGTTCCCGTCGAGATCCCCCTCCTGAACGCAGCCTCACGCCAGGCTACTGTGTTTGTGTTGTGGTTCATGTGCTGTGGTCCCAGTCACCGTGGCAACTCTTCTTCTTTGGTGGCTGCGGAACTTCTTCTCTATCCTCTCCTTACCGCTATATACTTTTCTCTGCCCTATCCTATACTCCCCTTCTACTTCCCCATTCCTCCGGATCTGATTGAGGGCAGGTGAGCCCCCAGATGGACTGAAATAATATCCCAGTCCACTCCTTTTCATTTTTCTCAAACGGAATCCCCCCCCCCTCACACACACACACACAGCAGAGTGGGCGCCTTTTCGACTGTGCAGAGAGATGCTTGTCGCGGTCGCGCGTGTAGCGGCGTTTCCGTCTGCAAAGACGCTTTGTGTTTTTAGCGTTATTTATACCTTGTAAATGACGCGCTATATCTAAAAGGTCAGCTAAGCCTCGTGTTACGGATGGCGACGATCTACATTCGTCCCTACCAGGTACGCTGTGCCGCTGGTGCCGGAACGGCACAGGGGCCCACCAATGGCGGCGCCGTACTGTTCAGTGCTTCGTGCGTCATAGAGGCTGCGTCAGAGCATTCTGCCGTAAGTCAGAGCGCAGCACTACAGCGACGAGGATCGGTAGGTAAACAAGGAAAGAATGAAAGGATCTTTTTTGCGTGTTCGTGTGGCCCCTGCTTTACGCAGGTGTGTAACATTTGGTGTAAGTTGTAGCGAAGGGCTAGTCTAGCGATTGCGCGATTGAAATGGCGACCTTCGGAAGCCTATTACGGCCTTTTTAAGTGAAAGTCGAAGCCAGAAATCCAAAGTGCTCGACTGTAACTATAGACAAAAAAGAAGTAAATAAAGCAGGATTCGCGCCATCCGATGGATGTTGAACCACAGCCCAACCGACGAGACGAAGGACGATAGCAAGAGGACACACGCAGCGCTTCGTGTCTCCTCTTGCTATCGTCCTTTGCCTCATCGGTTGCGCTGTGGTTCAACATGCATCACCAACTCGCCCACGTTTTCACGTTGCTGAGCCATCGGATGGAAGTCGGCTTCATAACGCGAGAGGCCCAGGTTCGATTCCGACCACTGGAAGCGGTTTTTTTTTTTTTGAGGTGCTAGATGTGCCTTTATGGAAACCTATCATAATCGTGTACCCTCCCTATGGTAGGGTACATAATGAAGATAGGTTTCCCTTGGCCCTAATGCATTGCGTTCGCACGTATGTTCGCCATGAGGGAGGAAAGGAAAGGTTCCCTTTAAAAAGAAAAACGTATATTCATACAGTTGGGCAGCAATTCAAAAAAAGTTACCGTGGTAACAGTTTCAGCGTGGATCTTTTCTCGGTACCTGAAAAACTGGTTCTTAAAAGGGTATTCTAGATATAAAGGTGGCTTAAATTGTGTCAAAAGCACCACATCAGTTTGTAGCCTGCAAGGGGTAATTTACTTATTCAATGCCCTTGTCTTGAAGAAAAACTACGTTTGACATTGAGAAAGGTGCGAACCCGACGAGCATCGAGAACGCAACAATGTCGGGAAGCTCGTTGCAGGAGCGCACATTGCTTAGCATCGCAAACAGTGCAGTTTCAAACCGCGCTATGATAACTTTAGCCTGATACGCGATGGCCATTACAGAACCACACGAGAAATAATGGAGCCGTTGGACATTTATTGGCTTTGTACCGTAAGCGTGCACTGTTTAGCGTTACCCTGTAAGGAACGGCAATATCTGGTGGACCGTCAATGAAACGAGATGGTTACATGCTTCCAGTGTACTTGGTGTTTTTGTTTTTAATGTGTATCATTCTTTTCCGAGTACCCCCACAGCCAGGACGTTGTAACGCCCTGCAATTCCACAAAAATGCAGACGTCGCGGAAGTTCCACTTATAATCTATATAATGCCGTAAATGAAGATAAGTGGCGGCACGAAATTCTGAAAAACTAAAAAATAAGAAAATTGTAAAAAATTACGGAAAACGGGGAAACGTTCAACGCATGACATTTTCACAGTAATGCAGATTTCGAGAAAGTTTCACCTGTAAAAGTTTTTATAGCGTAACTGGAGATAATCGGTCCAAAGAAGTTTTTGAAAAACTAAAAACATAAAAGCATAAAATAATTACGGAAAATGTCGAACCGTGTAACGCCCTGCATTTCCACAATAATCAGATTTCTCGGAAGTTCCTTTTTTAATCGTTATAATAGCGTAACTGGAGATAATCGGTACGACATGATTACGAAAAACCAAGAAATGTGGCTGGGAAAAACTCACTCAAGACAAGAGGCATAAGAATGCTACGCATTAGTAGATAATTCTCTGATTTTTTGCAGATTGTTACGGTATTGATGTTCACCCTTTGCAATAAATACTTCAGTTGCTAGTCTGCGCTGTGTCGGTGTCCCTCTTTTTGTGTGCCCGGTTTTGTGCGCTGCAAATTTGCTTCTACGGCGTGATAAGGTAACTGCGGAAACGTGTCCTTGTGCTTTATGGTTGATTCCTATTCTCACTACACAGACTATATGAGAAAACTGCTTACGAACACTGGCAAGAGTGCCGTTTTGATAGAGCAATCGCTCTAATTGATAACTCCAATTCTATCATCAGAGCTTTTTCAAGTATCACAATTACTTAGCCAATTATAGAACTGTTCTGCCTGTGGTGGCAGAGAAACAACTACGGCACAAAGTACCCGTGGCGAGACGACTTCGTTAGCTTGCTGCCCCGTCAGCCGTTCTTTCAAATTTCGTTCTTTGGCAACGATCTAAATACAGGTACCGCATCATATTTAAGAACTGACCAGAGATGAGCCTTTCTAGCGATTCAAAATCATGCGTTTTGTTAACTCAGGACCTTAATATGAAAACCATTACTCGGTTTCGGAACATTCTTCTTCATCTGGCGCTTGCAGTGCTTGAGCCCAGCGGGCACCAATAACTCCTTACGGCAGATATTTTCTTGGAGACGCGGAATCGATCCTTGCGTGAACTCACACGGCCTGTGGGTACTGGAGCGCTGCACCTGCACGTGAGCTGCTAGAAGGTTCTTATTGATTCCCCAGTCACGTCTCCTTTTTACCGCAGGGCAGTGGGACAAAGCCACGATGAAGAACACTTCGGAACCGCCATAACAGGGCAAGAAAACAAGTAAGCGCTAAGCCATACGAACAGCCTTTACCAGCCAAACCAACTTTTTGCTCCCAAGTTCTCCAGATGTTCAGGACAGATGGTCCTTGCACCAAGAGCACGAGCTTGATCTGGGCTGCGCGCTGACGCAGCTGATGCCTGCCTTCACCTTCTGGTCATTCCTTACTGCGTACTCCTGTGTTTTACCTTCTTGGACAAGTTCCCAGCAAATTCGGTGGACAAGACGGAAATGCGGGACCCCTTCTCTGTGCATAATTGTCTGAGCTAACACATGTAGTCTTGATGGCAGATGAAAGAAACCCTGCAACTCTTTCGATAAGCGCTTTCGGTCTTTCCTTCGCGCCTGGAACCACTGCGAAAGCTATAGTTATCGCCAGCACGGAGCGGCACTGCGTGATTTGTTCGTCGCACCAGATACGCCTTTCCTTTATGCTTTGTTGTTGTGGCTTTTTTTTTTTTAAGTTGCTATCGAAAAGCGTTCATTGCTGCTACTGAAGGAAAACCGGCCAACAGCTGCTGCATGGCCTCAGTGACGTAATTGGAGCGGTGGAAGAACTTCAAGACCGGGAAAGAGAGGAAAATTTTTTATGAGTCTCGAAGTTATCTGATGGCCATAGAGCAGCAATTTTTGGCTAAGGTACTTTGCGACCAACTAATCTAAGTACTGCGTGTGTTGGGTGACTACGTTCTGCAAGTACTTAACATTTCAAAAAAGATGAAAAAAGTGTTGCAGGGTTCCTTAAAGGCAGTGGGTACCGTCAAAATCGATAAAAACTAGCAAGAAAAAAAACCTCTATTGTAGCGACACGCTGGCAATGTATTGGTGAAGTGTGGTTACTTTGACATTAAAGGAACTTGGTGCATGGCAGTGTGACAGCAGTGTATTATCATGTGAAAGTGCGATCCTACTTCCACATGATTATACTCTGCTTCTTTTGCTCCTGATGGATTATAACCCAAGAAATGCTTGTGTGTATGCTTGTGAAGCCGGCTTTAAAGAGGTTCGTTGTGTCATGGTAAGTGGAAAGAAAGCGTTGGTTTGCGATTCTCATAATATCTGTAAAATTTTTATGCGAAATTATTGTAAGCTTCATAATGGTCAAAATTTCTGTATTTTTTTTAGGCGAAAGTATTGTAAGCTTCATAATGGTAAAATATATTCTCCTCGGCGGAAGGACCTACTGCGGGTATCAAGAATACCCGACACGCATAGGGTAAGAAAAGCATTCATCTTTTCTACATTATAGCGTAGTATTCTGTGCCTAGTGCCTCCACAGCCAGGAGCGTCTAACACCCTGCAGTTCCATAAAAATGCGGTCGCGGGTTCGATTCCCGGCCGCGGCAGCCGTTTTTCTGATAGGGGTGAATAGCAAAAACGCCCGTGTGCAGAGATTTCGGTGCACGTTAAAGACCGCCAGGTGGTCAAAATTAATCCGGAGCTGTCCACTACGGCACGCCTCATCGCCTGCGTTGCGTCGGCGCTTTAAACCCTACAATTAATCAATCAATTCCACAAAAATGCAGATTTCGCGAAAGTTCCAAATGTAATCGTCAGAATCACGTAAATGAGCACAAGGTCGCGGGTTCGATTCCCGGCCGCGGCGGCCGCTTTTCTGATGGAGGCGAAAAGCAAAAACGCCCGTGTGTACGAGATTTCGGCGCACGTTAAAGATCCCCAGGTGGTAAAAATTAATCCGGAGCCCTCCACTACGGCGCGCCTCATCCCCTGCGTTGCGTCGGCGCGTTAAACCCTACAATCAATCAGAATCACGTAAATGGAGATAATTGGTCGAACGAAATTTTGAAAAACAAAACAAGAAAAAATATAAATTAAATAAAGGAAAATGGCGAACGGTGTAGCGTCCTGCATTTCGACAATAATAGAAATTTTGCGAAAGCTCTAAATGTTATCGTTATAATAGCGTAAGTGGAGATAATTGGTGGGGCGAAGTTTTGAAAAAATAAAATAAGAAAAATATGAAAATATTACGGTAAATGCCGAAACGTATACCGCATGGCATTACCACAATATTGCAGATCTCGCAAAAGTTCCACCTGTGATCGTTATAATAGCGTAAATGGACATAATTAGTCGAACGAAATTTTGAAAAACTAAAAAAATAAGAAAAATGTAGAGTAATTACGGAAAATTGCGAACCGTGTAACGCCCTGAATTTCCACAATAATGAAAATTTCTGAGAAGTTTCAAGTGTAATTGTTGTAATAACGGAAATGGAGATAATTAGTTGGACGAAATTTTGCGAATAATAAAAACAAGCAAGATATTTAATAATTACAGAAAACTGCAAACCGTATAACGCATGGTATTTCCACAATATTGAATATTTCGCGAAAGTTTCGCCTATAATTGTTATAAGAGCGTAATTGGAGATAATTCGTCAGGCAGCATTTAGAAAAAAAAAACAAAAATTTGCCTGAAAAAACTCACACTCAATACAGGCGGCATAACAATGCACGCACTAGTAGATAATTCTCTGAATTTCTGCAGATTGTTTTGTGGATTGTTTGGTTTTTCAAAATTCCATTGCACCAATGACGTTCATTTACGCTATTGTAACGTATAAATTCGTTACATCCGCCATTTATGCATTTGTGAGGAAATGCAGGATGTTACACAGAGTGCTCATTTTCGCTATTTTTAAAAGAAGATCTGTTTAAGTTCTAGTTCAACATTGCTTCCGCTTTTCCTCCTGAAAAACGCATTTCCAGGCTGTACTCGAATAACACTGAAAAGCGGGCTAGTTGGTGACAGTTCATAGCTGTAAAGTTTGCGCACAAAAAACGAAAACTAAACGGAGACACAAAGACGAGCGCAGCTGGTCTTTGTGTCTCCGTTTAGTCCTCGTTTTTTTTGTGCGCAAAAGTTACAGCTATGAGGGGAACTGGAGCTGAGTGAGCTACAAAAGTCTACTTCTTCCCAATTGAACAATTTTTTATTTTGCTTTCATGGCCCTTTTAACGACGCCAACTGTCGGCGCATTTCGGTCGAAATCTACGAGTGCCCTGCAGACGACTGCTGATGACAGTGGCGCAACGTTTCCCAGGAAAAGCCAGCACAAAGGCGCGAGGTTAAACATCGTCTGGGCTCCGCAATTTGGGAGGGGAGGGAACGGTTGGCAAATGTGGCTGGGGAGGAATGCGGGCGCTCTTATGTGCTGGAAACGCCTGTCCGCACGCGGTAACGACATTAGGCCGCCGCTGGTGTCGCGGTTGCGCTGCAGGCACCCTGGGCCCGGACACCCGCGGGGCCCCAGGCGCTCCTCTCGCTAATCACGCAGTGGAGGACCGAGTTAGTTCCCCTCGGCTCCCAAACCACAAAAGGGCTGGGAGTGAGGACGCTGAGGCTTGCAAAATATTTCACTTACACAGGTACGAACCAAAAGCATAGAAAGAAATCTACCAGCGGTTTTTATGATTGTTTTCTGCGACACGGGAGAGAAATATAAATTTTGCGATCTTTTAACTTCTTAATATTTTACGTAGTTGCTTTACCGCTTGCCTTAGGGGCTCGTTTTAGGGTGGTTGTCACCTAACGAGCTTTACGGTCTCCGCCCCCTTGTTCGTCTTATAAAAATGCGGTGCCGAAAGATTTTGAAGGTACTCCTTCGTTTCACCTCGACACGCAGAGAAATTGATTGAAAAGGGAGAAGGGCCTAAATAGGCTTAAGATTTGCTGGTGATTGAAAATGTCATAACATGCGAAAACAAGCATAATAAGCTGCACATTTGAATGGGCGTGAAAGTACCGGAAGAAAGTTGAAACAAGAGGAACCATCTCCTCACCCGCTTGCTTCCTCAACCACATTAAGAGGGTTCAACACAGCGTCCACATCGCTCATGGGTACGCTTCCGCTTTCTGAGAGACCACGGTAATTTTATTTATTTATTTATTTATTTATTTATTTATTTATTTATTTATTTATTTATTTATTTATTTATTTATTTATTTATTTATTTATTTAGTTGTGTTTATTTTTGTTAATTTATTTATCAGTTTTATTCATTGAGTTAGCTGGTTTGTTTGTTTGTTTGTTTTTTGTTTGTTTGTTAGCTAGTTAATCGGCTGGCTAGTTAGCTTGTTTGTTTATTTTTTAGTTAATTAGTTGGTTAGTTAGTTATTTAGTAAGTTAGTTGATTAATTAGTTCGTTAGTTATTACACTGCCAGTCTCATACGGGACCAAAGCAGGGGGGCATTGGTTTGTAAACACTCAGTTCAGCATTTAATTCTTACAGTTGGCCATTATATCAACACCTCTTGTTAAACAGAAAATAACGTTAATAGAAATAACGCTTAACAGTGAATAGTTGTTACATTCCTACCGGCGGGATATAAGGCAGAACTCCTTATAAAACAGAAAATGACCACGATAGTACCACACAAACACACGAGCGCCCGCGGCATTATTGCACCACAAGGTATACACACGCCGCTAACGGCAAACTTAAATGCTGCTCGAGGAAACAAAATACACTTTCGCGCACCCACGTCCACGTCCACATTTATACATTCCAAGAAAAACCCGCCTTCAAAACAATACGCTCAACAAAAAGAAGAAAGAGAAATCATAGGATCAGTTTAATGTTTATTATGTATCTATATGAACTTGCACATCGCTATTTATATTTCGTCGGTATGGCACGGCCAGACTTATCAACATTAGACACTGGATTGCACGCGCCGGAGCACTGCGTCAACCCGAATGAAACCACGCGTGCTCGCAAACCATGCTAACGAAACTGAACGAGTTGCCAGCAAATCGTTCGATTAACTCACGGTCCGCTGCACCAAAAGAGCATCACTTACGGGGCAGTCTTGTGGGTGTGCTTTGCGAGCGACAACCTGCTGGTGCGTCACTTTCACCAATGCGTGACCACCGCGTCCCTGTTCCGTGGAATGTACGGTAGACGGTTGCGTTGCGACGAGCTCAGCTGGCGCCAACTGTCGGCGATCATTAGCATCGTGATGTACTACTTCGCTTCACCTCTCTTAAACGGCAGCACCATCGAAAGAGAAGCGGTAAAGGGAAAGAGATATGGCGCGTTCATACGGCTGTCTGCGCTTCAGGTCGTAGCGAAGTGAGTAAAGCGCCTGGCACCTCCCGTTGCAGCGACGGCGCACCCGGCTCGAATCCTGGCGCGGCCGCGTTTTTCTGGCGATGTCACTTTCGTGAGGGATATGACGTCAGTCAGATCTTGGTGTATCCCGGCATAACAAACTTTCGTGTTAAAAAACTGAAATATTATTTATTAAACATATGGTTAATTTATAGGTGAATTCTGACATTGATTTTATACTAGTAATGCAGGAATCTAAACTATTCCATTCTCTTATCAACAGGGACAAAAGTAATGCTTGAAGCAATCGTTGTTAGGAGCGTATTCGGTGATGGTGTATGCATGTTAGTGCCTTAGTATTCTGGATAATGCTAGGGAGATGTATTTCGATGCATAAATCGGGCTACGGTTATGAAGGAGGTTATATACAATTTTTTAATCCTGCCACTTTTGCTGTTGTCGCTACCGTAGGTTATAGGGTTCTACATTTCACGCACAACGTATTCCCCACCCCGCAGCCATCCACGCTCAGCAAATAGGCCTTTCGAGCACCGGCTGCGGACGGGTCCGTTGCGTGCGGAGACAGACAAAGGCAGGAGGTGACAGGGTAGAACATCAATGGTAGCATTTATCGCAACGTGCAAATCAAATATACTCCATACAGGCTAATCGTAGGCAATAACAGTAACATTGCGAGCGAGGCATTAAACAACGCTAGAGCTCGAGATGGTTCGACTCACCGATGGAATACCGCAGCAGAGGGGCGGTGCACGTGCGAGGGCAGGTGCAGTCTCCGAGCTGGCCCGGAAGCCTCCTTTTGTGGCACGTTCTCCAGGTCCGCATTAGCTCGCCGAAACGTCAGCACTCTACCGCATCCCCAAGACAACAGACAGTCCTGTCGTCATGCTAGATCCCACCAGACCTCACCAAACGGTGGAGCTACGAGACGTGCGACTAGAAGCACTGATGCACTGTAATAGAGTTGTCGTCAAGCGCAGCGTGAGCCCGACGCAGGTCTATGTTCTTCAGTTCAGCTTCATAGCACACGAACTAGTTACTCCCCTTTCGCCACAATGATACAAAAACACTTCTTGTTGTGATTCGCCGTGGTGTTCCTGGAGTCTCCTCTTTAGTATTATTTATTCGTACTGTAAGCCTATCCAAAGGATCACACAGGAGTGGTTCAGTGCAAAAAATACCACACTTTAACACATCTCTTCAAAGGTGTTTAACATACAAGGGCTAATAATGGCGATGTATATTTTTATTTATCAGGTTAACACACTTTCACTGATTATCAGAGTTATACAATACTTGAAATTTAGCAACAAACTTGCCCACAGAACGCACTTCCACAACTCCACTAGGTAATTTATTCCATATGTCTATGGTTAGTGAAAAATAGGAAAATGTGAAAGTGCTACTATGAGGAACAAAATGCGTGATACTACAGCTATGGCTGGTCCTACGTGAATGATAAAAGGCCTTGTTTAGAGGGCTGTCCGACGGTATTATAAGCACTCCACTATATCGTCGTACACCGCCGTTTTGTAACAAAATTGCCGCGTCTGGCACTACATCGCTCTAGATAACATGAAGCTAGGCAACCTGACCTAAACATAACATAACATGACCTAACGCATACAAAGAAATCACTTAAAACGCAAAAAAAAAAAACCTAAGCCATAAAAATTATAGTTCAATTGAAAGATGAAAAAAACAGGCAAAAGCCGGTCTCGAAACACCGTCCCAGGGATCAAGAAGCTAAGACGTATCATCTAGTCTACAACGACAGACGCTTCGGCCTGCGATAGCCCAGTCTTAAGTATTCTAACCTCGTCGGACGGCACTCTAGCCATGCCTGCAGCGATCAGCTGCAGTGCCGTCGGACGGCACTCTAGACAGTGCGATGATAAAAAGGAGGCCGGAGGTATATATGGTTGTGTATATTTATGGCGCCGTGATAAAGGAGATAAAGGAACTTTAACGAAGTCACGTTTCTGCGGCATTTTGATGTTCGTAGGCAAGCTTGGTTGCGGAGTGCAGTTATGCTATCGTACCATGAGTAAATGAAGCGGAGGGCCACATTTTCTATGTGTTCTAACTTATCAATGAGGTATGCCTGGTAAGGGTTCCACATTACGCTACTACAATGGCCGAGAAAACAAACACACGAGAAATCTCCCACAACGTGAGACGGGTCTGTTCGCCTTGCCTTACAGCAGCCGTGGCGGAGGGGACCGTTATCGCCATGGGGATGGTTATCGCGCATGTGCGCACCCAGTCGCGCCGGGGAGAAGAGGAGAAAGCAAAAGTGAGGGGAGGAGTGTCTCCCCAGGGCCGTTACATTTAGGAGCGCGATAATCGAATCCAAAATTACAAAACGTAACATCGGCTTAACGTTACGCGCAACTGCGAGTGAAGTTTGATATTCGTGTACAAGAAAAATAATGTTCTTTGCCCACAATTTGGAGCTGTCGTTAAGAACTGCTTTTCTGCAAACAAGGCTAATTGAGTTTCGTGCGAAAATAGAGGCACAGATATATCAGGTTTTGGATGACTTATTTGTAATTCCACGTTTTCCCCCAACATGCCGTTCTTGTGGAGCCTGTCGGCAGATTGCTCTAATTCCCAAAGGTGCATGAAATTGCGCCAGTGAGCCAGCAATCACCGGGATCTGCCGAGTCCTCGCCGTCCCAATTGCCGCATTTCTCTCTCCCCACCACTTCATTGCAGGTATCGACGCTTTCCCCTTCCCTGCCCTTTTTCCGGTCACTCATCGGTCCCTCGGTCAGACACAACTCACTGGCCTTTTCATTTGGGTCCACTGAGCGAACAGCGAAATCTCTGCTCTCGTGCCAGAGCGTACAGCAGGCTGCCTTCAAGATAACACTTTCCAGAACCCGGTCGGAAAAGGGAGAGCGCACGTGAGGCGCCAGATTGAGTAAATGCCGCGCTGCTCTCCCCCTTTTCCTCTCGTGCTGAAGCGATGAGGAAGCAGGAGGCGCGCTGGATGGGATCTTTCCGCTCCGGCTTTTCCTCTCCCAACGCTGCAATAGGGTGCCTGAATGTTCCTCCTCGGGCGGGCAAAGAGGGACATCGCGGCACCCTACGCCGCAGTGGAACCAGGCCTCTCAAGCTTGGACGTTCCCTGGTTTCCCTATAGGCAGCGTAAAAATCGACGCCCCACGTGACCGACCTACCGCGCAGTTTTCGACCATCAAGTCAACCAGACGGCGCAACCGAAACGTTACTTTTGGTATAGAATACAAAACATTCATTCCGTGACTCAAAGAGCCAACACAGTTCGCTTACAATGTGTTGTTTAAAAATATTATTAACAAGTTCCGCATTAAACATTCGTTGAGCAAAAATACAGGCAACTTTTTATGAACAGCCGACTGGTGCACCACCTCGTTTCTGAATTCGCAACCACAAAGCCGCCAATTCAAATTGAAACCGCTGCAACGGCCCACCGTTTCTATGTGCGCGGAGCACTGGTTTCGTGACTGTTATTGCTGTTATGTGCTTTTGAGTCCATCGGCTGTTGAGAGGACTGGCAAAACACGGGAATTGAGTGCTTGTGGAATGACAAATGTAGGAAATTCCGCATCGGAAGGCAGCTGTCGAGGCCAGAATATTCGATTCTTCCAACAGAAGGTGAGTGCTATGCACTCCGCTAGAAAGACGGTGCAAAGGAAACCGTTGTCGCCGTCAATACCTCATTTGTGCCCTTAGTTCAAAATCTTAGCGCAAGTGAACGAGTTGTTATGGCAAATAAAAATGTTGTCACGAAAGCGACGTACAATTGCAGCGATCGAAATGAAATGATGTCCTGGCCTCTGTAAACTTGCGGATGTCAATAAACGATTTGTTCTCACTTGCTGCTCACTGTGGTCTGTGCCAGTCGAGGCCATCTGGTCACCTGGCGTAACATCACTTCACTAGCGCGGCGCAAGTAAACACGCGGCCAGCGTGCCAGCCACGAACCAGCAGGAGCAGCCACGGCCGGACTCGACGCCCCTTTCGCGCGCGGGAGGAGGAGAGTCGAGTCCGGCCGTGGAGCAGCGAGCCGGCGGCCGCCGTGCGAGGGCAGCCATGTTATTAAGGAGCTCAAGCGGCCTGTGCAAAAAGCACCCGCCATGTTTATAAAGCTGTGTTTACAGCGCCATCAAGCGGGCGTCCTCGGTAGTTCATGACGCCGCCACTACGCTTTTTCTGGCAGTACAGGCAAAGCTAGACCATTGTCTGGCTAGACCTTTGCTTCTCTAAAATCCTCCCTATTCTGTGGTGGAACGCCGCGAGTCGCGACACCCTTTGGCCGGCAGCAGCGGTGGACACAGCCGGTCATGGTCGGACTCGATTCCCTGCTCGCGCTAGCGGGGAAAAAGAGTCGAGTCCGGCAGTGAGCCGGTAAGCTGGGGGGCCAGTACAACTGTCGTCAGTGCCGGCGTTGGATGGCGCATCCGTAAGCTACGTCACTGTGTATCGAGGGAGTTTCGTTTCGCCATCCGGTTAATTGTCCTCATGACCCCTGTCACAAAAAGTGCGGTAGTGAAGCCTCTGACCAATGCTATGCACAGAAACCAAGCCCCGCCTTGTTTGTGGCGCGTCACACCTGCATCGCCTGCTTTCAGCCAATCAGGGTTCACTCTGAATGGACACTTTGAAACAATAATGAAATGGACACAAATGAGAATTTTATTCTGCAGAGTCGATTCCTTTCAAGCAGAATGAATGCGTCCTTCCGAAAATTGGGACGCCTGCACGGGAATTAATTGAAGAAACCCCGCTCTTTAGGCACACGGGGTTTTGGCCCAATATTTCTAGAGATAGAGTATTCGTGACTCTCTCAGCCCAATATCTTCTCAGGCTTACTACAAAGAATCTAAAATTGTGCTAATGCCTAGCCTTCTGGGACGTCTTTTAAAAGGCAGTTCTGCTTAACTTTCGACGTCGTAAAGTCAAGTCAGGTTAACTTAACTTTCCAAACCTCAATGAAAACCTTTTAAAAGCTTGAACTTCCGAATATCGGTTAGAAGTCAGTTTCACTAAACTCAAAATCTTTTCCTTGTTATGACAGTCGGAGGTATCATTCTCATGCAAGACTTTCGCCATATAGTCATTATAATCGATGCTTTTGTTAGTACAACGCAATTCAACATAAAAAGTAGCGCATCCAACTGAGTTGGGTGCGCTACTCTCAATCGAAAGGCAGCGTGCTTCTGCTGTAAATACCTAAGAAGCTTATGAAAGGTAAATTCATGGAGGCTACCTTGTGTCATTGTTTCGTTAGAGTTTACATTGACAGATTTATTATTTTATCATGAAAATCAGCATTTACTTATGCTTGGTGTATACAGTGTTTAGTAGAAATGGCTGTTGTTCAATGTGCAAAGGTGACATCAGTGAGTTTTTATGTATTCATCGGGATTCATGACGCGTTCTTTCTATGAAACATTGTGCCCACCTGCTATAGTCGCATCTGACAATGTCCGTATTGTAAATATATAACTAACAATAAATAAATAAATAAATAAATAAATAAATAAATTAAAAATAATTACATAAATAAATAAGTAAAAAACTTACGTGGGCAGTACGTGCACCAGCTAACCGAAATAAAAATCTGTAATGGGAGAACCAGGGCAAGACGACGACATATAAGAAGAAGAACAAACAGAGTCAGCGCCGAACTCAAAATAGAACTCTTAGCTGAATGCAGTGCCTTTTTTAGGGCACCCATGCAGCGAAAGCAAACGAAACAAAGAAGACATCGGTCACAGAACATTGCAATGTGCACAACCGCACGTTAAGATGCCTGCCAAAAGTTCAAACCAGTTTCCAAGCAGGGGAGCATGACACACGCAAGCATTGTTTCGCAGCCTAAGATAACACCTGACAATACACGAACAGCGGAAATTTCCTACAAACACACAGGAATGCAACAGCGGCTATTGAAAGGTAGACGGGTCTCTAAGGCTGCGAGAAATGCACTTGCTTCTCGAGGCCTTTTTATGCCCTAAAAGGGCATTGCCTTCAGGTGAAATTTTAGTTGCTAGTTCAGCGCTGCTCCTGTACGTAACCTTCTTCTTGGGTGCCGTCGTTTCGCGCTAGTTTTCGCTTAAATGATGTGCAAACTCGTCGGATCAGCTGTTTTTTTTTCTCGAAATAAGTTTGGTTAAAACAAAGTGCTTTTTTGTATAACCAATAGAGAA
Source organism: Haemaphysalis longicornis (assembly GCF_048455015.1). Lineage (NCBI taxonomy): Eukaryota > Metazoa > Arthropoda > Arachnida > Ixodida > Ixodidae > Haemaphysalis > Haemaphysalis longicornis. The sequence goes on from NW_027526225.1 coordinate 26,826,255, forward strand.
GACTAGCCTTTTCTGTTTTGTCAGGCTCGAATTCTCCCGTCACCTTCAGGAACTGCCGCTTCGTAGCATAGAACTCGCCAGATCTTCAGTCCTCTGTAGCTGGGCCTCATTAGCGACGTTTTTCCGGAGGCGGTGAAAGCAGCCACTCCAGGGATTAACCGCTGACAAGGTTCGGATTACACGACGAAGGGTGAAGAGCTAAGACAAATCTTCGTTCGCCCCACCAACTAGCCAGAAAGACTGCTTCAGAAACAGCCTCGAGGGTGCCCGATACGCGAGTAATCCTCCCTGCGGATTCTCTTTCGAGTCCACAGCTTGGCCGCCTACGAAGCTCGCTCCAACACCTCGAGGCAGTTGGAACCCGTTCAGCCAAGCCTTGATTGCAAGGATCTGGCCGTGAGACCGCGGGCAATCCGTGCGGACGATTTATATCCGGGACGTGAAGGAAGCCCTTGGTATTATAGCTTTCGCAAAAGGGCCATGAAGACAAAGACAAAACACCAAATAAAGCTTTCCTTAACTAGAAATTACGTAAGAGAAAAACAGAGCTAAAGACAGGACAAAAGGGAGAGTAGACACAGGCAGTGCTATGTGCTATGTACTAAGCATTATGTATTATATACTAAGCTTTACGTATTCTTTACTAAGCATTAGGTATTAGGTACTAACTAATATGTACCGACTTGCCCGCGTTGCCCCTCTTTTACAGTTTAGAAAATACTACCCTTAGGTAACTCACTGAACATTATGCTAGGCACGAAATTTGCTTTTTTAACCCCAAAAACGCAAGCAATATTGAATTAGTTTGAACTTTTGAGACGCAGCGACAGTTAATTTGGGCCGACAACAAAAACATCAATGGTTGATATAACTGCACGTTAGTATTCAAGTGATGCTATCACATGGAATCGGAGGTCCCCCTACAATCAACAGGTCTTGTTTCTTTGCGATGGCTCAGCTTGAATTCGGTCAATCTCGCAAACAAGATTCGCAAACAATCGGCCTGTAAAGGGTGCACCCATGCACACAGGGTCTTATTTCGGGGAAGCAACCTTTAGTACTAAGGAGTATGTTATAGTTAGGGTTGTTCGTTTTCGGGGTTTATATTGTAACACGGAAGGGTTTTATTCCGGGATACAATAAGATTTCACGACGTCATATCCGTCACCGAGGTGACGCGAGTACACCCTTGCCGAAGGGACCCGTCAGCACGACGTCTCTCGCCAAGCACACCCACAAGACAGCCGCCAACTCGAAAATCATGCTCAGCTGCAGATTTTGCTGCACATTTCAATTTTGTGTTTTACCCATTCCTATTAGGGAGGAAGGAACATTATTTTTTTTCTCTGTTATCTATCTGTAGCACTGTAGCCATGTCTCGGTCGGTGTGGTGCTAGCATCCACCAGCGCCCCGCTGGTTGAAGCTAAGTCAGAATCTACGAGTTAATGTGCGTTATATATTCCGGGGAAGCCGAACTGCCAAACCGGAATACTTGTTTTAGCATAGTGTCACAGTTTTCCTTCGGTAGCACTTCCTGGTAAAAACTGTCCCCCTGATTCTCCGGGAGAAGACTGCAGCCACAGCCCGCGGCCTACCGGAATAGGATGGCCACCCAGTGCTCCAATTTTTAACCCAACTCCCTTCCCCTCTTTTCTTAATAAATGTTTTCAAAAACAACAACAACAGGTGCTATTGAACAAGCACTGAACATTTGCTTCGTAATTACACCGATGTTTTATGCTTGACACAAGACGTCTGCATTCTATGGCGGCTGATTACGTGAACTCGTCACAAAGCAGAAGGCTGCTTGTGGCTTTGTGCGTAGAAGTTAGAAAACTATTATATTCTGTGTTTTCCCGCCGCAGCTGTATGCGGCTCCGTGCTGAGCTAACCTGCGTGAGACGACAAAGCAGTGCATAATAAAAAGATTTCGTACTTGGAGCTCTTGTAAAATCCTTCGTAGCCCTTTATCTAGCGTAGATGTCTTGAAAAAAAAAAACTAACCGGTTTGGCCGCTAAAACGACGCTGTACCGAGTTTCATTAGGTTGTAATAATCGGTTAGTACACAGCAAAGATCTGAAGGCTGTAAAAGTCCTGTCTTCTGTCAGTACATGGCCGTGTAGGGAGGGAGTATGGTTACAAAAAACGGCTGTACGTCTTCTCTTATCTAAACTGTCACCCTTTTAAAAATTATTTGAATCTTAGCCGCTAAGACCACTGTAATACTGCACCGACGTTCATCATTTTTTTATTTACGTAGCTCACAATGAATTTGTAATTGTTGTGTCATTCCAGCCTGCTATCTTAAACGTACAGCCCGATGTTTCTCTGCTAGAACTAAACTCAGGTCCTTGCATGTTTAATTAAGCTAATTACATGGTCCCTACCACTACCACCGGTGTACACCCTTCAAGAACTGCAAGTGGAAAAGGAGAACCTCCATCGCGTGGTGCCCAGTGGACTCCCTCGTTAATCCGGTGGCCTCAAAGACAGAGTCTCACAAGAACATGACTCGAATAATTCACGCGTTCCCTGGTGGAGGCTAGCATCTCCTTTCTGCCTTAAAGGCCAGGTATTTCCAGATCAACCCTACGAAGCGCTTCCACCTTACACCGGCGAACCCAGCCAGTTCCTAGATCAAGACATTTACATTCACGAGGTTACCGCGGCCATTCACACTCTGAGGCGCAACACAACCCCTTATATGGACAAGGTTACCAACGAGGCCCTTATCAGTATCGGTGACCATTCAATCATTGAACTGACAGCATACCTCAACAGCGTGTGGCCGGAAAGTATACTACCAGAGGAAGGGAAAACTGATGAGGTTCGCTTTATACCGAAATCGGGGAGACAACCATCTAGTGGTAATTTGAGGCCGATATGCCCCAAACCGCGCGTCGGCAAGTTACTCGAGCGCGTAATTCTTAACCATTTGCAACCCTACAATAAAAACTCGGCCCTGTTCCCAGCAACATCCTCACCTCTCAGTCCGAGATATCCTCCTTGAGCTTAATGAAGAAGTCATGATACCGGCAACCCGCAATGCGCCAGCGGCTATCGCGGCACTTGAACTCAAGAGTCCTTTTGACAATGCGCGGCACAAAAAGATCCTGCAGAACCTTAACGCACTTGGCTGCTGCGGGTGACATACAGATACGTGAGAGGCTTCCTTTCCTGCCGGAAAGCTATCATAAAAAATGGGAGATACCTCCACAAAGCCATTCCTCGTGGGAGGTCGCGGCACGCCACAGGGAGCGGTATTTTCCCCCGTGCTCTATTTTGTACGTAATTTTAGTACATAAACAGCACTCGAGCACTGCCCTTATTGGATTGCCGCCTCTCCTCAGCCACTTCTCGGGGATCCGGCGTGGACTATATGAGGATGACATTACCATCTGGATGTCCATGGGGTCAATTGGGGCAAATGAAAATTGCTTGAAAGCGGTCATTGTCACTCACTCGCAGCAGGTGTGTCGAAATTTCGCGAGGGGACGCCTGCCAACCACAACGATACGCATCATTCAGCAGCAGCACCCAAAGAGGCTAATCAGGCCTCTACCTGCTCCGGCACATCAAGGCATCCCAGGAAACGAGGCGGCTGACGCCGTAGCTCGACAATTGTCCCACCACGCGGGCGCCGAGAGCATCATTGCCCAACCCAAGCGAATGGAGCACTTGACCTGTTACGCAGGTCAACAGCACTACCGCCTTTCGCGTCAGACACTTGCTCTTCCTACAAATCTCTAACCCGAGAGCAGAAACGTCATTTACGCGCTCTCCAGACACATTCCCCCATCCTATACGGGTCCACATTTTAACTATCACTACTCCCCTCTTCGTGGTTTAGCGGAGAACATGGAACGCTAAGCCATATGGTCAGCGGGTGTGACCAATCACCTCTGATTCCCCAAACCTGCATACTTCTACTGCTGAGCTTTGGGAGAGCGCTTTGGCAAGCACCAGCCTAGACGAGCAGCTTCGGCTGGCCCAAAGGGCCCTCAAAGCCGCCCGCACTCAAGACATCTCGGACTAAGGAGTCAGGACACCCCCTGAAAGCGAAAGCACAAGGACGTCTCTTAATATCAATAACCGTTTATTCTCTCCTTCTCGCTCGCTGGCAGGAGGTCCGGCTGCGGAGGCACCGATTTCGGGTCGGGCTTATCACCAGCAGTTACCCATGCCTGTTCCGGCTGCTGTTATCCGCCGGTTGCGGACACCAGTTCATTTGGTAGGCTTCCGGAGCTAGAAGCTGGCGCTAAACACCGGTTGTGGACTTGCCCAGTAACTTAAGGTAAACTCGCACGCACGTAGCACTTCCGATGCACAGGGCTCAATCCCGAGAGACTGCCAGATCTCCAGGGAAGGATATGGGGCCTCAGCACCGTCGTCTTATCTCATTTGCGGTCTTTCTCTCATGACTTAGGGTGATCTCTCGCAAAAAAGGAAGGAAGCTCACACTAACACGTAAGACTTGAAGGTAGCGAAGCTGGACGCAACAGTAGCGTGTTTCCTCTTCTTCGCCTCGCGGCGTTGTTTAAGCGTCGCTGCTTTACGAGCGACCACAGCTTAATGTTCACCTACTCCATAGCACACGGCTCTGCGCGCACGTCGCCTTCCTTTGTCGCGCGCATTATCGCTGCGGAGACGGCGTCCTCGCCTTCCTCCGCCAGGTTGCGGCACGGGTGGTCCTGCGCGCTTCTCTGTTCCCTCCTCGCCTTTCTCTCTCCGCCATCGGGCACTGCTCCAATCCAGGCGTTTGCGGAAGGGGGTGTGGTTTGACCTCTAGCTCTCAAGGTCAAAACTGGTCACTTCCACGAAGGCTGCCCGAGGTTGCGTACTGTAGCTTTTGGTTCAAAAACAAATTCCTTGTACAGGACCGCTCAGATATAAACAGAACGCAGACGCGGCGGCCCAATTGCATGGCGGCGCTACCTAGAAATGGCGACGGGAAGCAACGAGCGGCGTTCTTGGGATGCGTGTGCACTGCCCTGGCCACCATGTCTGATAACGCTTAATCGTCGCTCTGCTGCCGTGTCTGACTGAGAGTGCGAGCTCTCAAAGGGCAGCGTTTAGGTGTAGAAGGACACTGGTTACATTGCCGCTCTGCGCAATCAGCGGCGACCGAATCCGCTGCTTTTGAGTTCGAAGACGCTACCTGCTTTAAACTTTGCCTTGTCGCACGCTATTGAGCACATACATCGGTGTCCTCGTCGCGCGTCGCACAGTATTGCCTACCTATCCTGCGGAATTTTTGCAGACACACACAATTTTTATCTACCTTTCTTCGAAACACTTCCGAGGTAATCAATCACAGTCATTACTTAAGAGAAAACGAAGCAACCCTGAATAAAAGAATTATTTCTAAAGAAGCTAGGATTCTTCGAAAAAAAAAAGGACAAATACAAGAGAGTTATCTTCAGCTTCTGGTGCCTATATATGGAAGCTACATTTTGTTATCGATTTATTTGTACTCTATTGCAAAGGCACACCCTGGGAATCCTAACATGCAGATAATACAATGCCGGTCAAGGGCAGGACACCGATGGCTGCGCTGCTTTGCGTGTAAAACGGCACGTTTTCAAGCGCGTAGCTTCTTCGAATTCCAAATCAGTGGACTCGGTCGCCGCTGATTGCGGGGACCGTCAATACAATCAGCGCCATTCTACAGCCAAGCACTGCCACTTGAAAACTGGCAAGCCCAGTCAAACACGCCATCGAAACGACGATTAAGTGTTATCAGACAGGGTGGCGGGGCAGTGAGCACGCATCCCCAGAAGGCCAGTGGTTGCGTCTGGTCGGCATTTCTAGGCGGCGTCGCCATGCAATCTGCAGAACGGATATGCACTGTACGACTACTTCAATCCAAGCACCTTGGCTCCTCCGTAAAGTCAGGATGACATTCCACGCTGGGATTACACGATTATAACCTCCAACAAGACAAGCCATGTGCAATGGCGGACCAAGGAGGGTAAAGTACAGCTCTCTCCCATCCTAAATAACCCCGGACCAGACGATCAATTAATTTCATACACTGACGCTTCATGCACAGGAACACATGGAGTGACAGCGGGGACCAGCCCTACCCATCCCCGCATAGAAGGCCGTATCCCCGACGCCTCTGCCAAATGTAACCCAATCCTGCTGAAATAGACCCTTTTCAGATAAGTTGGCAACATAGTACATACGCGAGCTTTCATGATGACAACACTGACGTCATTCGCAAAACGTCGGCCATGATAAAAGAAACGCGGCTCAATGATAGCGCGGCTCCGCGGTGCTCTCATAGAGCCACTCGTAGTCACCTCAGCGGTCAGTCTGATCGGATAAGTTTCTGAGCTTTTGCTAGCTGTTTTAATTTTATCACCACATGCGGTTACGAGTTCTGCAGGAGTCACGCCGACTCATTGGTGCGTCCGCCTCTGCAAACGGCACGGGTGCGCTGGTCGCTCAAACGCGGTATACCAGAGAGGTAGGTGTCCCACCCGGTGATAGTAAACATGAATCCCGTGACGCAAGCGCCATATCATCCAGTACCCCAGTACTGCGAGTCCGTGATGTCCGAGCTTAGGCGATGCGTGAGCGCGCTGAGCCGAGCAGCCGGCACAATCGCTCTGTTTACTTCATCATGGCCGCGCGCAATGTTGCTCGACTGGCGTTCCGCTTGTCCACTATGCGTGATAGTGCAGCCGCTCTGTACAGCCGCCTCCAGTCAAGCCCAGACAACCATCAATCTTCGTAATGACTCTCCGCAGGTGATCCTTTATTCAAAACAGGTTGCGCACTCACATCACCTGCCAACGAATCCACCAGCTCCACAGCAAAATGCCATCAAAGGTGATTATGTCATGGGTTCCTGGTCATACCAGTATTTTTAGTAATGAAAGGGCTGACTTCCTGTCACACAACTTGCCTGGCTGTAATCCCCAGCCCAGCTCGCAGGGGACCCATGGGCCACACGAATGGCTGCAAAGGAGGACCTTCGACGCCGAACGCATGATATTACACCTCCGTGTTTGCTTCTTGCCCCCTCAACCTTCCCAGGATGGACGATATTGTCGTACGAAGGATACGGTTAGGGGTGGCTCTTACTCTTTCCCGTACGGCTGTGTGGAAAGGGGACTACTGAGGGCACGTGAAATGTCCAACCTGCTCCGATGAAATGGCTTCGGCAGTCCTTCACCACATATTATAGACAGGCCCTGGAAACAAAGACATTCCGAGAAAATGACTGATAGCCTCAGGCCTAAATTTGAGGCAAGATACGCACTACCACCAGTGGCTCCATGGTCCTGCGTACTTTTCTTTGCTGGATGATATCCGAGAGGACAACCTAGTTTCCTAAATATAGATCTGACTCACTAAATGCATACTAAGCCTTGAGTCTCTTAAATAAGTGAAAACAGAACAACTATTCGGCCACCGCTCCCGTGCTCCGTTTACCTTTGCGCGCACCTGTACGTTCTGCAATATGCTCACATATGCCGACGTTTGCGATTTTTTTCTTCATCTCACAACGTCACTCAGAAGGCACGAGAGCTCTTGAAGCACCCACAAGCACTCCAGTAGACGGTCATTTGATGGGGCATCTTTACTGTTCATGATTAGGTTATTTTCCATCAAGAGTTGCCTAGAACGTGCAAAAAAGTGAAAGAAGCGTGCTCAATCGCAAATTACAAACAAACTTGTTTTGTGTCGTGCACTGGCTGGACAGCGCCCACCTTCGCAGGCCATCTTTCTTCACAGAATGGAAGGGCACTAATTTTTTCTCATTATGCCAGAGAATTGCGAACAATGCTTGCGCCGTCAAAACGCATATAAATACCAACATGTCGGTATAAATTGTCTTTTTTGATTTTTCGGAAGTCGGATGTCTGATATTTCTTCCCTGTATCAGGTTTCTTTCACCACATTCTGTTAGTTATACCAGGGTTTCGATTCTGTCGTGGGCTTTGAAGAAAGACTGGTTCATAAAAAGAGGTTGTCCCCCCCTTTCATTGTCCGAAAGAAGTGTCTAACTAAACCGCCCGCTCCCATGGTTTTTTACGACTAAGCAACTATCATGGATTTAAAACAGAACAAAACCAAACCTGCATGGAGTGGTTCAAGGCGCGAGACTGGATACCACTGAGTCATTTTATTAAGACGTACGACTCCTCTGCCAAAGCTAATCGTGGCCTGATTCCCCATTTACCTTCTTTCGTTTCTCCTTTGAATTAATGCTTACAGCACGAACAATTAAACGAAGGACGAAAGAGAGTGGCTACTAGCACAAGCGCTGACCATGCACGAACTTTCCTAAACTCTTACGGTAATTCGTTGCTCCCTGCAACTTGTTCTATCACAAGAGTTTCAACAGCTGTTTAATCTCTTCATTACGCCATCAATGAACAGAAAAATACCCACAAGCGGCCGAGCGCACCTGACCGTGCGTCTCGTGAGAGTGCTCGGCGGCACGTAGTACGTGGGGGATTGGCCAGGAATCGGGCGTAAGGAGGGCTAATGCACCCGTTACACAATAGTGTAAAGTAGAAACTTGAGCATTTCAATGAAGAGCATATAATCGCAAGCAATCAACCAAACAGCGCCGCGAAGAAAACTTCTGTCGTCTGCTCATGACGTTACTCGCTCCGCGATTCTAGGGGAGACCACCTGCGCTCATAAAACTTGGAACCGCCGCAACGATGGCGGCAGTGCGCTCTCCGACTCTGAGCAGGGCACAGAGGGTATGGGGCGCCCAAGGAAGGTACGGACGCCCGAAGAAGAGGCGGCTTATCAGAAAGCGCGGCGCGCTGCCAGGCGAGAACGCCATCGTCCAGAAGGACAAGAAGTAGTGCAGGTCTTCAACACGAGGAAGCGCTCGGCGACACTTTGCAGCGTCGGGCGATGAAGTATGGGAATACCGAACTGGGCACTGTACAAATAAATCACTTGTATACTTTTTGCATTTGAGTTGGTCTTCTGCTGCCCAGCGCCATGTATAAACAGATAGTAGATTGTTCTCAGTGAATTACATGGCGCTCACCGAGATTAGCGTAGTGAGAACACAGCTCTGCTGTGACGTCAGGCTTGCACCGTTGTGCAGGCTGGAGCAGTAAACTGTGCAATAAGTTTTTTATGTTCCTGTAAGGAGTATCATTCCATTCCCCTTTTCTTTCATTCGCGACACCGATCATAACGCGTGGAGTTAGCGTGCTACGCAGACGGTACGAATACTCTCCCCTACCAAAGAATACGGTTGGTTATTGTAGTTTGTACGATGCTCGAAGTGGATAACGACCTGCTACCTGAAATAAATGGTGTTGATTCAAACTTTAGTTTAGAATAGCCGGAGGCTATCGTTCTGAAAAACTATTTATTTCAGACACGAAAAAATGAAGTCTAGTATTTAGAACCACAAAATTATCACCATCATTGATCGTCCTCAACTTAGCGATACACCATGTTAGAGAAATAAAAGGCGGCAAGCACACCACCGATCACAACACTGTCTTTTACCATCGGATTTTTTGACGTAATGCTGGAATGCTGTACGAGTAACGGCGGGGTCAAAAGTTTCGCCTATGGCATGTCAGCAAGGTCGTTGCACCCGCCTTGTCAATGCTAACGGCGCCCACGGGGAACGTCGGCCGTCATTTCCTGATTATGTGGCCGCCCATCAAGAGCAGAGTATTGATCCCTGTTGAGCAAGCATGTCTGCGCTGCCGAAATTGAATTATGGCCATGCTCGCCCATCCTTCCAGCTCCCTTCACCACGGCGCCTGACTGAGAGTTGCGACAGGGTGTTGTACGTCCCGTTTTCGCTCCCAAGGCGGCGACAGTAAAGACCGGCACGTCTATTTTGCTGTGTAGGAAGCGTTAATATCCTGCAAAACTGCCATCGACCAGAGGGACTTTGGAAGAAGTTGGTGTGTATGTTTTTTACTGTGCGACAGTTGTCGAGGTGTCAATTCGACTCTCCCCGCGACCTGCTACTAATGTCCAACTTTCTACTTCACTACCTGTTCCTGACGGCGACTACTTCCTAACGACACGTGAGGTTGAGCGAGCAAGAAAGCGGAGGAAGAAAGTATGGCGAAAGTGTGAGGGCGAGGGCGGTGTGCCGTAGCCGAGAGAGATATTCTCGGCGGTGGCGACGCGCTGCGAGATAACGCCAGAGTAGCGCGTGCCGTCGTGCGTTCGGCGATGCCGCGATCGTTTCCTGAGGCGGAGGAAATGCTGCGCACACAAGCACCTGATCAAGGCACAAATCAGGAAACTTCAGCATCATCCACTGTTTGGCCACGTTGGTGCGATGCGCACATTGAGTTTGCACAGGACCGGGATAATATGAGAACAATGGGAGAGGCGTTTGCCCTGCAGTAGGCGTAGATAGGATGATGATGATGATGATGTATTACTCCATTGAGCGGTACCAACTCCAGCACGATATCTTCAAAAAGAAGGAAGAAGGGGAACAATTTATCCTGGCACTAGACCTCAAAGGAGCTTTCGATAACGTAAAACACGGCGCCATATTCACAGCTCTAGAGAGGCTAGAATGCGCGGATGGAACATTCCGCTACGTGAAAGCATTCCTGTCCGACAGAACGGCTACCATTTGCATTGAAGACACAAAGTCAGATCTCTTTGACATGCCCAACAAAGGCACACCACAGGGATCTATCATCTCACCGCTTCTCTTTAACATCACTATCATAGAAATAACAAAAAGAATCACAGAATACGACCAACTCGGGGCTGCAATTTACGCGGACGATATCACCCTATGGACAAATAAAGGCCACAGAAATAAAAAAATCCAAACTCTGCAAAACGCAATCAATGAAATCACAGAACTTGCGGCTAACAACGGGTTGCAATGCGCCCCTGAAAAATCAGAGCTATCAGAATATTCCACTCAGGGAAGGAAAAGCAAACGTTACTCTGCATCGACTCGAAGCCAATCCCTGAGAGAAGCCAGATAAGAATCTTGGGCATGGTAACCCAACCCAACAACGGAGCGGACGAAACAACCCAACAGTTAGCCAAGATTATAAGAAGAATCACCAGAACCCCAAGCGGAATGAGAGAAGAGGACACGCTGCGGATTACCCAAGCCCTAAGAATTAGCAGAGTAGCCTACAGCCTACCCTTCCACATTCTAAAGGGTAAACACCTCAAAAAGATCAATGCGACAATTACAACAGCCTATAAAACAGCACTCGGCCTCCCCATCTACACAGCTAATCAAAAGCTCTACGATCTCGGAGTGTGCACCACTTTCGAAGAAACAAGGGACGCAGTGCTCGCAAACCAAAAAGAACGACTACTCAAGACCCGCACAGGCCGAGCAATCCTACCAACATTGGCTCTACGGCAGAAAAAAATTCTTGAATAGAACGATAGAACTATCACCGGACCAAATGAAGGGAATAAAAACCCTACCTATACCCAAACACATGGACAAAACCTTCAACAAGGAAAGGAGATTAGCAAGAACAAATTTTCTAAGAAGAAAGTTCGGAAATCATGTAAACATTGTCTACACTGATGCAAGTGTAGACTAACCGCACGGCTCTTCCATTGCAGCAGTTGTCTACTTCAAAGGCTCCCCCATATACCACGCCACCCTTTGAAAACAAGACACTGATGAAGCCGAAATGAGTGCTGTTCTGATGGCTATCAGATGGGGAGAGGCAAATGACAGGAGCTTCAACATCATCACGGACTCCAAGAGAGCCATCAAAAACATCACTGCCGGATTAATAGCCATTGGCTCTAAACACATCATCCCAAGGGAGCTGAACCGTGTACACAACATTGCATGGTGTCCAGTGCACGAAGGCTTGGAAGGAAACGAGAGCGCTGACTCACTTGCGAGAAGTCTTACGAACAGGCGAACAGCAGCGACGAGGACTATCCCACGCCCTTTCACCATACGAATCCTACGGAGAGCGTCTTTAAAGAAAAAGACTTGAAAGGAGATCGCTACCCGCTCCTCACATGGCACTAAACACCCACGATGCACAAACACCGAGAAGAATACAAACTAACACATTCCCACATAAATCAAGGCTGGCACTTATGTTCGGAGACAGATTTAGTGAGAACTGTTTTCAATGTAATGAAAAAAAAAACACCCTTTTCCACGCCATATGAAACTGCTCAGTTATATGGCAAACCGAAAACAATACACTTCATTAACTAGAAACGTGGGAGGCGACTCTGGCCAGCCAGGCATTGGAAGACCAGCGCCAGCTGATCGACAGGGTCTGAGCCGGGGCACAAGCTTTTGGGGCCCTGGAAAGAGTACTCCACCCAAGTTTCTTCCTTTAATCCCTTCCCCAACCTCAATAAAGATTTACTGAACTGAACTGAACTGAACGGTACGCACTAGCGTGTGACCAGTGCCAACGACAAACAGTTCCAAGTCAATCGCCCGCTGTGCTGCATCCGCTTTATTTTAGATGCGAAGCATCTAATGGTCGGGGCTATGTCCCTCCCTTGTTGTTGATGTTGCGCCGTCCACACCCCCACTGCGTATGCGGGGCTTGCTGAACGCCCGGTGGTGTCTTACAATATTGCAGCAAACCATGCAATGGCTTTGTTTATTTGTGTTTTGCTTTTTCCGACCGGCTGCGCCGGCCTGTGTTATCTCTGTGCCAAGGGAAGCGCGTGTTTCATTCTTTCTTTCTGTGCCGCATGTGTTATCTGTTCTGATAGGGAGAGCATTCCGATCTAACGTGAACAGCCCGGAATAATCTTCTTGGATCTACAATGTTCTCGATGCGAATCGGGGGTTCGAGAACCACGCGCGCCGAAAGATAAAAAGCCTGCAGACCAGAGGCCGAGCTATTCGATTCTGCGAGTTCGCCGACGCACGTCACTTTGTTGACCGCTGCTTCGCCGCCTCTGTATTCTTTTGGGTTGTTAGGGGAGCACAAGTTCGCTCCAATAAAGTTGTTTCTCCTTCAAGAAAACTGCACCGTCCTTGGCTTCGTGGGTCCTATAATGGGTCCTGGAGCGACAGTGTTGCCGGTGTCTTCCTGGGCCGGCACGATACGAGCACGCTTCACGCGCCTTCGACGTTTCATCGTCGTCGGCGGCGGCGTGCGTCGGCGAGTATCGGCGGGCCGTGACTACAAGCAGCAAACAACCATCCGGAGAACGTGCATCGACCTCATCTTCAGCAACTTTAGGGTTCATCCAATACAACAGCCCTTGTCTTTATATTTCACAGACCATAAGCCGGTCATAATCAGAGCGGAACGCCAACCACAGCTCGACGTCACCTACGTTGAACATGATCATGATAATGCCTAAATCAAGACATACCACGTACACCGTCTCTCTCTCTCTCTCTCTTTAATGCTCTCCACTCTAACACCCCCTTCCAACAAAATTACACCATGTTCCCGTAGAATGCTTATGGTCCAGCCTGTTCCCTCCTTTGTTGCGCCGTCCACACCTCCAATGGGCATGCGCGTCTCTCTTCCATTCTCCTCCTTACAGCCGTATAAACCAGGTGTGCGCACACGCTACGTGCTACCCCACTGCGCATGCGCGTCTCTCCTCCATTCTCCTCCTCACCCTACCCACGCGTCTCCTTACTCTAACACACCAAATCTACTCACACTACTCACTTCCTTGCTGCTTCGCGTCCTCCTCAGGGTTCCCCCCACGGGAAGATGGTGAAATTTTTCCCCATTAACCATTTTTCCGCGCGAGTCTGGATTTCCTGGGACCTTTTCCTTCATTCACGACTGGTTTAAAGCGCATTTTCGTTGCCCCAGGTTGACCAACACGATGCGACACTATGCCGGCCCTCCCATAGGCTGCGCAACTGACGTCGCCGACTTCCTTCTTTATGATGTCATTATACGTCATGGGCCACCTCGCCAGCTCTCGGTCGATCGGGGACGGAATTTCTTGTCTAATATTGTTGCCGACGTTCTTCGTTCCTGCTCCAGTGAATGCAAATTGATTACACCATACCACCCAAAAACGAACTGGCCTTAGAGATCGATTAAGCCGCACCTTGGTCAACAGGATTTCTACGCACGTTTCCACCAAATACCGAGGTTGGGATGCTGCCATGCCGTTTATTTTCACCGCCTTCAATTTTTCCCGCCATGAAGCTGCCGGTTACTTTCCTTTGTGCATGCTATTTGGAAGAGAGCCTGCTTTACGCTTGGATACACCGATCTGGACTACCACCGCTTCATTTAGCGAGCACACCAGCGACGCCGTCACCCTGACGGATCTCGCTCGTCAGATCGTTCGATCTCCAAAGCCTACCTGAAATCTCTTTACGAACACCGCCATACCGACACCCAGTTCCAGCCTGGTACATTGGTCTTGCTGTGGACTCCCGTAGGACTCTCTACAGACTACTCTCTCGCTACACTGGACCTTATCACGTGTTGCGCTGAAGCACTGACTTCACTTTCGAAGTCACTCTCCGCTCGTCCTCCTCTCCCCAGCCCACGTGAAGGTTTTCATGTGTACACGCTTAAGCGCCACCACACCACCCTCTCTCTGTTGTTTTGAGAGATGCCGTGACGGCGCCTTGCCGCCGGTGTGGGTGTGTCACGAAGAGGTTTGAAGGAATGCTCAAAAGGAGGATTGCTGCGGCCATGTTCTGCGTAGCCTGTATCTACACTAATATGTACTAATATCTACCAATCTAATATCAGAAGTGTTCCCTGTAAAAGGTTTCAGCTATCTTCACAAATCGAGGCATGTTCTCCATCATCGGACATTACGAAAACATGGTTCAACGTTAGTGTCCCGGATAATAATATTCTTGTAATTCTGACGAATATCAGTCAGTCAGAAAAGATGCTCATTTCAATGTGTAAAGAATTCATTCCACTAACCTTCCTTGTCAACTCATTTCCCAAGGTGTTTTCATTTCATTGAGGCTTAGTTGTAATGATCTTATTGTTGGTGTTTTATCGTCCCTAGACATGAATGCGACGTTCGAAAATAAATTTATTCGCGGTGTTGCTAGAATATACGCACACTTTCACAATTTGGTTCTTATAATGATCCGCAACTTCAACTGTTCAAACATTCAATGTTCTACATCGCCTGTTTTATCTACAGATACTCAGGCACAGGAATTTCTTCATTCTTGACTCGATTTTTGATTTTGCAGCTTATCGATAAACCAACACGTCGTTCGAACACATGCGCGAACACTATTGATGTACTTTTAACTCCAAGTCCTGATCTGTTTGCTGATATAGCCCATATCGATGGGCTTTCTGATTATGACATAATTACTGCAGACTTAACTGGTTTGCTAAAAAAATCCAATCACTGAAAAGCGTATAAGGTGTAATAACCGAGCCAACTTTGACGAAAATATCATTGAATGATCAGGTTTGACTGAAGAGTTTTGGAGAGCCATTTGTCACGTTAACTTCAAGATAACTGGATGTACCTTTTTATAAATACTCTTCTAATCTAATTGATCAACATACACCACTCATGATCATCAAAACACGTAATATCTCTCCGTGGTTCTCTCAGAAACTGCGTCGACTCAATAATAAAAACAAGCGACTATTCAGAAATATCACCATCATCAGCAGCAGTAGCAGCCTAGTCAGGTACACTGCAGTACTCCGCAATCACCCATATTTTTACTGATGAATCGACTACATCTGAGTGCAGTTCTTCAGGAGTTTTATTCCGTCAGCTAACAAATCACTGTCATGCGGGCTTCAGCGAGCGACTTCGTCCACGCTAGCTGAACGTTATGGAATCAAAGAAGCCATCCGGTTATATACTTCGTCAGCCACCGACACAATGGACCATATTCACAGACTCGAAGGCCGCCCTAGAAAGCCTGCGACGTTCTAGCTGCTTGAGCATCCACGACCACATACTGCGCGAAGTAAAATACCTTCACCATCTCGCTTACGCTGCTGGCCATCGCAGAACTCTTCAGTGGCTTCTTGGACACTGTGGTTTCCTAGGAAATCAGAGAGCAGATGAGGCTGCACGCAGGGCCCTAGAAATGAAAAACAAAAGGAAAATTTTCTTTACAAAAAATGATGCCTCCATGTCGTCCTACAGTGTTCCGCCTACACAGACGTAAGGAGCCGGTTGCAGCAGAACATGACATGTCTTCACCCTGGACCAATTACGCTGAGCCTGCTACTTGGACCATGGCATTCTCCATCATCTTAGCGGAAAATCCTGGATGTCTTATTTAGCTCTCTTCACGATATTGGCTTCGCTGAGACTATATAGCCCCCCCTTATGCGGACAGTCTTCGCTACATCACATGTAGCGAAGACTGACCTTATGAATGAATGACTGATCGAATATCACGCTATCTCTTTTTTTCTCCTTTTCTCTACTACCTCTCTTCTTACTACTCATCTCTCTTTTCCCCATTCCCCTTCCTGCAGAGTAGCATGTCGACGTACGCATGTTGGCAAACCTCTCTGCATTTCCTTCTTTACTAAAGAGCTTCTCTCTCTCTCTCTCTCTCTCTCTCTCTCTCTCTCTCTCTCTCTCTCTCTCTCTCTCTCTCTCTCTCTCTCTCTCTCTCTCTCTCTCTCTCTCTCTCTCTCTTTCTCTCTCTGTCCAACTGCTTCTGTCCTGCACTGGTCGAGTCCACAATTTCTTTATTTCATCCCTCCATCGGGTTATTGGCCTTCCCCTTCTTCCAGACCCATCTCTTGGTATCCACTCTGTTACGCTAATTGTCAGCCTGTTGTCGGTTTGCCTCACTACATGACCAGCCCAAGTCCACTACTTTTTCTTTATTTTGAACTATGATATATTCCACTCGAGTTTGCTCCTAATCCAGGTTCCTCGTTTCCTATCCCTGAGTGTTATTCCTAACATTATTCGTTCCGTGGCTCGCTGAGCCCACCTAAGTTTTCTTTCCAGTTGTTTAGTAAGGCGCCAAGTTTCAGCTCCCTATGTCATCGCCGCCAGTGTGCACTGCTTATAGAATTTTGTTTAAGTGACAGAGGTAGCGTACGTTTCATTATTCGGAAATGTTGGCCGAGTGCTCTCCAGCTCATACCTATTTTGTGACGGATTTCTCTTTCGGGGTTTGAGTCAGCACTAACCAGCTGTATGGGGTAGTTATATTCTTTGATTTCTTGTAACATTTCGTTTCCTAAGTTGAAGAGGACGTTCTTGGCATGCGTATTCCTCATTTTTCTGCTATGCCGTGTTTTGTATTGTCAGTGCAACTTGTTTTCTTGTTCTTGTTTTTTCCTCCTTCTTCTCCCAAATAATGGAGTCGGTTTTTTTTCTTCCGGTCTGTTCCGTTTACTTAATATGCTCCTTGCACGCATTGTACTCATGTGCAATAGTGCTGGTGCGCCGAACCAAATGAATCAAGGGCTGTGGGGTCCAGTGGCGTACGAGCAGCTCCCGCCCGCCGTCCTCCCATCTACCATGTATACACCTTAGGACATCAAAAGTTTTCAAAACGCCCGCGTGTACGAGGCTTTGGAGCACGTCAAGATGTGGTCAAAATTAAGCGGGCGCCCTCCGCTACGGCGTGAATTATCGTCTGTGTAGCGTACACGTTTACCCCCCAATCAATCAATCAATCAATCAATCAATCAATCAATCAATCAATCAATCAATCAATCAATCAATCAATCAATCAATCAATCAATCAATCAATCAATCAATCAATCAATGAAAGTTTGAAAATTTTCGTTTTGATTGCTGACAGTGTAATTCAGTCATTTAGAATGTCACATTGCAAGACACACAGCCGTTGCTACGGAATTTGTGAAAGTTTCAAACATTGTAAGGTGCTCTCACCACAAAGGGTTGTCACTACTTTCTAAAAAAACAACACAGTGCGCAAAAGAACGGGACGGCAGAAAGTGGCGCGTACAACACAGCGCTCACTCACACCTAGGGTTTATTAGGAAACGTAAGGAATATACGCAAGTATATTAGGAAACGTAAGGAATACACGCAAGTGCGCACATGTGCAGATGTGCAATAAAATATTGATGCGACGCTGCGTATAATAATGCGCAAAAGAGGAGAGAAATGAGAAGCAAAGTCGTGTGCAAAAAGGCTGGCAAGTCACGTAAGAATAGGGTTGACTATCTTATCTTCTTCTCATGGGGAATAATCGGGGTCTGGCTTACGCAGTCATCTTTATGAAGGGTAATGGAGGAGGCTTCAATTATCTACCCAACTATCCCATTTCTATGCTGGAAAATCGTTAGTTCAATTGCGCTGGCTATAACACCAACGCAATCCAACCAACCATGTTCATCCAGCAAGCCCGCCACCAGGAGTTACTATTTATTTTATTTATTTATTCACATACCCTCATGGCCCAGGAGTATTACAGAGGGGTTCGAAGACCACCTTGGTACCGCCCAAAAGGGGCTCGCATCCTCACTTTGAACAATGTGCAGGAAAATCTGCATGCGTGTGATTTTTTTTGTGTGTGTTTCTGGGTGCTCTCCTAGCCTGATGTTTAGGCAGCGCCCCGTCTGCCCCACGTGCACTCTTTTGCAAGACAGCGGTATCCGGTAAAAGACACATTTTAAAAAGCGCAAAAGCACCTGTGTCTTTGACACCGCACGTGGTCTTTAGCGTGCTGTGTTGCTTCCCACGATGATTTGCCCACTCGCCCTACTTTCAGTGTTACTTTACACAAGCCATGAGCGCGCAAAATGGCTTCTTTCTAATGTTTTTCCGTAATTTTTGCATTTAGATATTCGAGGGGTTTTGAGCCATGCTATTACAATCTTACTAAGAAAGCTTTTCGCCTCGGTTGGAAAACGGATGGGAGAGCCTGGCGGGCTTTCGAAAGCCAACTCGGCTGTCGTTTACACAACCAGGAACACGTCGCTACCGCAGGAACGATGGCAACGCGCCGGGGCCACTTTCCCGCTGGGTACACGAAACATCACTTCCCATTCTCCAAGGATGTCTACTTTCTCTGAAATGCACCTTTCTCGGGGCAGCTTCCGGCGCGCACCAAGGAGTTGCCGAAGCAGCGACAGCCTTACCAGGTCTACCTCTTTCAGCTCTGCTGCGAATTTCTTGTCCCGCTCATAAGACGTCCTTCGGAAGACTTCCCAGACGGAGCGAGTGTAATAGTTGTGGGAGAGGGTGCTACGGTGTGCTCACGTATACGTTTGTATATTTCGCATAAAAGGAAAGTTACATGGGTGTCCCTACCCGTCTGCGTCCTTGTCTAGTATTCCTTTTAAGTCATTCAATAACGTTAAGGGCTCGTTCAAGTCGAGCTTGAACTTGCGGCAGTTCCGACATATTGTTAATAACAAAGCTGGCTGATTAAAGTGCCATGATTACTCCATGATCACAATAAACCAATTCAGGATGGCGTCGTCGTCAAGTTTTAGTTGGCTCGGCTTGTAGACCACCAGTTTGTGACACACCTTGTCATAGGCTTTCGAATAGCCTAAATAAACAGAGAGATTTTGATAACTAGAGTAAAATGCGATGTAACTTGTCTGTGAAACAACGGTAACGACTAATGACCGGATTTTAGGCAAATGCGTAATTTTTTTTCTTGCGCTCATTTCGAACTATTTCCAAATATGAGCAGCAATTAGGGGTAAAGAATGGTTACGCGAATGCCCTAAACAAAATTTGGAAAAGAAAACACACACACACATATATATATTGAGAGGACAAGGTTCACAGGAGAGGCCGATGTTCGGGGCGACCGTTTATTCCGAGGCTCGAGCAGGGAACGCCCGATTACACACACCATGATGATGAGTATTCACAGAAATGAGGACGAAGTGATAGAGCACGTTCGCTAATGATGATGATAATGTACAGATGAACAGGAAGCACTGATGGCAGTCCGATGATCCCCCACCAAGACCGACTGTGCCAACCGGTGCCGGTGGATTGCCCAAGGATGCTCACACCCCCCCCCCCCCCTTAACCCCCCCCCCCTTCTTGCGCAGTCGGCCGCCTGGCCGCGAGTCATTCTGGAGCCCGGCGTCTGAAGGGCTTGAGGCGAGATACATGGACTATTTCGACGCCGCGGCGACGACGGTCTGTTACAGGGCCTATCGGTACTATGCGGTAATTAACTGCAGAAGTCTCTTCGAGGACGACGTAAGGGCCGAGGAAACGCTGAAGGAACTTCTCACAAAGGCCAGGCTTCCGTTCGGGGGTCCATAGGAGCACTTCATCACCAGAGTGAAAACGAACGGAGGAATGTGTCGAGTTGATTCTTGTCTTCCTGACTTGCTGATTAGCTTCCTTGTGCAAGCGTGCTTGTTCTCGGCAATATGCGAGCCGTGAAATGTACTGCTCATGGGTTGGTGCGTCAGAGGAAACAGGGGCGGAGAAGAAAGTTGACTCTAAGGTATAGGAAGGTGAGCGGCCGAAGACGAGAAAGAACGGAGAGTAGCCAGTAGTACGCTGACGTGTAGTGTTATAACAAAGGTGACGAAGGGGAGGATAATGTCCCAGTTGGGATGGTCGGGGCTTATATACATAGAGATCATGTCAGAAAGAGTTCGGTGGAAACGTTCGGCTAAGCCGTTTGTCTGGGGATGGTAGCCAGAAGTAGTCTTGTGCACGATGTTGGAGGCACGCAGGAGCTCCTCCACAATGGTCGCCAGGAAGGTTCGCCCGCGGTCGCTAAGAAGTATGCGTGGTGCACCATGGCGCAAAATGATGTGATGTAGAATGAATTCGGCCACTTCTGCGGCTGTCCCGGAGCGTACAGGTTCAGTTTCAGCATATCTTGTCAAGTGATCGACCGCCGTCACTATCCACCGGTGACCGGACTGCGTGATGGGCAAAGGTTCATACAAGTCGATTCCGACCGTCTGGAAAGGCGCGAAGGGAAAAGGTAAGGGCTGAAGCAACCCAGCAGGGGGAGCCGTCGAACGTTAGCGACGCTGGCAAGATGCACACGAGGAAACGTATTTTGCGACAGTTGTTGAGATCCCAGGCCAGAAGTAGCGGCTGCGGACCCTGTCATAAGTCTTCGCAAATCCAAGGTGCCCAGCCGTGGCATCGTCGGGGCAAGCTTCTAATATCGATGTGCGAAGGGAACGGGGTACGACAGGGACCCATTTGTGGCCGGTAGGGTGGTGGTTGCGACGGTGAAGCGTGCCATGCAGGAGCTGGAACTTGGCGAGTTGACGGCGAGCACGACTGTTGGGAGGTTGTACGCGGCCGGCAAGGAGACGTAACGGGTGCTACTTGGAGTACGGTTTTCGGGACCTCCACAGCAGGTGACGGAATGGTGGTCAGAGGGCATCGAGACAGGACGTCGGCATCGAGATGTTTCCGGCCGGAGTTATGTGTGACGACGAAATCATACTGCTGAAGGCGGAGAACCCAGCGGCCTAGGCGTCCGGACAAGTTCTTGAGGGAAGACAACCAACACAGAGCGTGGTGGTCAGTTACGATGGTGAAGTGGCGGCCATAAAGGTATGGGCGGAATTTTTGAACAGCCCACACTACTCCCAGACACTCTTGCTCTGTGATGGTATAGTTTTGTTCAGCACTTGTCGGGGAACGACTGGCATAGGCAACTACTCTTTCCTGATTCTGGGCGTCCCGCTGCAAGACAGCGCCAAGGCCATGACCGTTGGCGTCCGTGTGGAGTATTGTGGGGCTCTTTTCGTCGAAGTGGCGCAGAACAGGTCGAGATGTGAGCGCGTCCTTAAAGGAGCCATGAAGAGAAAATAGAACTTCGTTTAATTTGAAAGAACTAGGATTCAGTATCTCACTCAGCTCCATTACAGCCACAAAAGATGTTCTTTTAACGAACAAAAAACAAGAAGTATTTAAGAACTTTCAAATTTTGCGCCACAGTGACGTGTTATGAGCAAGAATGACGTCATACGAGCCAACAATAAAACATAATTTTCAGTGCGTTAACTGCACGTTAGCATTCAAGTGATGCGGTCAAATGAAACTAGAGGCCCCATTACAGACGTCCAGTCATGTGTCGTCGCGACAGGTCAGTTAGGCGGCCGCCAATCGCACAAACAAGGTTCCGTCACGTCATAGAAAAGTTGCGGGAAATTGGCTAGGGGGTCGCGACTGCTTCACACATTTTCTTTAATAACTCCGTTATTCGTTCGAAGATTGCGATGATATTGGTATCATTGTTATCGGGACTAAGCAGTCTTTCTAATAAACCCAACTTGTATTTTGTCTTCATGGCTCCTTTATGTGCTTGAACGGCTGCTTCACATTCGCTCGACCAGTCGTAGGGCGTGTCAGACTTTAAAAGCTTGTGTAAAGGAGAAGCAATGGCCGCAAAGTTACGCACGAAGCGACGGAAGTAAGAAGCCAAGCCGAGGAAGCTCCGTAGATCTTTTAAGTGGAACGGACGAGGGAAATCGACTACAGCGGCGATCTTGCCAGGATCAGGTTCTATGCCCTCTTTGCTGACCACGTGGCCCAATAACCTAATAGTCTTACTCGCAAAGCAGCATTTCTTTGCATTAAGCTGAAGCCCAGCGCGGGAAGGCACACTAATACTTCTTCCAGACGCTTGAGGTGCTCGGAGAACGTGGACGAGAAGATGACAATATCGTCAAGGTAGCAGAAGCACGTTTTTCATTTTAGGCCACGGAGAACTGTATCCATTATCCGTTCAAACGTGGCCGGAGCATTGCACAGCCCGAACGGCATCACGTTGAACTCGTAGAGGCCGCCAGGCGTAGCGAATGCCGTCTTCTCTTTGTTCGACTCACGCAGCGGAATTTGCCAGTAACCGGACCGTAGGTCCACACTGGAAAAATACTCAGCGCCTTGAAGGCAGTCCAGAGCATCGTCAATGCGAGGCATCGGGTACACATCCTTCAGAGTGATCTTATTTAGCGCCCTGTAATCAACGCAGAAGCGCACTGAGCCATCCTTCTTCTCCACCAAGACGACAGGTGAAGACCACGGGCTTGCCGAGGGGCGTATGATTTTGCGCTTGAGCATGTCGGCCACATTGTCGTCAATTATTTTTCTTTCTGATGGTGAGACACTGTATGGACGACGGCGAACTATGTCGGGGCCATCAGTTTCGATGCAGTGCTCTGTGGTAGAAGTCTGCGAAAGAGAAGGGGAGCACGAGTCGAAGGAAGCTTGGTATTTAGAGAGCACGTCTAGAAGACACTTTTTTTGGGATGGAGTGAGATCGAGGATGATGACGGAACCAAGAAGAGGTGTGGGGGAGGCAGAAACCGAATGTGGTGGACACTGTGCAGTTACGGCAGGAGGGAGAACGGCGGCAATTTCGTCATTAACTGATCCAATCGTGCAACCCTTAAACAGCAGAATTGGTTCTGGTGTCGTATTCTGAACAGTAATGAGTGCAGTACCTTGCGTAAATCGGACAAGACCCGCAGCGACTGTAATACCGCGCGATAGCAAACGAGCAGAGGGAACCACGAGGACATCTCTCCCAGTAATGGCTCCAGCGGAAATCGGCAAGATGTGCTCGCAGCTAGCAGGTATAACACAATCTGCTGTCAAAGTCACTGACTCCGTTGAAGCGGAAACAATGAAGTCTTCTGTATCCGAGATTTCGATGGCGGGTTGACGACATGAAATGATAGCAGACGTCGAAGAGAGCAAGTCCCAGCCCACTATCAGCTTGTGGGCACAAGGAGAGAGCACAGCACACAATATGTGGTAACTCCGGCGATCATAACCCTAACTGTACAGTATCCCGAAGGTGTAGGTGCAGTCTCATTAGCACCGCGCAAGATGGCCCTACGTAGGGAGTTCTCACTTTTCGTAAACGTGTACACAAATCGGCATGGATAATCGAAATGCTTGCTCCCGTATCAATCAAAGCTTGTACACGAATCCCCTCACCCCATACCGATAACATGTTAGCTGGATGACCTGGGGGAATTTCAATTTTCGAAACTGGTGCAGTTTTCCCCAAAAAAACTGCAGGGCCTAGTTTCCCGCCAATTGGTTAGTCTCATGAGAGACAGGGCGAAGAGGAGACGACGTGCGGTGATACGGTGACGGAGACCGGCGGCGCACTTCTCGGGAATCGTGATGAAAGGCTGGTTGGCCAGGTGGAGACGACGAGCGTCGCATAGGAGGCGTATAGGACCGTGGACGGTAACCGGAACCAAAACGGAAGTCATCCCGTTCGTTGACATCGTAGCCGTGTGTTTCGTCTTGCTGGCGTCGCCTGCAGAAACGATAGATGTGCCCAGGGATTCCACAATAGTAGCACGTTGGCCGGCGAGTGCGGAGGTCCTGGCGGGGTTGTCGCCACGTCGGCTGGAAGGTCTGCGGGCGGGAGACGGCAGGAACAGCTGCCACAAACCCAGGGTGAGGCTGAGCAGCGACTGGCGCCAACGGCAAGGGCGTTCGGCTTACGACTTCGCAATACGACGGGTTGGTTGCCGCTGTCGGTAGAGGGTACGCCGAAAGGCAGGAAATAGACGCCAGCTCCTCTTGAACTATTTCACGACGCCCAGGTGCAGGAGCGCTGCGACGACTGCTGGCACTGCATAGTGACTGTTGGTTACCGAGCTCTTCACGAATTATGGCATGAATCATCGTGCGTAGCTCATCATTGGCGAGATTGGCAGGTGCCCGCGAGTCATTGTGTAGGCGGATGGATTGCAGCTCGTCCAATCGTTGACACGTCGCGACCACATCGGCTACCGTCGCTGGGTTCTGCACGGCAAGGGCTGAAAATGCAAACTGGCCGATCCCCTTCATAATGTGACGCACCCGATCTGCCTCTGGCATATCCCCGTTGACCCGACGGCACAGCGCAAGAACGTCCTCTATATACGACGTATACATCTCTTGGGCATGTTGCACGCGATCGTCCAGCTGTTTCTTCGCGGCGTCAGAACGAGCAGCGGATGAGCCAAATTTCTGGCGTATCTGCCCGGTGAAATCGGGCCAGTCAGCGATTCGGTGCTCGTTGTTGAAGAA
This sequence comes from Haemaphysalis longicornis, assembly GCF_048455015.1. Classification (NCBI taxonomy): domain Eukaryota; kingdom Metazoa; phylum Arthropoda; class Arachnida; order Ixodida; family Ixodidae; genus Haemaphysalis; species Haemaphysalis longicornis. The sequence goes on from NW_027526225.1 coordinate 26,851,166, forward strand.
CCACGTCTTGGCTGCTTTGTCAAGGGACCACGAGACGTTCTGCAGCTTAGCGCGGTCGTCCCACCTGTTAAAGGCGCTGACTCGTTCGTAGATATCGAGCCACTCCTCAATATCTTCGCCACGAAGGCCAGCGAACGATGGCGGGTCGCGCTGGCGGGTCGTAATGATACACTGCGGCGGTGCCGGGTTGGCGGCAGTGTTGGCCGATTCTCGCGTCATGGGCATGGCTGGGCCAGGCAACCGGTGACCGGAACGCAGCTCCAGGAGTGGGACCGAAGAGGTACGAAGCGAGACCGAAACGCACCCTCCACCACTTGAGAGGACAAGGTTCACCGAAGAGGCCGATGTTCGGGGCGACCGTTTATTCCGAGGCTCGAGCAGGGAACGCCCGGTTACACACACAATAATGATGAGTATTCAGAGAGATGAGGACGAAGTGCTAGAGCACGTTCGTTAATGATGATGATAATGTACAAATGAATAGGAAGCACTGATGGCAGTCCGATGATCCCCCACCAAGACCGACTGTGCCAACCGGTGCCGGTAGATTGCCCAAGGATGCTCACAATATATATATATATATATATATATATATATATATATATATATATATATATATATATATATATATATATATATATCATCATCATCATCATCAGCCTATTTACGCCCACTGCAGGGCAAAGGCCTCTCCCATTATTCTCATTTTACCTCGGTCCTGTGCAAACTGTGACCAATTTATCCCCGCCTTCGCATTACATGCCCTGCCCACGTCCATTTCTTTTTCTTAATCTCTACTAATATGCCCTTAACACGTGTTTGTTCCCTGACCCACTCCGCTCTCTTTTTGTCCCTTAATGTTACACCTATCATTTACCGCTCCATTGCACGCTGAGTCGTTCTCAATTTAAGTTGAACCCTCTTAGTGAGCCGGCTATATATATATATATATATATATATATATATATATATATATATATATATATATATATATATATATATATATATATATATATATATATATATATATATATATATATATATATATACGTACGGGACGAGGGATTCCGTAAGGACACATATCAAAGTTGCAGTCCTTATTGCCAATAAAACGCCAAACAGCACTGGCAATAAGGACTGCAACTTTGATATATATATATATATATATATATATAACACAGAAATAAGAGCTGGCAGTCAAGAAAACCTCGGAAAGCAACAGGGAGGAAGTGGTAGGTCATTGAAATAGATAAAGAATTTGGAAAGAAAGAAAGAAAGTGGAGAAAAAATGCCCGCCAGGTGGGATCCGAGCCCACGACCTCCAGAATGCCGGTCTGGTGCGATAACCACGCGCTACAGGTGGGGCGATTTTCCCGTCCACTTTCTGGGGTATCTATGTTTAGGAATTTTTGTTTCCTGTGCTTGGGGGTGGTAGGCAGCGCCATTCGGACTACTCGGGTTGAAGGGGACCTTCTTTGTAACCCCCGGGCCGTGACTCGAGTGTCTACGACATGTCGAGAGTGGTCGACCGGCGTTGAACCCTCTTAAGCTTCCTATGGCACCAAGACTGCCAGAGCAGAGGCCCTCGCTATGCATGTAGCGAATCAGAATAGGAAATGAGGGGCTCCTTGAAAATAACACAGAAATAAGAGTTGGCAGTCAAGAAAACCTCGGAAAGCAAAGGGGAGGAAGTGGTAGGTCATTGAAATAGATAAAGAATATGGTAAGTAAGAAAGAAAGTGGAGAAAACTCTTATTACTGTGTAGAGAAGAAGTAGAGACCAAAGACCAAAAGACCAAAGTAGAGGAAAAGTAAAAGCCGGAAACAGGATCTTGAAGTGCTTTGTATAAGTATCTTAAAGTACCTATAAGCTAAAAGATGGCCTCACTTATTAATTTTGGCCCATTCATTCTGCCAATAAATACACCGCCGCAGTAATACTCCAGCTCCAGCAGCAGAGTAGTGCACGAGGGCGCCTAACCCTACTTGTTCCGCATCTTCCAAACTGACTTTGGTATTTCGGTAAGGAACAGAGTTCCAGCAGGAAAGAACGAGTGAAAACTGCCGTATGCCTCGCTTACTAAAGTGTGGCATTGGCAGAGAAATGCCGGCGAGGGCCCAGACAGAATAGAATAAGTCGCACCGAAGTAAAAACTCACACCTCCTGGTTCGCTTTATCGGATATAGGCAAGCTGTAGTAAAACACATTACCCAGATAAATAAATTGCGATTAAGCAGTCTAGATACGAAGCCCCTGCATTTAAAATAGGCGGAAGTAGGCGATGATCACTGGCAGCCTGCGGCCTGCGATTTCGAAAGGAGTAGTTGGAACCACAAGCGTAGTTTTGATTCATTGCCCCACCGGCAAGATACCATTTCACCATCTTCATGTGGGGGGAACCCTGAGGAGGATGCGAAGCAGCAGTGGGGGTTGGTTGGTGTGTGCGGCCCTGGGTTTTACGTTGGGGTAGCCCCTTCCTCCTGGATGCCCTCAACCTACTGACCATCACATCAGCACTAAGAAGACGTCATCATGGCGTCTTGGGAGGCTGTTCAGCCCCCGCCCAAGGCCCATGTCTTCTACTTCGCGGCCCCGAAGGACGTCCCCGTGGATGACCTGGTGAATGCCCTAGAGGGAATCGTAGGCCGTTATGGCCTGGACACCCTGATGCATCAGGGTGGTTTCAAGTTCTGCGCGGTGGCGGCTACGGCTGCTGCTGCTCGAAAGCTTGCCGAGAAAGGAGGCGTTGTCGTGAACGGAGTTTCGTGTCCTGTTGCCTGCATGGGCACGCAGGTCGTCTACATGACAGTGTACTGCCTGAACCCCGTTGTGAGTAACGCGGAGCTTGCGGCAGCACTGAGACCGTATGGGAAGGTCCTCAACGTCAGCCAGCCGGCGTGGAGGGGCCTTCAGCATATCAAGACCGGCATGCGACTCGTGAAGGTGGAGATGGCGAAGGCCATCCCTAACTTCATGAAGATTCGAGGGTTCAAGGCCCAGTTTGAATACGAAGGTGTCCGAAGGGTATGTGCCCGCTGCGGCCAGACCGATCACCAGGTTAGCGCCTGCAAGACCCCCTGGTGCGGCCGCTTCTCGGAGTACAGCCACGACGACGTCGACTGCAATGCCCAGTGTCGTCGCTGCAAGGGCAACCATGCCACCGCCGACTGCTTGTGGCCCCGCTCCTATGCGGATGCTGCGAGCAATTCCTCTGAGACGCCTCGTGCGCCCCCCGGTCAGCAGGCTCTTGAGAGTACAGGTGACTTTCCCGAGCTACCGCGGGCCTCATCGGGCTAGCCTGCTGAAGAATCCAGCGGAGGTGCTGCTCTAGGCGTCACCGCAACCGACAGCCAAGTGATGGAACTGGAGAGCTGCCTATCGCCTTCGGAGGAAGAGCTTGAATCTGCGGCAGAAGCCACGTCATCGTCAACGACCGATACCTCCCTCTTCACGAGCCTCAGCTCTTCCGAGAGCAGTGACCCCGCGGAGCATGCTCAGCGTGAGCCAGGGCGTGCACTTGAGAAAACCATCACTCTCCATGGTTCCTCGAGCGGCTCGAGCAGCCGCCGGAAGGAACCCAGCACGCCAGGCACGAGCGGCACGGCAGCGGTGGGCCGTCCTAATCACGCCTCTAAGTCGCCTGTAGCTGGCCACAGTACGTCCAGTTCCAGTGATGATCCTACGCCAAAGGTTAAGGACTCCCGTCTCGCCAATCCTGTCAGCCAGGTCGCTGATCTGCGGGGTAACCCACCTCTTCTAAAGCGGCTCGAAGCGTCCACCAAGCAAAGTCAGCCTTCTTCGGCGGACTCAGGTGACGCGGAAGGCACTGACGATCCTCGCACTGCTGGCCCCTCCCTGGCCCCTCCCTCGCTGAGTCCCTCTTGAGGCAATCATCCCAAGCGGCGAGTCGTGCTCAGAACTTGGGCAGGCCCGTCTCGGACCCCTCTGTACTAAGGCATATTAGAGCGGGCTCGCTGAACGAGAGTGGGCTAGCTACTGTTCCAGAGGTTACACTCGCTGACGGGTCGGTTAGCACGAGGGCTGAATATATAGCCGAGGTCTTCGTGGGACGCTTCGCACCTATTCTCGACAGAGCACGCGTCTTGGGATGCAGAGGATTTTGAGGATAAGCTTAGTGCGTTTTGTGGGGTGCTGCCGTGTGTACCAGATCACCTTGTTGATTCGCTGTGTGCTCCCGTGGACGCTGAAGAGCTCCGCGAGTGTATTAAAAAATTGAATGGTGCGTCGGCGCCTGGGCCTGACGGGATTCCTGCTGGGTTTTACAAGAGAGTTTTCCCGGCCATTCAGGGTGCGCTCCTTGACATGGTGAACGGCTTTTTTCTCCATGGAGTAAGGCCAGAATCCTTCCGTGAAGGTCGCGTAATCTTGATCGAGAAGCCAGGCGGGGATCCCACGCAGCCCCAGTCGTATCGACCGATCACACTCTTCAACACGGACTACAAGATCGTAGCATCCATTTTGGCTAGGCGCACAAGTACCGTTTTGCCCGATATTATAAGGCAGGCGCAAACGTGCAGGGTACCAGGTCGCTCAATTTTCTCGTCCCTGGCATTGACGCGCGATTTGTTCAGTTACGCTACAAAGATTAGCGCTTCTGGGTGCTTCATCTCTCTCGATCAAGCCAAAGCTTTCGACAGAGTGGAGCACCGATACTTGCTGGGCGTTTTGCGCCATTATGGCTTTCCGCTAGAGTTTGTAGCTATGCTCGAGCTGTTGTACTCGGACGTGAGCGTTCGAATCCCAGTTAACAGGCTTTTAAGCAGTCCGTTCTCTGTCACCCGTGGGATAAGGCAGGGGTGCCCCTTGTCGCCTTTGCTTTTTGTCATTTGTCTTGACCCACTGCTCCGCCGTGTTGATGCAAGCACTGCCATCCGCGGCTTTCCATTGCCAGGCATAGGCCAAGTTAAAGTGTCCGCGTATGCGGATGACGTGTCCCTGTTCATTCGGGACGAGGGCAGCTACCAAGCGTTTATGCGGCTATTTCAGGAGTACGGTGAGCTGTCCGGAGCTAGACTGAACAGGGGAAAAAGTATGGCGGTGCGTTTCGGCGCATTTGCGTCTGGCTTGGTGGGCGACGTAGAATGGGTGACAGGTGTTCGAGTAGTTGGGGTGGTTTTCCATTCCTCGGGTGAGGTGGCGCGTAGTACGTGGAAGCGCCTCCTTGAGACTGCGGAGCAGCGTCTCGCGGTTGCAGGAAAGTTCCGGCTTTCCCTCGGAGAGCGGAGCTACGTAATTACGTCGTCCGTTTCGGCGGCGCTTTTTTACGGAGCACGCGTAGCAAAACCGCCGCGCCAGTTCACCCGACAGTTCGCCACGAAGTTTGGATTGTTCTTCTGGGCGGGAAAAACAGAAACAGTGTCACGAGCGCTGCTCAGACTGCCCAAGTCAATGGGTGGTTTTAGTCTGCCCTGTTTGGAAACCATGTGCATCGTGCTGGCGGTACGTGCAGGGATCGACCTAGTATACTCAGACGAGTATCCAGGGAAGGCGCTGCTACAGTACTTTATGGGGAATTCCCGGTCATTATTTTATGACGTCCACATCGCCGGTCCTTCTGCTGAGCAGCCGCCACCATTTTACGCGTATGTTATAAAAAAAAATGCGAAATCTCCAGTCTTCCTTGCCAAGCCTAAGTTTTAGGGAAAGTACGGCAAGTGAAGTGTGCGAAAAATTGGCAATAACCCAATTAGACAACCAACAGATAGGAAGGTCACGCGGTGTTCGTTGGCATCAGCTGACTTCGGCGGCACTTCCGGTTGATGTTCGGGATTTCGGATGGTTACGTGGCTGGGAAGTTCTCCCGACGTGTGACCGTCTGGCGAGATTCGGCGTTGTGCGTTCTGCACGGTGTCCACACTGCGGCCACACTGAAACGTTACAACATGCCTTGTTTCACTGTCGTGCAGCGGCAACGTTTTGGACTGTATTAAGCAGGATGTTCGGACTCACACTTCGAATGAACACTCGTTCAAATGATGTGTTGGTGAATTTTCTGATGTGCGCTGGTGCTTTCGTTTTGTGGAGAAATCGTGGTGCTGCATGTCTTCGAGCCCGGCCGCAACGGGCAATGTACCCTCTGCTGTGGCGGGTCCGGTCGATTCTCATGCGTGATTTGGAGCATGAGTTGGCAGCTCTAGGGGAAGAATCCTTCCTTTTGCGTTGGTCTACGCGCTTTATAGTGGTCAGGAGCAACATCCTGAGCGTTTCCCTAGTGCCGTACTGAGTTCAGTATAGTTTATGAACTCTTTCTTTGAACTCTGGTGGACTTTATGTGACTTCATTTACAGTAGCTTGTTGCCCATGCCAAACATTTTCGCGCAGTGTGTAGAATGACCACGTCACATAAAATCTGATTGGATAATTTTCTGTACTTAGGGCAGCGCTGTTATCACTATAGTTCATCTCACAAGCTACCTGCAGCACTGTGGAGGCTACATTGTTATCAATAGTGCGCCCACTGCGGGCGCCTAATCCGCCGTGAAGGGGGTCCTGAAAGGACACTCCCTTCTCTCCTCTCGGCAAGTGGCACCGCGACGCCCCGGCGCCTTTTGTCGCTTCCTTCGCGGTGAGTTAGGCGCCCTGAGGGGGACAACAATGTAGCCTCCACAGTGCTGCAGCTAGCTTCTGAGATGAACTATAGTCGCTGCGCCTTGACATGTGGGTTATAATAAATTCTCTTTGCCCCCCCCCCCCCTGGTGTGGGGTGTTAGAGTAAGGAGACGCGTGGGGTGAGGAGGAGAATAGAGGAGAGACGCGCATGCGCAGTGGAGTAGCGCGCAGCGCGTGTGCACACCTGGTTTATACGGCTGTGAGGAGGAGAATGAAGGTGAGACGCGCACGCGCAGTGGAGGTGTGGACGGCGCAACAACAAGGGAGGGAACAGGCTCGACCATAAGCATCCTACGGGAAGATGGTGTAATTTTATTGGAGCTGGAGGGGGGGGGGTGTTAGAGTGGAGAGGCATTAAAGAGAGAGAGAGATAGAGACGTTGTACGTGGTATGAGTGTCTTTATTTGGGCATTATCATGATCATGTTCAACGTAGCTGACGTCGAGCTGTGGTTGGCGTTCCGCTTTGATTATGAACGCCTTATGGTCTATGAAATGTAAATTCAAGGGCTGTTGTAGTGGATGAACCCTAAAGTTGCTGAAGATGAGGTCGATGCACGTTCCCCGGATGATTTTGGGCTGCTTGTAATCACGGCCCGCCGAGACTCGCCGACGCACGCCGCCGCCGACGACAATGAAACGTCGAAGGCGCGTGAAGCGTGCTCGTCTCGTGCCGGCCCAGGAAGACACCGGCAACACTGTCGCTCCAGGACCCATTAAAGGGTAAGACACCACCGGGCTTTCAGCAAGCCTCGCGTGCGCAGTTGGGGTGCGGACGGCGCAACAACAACAACGGAGGGACATAGCCCCAAATATGAGATGCTTCGCATCTAAAAGGCCGACTCTTCCTTCATCCCTTCAACGGAGCCCCGTCACCTCGAGATCGCCTCCTTTCCTTTCATTAGATTACGTCTCAATAACGCCTTTCCCGCCGTCTACGGCCCCCTGCACAGCCGGTGCTTTCTTTCTTTCTTTCTTTCTTTCTTTCTTTCTTTCTTTCTTTCTTTCTTTCTTTATTGTTTCTTTCCGTACAGAAAGGGGAGCAGAGGCAAAAGGCTTGGAGCCTGACTAGGGCACCTGCTCCGGTGGCAGGCAGCGTGCGGGCACAGTATATTATATTGCACACTTGCAGTCGAGTGTACAAAACAAAAAAACAAAAAAACAAAAACAAAAGAGGGCTACAGACTACAGAGAGTACATTTGCAGTCTTGCTCCTCGAACGCTCAATGCGCGACTACTTTGCACAAAAAAAAGAATACAGAACCAAATTTTCACACTGGATATGGTATCAAAACACTCGTGTGTTTTTTCGTGCAATGCAAGGAGTGAACGAGTAGCAAAATACACCCGAAACAGAACTTACTTCAGTACGCCGAAGATCGCCTATGGAGCTTAGTTGCAACGTACACCCTTCCTTGCCTTTCCCGCCTGCACCGCATGTACCCCGCTCTGAACTCCACACCCCACTGCCCCGCTTGTGGGGTGGTCCAAACCATGGATCACCTCCTCTGGCAATGCCCCCTCAACACATTCCCCCATATCGAGGTGGTGAGCACTGGGCGAGGGCATTGGGCAGCCCGGGCTCTGCGGTGAAAGAAGCCATCGTCGCTCGGACTGCCAGAGTCACCGGGGGTTCTCCCTTGGTCACCACCCCTCCCGAATTAGCCCTTGCGGCAGTAAAAGTTTTGATTCTCTCTCTCTCTCTCTCTCTCTCTCTCTCTCTCTCTCTCTCTCTCTCTCTCTCTCTCTCTCTCTCTCTCTCTCTCTCTCCTTGTGCCGTTGGGGCAATACAGTGTTTTCTCGAAGCTGCGTTTGTTGTGCAAACGAGGCAACAGATTATACATGTTGATGCGAGGTACTATATGCAAGAAGACAAATGGAAGAAATGGAAGAGAGGGTACTTAATTAAGACGTGTTGTTTAGCGAGTTGGTTCATATTAGCGCCCGCCCTGTCCATTCGCCGTCCTTATTTTTGCTGCGCTAAATCTTGTTTCCATGAAAGAGAGGGAGTTGGAATGAAGATGGGCGTGCTGCAAGATCGACCATTACGTGGTGGGGTGGAGCAGGAGCAAAGATCTGAAAGAAAGGTGGGTATAGACAGGCCCGAAGCCTATTGCTGTACCAGGAGTTCACGCTTGTTCCGCCTTGTGTATTTCTGAGCAAAGAAAAATGTGGAATGCTATCTCATTCCTATACTCGCTGCGGGCTCCCGCGCCCACCGCAAGCCTCGATCGTTTTAGTAAACGCATGCTGGCAACCTATCCCCGGGGACGCTTTTTCAGTCGTGCTTGGAGCGGGCGTTTGACAACGTGCGGGTGGATGACGAAAGTGCTCAAGCATTGCTCAGTGTTACCGACGAAAATAACTGTCATCCTTTATCTGTCTCTAAGCCTCGCATGGTTGTTGCCTTTTCAGAGTTGACGTGAATGGTAGCAAAATATCGAGTTTGCTTTTTCTTGTGAGGATCCCGTCTCCTGCTCACGGTTGTATTAGCTAAAATGACCCGAGAGCCGGGAATCCACGGAAGGGTTTGTCAAATGTCACATTCATTTACATTAGGTTTGATCTCTTTTATGAAAAAAGCAGCCGGAATGTCTTTCTCGTCATTCCTGTCACCCTCTTTACATTTTTGCGCATGCGTTAACTGCATTTCAGGCTTTGTACCAGAACGAAATGGTTGCACTGGAACCTAAGACATTTAGTCGCCAGAGCTTGACATCTTTGTAGAAATTTTATGATTTATTTCTTGCGAAGCTTACCTGATATGCTGTCGAATGTCTTTCCCCGCCCACTTGGCAATGTTGGCCAACCAGAAGCAATTGGATTCAGAATTCTGACTGAAAATAGTGAAAATAAAGCGGGGATTGTTATCGTTGTAGTTGGACACGAGCAATAACTACCATAGCGCTTGCCCTTGTCTGCTGTGTCCCTGTTTTTTTCTGCGCTTAGATGAACGTTATGAAATACCAACTAGCCCGAACGCAAGCCCTTCTTCAATAACTACCGCACGCTGGGACGTCCGACTGCCTCGGTTGTTGCACGTTTTCATGAGAGGTGGTAAAAAAGTTCCGAACGAAACTTCCTGTTACATTTATAGTTTGGTAAGTAATGTTGAAAAATTGTTTCAACCATTACTAATGGACAAAACGGTGAATGTTTATTGTAAATTTTATTTATAACCTTTGCTTTCGTGCAGCCCTGCTTCACCTTGCTTCGGCTCTGTTTTCACGGTGAATTGATCCGTGTAACCAATAGCAGCCAGGTGATCCCCGTGGTCAAGTATCCTATCGCAGCGACCGCGCTGTCATTTTAAATGTATGCATACGACTCGAGTGGTACTTGGATAAGGTGGAAAACAACGCGGGGCTTCACCAAACACGCAACCAACCAGCCAACAAGAAGAGGTCGGTGAAACTCCGCCTGCAGCATTTAGTGAATTTCACTGCGAAGCAATGCTAATGAGTGCAGATTATTTCGGACGATTGACGGGATGTCGGAAGCTCACCCAAGGAGCCTAGTTAGAACTTGAAGTAAACACCGGAGCAGCAACGAAGTAATTACAAGCGTCTCGTCTTCTTTCAAATCATTCTGTCTGAACCCAAAAGTGCTTTCTTAGATCAAAAAAGGAGGACTGTCAGGGGCAAAGTGAAACATTTAAAGAAAAATGATCTGGTAAGTCCTACGGCAACACTATTTTAAAGGGATGATAACGACTGAATGATTTTGTACTTCAACAGAAAAACCACACATTTCAAAGCTGCATCGGCTTTTTCTCGACAACAAACAATGATTGGTTTCACCAGAAATAAATTATGATTGCTGTCTTTCTGTATGCAATACCTGCGACAGAACTCGAAATTGAAATAAATCTTACTGGAAGTTGTAGGAAAAGTATCGGGTTAATCATTTTTGAGGACCACGGTTCGTGCCTTTGTGAAGCGCTTGTTGCTTGCCCGCTAATTTATTTTTGGATATTCACGAACCTGTTTTCGTGTTTATTTTGGGACAATGTTTACATGTCATTCACTAAATCCTCTCTATCATTAGGATTTATGGTGTCACTTGCCGCAGTGCAGAGAGGCGTAGGAGTAGGGTGACGATAGTTTCTGTTATGGTTTTTTGCGGTTTCTGCCTCATTCAGGTGTTGCCGGGAGGGGTATATTTTATATAAGGTACTGCAATTGCCGAAATACACCGACTATTTTCTACACATTAGTGTCCCCCAAGAATAAACGCGGCGAATGAACCTCATTAAAAAGGTGAAAATATGTCCTGTTTTTCATCCTCCATGTTCCCCCACATCAGACTCATAGAACCACTAAAGTCAGCATCAGAAAACATACCGAAATTGTGCGACATAAACCAGCTCAGAAAACGTATTGCTCACGCATTCTCACATCACAACGGAGCTTCGCTGCCCTGTAGTTGCCTTTTTTTTACAACCACGTGCATGCAACTCAGGAATTTGTGGGCCACTGAAGATACACAAGCCGCTTTGAATAAAAAAAAACATGCCTTCGTTTTCTTATTGCTCCGACCGATGTAAAGTGGTTTAAAAAAACAAGATAGAACTTCGGTCATTATCTTCGAGTTGCTCGGTTCGAGCTCTGAAGAGAAGGAATAAATGTTTATTTTGAGCAGAAAGGCAGACGGTGAAGACAGCCTCTCGTTATGACCATTGCCAAGTTTATATAGTGCAACACTTAAGCGATTGTGATGAAGGGCACGCTCTGGCACACTAAGGAACGGTTCGCCTCTTTTCTATGTTGTACCAGTGCGTACCAACGCCCATCTGTCTTCTCCCACTATTTTTCAACCCATTCGTTCTCTAGAGCTGTGACCAAGGTGGCTAGTGCAGTATGGCAAAAACATATGGGCATGGGACCAGTGGAGGTAACGGCGTTCCGGCAAAAGTGTGAACGAAAGTAGCAACAGCGTGCGACCCTACATCGTAACGAAGGCAGGCTGAGCGAGGACGCCATGATGCAGATACGAAACTGGAAACAAATGAACCTTCAACCAGCGGGGGCGGACACAAAATAAGAGAAGGAAGACGAGGAACTCATCGTAAGCCATGTTCGTAGTAGCAACGAATTCAGCATAATGTAAAGCGATATTTTCTTTCTTTTGCTGTGGTTTTGGACTTCTTTCTTCAACAAAGTGCTGGCAGCATCGTAGAATATGTATTTGATTCACAATCCCCCGCCAGGGGAAACATCGGTTTATATTCCCTGCAACACTGCTGAGAGACGCCTTACCAATTTTTTACGGTGACTAGAATCACTTCGAATGTTCTAGCTGTCGCCAAAAGAGAGCGGGGCGGCATGACATTGTCACCACAACATGCCACCTTACCTCGTTTCAGCATACCCCTTGTATGTGGCCGCCACACGCGTGTTGTGCTGTTACTGAAAGGCAGCCAGCCAAGACTGAATAAATCGCTCGTGTGACACTGGTGTGGTCAAGCACGAAGCTGAGTACCTGGTTTTCAACAACAAAAACTGAAGAAAAATTTCGAGCGCATTTACGCGCAGACTGCAGTGCATAGTGCGGTAATATCTCGCTCCAGTATTAAGTATCGCCTAACGTAACCACCAGACGCGTACTTTTACCCTTTTTAAACAAAGAATTGTCACAGGAAGCCATGCAAGTGGCTTTTACGTGCTGAAGAAACGCTGTACTCACGAAAGGTGGGTTTTATTCGCTACGACGACATGTAACGTAAGTTGTTGATTCTGAAGAGTGGTAGCTCACAGAGAAAAACTATTTCCGGCTGTACTTTGAGCGAGCATAACAAAGGACCATTGCATCTTTCTTGATTACAATAAATATTCTTCTGAAAGTTGGCGCGTAGATTTCTGTTCTAGTTTTTGAGCGCTTCCCAAAAGCAGTAAACGATTTCTAATGTCTTTCCCGGGAAAATTTCACCCCTCGTAAGGCGTCTGAGGATAAGGAAATGAAAATAAGCTCGCTGAGAGCAGAGAAAGCAAAGTGGTGTACTAGAACTTGCAATATCGCGCAGATATTTCCTTATCTCGCTTGTGATGGTGAAGAAACGGTTAGTACACCACAGTGGGAAGAGGGAGTCAAGATAACCACCAAAAATGAAAGCCGATTGCTCGACCGACTCTTGTGCTCATGCTCTGCCAAAACTGGCCGTGAAGCGGAGAAAAAGGTCGTCACTTTTAAACTGAAGCTTAAGTGTCCTCAGTGATGCCGTTGTACACCAACACGCCCTCCAGGAAATGTAACTTTCTCTAAATATGATGATGATGATGAATCGTCGTGGGTGAAGTGAAAAAAATACTGTGGTTGATTCCTCTGTCATGAGAATCTGTGGAACACAAAAGTGAAATGCGCAGCGAAATCTGCAGCTGAGCATGATTTGCGGATCGGCGGCTGTCTTGTGCGTGTGCTTGGCGAGCGATGTCCTGCTGGCGGGTCGCTTCGGCAAATGTGTACTGGCGTGATTTCCGTGACGGATATGACGTCAGTGAAATCTTGGTGCATCCCATCATAAAACACTTTCGTGTGAAAACATAAAACCTGAAAACGTACAACCCTGAGTAGATCTAAACGTATTCTGTAGTACTATACGTTGCTTCCCCGCAAGATGACTCTGTGTGCAGGGGTGCACCATTTACAGGCCGCTTGCTTCATTGTACTGATGTCACTTCCGTGACGGACATAACGTAAGTGGAATCTTCGTGAATCCTGGAATAAAACACTTTTATGTTAAAAACGCCTGCCGTGGCCGGAATGGAACTTCCCCGGCGTTATGAAGCAGACGACTATCGGATTACTCCATTTCAACATGGTCGAAGCGAATTCCAGGTACCGATTTGCGCCGTAAACACCAAACTCAAACGTTAAGCCTTTACTGCACACCCGAAAGTTGTGGGTTTTCTAGAAAACTGGTGTGTACCTGTAGAGTAGGACATACTCGCAGTGTGGGATTGGTCAACCAAATCTATCATAAGAAAGCTTCGCGTTCAACCATCGTCGCCGTTAGACGGAGGGTTGCTTGATCTTTTGGTCTGTCTGTCTGTCTGTCTGTCCCTTGATTGAGCCGCCATGTAGAAGTTGAAAGAAATCTTGTGCGAGAAGTTGCTACAGGCCAAACATTTCTTATCTAATAAGCCCGGAAATAGGCTCCATATCTCTAAAAATTGTTCAGCAAAAAGATCTTTGGCTGCGTGGCTATGTTCGGCTTATTTGGGGAAGCACGCCAATGCATAATCGGCGTTTGCAGTGGTCTTTAATTAGAAGTAGATGTGTACTCGATTTTTGGACGAGTAAACTAGCAAAATGCTTCGAAGACAATGTTTTAAACACAAAGTCCAAACAAGGCTGGCGCCTGAGACTTTATCCCTACACTCCCAACAGATAATGCGCCAGCAGTGCGTACGCGGGAAAAATTAAATCCGCAAACCTCCAATTGGTGGACCGAGACAGGAGGAAAAACAACGTGAGAGGTTGGGCGGACGAGACAGGAGAGGCAGTTCCTCCGCAGGGACGGCAGAAGACTGTCGTATTTCGACATTTACTGCAACGCAAGCAGATGCGCTGATATTTTTTTTAAGTTTTAAAATGACACCGAAGCGCAGAAATGCGTGAAGGAAATGTCGATCACGTGGGGATAGTTAGATTTGCGACAGCAGCAAGTGAAGGCGAGTTGGAAGCCGTTACCACGTCCACCCCGTTTACTTCGGAGCTACACAGCCACGTAGAAAAAGAAGGTTCATATGTGCCGGGAGAGGTCAGCCTGTGCATAGTGTAAGGAATAAAGTAATGGCTAAATAAAGCTAAATTACCCTATCCTGGTTCTCTTGGTTCGTTATATTTGGATGTTTGAATATGCCACTTAAGCAGATTGAAGGAGCGTAAGCGAGTCATTTGGTGGAGCTTCGTCGTCCCAGGCTACCATTCGAACGGCTGAAATGACTCCGTCCACCACTCCTGCTCTTTTCACTTCCCCAGCACAGCAGCAAAGCAGTGGCCGCCGTCACGACCATCGACAAGCTGGTGACCAGCGCGTCGCTACGGACGACAGATGCCAGCCAAGCAGAAGAGATGGCCATCGCTCTCGCCCTCACGCACGGAGACGTGCATACGATCGTCACTGATTCCAAGACGGCTTACGGCAACTACCGCAAGGGGATCGTCTCCCACGCGGCCATGGCAATTCTCGCAAAGCGCAGCCCACCGGGACGAGACGTAGAGCTCGTGTGGGTTCCGGCACACTCGACAGTGGAAGGCAACGCCCTCGCCGACCACTACGCCCGCGAACTAGCAGACCGGGCCGAGGACGAGTCGGAGCTACCGCACCCAGTCACGAGCTACCGCGAGATTACCACGCTGTACAGGAGCGCCAGGTGCAGGCTTCCCGTGCCGCACCAGCAACTCGACCGCAAGCAACAAACAATAGTGCGCCGCGCACAAGCGGGGTCACTGGCGCACCCAGCTTTATTGAACAAGATGTTCCCGGCAGAACACGACCCCATCTGCCCGTTCTGCAAAAAGACGGAAGGCACCCTGCCGCACATACTGGCGGAGTGTACTGAGCTCAAGAATCCTCTACCTTCCCTTCCCCTTCCCCTTCCCCCCCTACCCGAGCGATGGGAGATCTTGATGTCCAGCCCCGACCTGTCGACGCAGCAAGAGCTCGCGTCCAGGGGCCAGGAGCTATTGGACTCATATGGGACCCGTGACTAGGGTTCCACCCCGTCTGACGCCTGCGAGCGTCACCTGAAATGGGCTCAGCGAAAGTTGTTTCTCTCTCTCTCTTGATTTGCCCGGTGGAACGATCCTTGCTTGAGCTCGGCAACCAGGAAATGGGCACCACAGAAGTCTCCTCTCCAGCCACTTAAGAAAAGGGGAAATGGTGCGGGTAAATTTTTGACCAATCATGAATGAACAATAGTTTTGCTGATTACTGGCTTCTGATAGATCCGCAAAAGCTGGGAACTGCTATATACAGCAGGGCTGGAATTTTCGTATAGCGTTTTCTATCACAAAAACACGCCACCAATTTAGGGAACCAAAATTATCCTGGTGTTTTCATCTATAAATTTAGTAAGAATACCCTATGGCTTTGCTAAGCAAACAAAAAAAATAGATCTTACCAGCTAAATGCAAGACGCCTTAAGTTCGCCATGGCAAACGCACTTCGTAGAGTAAATTCTCCTCAATACAGCCTTCTCCAACATTTTAGTGAACATAGAAGTGAATTTGTATTGAGACTGACGTTTTTCACGAACTTCCTTGACCCCATAAAAGCTATTTAGTGCATCCAATCTCTATAATTTTTTACTTGTTTGTGAATATCAATGTGAGTTGAAACTCCAGTGCATTATACCCGTGCTTCCACCATTGGACAATTTCTTTTTTTTAGGCACTTTATTGATCAATCTCAACCTTAATAAGTTTTTTTTTTCTGCCCAAGCTCTCTATACAGCACCCTAAGTGACATAAGTTATATTAAACGAACTTAAAAGAAAATTGACGCAGCTTTGCACTAGGGGTGCAAGGCTGGAGAAACATCCGAGCTGGCGGCCACTCTACCTTCATCGCAGACACGGATGTTGCACCTCACAAGGATTTTCGAACTTGCCGCTGAAAGTTCTCTATGACTGGCACGCCCGCATCGTTTCCTTCGCAAGATTTCACATCTCTTCCAAAGTGACCGCATTAGCACGTGATAGAACACTCAGATACTGACTTTGTGAACTCGGCGTCTGCACTCCCCACTTCAGGCGCAAACGCACGTGAACTTGCAAGGAGAACAGCACGCGAGAAATCAAGCCACGAACGCAATCGCATGGAAGCCTGTTTCATAACGCGAGGAGCCCAGGCTAGATTCCGACCACGGGAAACGTTTCTTCCCCTTCTTCCCCTCTTTTAGAGCAGAGCTTTTCTAATCTCGTCGAGCCGCTTTCGTCGAGCCTCAGCTTCAGGGTCATAGAGCTGACGAAGAGGCGGCCGGAGTGGTGGTGGAAGAAATGTAGGGAAGGGAGTGGGACGAATAGCTGAGTAAAAAACCGTATGAGGATTTATAACACAAGGCGGAAGTAAACAGGGGTACAAGGGCAGAAAGGGGGGGAAGCGATGGGAGTTTAAAACCAGGAGGGGGGGGGGGGGGGTAAGGGGATAAACTATTAGGTTAGTGAAAGGTAGGACAAACAAGTAGAATAGCACAGGCAAGTCGGTTGGAGACATCCGACGTCCCGCTACAAAAGGAGGGCCTCAATCATCATCATCATTGTCGTCGTCCTTCGTGCGTATGCGCTTTCCATTCTTGTCCGATACTGAGGAAGACGGCCGTGGCAGCCGCTTTTCTGATAGAAGCGAGCAACAAAAACGCCCCCCGTGTTCAAGATTTCGGCGCACGTCCCCCTTAAGTGGTCAAAATTAATCCCTTGAAGCCCTCCACTACGGCGCGCCTGATCGCCTGTGTACTGTCGGCGCGTTACACCTAATAATTAATCAATCAAGACTGAGAAATAGCGAGCAGGTAGGCTCGGGAAATGCTTGAAGCGGTACCACAATCATACACAAAGGAATGCTTTGGACGAATAGTATCACAAATACAGCTAAATCAAAGGTTACCCAAGTGAAACCAAGACTTAACCACATAAACTATGCTTGCGCTTTGCATATCCAGGGTTAGCTGAGAAAGCCGCAGCCATTTCTTTTTGTTTCATGCGGTAGCGGTCTTCTAATTCTTTCCTGTTGAGCTTAACGTTGGGGGTAGGTTTATCCATCATTTTTTGTTCGTTTATTGTGCATTTCCCACGTCCAAAACCCATATGCTCATTTGCCTTCCGGTCTCGTTATGAAGCGGGCTGAAAAGGCGTGATGGAATGGTTTTTGCGCGCTATGGGCGCCTAAAGTGATGGTTAAGTTTATTTTTTTCGCTTCAAATTCATTTGGCACCAATACTTGGGAAAATTCATACCTGACTATTTTTCCCTCTTTCTTTAAGTGTGAAACTCTGCGTGCCAATACAACCTTCGTTCTTTCGATTTGCTTGCTCATGTTATTGTTCTCCGCCGGGGGTAACCCCGTAAGCTACGGGCTTTGGGGTGGCTTCGTGGTTAGGTGGCCGGTTCCACGGCGTAAAGGTCTGGCGTTCGATTCCCTGGACATTTCCAGCCACGTTTTTTTTTTCTTGGGGCGCGCACTCCCAACTCCTTCATTCGGGGACTACAGCGCAGCTTGCACACGTACAGGAGGGAGGAGAACTAGACACACACGAGCTCTGCGGTGGCTACCCAGCTTCTGTGCTCGCCTCCGTTGCGGATGGCGTACTTTGGAAGACTGCGTGCGAAGCCTCAGTCTCGCGCAGAGTCTATGACGAGCAGGCAAAAGGTAGGGATAATCCTTTACATGGACCGACTATCCCACAACTTGAAAAAAAGTTGCCCAACGCTCACACGTCAGAGTCGTGTTTTCTGCTCCAAACAAGCTTTTGAAGCTGTGGAGGAGTGACCCAGAGGTCACTAGGGGAAAAAGCTCCGGCACGAAGCACAGGACGGCCTATGTTCAATTCGTACAAGAGGTTATGTCTAAAATTCCACTTCATTGCAAAAACGTTTACGTTGGCCAGACCGGAAGATGTTTAAATGATAGGTTAAGGGAGCGTGCCAACAAAGCTAAGGTACTCGAAAAAAACGTGAGCGATGGGTTTCTAGCCCAGCACTGCTCCACGTGCGAATGTGTGCCTTTCTTCGACAAAACAGTTGTGGTAAAAAAATGCTCTGACCGCATCGCACGAAAGATCATCGAAGCTGAACTTATCAACAGGTTGTGACTGGCATGGGTCAGCTCACCGCCCGTAGCACTGTCAAAGGCGGAATTAAAATTCCTACGCATACGCCGCTGATGAAAAAGCAGTATAGTGTGGCTGCTGCGCACATACACGTGTGTGTATTTCTTTCAACAAACTGTTGACCTAGCGCTTGTGTGCGTCCAGTTCCCCTCCCTTCTGTCCGTGTGCAAGCTGCGCTGTAGTCTCCTAATCATGTTCAACCAACCAGCCCAAACAGCCCCTTTAGTGCATTACTCTCCGAGCTCCTGCTCGTAGGCTACCTGCCTCCTCGCCACTTTCCACTTTCCTTCACTCTTTTACTAGCATTTTCATCCTTTCCACTTCGCCAATTTTGATAGTTTTCTGGTAACGCTCCACGGCATAACTAAAGGCTTAAAAAGCTCAACTGTTGAAAATTCCGCTCGGAGACCACTTTTACACGCATTTGGTTGTACGGGCGACGCACAACGTTAGTACTCAGGCTCTACACGTAGGTACAGTTCTACCCTTGTGGAAGTGCTAGCAGGGCCAAACGCTGTCCGTCGATCCGGTGGCTGATCGACGGGCAGCGGCTGATGGCTGGCGTGGGTGTCGCACCCACCGCAATCCTTCGTAACCCTACCTCTTCGCACACGACCGCCCCACCCGCTGCACATGATGTCTGGCCACGCCCGGGGAATAAGCGCACCGGTGGAGCACCTACTGTCTTCTTCAAAAATACCTAACTGGAAAGTCTGCTCAAGCGGCAATTGACCCGCCGCGGTGGCTCAGTGGCTAAGGCGTTGCGCTGCTGAGCACGAGGTCGCGGGTTCGATTCCCGGCCGCGGCGGCCGCTTTTCTGATGGAGGCGAAAAGCAAAAACGCCCGTGTGTACGAGATTTCGGCGCACGTTAAAGATCCCCAGGTGGTCAAAATTAATCCGGAGCCCTCCACTACGGCGCGCCTCATCGCCTGCGTTGCGTCGGCGCGTTAAACCCTACAATCAATCAAATCAAGCGGCAATTGAGGCTGTTTCTGCATCGTCTGAAGTAAACGTGTCGCCACGTGCGCAGCTGTTGCTACCTGACAGCTGGCGCGCTTCAAGTCAAGTGATCTTGTTCTCATAAAAAA
This sequence comes from Haemaphysalis longicornis, assembly GCF_048455015.1. Taxonomy (NCBI): domain Eukaryota; kingdom Metazoa; phylum Arthropoda; class Arachnida; order Ixodida; family Ixodidae; genus Haemaphysalis; species Haemaphysalis longicornis. The sequence continues at coordinate 26,870,715 of NW_027526225.1, forward strand.
GTAGGAGTCAGGGTCTTCCAGTGGGTGCTTGGGACAGATGCACCTGATATTGTCATTTTTAAGGGTCCCGACCCGCGTACGTTGAATCGCGGAATCGCGAGAAGTTGTGAAGCTATAAGCATTTCAGAATATCCAATTCACACGTACAAAGCGTAAAATTTGTATTCACTGTTCTGATCTATCCATCGAGTATATCAACCGTTGGGGTTGATTGTATGTACCTCTACGGCCACACGTCATAAAAGCTCATAAAAGCGAACCGGCAGCATAGAAACACGTTTGAGCATTTGAAAGAAAAGAATACAAGCCCCAAGGTAAACGGACAGCTGCGAGAAAGCTGTCTTCACAGAAAGCTGTCTTTTCTGTTAACCTCGTTCAGGGTCGCCACAGCCAAAAGTTGGCGTACTGAAGAGGCATGAATGTCTGAGAAGCAACTTTTAGAGCGGACAAGAATCCGTTATACCGACAGCACTTCAGTCGCTTGCAGAATAAGTTGACGGTAATCGCTGACCTGGTTCCTCCGCCCGTGCGAAAACTGCTTTCCAAACAAAATTGCAGCATGTACGTTCTCAAAGTTCCCCAAAGGCTATGCAAGACATCATACTGTACACCACGCCGTTCAATTACGCCTCGCTCGGTTTAGCACTCATATAACACGTTCACACAGCCGTTTCGTGGTCTTTTCATTGCTTCTTCCGCGACCCTACCGTACTCACCTTTTGCGCTTGGTGGGCTGAACTCTTTCTCCCCGAACCGAGCCAGCTAACACAATTTACTGCCTAATTAGAACGAGGGCTCCACAGAGCCCACGTAGTTCGGGAGGGTCCAACCGCCGTGACAGCCGTGGCGGTGTCCTAACCCGATTAGGGCGCGGCGACAGCTCTTTGTAGAGCGCCGACACTCCCCGCTCTGCAGCCCAGCGTTCCCGAATGAAAGCAAGCTGAGCTGCATGTTCCGACGTCACCCTGACCTGCGCTGTGCGATGAACACTCGGTTACCACCGTGTGGGGCGTTAAGCAGCGTGGAAGCGGTACGCTCGCTCGAATTGCTGCATGAAATCGCGGAACTTTCGTTCTTTTTTGTGGTGGAAAGGCGGAGCATGGGAAGAGAAGGAAACACACTTGAAGCGCAGGCGTGGTGAGCAAAGTCTTTGCATTATTCCCTGTTTGCGGCGCGAAAATGAGGCGCTGTTAAACATTACGGATAGTACCTGAAAGTAAACACAGTTGGAGGAGTACAGTACATGTTGCAGCGGCATCTGTACGACGTATTACAACGTAGGAGGAAAACGTGCGTACATTGAACGAGCACCTTGAGACAGGGTACTTATTGAAAGCCGAAGGCCTTTCGTACCGTGAACGAACGCTTGCTGTGCTCGTAACTGAATCTACATTGAAGCACTTGGTGTGGAGATGATTCGTCATGCCGAAGCTCTTTTGCAGATTTTTTTCTAATTTAATGCATATATTTTCTCCGTACTGCCATTGGTAAATAGAAAAAATAGATGGGTGAGATGATTCTTTTCAGCTGCATGCCTAAACTTGCGAAAGTCCTTAGCATTACAACCCCATAGTCATACTGAACTTTACTGAAATCTTTTTTGTGGCGGTTTAGGTCAGCTGAATGTGTAAATAGAAGAAAAGATTTGAGTGGTCCAAAAAGTCTCTAACTTCCCTCTCCTGTTTTTTTTTTCGCATAAGACTGATTCTCCGCTTTGATACAGCTCTTATAGTGCTTCTCGGACACATTCCAGCGTCCTTTTACGGAGCTGTTACCAAGTAGGCGCGTCGCATCGACATGCCTGTTTCTTTTCGGAAAAACTGTGTAATAAGAACCGGATAGAACTCCCAAGAAATAAGGTTGCCTACAAAGCTTATATCGTGCTTGTCTGCTGCGATATACGACTAACGAATTCTTCTCTGGCAGGTTGCCATGCTGAAAATTGACATCCCGAAGCAGAAGGTCCTACTTATACACAGAAGGTGATCTAGGGGTTGATGGCTGTCAGGAGGAGGAAGAATAAGCGTGTCTGTGGAAATGTTGGTGTTGAGGAAGATTGCTCATTACAATACCTTTTCAGACCGTCCGGCTTCTCGGCACCTCTTCACCAGCCAAAGCTGGTCGTCAGGACCTGAGCTGTACAGTGCTCTCTCCCAGTTGCCAGGGGAGAGGAAGTTCACCAGATGTGAGGCAAGCGTTAACTAAAGCTCTAAGTTGCGCCCGATGGTTACTAACTAGGAAATTCATCGTACCAGCGAACATTAACACAGGAACAAAGCTAAAGAAGAGACGTTGGCAGCATGCGCCTCGTAGTAAAGGGCATCTTACTCCACCAGTCAGCCCATTCAAAGCTTGTGAAGCGAGGCATAGCAAAGAACACTATGAGGGCTGCGCTTACTAGATCTTGCCAGCATAAAATGATGGCTAGCTTGCTTGAGCAAGCTGAAATACTGAGAGTGGCAGTATTTCCCCCCGAAATGGTGGCCTCTATAGTGGAGATCCTTGTGAAGGATTTCAAAAGCGCCCACTTACCTGGTTCGGAATGTCAAAGACAGAGAGAGAGAGCAACTCTTTATTAAAGAGGAAAATGCAGAGAGGTTTGCCGATATCAGTTCGCCGCCATGCTACTCTGCGGGGAAAAGAGGAGAGGGAAAAAGGTAGTAGGTGTAGTGAAGAAAAGGAGAGTAGTAGTACAGAAAAAAAATAAAATATGATCCTTCTTTAAGGTATTGAGTTCAAAGGTTCTTGAGATAGAGGAACGACTACAATTTCGTGGACATACCAATGTCCTGGTGGAATTCGAATATCGCGGACAAGATTTTGCGCTGAGCGGAGGGAGAGGGCCATGGTCAAAGTACCAATCTTAATGTCAATGGTCCAGGGTGGAGGCAATAAATTTTATGTAGTAAACGGCACCTTGAGTCGGCATAGGCAGAGCATTCCAGTAATATGGGTTCAACAGTTTGAAGTGAACCACAATTTTTGCAATATGGGCTTGATGTCTGGCCGATTTGATGTAAAAAGGAATTTGTTAGTGCTGCGTTAAGACGACGTCTATGCAGCAACGTCTCCAAGTGGCGGGGTAGACGCGCTGGCAGCCGCATTCTGACATATGGGTCTATGGAATATAAAAAAAACGTAATGATGTTGCTGGAAGGACCATAAACGGTGCCTTTCCAACAGAGCTAGTGCCTTCGTCATTGTGGCGGCATCATGCTTCGTGAAGAAAATCTTCTTTCTTTTTCTCATTTGTAAGCCCCTGCGGGAAGACTCGTCCGCTTTCTCGTTTCCCATGATGCCGCTGTGGCCTGGAAGCCATTGGAAGGTAACGCGATGTCCAGCGACGTATTCGAGATGGTGCAAATACTGTACGTCGCGTGGGACACGTTCGCGTAAGCTGAAACAGCTAGCGCGTTGTAAACTTTGAAGTGCTGCCCTCGAATCAGAGAAAACGGTCCAACATGTCGGCGGCTGGCGTAGAACGTATCGAAGTGCTTCTTTAATCCCGTAGAGCTCCGCCGACGCAGGCGAAGTTGGTCGTTCAAACCGATATGACAATGCTTTTTCACTTGATGGAATGAAAATTCCCGAGGAGCTGCACTCAGGTGTCGCCGATACATCGGTATAAATGTGAGTAGTTGCCGAGTAAAATCTGTTAAAATGTGCAAGCGTCATCTGCACCAGGCCAATTTGAGGTCGTTCCTTTGGTGGCTATGCCGTACGTGCACCAAGGGTCCCACCGCCTGACAGAGGTCGGTTGTAAGTGAGGTATGCAGGTGGTGTTCTCGGGAGCTGAGAGGCTCTCAAAGATGGTGCGTAAGGTGAATGACCTTTGTACCAAGCCCAACTGTGTCATAAAGCCCACAAGCAGGTTTGTGGGTTGTGCGACGGGGTGGGCTACAGGATCCCCTTGTGGTAGGTGCCTCAATGCAATTCTCAGAGAGCACCATGCGGCTGTGAACGCGCAAATAAGGGCTGGCTACCTGGCTGATCATTGCCATAGGTGCACGAGTTGCACTCCAACTTTCTCGCAGACATGCATCGTGTACAGGTCTTCGTCACAAAAACGCCCAGAAATTGTTGAGGCCTTCACGATAAGCATAGAAGGGAAAGGTGCGTCAGCGCACTGTCCATGGCGCTCTCCACAAAGGAAATCAATTTTTATGAGAGAGGGAGCTAGTTGCGCATAAGCGACGGGTGATCGCCGTACACACGTGTCGGATTAATTGATATGGGCCGGCACGGTGGTGAGGCTTTATGGCATGAGAAAGTGTGACGTTTGCGATGTTGCTTTGCTTGTTATCGCTGTGCCTTTATGATTTCCCTTCCAACTTGACATGTGCATACGGTGTTTTCCGCGTTTCTTTGGCATAAACTGAGTTGATATAGCGTGTGTTTCACCTCTTCTTAATCTTTGTCCCTGTGTTAATATTCGCTAGTACGATGAATTCATTAGTCTAGCGCTCCGCAGTTCTGGCGTGTCCTCGTATGGTTACGGAGTGAAAGTATGTGATCAGTGATCACAGTTGCCCAACTGAAAAACGTAGCGTTCTCCGCGAGCAATCATTCCTTGGAGACGAATAGTAAGTGCAGATCACAATGCTATGAGCATCGTTCACCCTAACATGACATATTAGGTCCTGCGCGGATGAACCATCGCCCGTTTTGTGCATGACAGCCGGTGGGAATCCTGGGTCGCTGGGCGTCAAAATTTATGTTGCCAAGCTTTCGTCAACGCATGTGTCTGGCTTTTTGCCCGTTCAAAAACTTAAGCTGTGACCACAAGGTCAATAACTACCTGCAAGAAACCAAAGGTTAAGCAGCACATCTTTCACGAGGGAAAACATTCCGTCAGCTCAACCTGAAGCTACACGAGTTACGCGATTCCTGTGATAGTCACCTGGAAACTTGTGCCATGCCTACCATCTTTTTCAGTACTAAACCGAACGGAGTAGTACAACCATGCGCACAACGAAAGTGTGTAGGTAATGACAAAAGAAAAAAGTACATTTTTCTTGTTACTTGAACGTCACTCGAAGACAAGGCCTTGTCATCACCTCCTGTTGCCAATTAACCGCTATTAATCAGCCATTTTTGACAACATAAAGTCTCATCCAACCGTCGTGCTCCTGCATTTCAACCTGTGGGGTTGCACAAAGTGAACCCCTGAAGACTGGCTCTTTGGTTGTACGAATTCGTGTCGTGCTACCTGAATAGGGTCGACTCAACACTGGTGTGGAGTGTGTTACTGACGACACCACCCGCATAAGCGCCGAAACTTCTTATGAATTGTTTAACGCTGTTGAGTAAAGCCAGTGTTCTTTAAGCTTAAGAACAGGAAAAAGTTTAGAGCTGGCCCCATAAAGTGAGCAAACACCTCGCAAGCAAGCTTGCAAGAAAAGAGGCAGGCACTGAAGTACGCGGAACCAACAAAAAGAACCGAACACCCATCTGTGACGAAGGAAAGAACAAACACAAAAAGAGGAAGTGTAAAGACATACTCGGCTACGCTATACAATCCTTGAGCAGCTTCGGGTGACGCTTATCGATCACTAACACAACAGGAGGGAAGAAGAGGGTAGAAAATGGCGTTATTGGCGCCCCTTTAGGGTTGGGGCTGTTGGCAACATTGTTTCTTGGAAAGGGGGTGGCTTGTAATTTATTTGACACTGAGACTTTTCCGCCGAGCACTTCGGTAAGGGTAGGCACAGAACCTATAAACACGCACCCGCGCACCGGAGTGTTCTCCCGAGCTGCCCATTCAAGGCGCGACGCGTCGGAGTTACCGCCCTCGATATCTCGAGGTGTATGTAAGGTGGGCTGTTATACAACCGTCGTTAAGCCATCAGGAAAGGGGGACGCTAATAACATCAGTACCCCTTGGTGGGCCTGACCTTACTTATCCCTGGGCGCGCCTATTGTCGCTGAGAACTTCTTGCTGGGCTAGTTGGTGAATAGATGCCATGATTTGAAGCGCAACAAAAACACACGGACGAAGAACAGAGTAGACGAGACAGGCGCTAACTTCCAACTATTTTATTCGGCTACGCTTGTGCAAATATTTTCTAGGAAGCGAGAGGGCGAGGCAGAAGGAGCGTACACATACACAGATGATAACAAAACCAGATATGTTACAGCACGTTTTTCCGAAAAACCATTTCGCTACTGTACAGAGCATTCGAGGTATCACACATTCATCCGCTCTCTCCGTGATATAAAACGCTTCGGCTAATTCTCTCGCAGCCCTGTTCTTGCTTCTGTTTACTATTCTTATCTCTTTGAACCGTGGCTCACAACCGCAGGAACGAGAGTGGGTGGACAAAGTCATGGGCACGTTACCGAAAAAAAGTAACAGTGTTACAGTTACAGTTACCTAACCCAAAGAAGTAACTCTGTTACAGTTACAGTTGCGAATTTTCCAAAAGTAACTAGTTACAGTTACAGTTACTGCGAAAAAGTAACGTGGTTTTTTTCGTTACTGAAAACATTTGGCTTATTTAAAGGGGCCCTGAAAGGCATTTTGAGCACACTAAATGAAGTAGCGCAATCGTTAGATTGGGTCGTCAAGGTCATCTGGGCCAAGTATTACTCTTTTACGCGCAGCGGAAACCTCACACTTTTGTTGCAAAGTTTGTCGCTTTTTTCTCACCCTTTCCTTCGTGTTTTTGGACGCCGCCATCTTCACATGTCTACATCATCGATTCCCAGATGTTCGTCATGAGCTAGACATCCTGCTATTGGGCGGCCTTTTCACGCACTTCCGGCAAAGAGATGAGTCGTCTGCTCAGCGTCGACTCACCGGCTGATCTGCTAGGGGAGTGTCGGAGTGCTTGGACATTTTAAGACAAACGAAACAAGTGTAAACAAACGCTTAACCGTTCGTATTGAATGCAACACCGCCATAACACGACATTGATATTCTCTTACCGGAGTACGTTCCATGAAGAAAGCGTTGAAGCCCCGTGGCACTTCTTTCGTGCAATCGCAGAGAACGCCCTGAGCCGAATGCCCGGTTTGACGGATACATTTTTTCCCGCTTCAAAACAATCCAGAGATGCGTTTCGAACGAACACAACGTCACAACATGCGTTGCAAGTCTGAACCGCGATTGACAGACGATGGGTTGCCTCCTCCTGCCCGTCGTAAATTCGGCACTCACCTCGCGCGCGGTTTGCGGGAACGAACAGCAAGTCACTTAACTCTGGCGCGCAAGCCGAGATGGCTTTTAGCCACGCACACTGCACATACCCCATGCGAGGTTGAGTCGTACGTCGCTCGAGAAAGATAATCCAGACCATGGGAAGCACTATCCACCCGCAGAAGCACAACGTCGCATTTCATCGCGAAACAAAGGCGCCCACAACACACACACCATCGCCTCCTGTAATGCCAAACGCATCTCACACTTCCTAATGAGAGTGAGTGGTACGCCTGCAGTACCCACATGTCGCGAGGTGGGGCCCCGAGCTGAACCGGGATCACGCAACCGTAACTGACTTCTGGGGCGGTTTGTGCCTTGTTGCCAAGGCAACCGATGTTTGAGATCGTCAAAGAAAGGCGCTCGCTCCAGCGCTTGAAAGCTCAGAGCCGCGCCGGAGCATGTTTTGCCAACGTTGCCGCTCTCCACCACGCGTCCAGCCCAGTTCAGTTCAGCCCCAAGCTGAACTGGTCACATGATTGAAGCGTTTTGTGCACGGGTTCTGCATCGGTTTAAAATGTCTTTTTCACATGGCGCCGGCAGGAATTACCACCACCGCAAAATAAGACCCGGCACCAGCGGGCCCACATCTGATACGGTGCTTTTTGGATAAACAGTGCGCGGTGCATGAAAGGGTACGAGCGCACGATCTTCCCCCAGCGGCTGCGAGTTCGCCGCCGATTAAAAAAAATTCCCCCGCATTTCCCCGAGGGGGAGAATGTGAAAGTGCGAATGCACGGTTGTCGGCCCGCTTGCGGCGCTTGCGCTTGGCCCCCGCAGCCCACCGCCTCGCCGCCTTCTCTTCCATCTCTTCCATCGGGTTTGTAGTATCACGTGTACACCACGCAGTTATCAAGCCGCTATAACGCCGCTGAGTCGCCAACGCACGCCGCTGACGACGTAGTTTGAATGCGTTAAAGATATAAGGCGCGTCTAACACTGATATCACCGTCGCGTCCGTGGCTTGGTCGGTAGAGCGTCGCGCTGCGGCCGCAAAGTCCGCGGATCGAAACCTGGCGCCGGATGCTGTTTCTTTTTCAAATATAGAGGAGCACTGCGGACGCCAACGCCGCCGGCGGTGGATGGTTTGGGGTCGCTTATAAAGTGCATTGCACTTAAAAGTCACGTGCTGCACTCCAGCAACGCACACCGCGAAAGGGCAAGGCCAGGCCACCGCACACATGCGGCCAGATTTTTCATTCGCTTATCCATCCATGAGCGGAGTGCGCAATTCATGGTGTCAACAAAACTTGCCCGTAGCAGACGGCAGTCGGAGGAGCGTAATGCGGAAGTACGTCACCGCTGACTAGCGCAGCATCATGGGAGGGAGTGCTCACGCGCCGTCAACAGTTGAAAAGAGGAGGAAACGCGGCGCGACGATAATGCGCGGTTTTTGATTTACGATTTCTCAGCTAATACTCATCGCTTTAACAAAATTCTTGCGGGAGGAGATTGCTAATACATTGTCTTATTTGGTTATATGTACATCCATGCATCGGCGGAAGGTATTTCAGGACCCCTTTAATAGAAACGTACGAAGGCATGCAGGCATACAGTAAAAATTACACGTAGTAAAGCCTACACGAGGGGAACCTAAAATGATGCACTCTCATGCCCAAACCAACAATCATTGTGTACGCCTCATTTTTTTTATTACGAAAGTATTGCTACCCATCAAAATGAACTTTATTTTTTGTTGCTGCACTCTCGCTGTGGGAAATTTATTTGGAAACATCATTGTAGCATAGAATTAGTTTTTCAAAGTTGGAATCAGAGAGGCCCAACTTATACTATACCGAGCTGGATGACAACAGAGCCGAAACAATCTTTCAATGTCAACTTAATATAATTTTGCCTACTATGCTGTCGCTTGTCCACCCCGCGTAGTGAGAGAGTATGGGAAAAAGGGGGCGGAGGTGGCGGATCGATGGATGGCCCTTGGAGGAAAGGGTAAACGGACGTGGTGTTTTTGAGGTGTTTGTCGAGGTGTTTTTGAAAGAAACTCAAAAAAGACGCTTCGGGAACTTTTTATTTCATACTTGTGGTCGGAGACGGAGACAAATTTGAGCCATTGCCGAAGCGACGTTTGTCGGTGGGCACTCGGAGTTGTTTTCCCGCCCCAACTCCCAGCCACCCCATCCCCGGAATGAGACAACATATTTCCAAAGGGATTAGAAACTGAAAATGACACTTTACTGTTTTCCCCCTCCGTCCTCCCCCCTGTCCTCACAAAGGCGGATTTTGCCATCTCGACCGGAAAAAACTGCTCTCCCTATCCCAGCCTTCAACAGCAATCGCGTCGCCTTTCCCAGGAACCCCTCCCTTTGTTTGCTTTGAGGCGTAGGCCGAACGAAGCTCGCCCAAGTAGTCCTTGCACCCAACGTTCAGAAGCAGATGTAGCTACTGTTTTTGTTTCGGCCACAGCTCTCGAAACAAAGTCGCGAGGCTTTCCAAGAACACTTCTTCGAGCACTGGCAGTGTGGTCAGACGTCTGCCGGCCAAGATGCTGGCCGGTGTGAGGGCACTCGGGGGCCACCATCGTTGGGGTCGTCGTATGTGTGGAGGGGCATGAAATTTATTACTTCCTGGACCTCGTTCGAGTACTTGGTACAGCTCGATGAAGCCTCTACATAAGGGGTCCCAAAAGCGTGGTCCCAAATATGGCCAGGGGTCTCTAAAGCGCACAATGGTCGCAAGCAACTGCGACTTGTGAATCGAACACTCTACAGTGTGCACAGGGCTGGACGAGCACGAGGCCGCCGAGAGACTCCCCGCGGCGTTTTATGACCCTGCAAACGGGGCTGCACGTCGCTAATGAGAAAGCGATGCCCTGACCGGAGTTTTCCAGGCTTCCGCGAAAGTGCGAAGGTTTCAGTGCATTGTGCGGCGTTTGTGGGTGTTTGTTTTCCTCTTCGCATTTGTGTCAAACACTTTTACTGCACTCCAGATGTGGCGAAAATGGTGCAGCCGAGCGTCGGACTATCGGTTCTGGCGCGTCAACATGCATCCACGTGCGCTTTGGCGCTTGTCGCAGCGTTATTTATGGCCTCGGTGAGAACGATGTCGCGCTGCTGAGGAAAATACTACAGGTTAGACTTAGAAACTTCGAGCCCTTAGTAGACCTCGTGGGACACCACGCACACATGCATGCCTAAACATTTCTAGTCCAGATGTTTTTCACCAATGCGAAGGGAGTGAGCTGGCATAGATGAAGTAGACGAAGGTTCTGCGGAAGAAAGGCCGAAAAAGTGAAACGCGCAAACTGTACATCGGTCGGTAATGAGTGTTGCTGTTGGATATTTTTTTATAGAAATAAAGTAAGTGTACCGATATTTCTCGTTACAGTTACTCCACAAAAAAGTAACAGTGTTACAGTTACAAGTTCCTCAAACTTAAAAGTAACTAGTTACAGTTACAAGTTACTGCAAAAAGTAACTAGTGACTGGTAACGCGTTACTAGTAACTAGTTACTGCCCAAGACTGCCATTATTGAGTTTTAGCTAACCGTTTTTGACGCTCCGCTATGCTCAAGACGGCCCGCTTAGCACAACCGGAGCGTCAGTGGCATAAAGGCTTTTAGCTAAGCGATGACCGTATCTCCGGCGACGGGGAATGATCCGCGTCACTGGTCGTGCCCTGTGCGTGTGCAAACCAAAACGTCATCGGAAACTTAAAGATACGAATTGGAATTTGGTCGCTCAAGTAAACTGCCGTGTTTAGTGCATTATTTCATCTTTTTAATACAATGTAGTTGCTTACAGGGTATAGTGGTTCTAAATTATTTTAAAGAAGCCGATAAACTTTGGAATAGCCAAGACAATGCTGTTTTTCTCGGCGCTGCATAGAAGCAGCCCCGCGCTTCGGTCGGCGTTTTCCGCTTCCGTACTAAAGCTCGTTGAGGAGTGTGGCACCTTTGCCTATTCGGAAGAGCTTTCGCGATTTCGTCGCTCGCGTTTCAAATAAAGAAACGGAGTTCGCGGGAGCGCGCTCGCATCGCGGGGCAGCCATGTTGATTTTCCGCACGGTAATGTAAGCTGCCGCGACGGTCTGCTAAGAGGCCCCGGTTAGCGGAGCGGGGCCCCGCTCCGGTATCGCCGCAAGCAGCCTAGCGCGCCACGCATGCGCAATGGCGCTCCCGCTAGCTATGGGAGCGGAGCGGGCCGTCAGCAACGCTCAGCTAAAACTCTCTATTATCTTTACCAAGCGACAATTCATGTTCCCTGGCTCTGTCATTGACGCAACTGCCCGTTTGGCCAACGTAAGACTTTCCGCAAGATAGCGGGATTTCGTATTATACAACACCGACAGCACAGTCGATATAGCGATTTGCTTGTTTTTTCCCGCATGCCTTCTTCCTGCGTTCACCCGATATGCGCGAGCACAGGCGCGCAAGTTTACACGGGGCAGAGAACGCAAGGGTGATCTCGTATCTTTCGGCGACATTTTTCACGCTGTGGGACACTCTGTGCATGGGCGGCATGACATCCGTTTTCTGCGGACGGGAGATATCTTTGGCCTGCTCTCCTTTCACTTTTTTGAGCAACGTATTTGTCACAGCGACGACAGTGCCAGGGAAACCGGCTGAGTGAAGCCTGCCAATCTGATTGCTAAAACTGTCCTGATCTCGTGAGCACACGATTTTTGTAATGCAGATTCCAGAGTAAGTCACGGCCGGACTGGAGGAGCGGCGAGCGCGCACTTTCATACGGCCTGCGCACCCAACAAGGAAACGATACAGCAGATTCTTGACAGAGTGAGGGCGCTTCGAACCAACCCTCTACCCTCCCAACCCTCTTTTTTTTAGTCTTAGTCGACGCATCGCCTCTGGCCGAGCGAGCCGACAACGCTTGCCGCACGTGTTTTTGATCTGCCGCGGAATATCGCCGGTACCAATGAATGCCTTCGCTGCTATATCTCACGAAAAAGAAGACTCGTTGTGCACTTCAGTTGCATGATTAAGAGTTTTAGCTGTATGTTTGTGGCAGTGCGCTCGCTGCCAGCGGTCCGCTCAGCCTGACCGGAGCGTGAGCAGCAGAAACACGTTTAGCTAAGCGATAACCGTATCTACCTCAGCAGGAAATCATTCGTGTCACTGGTCGTTCCCTGTGCGCGTGCAAACCAAGGCACCATACGAAAGGAAAAATAAGAACTGATATTTAAGTCACGGAAAATGCCGCGCTTATTGCCTGCCCACATTTTTATATAATCCAGTCGCTGATAAGATATGAAGGCCTCGCATATTTTTGTTCATGTGCCCCGAGTTAAAATGTTTCTTTCAATTTTTTGATTAGGCGCTTACGAGTGATAATGTTAGGCTGTATGACCCTATTAGACCGAAGATTCAGAAGGGGGGAAGGGGTTGCCTATTAAATGCAGAGCATTTCAGTAACTCACGATGTCACCCGCGTTGGCGTCCGTAGTCCGCGTCCGCATCGCTCCCCCTACCACGGCCGCTCGATGGAAACGAGCGGCCGTGCCCCTACACTATATAAATACTTGCCGGCGCCAGGTGTCGATCCTACGACTGTGCGGGCGGAACGCAAGGTGCACGGTACTCTACAAACTGAGCCACAAAGCCGACACAGAACGGAAGGTTACGAACGTGCCTTATATCCTTGAGAGGTGCGCCCTCTCCCCCGCGTCCTCCTCTCCTTCTCTCCGCTCGCAACGCCCTCTCTCGCCGAGTTCGGTTTGGGCGCACAACAGGTGGGGACGTGCGCAACACCCTCTCTCGCCGCGTTAGGTTCGCGCGCAAGAACAGGTGGGGCGCTCGCATCGCGCTCTCTCGCCGCGGTCGGTTCGCGCTTAAACCACATATGTCGTTCGCGCGCGCTGCGGTCGCTAACATCTGTGGCGTGATCGTGACGTCAGCATCACACGTTCGCGTGGTGGCGATTTCGGCGCTATAACACTCTCTCTCGAGGGGCATTGGATTGGATTTGATTGGATTGGCTTGGATTGGCTTGGATTTGGATTGGATTGGATTAAAGTGGATTGTGTTGGATTGTGTTGCGTCATAGCCGCGCCACGTTGCGTCATAGCCGCGGCAGGGGGTTCACGGCACGTTTCACCATCGACTTCATCGACAATGTCTACGCTGGAAGACAACAATTACAACAACAACAACCAATACGTAATCCATACGACTTGCAGGCGCGCCCCCCCGCAGAAATGCTCTGCATTTGATCGTGCCCCTCGCAAGAGGGATGTTTTTTGTGTATACTTTGTAGCGCACGTGGCGAAAATGATATATATATATATATATATATATATATATATATATATATATATATATATATATATATATATATATATATATATATATATATATATATAAATAAATATACCCCGCACGGGGCACCTTGAGTATTCATGGTGACGGTGTTGGCGACACCGCGGACCCCGAGCCCCCGACATAAACTGTAACCTACCGTGGTGATGTGTTTAAAGGTGAAGGGTAGAAGCCTCAAACGGTGGCCGTCGGAGCCCAGGTCAAGCTCCGGCGGATGGGCTCCCTGTCTGTTTACCACGCAGGGAGCTCCGGGACCTCTCAGGCTATCAGGGTAAGGTTTGAGAAGAAAGTACCCCCGTCCCCTGCTTTTTTCTATGCTGTATGGAAAATTCAAAACCCCCCTCCAAACGTGATCGGTCCCTGAAAAGGGGCCGCACCGAAGTATCTTTCCCTCCACTTTCAAGTATGAGCTTCCCAATGCCAGACAAATACTCTCGTTTCCTTGTTGTCGAATCTCTTGATTCAGCTCGCCCTCTTGCTTCACAATCAGTATTTTTAATTACAAAATACCTTGATGGAATAATTGGGAAAACCTACAATGCCAAAAAACAACGCACAGGTGAAGTCCTTGTTGAAGTAAAAAACCAACAGCAGGCAACCACACTTCTTGGTCAGACGAAAATGGTCGATCTGGACATCAGGGTCACACCCTACCGCAGCCTGAATAGCTCGCAGGGTGTGATCTCTGAGGCAGATCTTCTTAATGAGACAGATGCCGACATTCTTGAAGGTCTAAAGGATCAGGGTGTCACAGCCGTGCGCCGCATCACGATGCGTAGAGATGATAAGGTAATCCCCACGAAACACATTATCCTGACCTTCAACTGCTCCTCACTTCCTGACCATATCAACGCAGGGTTCATCCGATGCTCCATTCGTCCTTACATTCCAAACCCGCGCCGCTGCTTTAAGTGCCAGCGGTTCGGGCACGGAACCAACTCCTGCCGTGGTCGTCTGACCTGCGCAAAGTGCGCTCAGCATGATCATCCTTCCGATAATTGTCCATCGTCAACCCTCACCTGCGCCAACTGCCAGGGACCCCATGCCGCCTACTCTCGAACGTGCGAGAAGTTTAAGCAGGAGAAGGCGATCATTAATGTGACGGTAACTGAGAACATCACCTTCCCAGAGGCGCGAAAGAGGTTCGCCTCTTTCCCCCTGGGGAGGTACGCCGACGCGGCTCGCCGGGGGGCGGAGCGGCGTCTGGTTTCGGCGGGGACCCAGTACCGCGAGTCGGACTTGGTCCCGCCCCCGCCCCCCCCCCCCCCCCCAGGGTTGCCCCAGGCAGCCCAACCAGCCTCTGCACCGCTCGCTCACCCAGCAGCGGCTGTGGTTGCAACGTCTGTTGGGGATGCCGCTGCATCCACTGCATCCTCCCCACCGGCCCAAAGCACACGCAAGGGCACGGAGATGGAGACGGAGGCAGTCGCAGCGACCCCCTCCTCTGCCTCACTGCCTGTGCCACCTGTCGTGCTTCCCACGCCTTCGGCACTGGCAGCGCAGGCAAAGAATGCCCGAAAGGGTACCACGTCAAGGGGGCCTAGTCCGCTGAGGACCCCCTTGCCTTCAGATGACGACATGGACGTCGAGCCCTTCCGGCTTTCATCGCAGCGGAAGGAACGGGCTGCGACGTCCAGGTCAGTAGAGAAGGCCAGAAAGCCCCTCCCAAGAGTCCAAGCCCCGAAAGACCCTACATAAATAATCACACTCCAGTAGCTCTGAACACATAATAATGGGAAGAGAAAACATAGTTCAATGGAACTGCAGAAGCCTTCTGAATAATCTTGACGACGTGCATGAGATTCTGCATGCCAACCAGCCAAGTTTAATGTGTGTCCAGGAAACACATCTGAATTCTAAAAACACAAATGTCTTGAATAGTTACCTGGTATACAGGAAAGACAGGGATGGCTGCACCCACTATTCTGGCGGTGTGGCCATAATCGCCCGCAAATCCTTAGCATGCCACCCTGTCGCCTTGAACACTATCCTTGAGAATGTAGCCATCCGCACAATAATATTTAATAAGTTGATAACGGTATGCTCCATTTACATCCCTCCTGATCTTGCACTTTCGAGCTCTGACTTTGAGGCGCTAGTCGACCAGCTGCCGGAGCCGTACATTCTAACAGGCGACCTTAATGCTCACAATACTCTTTGGGGCTCTTCTCGTACGGATGCCCGGGGTCGCCTGATAGACAGGTTTCTTACATCCTCTGGAGCATGCCTTTTCAATAATAAACAGCCTACATATCATAACATAGGACACAATACATACTCAAATCTTGACTTGGCTATTGGTTCGGCAATTCTCTTTCCATGTCTTGAGTGGGGTGTGGGCACGGACCCATATGGCAGTGACCACTTCCCCACATCACTAACATATATAGGTAAAGGCCCAAGCAGTTCATCTTCCCATAATAGGTTCAATGAAGCACGAGCTAACTGGAACACATTTACAGAGACATCGAAACTACACCACACATCCATAGGACACCTACACGTTGAAGAAGCTACCCAACTCCTCACGGCACACATCCTCGACGCCGCCGAAAAGTCCATTCCCCACGCCTCTGGTGCCCCGTGCAACCAGAGGAGGCCGTGGTGGAATGAGGACTGTAGGCGGGCGCGAGAGGCCCAGAACAAGGCGTGGGGTATCCTTCGTCGGTACCCCACGCCGGGTAACCTTATTTTGTTCAAACGGGCCAAGGCGTTTGGAAAACGTGTGCGCCGTGAGGCAAAACGAGAGAGTTGGCACACCTTCTTGACATCCATTAATTCATACACAGACACACACAAAGTCTGGACACGTATACGCAAGCTCAAAGGACAACAGACACACAGCCTGCCCCTGGTTAGCACAATAGGGGACACACTGGAAGACCAGGCTAACACTCTTGCACAACACTTCGAACACGTGTCTATTTCAGCACACTACACAAACACTTTCGTGAAACACAAAACATCTGCAGAAAAAAAGCCCTTACACGACAAAGACAAATCAAAAACTCCTTACAACTCTGAATTCACTCTCTATGAGCTGAGGGCTGCCCTGAGCACGTGCAAACCTTCAGCTCCAGGCGCAGATAAGATTACATACACCATGATACAGCACCTACACCCAGACACTCTTGAAACACTCTTACACCTATACAATAAAATATGGCTTTCGGGACACATTCCACGCTCTTGGAGGGAGGCCATAGTAGTGGCTGTCCTAAAGGAAGGGAAGGACCCTTCCTCTCCTGCCAGTTACCGCCCCATTGCCCTGACAAGCTGCCTGTGTAAGCTCTTCGAGAAGATGATAAACAGGAGACTTGTGTACTTCTTAGAGTACAATGGTCTTCTCGAGAGCTGCCAGGCGGGCTTCAGGGCGGGGCGATCTACCAACGATCAACTCGTTGCATTAGAGGCGTATATAAAAGATGCTTTTCTCCATAAGCAGTAGTGTATGACAGTATTCTTTGATCTAGAAAAAGCGTACGATACCGCGTGGCGGTATGGCATCCTAAGCGACCTCAAGTCCTTTGGCATGTCGGGTAACATGATGAACACGCTTGCCAGTTACCTGTCTGAAAGAACGTTTCGCGTGCGAGTTGGAACTGCACTTTCTAGGGTTCATGTGCAGGAAAACGGCGTGCCGCAAGGTGGAGTTTTGAGTTGCACTTTGTTTATTGTAAAAATGAATTCTCTTCGGAAGGCGCTACCACCATCGATTTCCTGCTCCATTTACGTAGACGACGTTCAATTATCCTTTAACCCTTGTAACCTGTCTGTCTGCGAGCGCCAAGTCCAGCTTGGTGTTAACAAGCTAGCTGGTTGGGCAGACAGCAACGGTTTTAAATTTAATCCAGGGAAGTGCACTTGTGTCTTGTTTTCCAAGAGGCGTGGCATCCGGCCGGATCCAGCCATTCATCTCAATGGTGTCTCGATTCCTGTCAAGAAAGAACACAAGTTTTTAGGTATAATCTTTGACAAAAAGCTCACATTTATCCCACACATAAAACAACTAAAACATAAATGCTTAAAAACACTGACTATCCTGAAGGTTCTGTCGCACATTTTTTTTGGTGCTGACAAACAACTTCTTTTACGTGTTTTTACCAGCTTGATAGGCTCACGACTGGACTATGGTAGCATTGTCTATGGGTCAGACACTAAAACATCCCTCAGAATGCTGGACCCTGTGCTTCATCTAGGGCTGCGCTTGTCTTGTGGTGCCTTTCGGACTAGTCCAGTCGAAAGTCTGTATGTAGAGTGCAACAAATGGAGCCTAGAACGTCAGCGAGCCTACACAGACCTGCTTTATGCTTTTAAAATCTCATCAATGCCTCACCATCCTTTTACATCAGTTTTTTATGATACGTCTATGACTGCACTACTCCTAAACAGACCATCGTTCTCTGCGCCCTTCTCTTACAGAGTTAGAGAGGAAGCGTCAGAGCTTTCTGTCTCCTTTTTACACACCATACAAAGTTCTCAAACAGATTTTATAGCACCATGGCATCTCCGCCCGGTATCATGCGACACATCCTTCACACATGTAGATAAAAACCGAGCTCCCACATGTGCAATTCTGCAGCACTTCTTCTATTTGCAGCAGAAGTATCAATTTTCCGAATTTTATACGGACGCCTCTAAAACTGCCACCTCTGTGTCCTGCGCGGCGCATGGGCCCGGCCTTAATGTCACTAAAACTCTTAACAGTAATACGAGTATCTTTACGGCAGAGGCTTATGGTGTACTTCTTGTTGTTAATCATATCCTTCAAAGTCACATACCACAATCCATTATATATACATACTCCCTCAGTGTCGTGCGGGCGTTGTCGTCAACAAAGTCTTCAAAAAATCACATTGTAAATCTAATAGTCAAGGGTATTATGTCTGTGTATGTCCACAAATTTGAACTAGTCCTTTGCTGGGTACCTGGCCACTGTGGTATAGCCGGGAACGAAGCAGCGGATCGAATGGCCGCTGCTGCTACACTCTCGAACCCCCATAAAAATCTTTACCGAGATTTTATGAAGTTGTTATAGATATTGCTCAAAAGAATCCTATAAACATTTTGTAAACATTCTATAGAATATTTCTATTGAGTTTCCATTACAAATTGGCCACCGCGTTTCAATTAAAAGTCTATAGAGCCAAGTCAGTAGGCCTTATCGGTTCTGATTGTAGTTTCTTATGAGTTTCCTATGGGGTTTTTATAAAATATATTCAATAGGTTTTCTGTGCAATTCTTATTGAGTACAGTCGCAACAGCCTGTTGCGTGGAAATCAGGTTTGAATACAGTTTCTGACGGATTTTTATTAAATTTGTGGCAATTAATGTTTTATACAATTCCTATTGAGTATAGTCGTAACATCGTGTTGCGTGTAAATAAAGTTTGAATAGAACTTTCGATGAGTTTTTATTAAATTTGCCTGGATTAGCTTTTTCAAAATTATTATTGAGTATCAACCTGTTGCGTTTGAGTCAGCTTTGAATACAGTTTCTGAAGAGTTTCAATTAAATTTATCTCAATTAAATTTCTATAAAATTCTTATTGCGCCCAGTCATCACAACCGGTTGCATATGAGCTAGGTCTGAACAGAATGTCTGATGAGTTTATATTAATTTATCTCTATTACCTTTCTATAAAATTCTTATTGAGTATAGTCGTAATATCCTGTTGCCTGTGAGTTAGGTTTTCTGGCAAGTTTTAACAGAGGAGCTTTGCAGGGGCTCGAACTCTCCGGCGGTGATGTCCGCCATCCCACGCGCCACCGCTCCCAAGTGCTCCCAAGACGAAGTGATGGGACGTCCATCGCGCGATCTCGGTTGATGAGGCGGGGCAGGCGACGCTATAGCACCCCACATATATGCACCGATAAGCTACCAGACCTCCGTGGGTGGGCTATAGAAACGCAATACAGAGTCTATTGAAACTCATCATAACGAAGGCAATAAGATTATTGCTGCGTGTCCGTTATAAAAAGTTTATTGCCTGTCTAATGACCACAGTCCACACATTCGGAGTTCAAACGACTTTATAGAAAGGCAATACAAAGTTTGTTAAAACTCAATATAGTGAAGGCAATAAAATTCATGTTGCATTCTTGCAATAAAAAGTTCATTGATTTTATATTGGTCACAGTTTTTAAGATGGGAGATTTGGTTCACTCTATAAAAACGCAATATGAAGTGTATTAAAACTCAATGTCTTGAAGGCAATAAAATGTTGGTTGAGGTTTTGCAATACAAAGTTTGTTGACTTTTTAACGAGCACAGTCTATAAACGATGAGTTTTAATTGACTTTTTATTGACTCTATAGAAACACAATAGGAAGTCTATTAAAACTCAACGTCCATTTTCATGAGGGAATACAGTAGACATAACCGCATTACCCTACACCGACGTGAAACCACACATCAGACAACAACTTCGCAAAACATGGCAAACACACTGGAGCGAACAAACCGACAAGTTACACGTAATAAAACCACACTTGGGACCATACACCACCGACACACGCAATAGATACACTGAAGTCGCCTTGTCTAGATTACGGATAGGGCACACTCACGCAACGCACTCGCACCTGCTCACTGGATCTCCAAGACCTCTGTGCAGCAGGTGCGGAGAGGCCCTATCCGTGATCCACATCCTCATAGAATGTAAGGCACTCGACACTACACGACGCAAACACTTCCCTCAACTACACACACGACATATTCCACTACACCCAACATACTTCTTAGGAGATGATGCCATGTTTTCTGTCCAGCGCACCTTTAAGTTCCTATCAGAAGTTCACTTTTTACAACTCATCTCATACCACCCATAGCTTTACCCCTGGTCCTATACACCAGCCACCTTATTTATTTTTTAACCACTCTTGTTCTTCACCCTGGCCCTTTACACCAGCCGTACTCATAGTTTTTAACTGATTTTATTTCGGGTTGTCTCCTCATCAAATAACTTTCTGTTTGGCGCTCTTTGCCCATGTCGGCCTTGCGCCAATAAAATCAAACCATCATCATCATCATATATAAATAAATATATATATATATAAATATATATATATATATATAGAGAGAGAGAGAGAGAAAGAACACTTCTTTCGCGCCGGAATGTGGAAAGCAATAAACAAGAAGAATCCTCCGGGCGATCGCAGACGGCGACATGGGTTACGGATAGATTGCACAACGTTCCCGGCAATTGGGAATCTTTCTATCCTCTTTCTCGTCATTATCTGGGAAATGCAGCACAGAAATAAGAGACCATTGAGCAGCGGCGTCTGTACAGAGAAAGTAGCTCGTATATATGCGGGAAAAATCGAGGCGCTAAATTCTCTTGTCGTCGCGCGACAAAGCGACAGAATTCTGGTCGCTTTCGTCGCAGTGTGAACGGGCCTTTAGGCGCCCTCAGTGGGCGCTCTACTGACAAGAATGTAGCCTCCACAGTGCTGCATGCAGCTTGTGGTATGAACTATAGATGCCCTCTACAATTTTTGTGGATGTTAATGTCATTTTTTTAATGACGCACATGTAAATTTACACGGACAGGTATCACGTGTAGCCACGGCAGGGCTAGGGCAGTGGCAAATGCGCGCGCGCCGCCGCTCTACCCCGCCCGTGCTGTAGGTCAACCGGCGAGGGTTGGTCCGCAGCGCCAGGAACTAGCGGCGGTGAAAGGTGGGAACTATACCCGAAGCGCAGGCCGTATGAAAGTGCGCGCCCGCCGCTCCTCCAGCCCGGCCGTGAGTAAGTGAAGCGATTACCCTTTTCACTGTTTTTGAATGTGCCGATTCATAGGGCAGCAGTTCTTTCTGAGCTCGTGGATTGCACCACCAAGAAACATGGTCTTCAGAAAACCTCATGGTAATGTCTAGAAACTGCGATTCATTGTCAACAGGCACTTCGTGGGTAAAGGCTAGGCCTTTCCAGTGTCGATTAAAAAGCTCTAAAATCTTCCCTACCGTGGCAAGGTGCGTTTCCGGGGTTAGTTTCTTTAAAATCACAGACAAGTCATCAACATATCTAGAAACGGTAAGAAGATTAGAGTCAAGATCATGATTAATTATTCGGTCTAGACTGCTTAAAAAAATGTAGCACAGAACAGGCGCGACACAGAACCCGATACAAATGCCATGACGTTGTTGGTAATGCTTCCAGTCAAATGAAATAAAAGTGGAATTAAGATAAAACTCGAGCATTACCATGAAGTTTGCAAAAGACATTCCAGTGGAATTCTGGACATGCACGGCTACACTCTCATCGATGCAGGACTGTACAGAAGCGAGCAAATGTTCATGCGGTATAGAGTAGTACACGTCTGTCACGTCAACAGAAAAGCCAAACCCAACTGAATGGGTATCTTTCAACACTTGTAAAACATCTACACTGTTTTTAGTAGCAAAAGGGTCATCAATGTGCAGAGAGTTCAGGTGTTTCTGTAGGAAACGGCTCATTTCTTGCTGCCAGGACCCTCTTTCACTGACAATAGTCCTAAATTGTGACCCCGATTTGTGAGTATTTGCGGGAAAAAAAACACATTTAGTGTGTTGTCCGTGGTGGTTTTCACGGCTTTCTTGAGATGCTGCAGATTCAAGTCCCCGCACATCGCTAACACTTTTTCTTTCACTCGAGAAGGCTTCACTTTCCGCTGGGCAAAGTTCTTTGTCATCGCGGCAGGGGTCTTTCGTTGAATTCGCCAGATGGCATCACCACAAAACATCCTTCTTTATCAGACTGCAAAAGGCGCAGTCGTTTTCTTAAAAAAAGGTGACCACATGCGCGTTGGAATTCCGTGAGTTCCGTGGGCGCATCTCGACGGTCTTTGCTAAGCAGTCCACCCCATCCAAGATGCATCTTTCGCGATCCTTGGTTGCGGCTTTCTTAGAGATTCGCCTGTTAATGGCAAGTAGCTCCGGGGGTGGTATCCGGTGTTCGTTGCTGTACTTTGGACCTTTTTCTAGTACCTTGGATACATCATCTGGAAGGCCAACGCCTCTAAACACAACCATGTTCCGACCTCTTGGCTGCCTTGCTCCCCTTCGACGTTAAGAAGCTTGGACAGAGTCACCCTCAATAACAGTTCGGTTGTCTGCGCCGCCCGCCAAGCGCCTCAATGATCTGTACGTGTGTTCAGCAACCACCGGTGGGTAGTTGCTAAAGCACAAGACTCTGAGTCAGATATTATGCACCCGTCTCTGGTGCCACATTCCCGATCTTAGTATTTTGCAAACGCGCTTCCAGTGGCCGAACGAAGGCTGCACAGGCCGAAACATAGCGCTGATTTCTTCAGGAATTCTTCCTTTCCGAAGGCAGAAGGACAGGTGTCTTTTGCGGTTTTCTGTGGCAGAGCCGAGAGTGACTAGAAAGCTTTCCTGGTTTGTGCTGTACGAGCCAGGGGTACAAATGGTTGCGCCCACAGTAGAAGCGATGTAGCTGAGAAGAACTTCTTGCTGGGCTAGTTGATGAATAGATGCCATGATTTGAAGCACAACAAACGCACACGGGCGAAGAACAGAGTAGACAAGACAGGCGCTAACTTCCAACTATTTTATTCGGCTACGCATGTGCTAATACTTCCTAGGAAACGAGAGGGCGAGACAGAAGGAGCGTACACATACACAGATGATAACAAAACCAGATATGTTACAGCACGTTTTCCAGAAAAACCATTTTACTACTGTACAGAGGGGGAATCTTACTGCCGGCCGGCTCGTGGTCCCCCCTGCCGGCGGACTGGGCTGTGTCGGTCGGTTTCGGCTGTCCTGCTTTGGTCCGCCGCAACGGCAGTAGTCATTGGTGTACCAGGCCCACTGTATTGGGTATTCAACGCACATTGGAGTTTGCAGCGGCTCCCAAGGTACTTTGAGGGCAAGTGCCTTCAAGAACACCGATGCGTGATGCGGACGCAGGCCCGGACAGCCTCGGTGGCTACCGAGGTTGGTGCTTGGAATGGTGATTCGGAAAAATACGCGGTTGAAATTTCTGCGGATCAACTAAGACTCTCTTTGTCTAGGGGAAGTAGCGAGCCCCCGTAATCCAGTGTGGGAGGAGGCCAAAGGCTGGGGGTGGTAACGCGCCCCTGTAATCCAGCGCGGGAGGAGGCCCGAGGGTCTCAGTGGCTAAGGCGTTGCGCTGCTGAGCACGAGGTCGCGGGTTCGATTCCCGGCCGCGGTGGCCGCTTTTCTGATGGAGGCGAAAAGCAAGAACGCCCGTGTGTCCGAGATTTCGGCGCACGTTAAAGATCCCCAGGTGCTCAAAATTAATCCGGAGCCCTCCACTACGGCGCGCCTCATCGCCTGCGTTGCGTCGGCGCGTTAAACCCTACAATCAATCAAATCAATCAGGCCCGAGGGTCTATGTTGCGAAGTTCCGACTGCGCTCAAGCAGTATACAGTTCATCCATGCTGGACGCACCATTGCTGAAACAAGGAGTATATCAGCATGGGGCCGGGGGTGTTGCGAACCTCTGTAACCGGTGCTTGGAAGGGGCCTTAAGGTGAACTGGTCTGCAGGCCGAGGGTTTCGGCCCTTGTAACCCGTCTCGGGGGCGAGAGTGCAGGAGGACGGGGAGTTCCGCAGAAAACAGTCCTTCGAAATTCGAGGACACCGCACCTTCAGCACGGGGATTGTGCTCCTGGCTGCCGCCTCGGAGGTTCCTGGTCAACGAGAATCAGGTCCTTCGCAAGGGGTTGGTGGCTGCGTGCTAAACAATCTCTTGGTGAAGCAGTTGGGGCTGAAAGTGGTCACGGTCGATCAACTATGACCCTCTCTGGCTAGGGGAAGTAACGAGCCCCCGTAATCCAGCGTGAGAGGAAGCCAAGGCCGGGGGTGGTAACGCGCCCCTGTAATCCAGCGTGGGAGGAGGCCAGAGGGTCAACGTTGCTAACTATTGCGCTCACGTGTACAGTTCGCCTACAGGCCAGGGCGGAGTGAACCCTGTAACCCACAATGCGAGAGGGGGCCTAAATGCGAACCGGTCACTGGACGAGGGATAGACGGTCCCTTGTAACCGCAGTCTCAGGGGCGGGCGGTACAGTCGGTGTAATGAGGCTGGGAGCGTCGCAACTCCTGTAACCCACAACGCATGAGGGGGCTTAAATGCGGGCCGGTCCGTCACGCCAAGGGAAATGGATGACCCCTCGTAACCTGAAGTCTCGGGGCGAGAGCGCAAAGTTATACCAGTCCCAGCAATGGGCGGTCCTGGTAACTATGACTCCTGTTGGCTCGGGGATGAGCCAACTGCCGGGGGTAGTAACGCGCCCCTGTAATCCAGCGTGAGAGGAGGCCGGGAGTTCAATGTTACCATCAGCAAATACTGCATTCAACCGTACAGTCCGTATCTAGAGGCCGGGGGCTGCGCAACCTCTGTAACCTACAAAGCGATATGGGGCCCAAATGCGGACTGGTCGCTGGCCGAGGGACTGACGAACCCTTGTAACCTAATGTCTCAGGGGCGAAGCGGTACAGCTGTCAGAGGCCGGGAGGATTGCAGACTCCTGTAACCAAAAATGCACCGGGGCCGTTGGGCGCTGGTCCGCTAAGCCGACGGCCTTGGACAAGCCGCCGTGACCTGAAGTCCTAGGGGCGAGAGTGCAGAGTTGCTTCTCAGGACCATCGACTGTGTACCATGAGTAAACTCCGGCAGCAGATCCGAGGGTTTGGGAGGAACTACGCTTCCAGCCCTCAAGCTAGGCTGACTTTCCTGTCTCCGACGGTCGGGGCAAAGCTCACAGGCCCAAAGGGTAGCGGTTACCCCGTGCAGGGGCCGCAAGATTGGCAATATTGGCACTGTCTGATGCCCTCTCTGAGTCAACTCAGTCCTGAAAAGGAGTCGGACATCAAGGATCAGAACAAAAGACCGCTGTCCCCAATCCCTTCCTATTTCCCATAACCTCTTTCCTTCTCCCACTTCCCTTTCCCTCATCCCAACCCTTCCTTCTACTTCCCAGGGGAGATCAGGGGAGTCTCCCCGGGCCCGCTCTCCTGGCTGTGGTGTCGCTTAGTAGCATTTTTCCCACTTTATTTTATTTCCACCTTCGGGTGGTTCAAACCTCTCTTGCCGTTTGGCCTATTCATTTATTTCACAATTGGCAAAGGCTGGTTATACGCAGGTGGTACCGGCAGAGGCAGTATATTTTACAATCCTTTTTGGAGCCTCATTATAATCTATGTACAGAGCAATCGAGGTATCACTTACACATTCATCCGCTCTCTCCGTGATATAAAATGCTTAGGCTAATTCTCTTGCAGCCCTGTTCTTGCTTCTGTTTAGTATTCTTATCTTTTTGAACTGTGACTCACAACCGCAGGAACGACGGTGGGAGGGCAAACATGATCTATTATACTCAACAGAATTCAACAGAAATACTAAATACCAGACAGAAGCAAGATCAGGGCTGCGAGAGAAAGACCTGCGTCGTTGAAATTCTTGCTTCCAATATTTTTAGAAAAGATCTAACAAATAGAGCGTTCTAAATGTTTTGAAGTAGCAGTAAAAAGAGGCGTTACCCTTATCAAAAATATTTTTACAGCGCAATTATATTTTCAATGTGTACCAACAAAGACTATTCAGAACACAACGAGGGTAAGTGAACATAAAGCTATAAACTAAAAGCACTACACATGGCTTACTGTGCTAACGAGGCATTTTATCGTTGTGCTACCGTGGTATTCAATGTTCTTTTAAAAATACCACCTCGGTAACCGTAGGCTGTAGATTATGATATAAAACGTATGCAATACTTCTATATTTTTGGTAGGTTTATTCATTGCATAGACCTAAATTGCGGTGCAAATCGCTTGCCCTACGTTAACACAACAGTTGAGAGAAAGTGCGAAGCATCGTCGAACGCATGTGACCCGAAGTTGTGCAATTTCGCTGCGAGCGAGCAGAGTTACCCGACTTTGTGCCATTATGTCCTGTTTTATGCAGCGACTAACAATGTTTAGAAAAGATTGTTAGTGTGGACAAAAAAGTAGAAGTTTCAAGAGCAATCACACGGAAGAGAGGTTGTGACTCTCGCCAGCTCAAATAGTCTGAGCAGCGAAATTTGCACGGCCAAACTTGGCTCGCTTACCGAGCTTTCGTTGCAGCACCCACAAGACGCCAAAAAGGTACTGGTGCAATTTTATATCCGTTCTTTCGCTTTATTTTTTCATACCGGAAGTCCTTCCCGTTCCTGTTTTTGTGTCGGCAACGAGCTCTCGGGCTTTCAACCTTGCAGGACACTCAGACGCACCTGGGACATTCCCTCGTTCCCGTTTAGTTTCAGCGCCATACCTTTCAATGGCGCTGGCGCCATTCCCGGAATCGCTTGCACGTGTTCTTTGTGGTGAAGGAGATCGCTGAAAGTGGTGCTGCTGACGCTGTGGTATCAAATGACCCACATTTAGGAAATGTTGACACTGGTAGGAAAAACAAAAAAACTTACAGCGAAATGACGAAGGCATATGGAAGGCTAAGCATCGAAAATCGGAAGGCATGAAAAGGCTAAGTGTAAAAAAACTCGTACTTCTCGGTTGAGGGCTGAGTCATTTAGCTTCGCAGCTCGCCATTCTCAATTGCATATCGAGGGCATTTCCGAAATTTGTCAGCAGCAACTGCCGTCGTGACAGTGCTTCGTAAGAGGAAAGGAAACGAAGATGCTTACGCGAACGCTTCCGGTGCACACAATAACACTTTACTAATAAACAAGAAAACATCCACATTTACTCAAAACAGATAACTGGGCGAGTTGGTTTAAATCCATGTTCACTAGGAGCAAAAAGGCGAAGGCAAAAAGAGTGGGGTAAACACTAACAAGGCGCCGGCTACAACTGGAATTTATTTTGAAAAGAAGAAACATATATTCCAATACTTCGCTGTAGAACAGCCCTAGAGGAAGATTTAGATAAGGGGCAATTGACGATGGAGGTGATGATGAAGAAGATAATTGTGGCTACCACTGATGATAGTGGCGAGTAGTGTCCCGCCGATGGTACCGCTGATGACCGCGCACAGATGAAGCACAAGAATCAGCACCAAGGGCGCTGACTGCGTAACCAAAAGAGCACCCACAATATACACCCTGTCGGCGCATGTCCCACACCGAACACCGATAAAATACGCTACTTCTTGCAGTTATACGGCTACGGATGGCTGGTTGACGCATTTGTCGGCTCGTTTTCTGATTGTGTGGGCTTCGAGTATTTCCCAGGTTTTCTGGTTTGTGATGAGCAGCCGTAGACGAAGTGCTATTTTGGGCGGCTTTCAAGACTTTAACTCATGAATTTTATTATTTTACCCCTCAGGGGAAGTGTAGAACCCTATTGTTTCTCTAAAGGGCGCCCTACGGGCAATCTCAATGCGTATTTCCGGCATCTCAGCCAACTACTTAGGGAGGTCATGCTGATTTCTAAAGTGTTTTCATTCTTCTTCCGCATTCAACATTTTGATTTTTTCACATTCCATAAGTAATACAGAGATTATTTTGTTCCCGCAATGGTTGTGCAGGCTAATCATGCTGGGAATGCGCAAATGCAACCCTGCTGACTTGCCAGTGCGTCTTCATATCCGACGTCAAAATTGGAAGGAAGATTTCATGACGGAAACGGCGCTTCCGGGCAAAGTTTTGTTGTCAAACATGTGTCCATATCCGTCGAGAAAGCCTAAAACATGGACTCCCATTCTTGAGTCAGTGTGTCAAGGTTATAGCAGAATGTTTAAAACTAACAAAATACGGTACGCTGGGCTAGTTGGTATCAGCCCATAGTAACATCTGCTTAAAACAAAGACGAAAACGCACGAGGAAAGACAAGACCAGAGCAGGCGCTGACTCTCAAGCAAAAATTGGGCTTGAAAAACAAGACACACGTGCAAAGGGTCATGTCCGAGCAGACAATCCGTGAAAGATGGGGGCATTCTTTACATAGCGTAATGCTACGCCCTTCACTCATTTCCTAAATATGCTACAGTCCAACTCGAATATAACGAACCCGGATACAGCGAATTATGCTATATATCGAACAAAAACCAATCAGTTATGAAAATACATGATAAACATATTCTTTATAACGAAGTTGACATCGGATGTATCGAACTCGGTGAACCTAGAATTGCGGCCGAAATGCATGGTCTCACAGCGGCAATTGAGATGTTGATTGGCCGCCGCTGAGACGTTGAAGCTCACAAGGAGCGACGTCATGTCCGACACTTTCGGTAACTGAAGCAGAGTGTAAAGCCGGGTTAGTTGAAAATGGTCCATGACTGCAACTGCGCACAACAAAACGGGACCATAGAATTCTTTAGGGGATTTCGTGAGTGTCGTCGATGACCAGCCCCTCTGATGCAGACACTGTCGTCGATGTCATGGAAGCTGGTGCTGTTGAAAGTTCCAAAGAGGCAGAGGATGCCGCTAGTGAAAGCCGTCCAATGCGTAATGAGGAGCTTTCGGCAGTTCTTATGTTCAGACATTATTACTTCGATATTGAAGGACACGGACTCGAATGCTGTGATAGTTGACGCCGACCAAATGAAAGTGGAAACTAGAATCATTTCTGTTTTGTTGAGTAGGCAGTTGAGGTGGAAAGAAGCCTAATTGCTTCAATAAATGGATTGTTTTGTGTATGGTAACGACATACTTCATATTGTGTTGGTTTCCGCATGTGGTGACGGTGGTGTCCCGCGTATTGCGAACTGGTAACAAAAATTCGTTATCGGCGGGTTTTTCTGTATCGAACTATTGGATATATCGAAATAATTGCGCCGCATATTACAGTTCAGTACAGAGGCACTGCAGCTGTCCTGTAGTCTGTTTAAGCGCAGATAAAATGATCTTATTTGGCTGCTCTCTTGTTTAATCACAAGTTCTTCTAGCGTTCACACCGAAAGACGGGGAAGTCACCGCGAGAGATCTTTGCACTGGAAGGCTTCATCCTGTGCCATTCGGACAGGAAGCAGATTAGGCGAATTTTCAAAACACAGACAGGGCATTGGTTCGACTCCAGAGTCGTCTGCGCGCTTTCAGACAGGATGCTCATAGGCGGATGCGTTAATGCCCGCGCAGCGACAAGCAACCATTGAAGCGCTGCGTCTGTCTCCCCAAGGCACTGCCCGCCCTGATACTGCTGCCACTCACCCATCATACAATTGCCTCGCATACCTGTTATCCGGCTTCATCATGAACACATTTTTAAGCGGTGGGCCATTGGCAGTCACTTCGTCGCGGCGTGTAATGTGGCCACCATGACGGACAGCACCGAACTGGACGTTTTGACCATCCATGAGAATGCCCGGCGGATCCGCCGTGTAGTAAAGGTTTCAAGCCTGAATCCTGCAGCATTTCACCTTTTTATCGACAACCTGCAGGCCACACGACTGCACTCTGTTTCCCACAACACCAAGCCGTGGTGGGAAGATGTCTAAGTACAACAACACCACTATCCAGTTTTTCTTTGTGCCCGTACCCGTTAAACGCCCAGGGAACAACCGAGATCTCCAACCTTAGAATGAGCCTACCTTTGATGTATACAATTCAAAGCACATTGTTCGTGGTAATGCATCCTGATTCCAATTAAGAGCGCCGGAGCTGAAAGCTGAAGAAGTACCGCCGGTACTTCCGAACGATTGTGCCTGCCGACATAGATTCTCTACGTCCTGCTTTGTTTTTCTTTTTGCGCAGGAGATGCCTTTTACAGTGGGACTGTCGTGTGCTAAGTTCTGGCCAAAACTGCATGCGCCTGTCGGGTCCCCTCGACAAAAATCGCACGTGCTCACTCCCGAAGTGTTATAAAATGCTCTGTAGCTCCCGATGTTGTCACGTGGCCAAATACGACACCGTTGTCTTGAAGGAAAAACAAGGTTTTTAGAGCGAACTCGTGCTCCCCTAACCGCTTCAGGACTACACAGGCGGCGAAGCAGCTGTCAACAAAGTGACTTGCGCAGGCGAGTGTCGCTGAATCGAATGCCGCGGCGTCAGCTCTGCGGGCATTTATCTTCGGACGCTGCTGTTTCTCGAACCTTCGAACTACCTCGAGAACACTGTAGATAAAAGAAGACTATTCTAGGCTAGTGACGCTAGGCCGAAGCATACTCCATATCAAATTAGATAATCCTAGCGGTATAAGAAAGGAGGAATAGAACATGCGCTTCACTCTGGGGACAGATAACACAGCCTCCGCTCAGCCGGGCGATAAAAACAAAAACATAATTAAACAAATCCACTGAATGGTTCGCGGCAATATAAAATGCGTATTTCTGAAAAATACCCGGGAAAGTGGCCGCTAAGATAACTGTGTCATTTAGACGTGTTTCAATTACTTGCCAAAATATTTCACAATGAATTTGTACATGTTAATGAATTTTTGTCTCCTGCTAACACAAGACTTAACGAACCGAGTATGGTTGCATAAAACGGCTGTAACTGTTGTTTTGTCAAAAGGATCAAGAAACAAATAGTATGAAAACTAATTTTTTTACAGATAATTGTGAGGAAGTTATGTGTATGTGCCTATACACGATCAACGTAACAAGTGACCACACTATATATACTAATTCATCAACACAGCTTAGCTCCTCTTCCATCTTCACAATAGTGAAAATGCTCTAAATTTCTATTTAAAAAAGCCAGTTTCACGCGTGTGAAATGTGCTGAAACAGCGTAGGTGAGCTGGGCACAGTAGGCGCCTTCCCCGCATACCCGGGGGTCGCTCACAACGCCAATCTCCACGCCACGTACGTATTCCAAGCTGACCCACTCAAGCAGTGATGCCAATTTAGCGGATTTTCCGCTAAATCTGGCGGATTTCACTTTATTCTGACGGGGAAAAAATTAGTCTAGCGGCTAGTGGATTTTTTGACGGGCCCTTTTCATACATAGCGGATTTCTGGCGGATACCTCACACAGTGCACCGATTCAAAATCGCCCTGCAAGAAACCATTTCCGTGTCCTCTAAAAATGCATAAATTGATTAACTTCACAGGTTAGGAGGGCTCCTGTTCACTTGCTCCGCCTATCTCAGACAAACAAATCCGTGAGGTTTAAAAACGGCTCTGAGGCAATAGAAAAAATTCAAAACCAGTGGAGCAAAATCACCCTCCTGGACTGGAAGCAAATATCGTCCACGCAGTCGTTCTGGTGTGAAGTTCACTCCTATAAGGACGCCTGCGGCGAAAACCCGTTCGCCGAGCTGGCCGGATTTGCCATGTCGATGCTCGTGCTGCCGTATTCAAATGCCGAAATAGAGATGAGGTTTAGTCAGCTTAACATAGTAAAATCCAAGATGAGGAACAAGCTTAAGCCTGAAACAACAAACGCCATCCTCGTCGTAAGAGCGGAACTGAAGTGACACCAGAAAAGTTGTTTTGATTACGAACTTCCCGCAGCAGTCAGTGCAATCGGGACATCTGCAACGTATGTGCAACCAAGTCACCTTTCTGGTCCCTCAACAAGTACCAGCGGTCCTGTGGAGATGGTGTCAGACGACGACAGCGGCGACGAAGACCTCGATGTGTTTTTCGTTGACCTGTGAGTTTTTTTTTTTTTTTTTCATCAGTGTGAACATTTATAACTTTTTGCCTCTTCTGTGATGAGGTTGACCAATGACGACCACCGCAGCACTGAAACCTGAAGTGTTCTGTTAGACTCCTTGGAAGACTCTTTTTATATATTCTTTCAGCTCTCGTAGTTTTGGGGAGCTTTTAAGAATGATAAATGTATTTATCATACGAAATTGCACTGTTATTTTAAATAAAATAGGCCCTAGCGGGAAATTTAGCGGATATGTTTTAGAATCTAGCGGAATCTGGCGGATTTCTCATTGCTTTTTAGCGGATGTCTGACGCCAAGCGATGGCAACACTGCACTCAAGTCTAGCAGTTTATCAGTGCATATATAGGGAGGTGGACGTGCGGAGGTGGACGTGGACTTGGCGCGTGCCTTGGCGCACGAGCCAAGATTGTGCACTGGACGGCTGTCGAAGCGGTGCCGCCATCTGTGGGCCCAGCGGGCTACCTTCGCCTGGCGTGGCGGGCTTCATCAACGGACACTGCAAGCTCCTATAGAGCATATATATATACCGTCATTCAGTTGTCCGATAGTTTCGCAGGGGTCGGAGCTTGGACCCGATGGCGGCGCCTGTGACCGGGCCATTTATAGAAGTGAATGCTGTTGCCGGTCTCGCTGAAGCACCGGAGAACCAGTGCGGATGGGCAGAGCCAAGAGAGCCATTTGCATGTCGTTAGGGAGCGAAGCGCCCCCCGTCTAAGTTCAGTGACATAAGGCGAAAAAGTTAAGGCCTTAACTTTTTCGCCTTATGTCACTGAACTTAGACGGGGGGCACTCCTCGGCGTACTCTTCGACAGTGCCGGCACTGTCGAAGAGTACGCCGAGGAGTTTGATCTCCTGAACTATAGACGGGGAATCGTCATCAATAATGTATAGAAATAAAATGCGTGTTGTTTGCTTTTCGACTAAAGAAATGACCTTGTTTTCGTAGAGTTAAGGTTTAATCTGTTATCTGAGCACCACTTTAGAGAATAAAATTTATTTTCCTCTAGGGCAACGCAGCCACAATAGACTCAATGCGTCTGAATATCTTGATATCGTCAGCATAGATAAGAGAAGATGACCTCTCAATTCCCGCTGATACAGTGTGTTTTTGAAATTGAGAACAAGAGAGGGTCCAACACGGAACCTTCTGGCACTCCGCTTGTTGATCTGTACATAGCGGGCGGCTGCCCGTTAATGCTCCCAAAACTGAACCGATTGTCTCTATAGCTACCCAATAAGGCCACTAGTGGTGTTTCAATGCCTGACCGTAGCAGTTTATCAATTAACAACGTCTGGTGGAGCAAGCGCAAACGAGAGAGACTGCTTTACAATTTATCGCTTCACGTTTGGTGCCCGACTTTAAAATTGGGCGCACTCGAGAAATGTTCTACGGGCGAGGGAACACATTTGCTTTTAGACATTGATTGAAAGTTGCAGTCAAAAGAGGTTCAAAAATGTTTCCGCATGTATTAACGCACAAAAACTTGGCTTTGGGCTAGTTGGATGCTCATTGCTAAATAACAGCGCAGAAAACTGGGGCGCAACCAAACCTAACCTAACGTAACGTCAATTTAGAATTCATTTATTTATTCATACTGTTAGCCCATGGAGCGGTACAGGATGAAACAAGAGCCAACATGGATTCAGTAACTGCCGCCTCAGATACCATAGCAACGCAGAAAGTGTGCGGTACAGTATGCGGCACAGTATACGTTCAGATATACAGTTTACGACCATATTGTGCACAGGTACAAAATGCAAGGGTGCAAGGTTCGAGAATAAAAAAAAACAATCAGCAACCCTTTCACAAGCGCTATTCAGCCAAACTGGTTACGACACATGGCTTCGGTCTAGGCGCAGACCGGACTATAGGGCCAAGTCATCAAGAAGAGACAGCACTATCGGCTTCTCTGTAGTTTAGCAAGGATTTTTCAAAGTGTGCTAAAAAGTCTGATTTAAAAAGTTCTGGCGGCAAATTGTTTTTAATATCATTGACGACATTTGTGTCCTACCATTTAAAATACTTGGTTTCTATACACCGCATAATTCACGGAAGCTACCTTGCGTTCCCTCCAGCGTTACCGCCGATAGTCGTTTTGCCAGCGCCACTGCGTAAAAACTACAACTCCGCTCCTTTTCGCACAAAAAAGCATTGGCCTACGTAATACCATCACTGGACCCTTTTCCCTCGATACTTTCGATGACAGTGTGCGTGTGCCGGATGTACGGCTACGTGTCCCAAATAGGCTCAGGACGAGGAGATGCAGGCAGCGAATGCACCGCTAGAAATGGGAATCAGTCCGCTAACGAGCGAGCCAAGCCCTCATTTAATGGGGAAAGGCGCTTCCCGGCCGTTTCCCCGTCTCTACTCCTAGGCCCTCCCCCCCGCTCTCATTTCCCGGTCCGGTCTGGTAACGAGCTCTCGGGCTATCGAAGTCTGCGCACGCACCTATCGCCTGTGGAGTCACGTAATTGCGCAGGTTCGATCTAGTTGTCCGCCGCCGTCTACCCGCCGCATTGTTGCCAAGTTTCGATTTACTTTGGATTTTTCTTTTGCACGAGTGCGCTTTGCAGAAACGTTCAAACGCTGTCAAATAAACGTTGAGTAAATCTCGTGCCTAAAGAGGTCAATGTGAGCCAAAGGGGTATTGCGAGCGTAAAACGTTTACGTTCGTCGCTTTGTGACTTTGGGAGTGTTTAATGGTGCGTTCCCCTGTGGGGCGGAAGAGACTATAGAGCATCTGCTGTTTCGCTGCCCCGAATAGTCGTCTGAGAGACGCGTGGTTGCCACCGCGTTCAGCCGATTGGACAATCGGCCACTTACAGTAGAAACTATCCTAACTCATCGGTCTTTACCATCCACCTCGCAGAAGGCGACGAAAGGCCTTTTACGTTTCCTGAGCGAAACGAACTTGCATGGAAGACTAGAGTGTCCGAAACGGGACTAGAGGGCGCGCCTTCCCCACTCCTATCCCTGCCTCTTCACCCGCCCTCTCTTTTATCCCCTGAACCCCACTCCCCCAGTGCAGGGTAGCAAACCGGGCTCTCCACCTGGTTAACCTCCCGACCTTTCCGTCCTTTCTTCTTCCTTCCTTCCTTCAACGACGCACACTTCAATGTTTTCGATTAAACTTTTTGCGAGTAGAGGCGCGTACTTTGAGACCTGCAGGCATGGAAGTTAAAGAGAATGATATACGATGAAAATTGTCGTTAAAGAAGAAGCGTTTGTCATCACGAAGCGCTATCACCAAAGCTGCACAGAAAATGTTTATCATGCTCTTTCAAGAGATTACTAAACGATACGTTGGTTTAATGGCAGAAGTGCAATTTTTGTACGCATTATCTCGTTTTTCGGCTGCTTCGCCTCGAAACTGACGCAGGCTATTCTTAATCAGCACAAAAAAGTTTGCCGGCGTTGTTCTTCGAGCCAGCGTTAAAAGTACTGGACGCTAGCTCCATAGTGCTTTCCTGGGGCGGTATTCCCGTGTTTTGTTCCTTTTGTGTCCCTTTCAAAAGTGTCCCTTTTGAGCGAGCCCTGATTGGCTAAAAGCGAACACTCCGATGTGACGCCTTACAAGCACGGCGGAGGTATGAGCCGTGGCTACTTGGAGCAGACGATTTGGAGCCGACGATTTCTCGTCGCCTTATTGTTGGTTCGCTCGCGGAACTAAAAACACATAAAAGATACTCTGATACGGTTTCACTTCTTTAAAATTTGTTTGCAAGAACAGTTACGGTATTTGAATCAAAGGCCCACTGTATAACCGGAAGTACGTCACGATGAAAGGGACGCAAAAGGGACGTTTTCAAAGGGGACAGTTACGAGAATACTGCCTCTGATGTAGAAATAACCTTTGGTTTGCATCTTCCTGGAAACTGAACCACTGCAGTTACACCTGGATATAACGAAGTTGACAAAAATTCGCCAATTTTCGTTACATGCAGGTTTTAGTTACATGCAGACTTCGGTCAAAGGCTCGCGTGGATGAAGCAGAAATGATACCAGAATTCTAAACATCAGTGATGGTGAACTCAGCTTTGAAAGCTTCATTGCACAGTGAAAGACTGCGTGATTATCGCCTGTTGCTCCCCCACGAACTTCGTCACTACATGGCCCTCCAAGAAAGCAGGGTCACTCACCCCCGTATTCACAAACGTAATTTAAGTAGCACTATTGCCTTTTGGCACTTTCGGAGTCTTAACGCGTTTCAAGGACAAAACCTAGGCTAAAACGGCGCCTTTTCGAGAACTTGTTTCCCTCTGCCACACTAAAAATTGTTGAGAGGTTACTAGCTTGTATACTGTACCGGGCGGCGACGTTCTTCTTTCTCGCCGGACCAGACGCAATTTAAAATTGTGAGCTTGTCCTGAAAATAACAAAAACTTTCGTTTTCTGGCAGAAGAACTCATGAACGACGAGCCGACATCAGAGATGGCAGTGGAGACGCGCGACTATACGCCGACAGGCATCGCTAGCCCTTAGTCGAAACCGCACTGACCCTGGAAATGCGCGGTATTTTGCGGTGCAGGCAAAGTTCGCTAAATTAGTGCGCTTCTTCAGCTGATTTCTAAGAAAATCTGCAAAAAAATGGCTCATCAATACAGCGAATTTGTTGCATCAAGCCTAACCGTCGCAACACCTTCGTTACATAGAAGTCGCAAACACATAGATTTCAATGGGCCTGGCAATGGGGAATTGCAAAACTTCGCTAAATCGAGGAATTCATTACATAGAGTTTCTTTATATCCAGGTGTAACTGCATCAGCCTAAAAAAATTCGCAAGTAAAAGCATTAAAAGCCTAGTTCTGATTGTATTTGTTCTCCTCGGGTTGGTTATGTTTTCGTGCAATCATGTCGCTACACACCAAATTCGAGATTCATTCCCGATGCTTTCTCTGTCTGTGATAGACCTTGCTATGATACAGGCTGCAGTAGACGCAGATAATGATTTTATAATAATGATTTTATCGACGAATCTTCACACGCCGATTTTTCGCTTATTTCCCACTACGAGCAATATAGCTTGCCCAGCTGCGATTCGAACCCCTGTTCTGGGAATCTTTATAGCCCTAGGACAATCTAAGCTTCTCGGCGGAACGGCTTTCAACGAAGTGGAAAACGTCACAGCTCAAAACGTCTCGCCAATATGATTGTAGGAACATAACGCCGAAAATCGTGGTCACACACGCAGTTGTGCAAAGCGCAGCCACTCCAGAGAAACAGGAAGTTTGCTCAGTAGAGTTCATTTGCTTTACTTTCCGTGCTTTTCGTTATGCCGTGCATTGCAATGCCGTAGGGTGCTTCCATCATCGCCTTGGCGAAACTCAAGTTGTGTCGCAAATAGAAATCAAAATCTCTGCAGAAGAATTCAGAGCGCTTTTAGGTTATTTTCGTGCCTTTTAGAGAATTCGGCCTCGGGCGCTTCTAAAGTCACAGTGGCCAATTTCGAGCGCGAAATACGGGCGCGATTGTTGACATGAACACCACCACCCACGGATCAGGCGGAGACTTATCTTTAAAGCTCGTACGCAAGGTTCGGCGTTAGGTTGTCGAAATTCGGCCTTTGGGGCCACCGCGTCGTTCCACTCCGTTCCTCCCAGGCTCTGTTTCTTTTAAGTGTGAATACACTTTATAAGCGACCCCAAACCATCCACCGCCGGCGTCGGCGGCGTCGGCGGCGTCCGCAGTGCTCCTCTATAAAGAAAAACAGCATCCGGCGCCAGGTTTCGATCCGCGGACTTTGCGGCCGCAGCGCGACGCTCTACCGATCAAGCCACGGACGCGACGGTGATATCAGTGTTGACGCGCCTTATATCTTTAACGCATTCAAACTACGTCGTCAGCGGCGTGCGTTGGCGACTCAGCGGCGTTATAGCGGCTTGATAACTGCGTGGTGTACACGTGATACTACAAACCCGATGGAAGAGATGGAAGAGAAGGCGGCGAGGCGGTGAGCTGCGGGGGCCGAGCGCAAGCGCCGCAAGCGGGCCGATAACCGTGTATTCGCACTTTCACATTCTCCCCCTCGGGGAAATGCGGGGGAATTTATTTATCTGTAACACTGCGACATATTTCTTCCGTCCTGCTTTTTTAAGAGAGAGAGAGAGAGAGAGAGAGAGAGAGAGAGAGAGAGAGAGAGAGAGAGAGAGAGAGAGAGAGCTCTTTATTAAAGAAGAAAGCCGAAAGGTTTGCCAGAATATCAACACTGACATGCTACGCGGCGGGGCAATGGGTAGGGGAGGGTAGAAAAGGCACTATGGATAGCATGACAGAAGAACGAGGAGAAAAGAAGTAAGAAAAAAAAATTAGACATCGCGGAGTTTGTGGGAACAGTTCGATGAACATCACGATCTCAGTAGTATTTTAAATCAGTTGAGTGACGCCGATCTCGTCCAGGTATTCAAATAACGCCTCTAGTGCTTTGCATTGAGCTGAATGGGAGAATAACTGCGGATCGCCGAAATCCGTGAAACACGTACTGTTAGAGTGCCCCGCTAAC
Source organism: Haemaphysalis longicornis (assembly GCF_048455015.1). Taxonomy (NCBI): domain Eukaryota; kingdom Metazoa; phylum Arthropoda; class Arachnida; order Ixodida; family Ixodidae; genus Haemaphysalis; species Haemaphysalis longicornis. Next base: position 26,909,235 of record NW_027526225.1, read on the forward strand.
ATGCTCGCAAGGTGCCGTTTGGTGCACGAGATCGAGCACCTACGCCCAGGACCAATCAGCTTAAAAGTCTTTTTTTAAGTTTACTCAGTGGGTGCGTTTTCTACTCGTCTTTCCCGCACGTTGCGGCAATGTCACCCTACGTTTCTGACACTGCAGCCCCGTGGACAGCATCTTTGCGCAAAAAGTTTGTTTTGCCAGCAAAACAAACTTCAAAAGTCGCTCAAAAAGGCGACTTTTGAAGTCTCTCTGTGCCAGCGAGAATCCTCATCTGCGGCTTCATACAATGGACCTCTTCCCAGTAGCGTAGACCTCTGGTAGCGGCTGCCTGAACCACACTTGGGGATCATAGAATAACACACCCCCTTTATACCGTCTGCCCTGAGCAGTTGAGGAATCCGTCCCAGGCGCCACGCATGGTTTTCGGGGCAGAGAAGTTTTAAAGACGATAGTCTTTCTTGGGCTACTTGAACGGGAATTGTCTGTATGTCTGCCTGTCTGTATGTCACTCGATTCAGCCAGCGGGCCAAGCTGAGCTCATGCTGCGCAATAGTCTTATATACTCACAGCCAAATCTGAACGTCTACTTACGGGTTTAGTGTTCATACATGCCAACATTGTTGAACAATAACAAGGCATTACGCAAATATAAGGCTGCAAATCAATACATGAGTGATATTTGCAGTTCCCTTATTTAAAACTTACGAGTCCTTGCTTTTTGCGATAGCAGATAAAATACTTCGTCAAGTACATGAAACAGTCGCCTGCTGTTGCCCGGGCTACCTGGCGGAATTAAAAAAAGATCAAACAGAAACATCAACGAAAGGTTCCACTAGACGTTCCGCCTTTCGCTTGGAATGCTCGTGGAGTAGGCCAACGTGGTTCTATAAACGTTGTAGTCGGGTACCTCTATTCACGCTCGTCTCCGCCGTACGGTAGCGCTGGCATCGAGGCAACCAACTTGGAGCTGTGGAGCGCGGTAAATATAAATTGACTTGAAGAAACCTCTAGCGTGTTATTGTGCAAGGAACGAGACGGGAGAGGAAAAGCAGGACAGGTGAGCGGGAAAGAGAAGGGATGTATTTACTTGCCAGATGCGCCAGTAGACTATCGTCTTGCGTTGATATTTTCAACGAAAGGAGCAGATACGTGGACAATTTTTAGATGACAGCCGTAGCGCCTGTCGGCCGCTTGCAGGGCTCAGAAAATGGAGCACCACTTACCTGGCTCGGCGTTCGCAACTGGCTAATCTAATATGTCGTCGTTTTGTTTACATTTCGCCCCCGATAATGGCGAATCGGACGCTGGGAGCGAGAGTAGAGCATGCGCAGAGCGCTACTGGAAAAAAATTCGTTGGCAAAATTTCAGCGCTCCGTATAACGGAATATGGATTCATCAGTTCATTTCCAGGCCGAGCAAGACACAAGAACATACAAGATTTTTTGCTAAACTACATGTGCAATGAATGTTTGACCTCGCAGCACATTATTTTTTTCGCAGTGTTTCTCAGACCACAGTTCTTACTCCAAGGAACTACGGTCTGTGTTTCATGTTCGTGCAGCTCGATGCAGACGGTGCAGGCCACGCCTGCGACGAGAATCGAAAGGCCAGCCACTTGCAGTCACTTTGCAGTATTTGCAGCCCCTTCTGCGGCGTACATGAGGAGAAGGTGTGGTACCAAGGAAGAAGAAGAACAAGAACAAGAACAAGAAGAACAAGAAGAAGAAGGAGGAGGACGAGGTATTTATTTCAACATAAAATGATGCCAGGGGTACATTCAAAAATCCAACAATGGGCTTGACGGAGAATGCCCGCTTACAGCACTGGTACTAGACGCCTAAAGAACAACTTAAAATTACAGTCATCGCCGAAATTCCACATAATATGCACAGTCCTGCAATACATTTACCCTTTATTTACAGTGACCGATTACCTACACAAGAAAGAAGCGTGTGAGAGAGAGAGAGAGCGAGAGAGAAGAGGTTACTGAAAAAAATTCCCCCGCATTTCCCCGAGGGGGAGAATGTGAAAGTGCGAATGCACGGTTGTCGGCCCGCTTGCGGCGCTTGCGCTCGGCCCCCGCAGCCCACCGCCTCGCCGACTTCTCTTCCATCTCTTCCATCGGGTTTGTAGTATCCCGTGTACACCACGCAGTTATCAAGCCGCTATAACGCCGCTGAGTCGCCAACGCACGCCGCTGACGACGTAGTTTGAATGCGTTAAAGATATAAGGCGCGTCAACACTGATATCACCGTCGCGTCCGTGGCTTGATCGGTAGAGCGTCGCGCTGCGGCCGCAAAGTCCGCGGATCGAAACCTGGCGCCGGATGCTGTTTCTTTATAGAGGAGCACTGCGGACGCCGCCGCCGGCGGTGGATGGTTTGGGGTCGCTTATAAAGTGTATTCACACTTAAAAGGGGGCTTTGTCATTATCCTAGAGGTGATGCCCTCCTTCTAAGGCTCCAGACTCTTCTGCTCCTCTCCGTGCTCGAATAATCAAGTCTTCCTGAATCTAAGAAGCGGAGCCGGACAGAAGCTGCCTTCGTTGCCGCGAATGTATTTGAAGCGCGGAGCTGTTGCTGAAGCCGTTAGTTCACCGTTGCCGAAAAAAATACCAAGAAAATTCCGAGCGTTCATGAGCGCGTTCTTCGCGGCGACCTACGAGTTCCCGGCTCGCGCAGTTGCCTTAACAACAACAAAAAAACATTTACGGCTGCTTTGAGTTTCTTAGTAAGTGGACTAGAGAGAAAACTACACCTGCGAATCCATGTCGTGGTTGGGGGTTATGGGAAGACCCCCGCTTCTGGCTTGGGCTTGGCATGACAATTGGATTCTTTAGAAGTTTTTTTGGATTTGCTTTCTTTACTATGCATTAACACGCCTACGAACTACGCGGTAGCCGAAATGCTCCCTGTTCTGTGGTAGCCGTGAGCCGTGGAAACTGCGTACTTGGTGAAGAGCAGGCACCGCGTGATCGTACTTAACGTTGGTCATGCCGGAGTCGAAGGAACGTATGGCTGAGCGGGTAATATGCCGCCGCGAAATCTGTAGTGGACGAGCAAAAAAAAACCAAATGTACTTCGACGAAGACCAGATACGACAGATACTGGCGCCTGTGGCCATTCATTTCTTGTCTTCGCTCACGACTGCTTAACGCCACGTTTTCCTTTTTTTCTTTTTTCAAGTAGGAACCAACTCGCTCAGCAACAAGTTTTGTAAACTGTTGCTGACGGTCTGTGCACCCGTTCACCACTAAGGGGACATTTTAATATATGCTCAAAAAACATTTCCACGATTTTTAAACAACTGATCATTTGACATAGTGGTAAAATTAATAAAATGAGGGTCTGTAATGACTTTCTCAAAAAATATTAACATTGTTGTCAACTGCCACCTTGACCTGCCCAATAGAAGCCACAACCGCTCCCGCAAAACTACGCTTTACTGCCTTTTTTCGTAGCTTTAAACAGCCTGTTTTATTTCCCACTTGTATTAAAACAAACAATCATTTCATGTTTTGTGGCATTGTGTTTCAATATACGGCCACTGACACTCTTCAATCCCAGACAATGGAGAAACTAAGGGGAGCGCATGCTGTAATGGCGGCCCACGACGACACTGAGATGGTCTTGATGTGAACCGCATAGACGCTAGCACCAGATTCCTCTCTAGTGTATATAGTACAAAACTCTATGGTTGTGGTTTATGCGTGCACGTGCGGGGAGTGGGTAAGGAAGAAGAGCGGGGGGGGGCATGCTCTCATTGATGACATGTCCGTTGTGCTAGCGGGAGGCTTACATGCGGACATCGAACAGCCGAATGCGACCTGTCTGGTGTCTTCACTGGTCGAGCGGGTTGGGTTGTGTTACACAGACAGCAAGATTCCTACGACGCCGAAGGGAAACAGACCGCCCCATGTTTGTTCGCTAGAATAAAGCTCGAGTCCTTCCCGATTTCATTCAGTGAAACGACTAGGAAGTAGGCGCACTTGAAAATTACGAACAAACGTGGTTTTTTTCGTGCACTCCGTTGACTGCCTCCAGCTTCGCATGCCGTCCATCTTCACAGAATACAAGGGCACTAATATTTTCAACCTAATTGATTTTCAATACTGTACGTGTATTTGGTGTTCACTGATGCGGCGTTCGCGACTTCTACGACTTCGGTGAGGGAAAGAACTCTATTTACACTCTTGTATGCAGCATGAACATGACGAATCACCACCATCATTTCTCATTCATTGTGCTTTTCTGCCAACATCTGCGCTCACATCTTTCTCCTTGCGGTAATAAAGACGCAACACCCCGATTCTCTGTACCGGGCCACGGCAGCGGCGGTTTTTCCCTGAATTGGGGAGGTTTTCAGCGTTCTGGTTTGAGGTACAGTAGTGTTAAGGCCCTAGCTTGTCATTCACAATGGTACACGATGCATCAATACAAAAGTTGCACTTCTTGCATTACACGCTATAATGAACTTAATTATTTATGCTGGTTGAGATTTCGCGCTATCAACTTTTTCTGCTTCTATAGACCGTTTATAGCAAGCAGTTAGGCCCGCTTTAGCCAGATGGCGTCAACGCCACCCTCGCCACTACTGGCCTTTTCCAGTTTCGGTTTCGGAGCAGACTCCCATTACCCATTCGAAGTGCGTCGTTAGTGCAATGGGTTAGCAACTACGAAAAACTATAATTTAATATTTTAGATGCGGTCGGAGCTCATGTTGGTCGTCACGAAATTGAACATGACGTTCGCAGAAGCGTTGCAATGTACTAACGTGAAAAACTGGGCGAGTTGGTACATAACCTCGGCAAAACAGCGCAAAAAAGGAGACAAAGACAGAGAGAGAGAGACATGCCAAGGACTGCGCTGAAGTATCAAATGGTTTTATTTTGAAAGAAGGACAATACGTCGAGCCGTCCAACCTAATGGTTATCTGCGCATGCGTAGAAAATTTAGTTCTTTCTCCGACAAGGTGATAGAGGCCATGCTTACGGAAGCCAACGAAGAGCCCAATGAAGAGGCCAAAGAGGGCATGTGAAGTCTCTAGTGCGGCACGACCAAGCGGGATTCAGTTATTCGATTCCGACAGCTCAGGCTCCCTCAATAGGACCCATGCGTCGCGATTATTTTCACAGGTAGATCAGCGAAGTATGAGGAAGTAGAGAAATGGAGAAAGAAAACCTTGTGGATTTCAATTGCGCCTCGGAAAGTATGCTCACTCTGCGACCTCAGCGACCATCACATACCTTGCGAAGGGAATTCTCGAGAACACTAGTACCTGAAACCTTGAGCAAAACATTTCACTGCGCAAATCCTTGAAGTAGATTACTAAACCGGTACATTTTCAGCGTAGTCCGATGCAGAGCCATAACTGAGGCGGCACAAAATGGAAGTTCGCCACTTCAACTCTCTAATTAAATCCTATAGGGTTCCAATAGGCGGCATGGAGTACAGTCATTAGATTCCAAATAAATTAAACGTGCTGCAGCAAAGCTGACAAAAATATATGCACGAATGCATACGTAAACATTAAAACTAAGGACGTATCCAAAATGGTCGTGTCAGATATGCTACCAAAGCAATTATAATATAAAAAATACAAAAAAACGCTCAGATCCGCAGCCTTACGAACCAGCTCGGGAGATATTTGTATGTGTTAAGAAAGCTTGTTCACTCTATTTGAGCGTTTTTAAACCTCACTGTACGCGCTAAGTGGTATTATTTTACGATTTTCCACGCAGGTGCGATTTTCGCCTACATGCGCCATATGGCAGTTTTAACATGTGCGTTTCCATAGCCGCAAGTTAGCATACAACGCAACAGGCAACAGCTGATAATGCGGAACCAATATACTAGGCAGAACGCGTCAGTTGTAAGTCAGCTGACAATTATAACGCTGTGCGCTGCGGCTTTTCCATCGCACGTATAAACATAACAAAGTGGTAAAAAAGTAACATACAACTTCCACACGCATGCAGGACTGCTTTGCAGCGCTTCGTATTCATAATATAGTGCGTCCCCAGCCAACCATTTTGGCGTTGGCCGGAAAGAAAAGCTTTCAAAACAAGCTTTAAAACGTTAATAATGTATGCAGAATTGTTCTTTATAACATGATGTTACAGCCTGTTATTACTATACGAGTACCTGGAGGAAGAGAAGGGGAGCAGGAGTAAACTTTAGTTAGGCGAGCCTTAGGTGCTGATGTCTGGGCAGCCGCATGGTGGGCGGTTTCCTTTAGTATGGGATACCCTGGCCTACGCTGGCCACTCCGGCCCTCTCCACCAGGCTACGCTGGGAAGAGCGGAAGGCCGTGGTCAGCCATCCCACGCGCTGCTCGTATGTAGGCGTGGGATTTGGAGTAAGGGTCAAGAGGCCTGTTGACACCGCAAGATTCAGGGTTGAGGATGGGGTACATTGAATGGAGTAGAGTACTGGGGTAGGGGGGAGGGGGGAAGAGTTTGCTTGTAGTCGTCTGAATATTTCTCTCGTAATTTATCACCCTCTTGGGAAACGGCCTGGTGTGTGTAAGCGCGGGCAACGGCGTGTGCCGACTCATTTCCTTTGAGGGATTCTTTGCCAGGTGACCAGACAATCTGTTGTTCTGGAAGTTGTTTAATTTGTTTAATATAGCCAATGCTCGTAGGGATATTCGTCCGATCAGGAAATTGCGGCATGCAGCTTGCGAGTCCGTCAGTATAACGGTGTTGTCTTCGCAAGTGGGGACGGATAGGGCGATAGCAACTTCTCCAGCTGTTTCTATAGATTTTGTAATGGTCGTAACCGCGGTTAATTCTCGGGCGCGCTGTTTAGGTGTTCGTTTACCAGAGTGTAAAAAAGGCAGATTTTTCGGGGCATATTCCAACCCCCGGGATTGCAGTTATTGTTGTGCTTCTTGGATGGCACTTTGGAGGGCGTCTTGTTGGTCGCCTATGGAGCCTGTGGGAGTCCATAGTGTGAGAGTGCGCACAAATACAAAAAAAAAAAAAACTAATGACATCGGAAAGCTTTATTTGGATGAAACGCGCAAACAGGAGTCTAGCCGACGAACACTAAATCAAGCTGCACTCAAACAACCATTATTAGGGGTTTCTTGACTAAGTAACCTCTGAACGTTGGCACACCGTGCCCAGTTGAACAACAGCCCCCATTCGTCGTAACACTCCAAAAAAATTGTCAAACTCGCCCATCAAGCCAAGCCGGCACTCACCGATGCACACCGAAAACCAGCGAAGGCCACGGCGAAAAACGCGTTCTAAAAGGCCACTCATGCCTAATGACGTCACGCCAGCAAACATGGCCGCGCCCTCAGCGGTGCGCTGTAAACCGTCTATCGGTTTCGTAACGTTCTGGCCTCCTGTTCAGAAGCACCGACTGCGCGTGTGACTTACACGATAAGCTGTTCCTCAGTTCGCCTCTCCGCTTAAAAGGACCCTGCAACACTTTTTTCAATTTTTTTTGAAATCTCAAATGCTTGCATAACGTATATATAGTCACCTAACACACCCAGTACTTAGATTAGGGGTCGCAAAACACCTCAGCCCAAAATTACTGCTCTATTCCAATCAGATAACTTGTAACCTCGCTCAAAAGATTTTTCTCTCGTTCCCGGTATTGGCGTACTCCGAAGGCTCGAAATACGTCACCAAGGCCATGTAGCGGCTGTTGGCCAGTTTTCCTTCAGTTGCAGCAATGAAACCTTTTCGATAGCAACCTAAAAAAGCAGAAATTGAAGCCGTATCTCGTGCGACGAGCATATCACGCAGTGCCACTCTGTGCTGGCGATAACTATAGCTTTCGCAGTGGTGCCAGACGCGAAGGAAAGAGTGAAAGTGGTTATCGAAAGTGTTGCCACTGCTTCATCGGCAAGCTTAAGAGCAACGTTCTATCTTATATTTCCTTTTTGAAATCGGAAATTGTTTCCTTTATGGCCCACTTGTTCAATCGTCGCCAGTACCTTCTTCAGTAGATTGATACAAGTTTAATACAAGGTTTCTTTTTGTGCGAAAAGCTTCAAGCAGCCGACCTTCCTAAGCGAGACATCCAACAGCTGATAAGAGGAGGACGCTCGTTGTCGGGTTCCGAAAACATTTCGAGCGGAGCACGTAGACGACAAGACCGCTCAGCACTTTCGAGCCTACCAGCTTTCCCGTCTTACAAACCGGCAGCTTGAATGTAATTAGGAGCAGCGGAGCGCAGCCAAAAGTCGCCGCGCTTCAAGGGTAGGCAATAACCTCCAGGGAAGATTGCCCAAAAAGGAAACGCTCTTTGGGCGAAATGAATGATAAAATTAAACCGCACCAGATGAATATTTCCGGCCTTGCGAAGTTTTCTACGTGAACGCTCCCCTTGGTGCCGTATACTGGGGACACATTCCTTTCTTTATTTAACGAATATGACGTAAAACTAAATTTCTTGCGTGCTTTGACACGGCAAACCACATAACGAAATTTCCTTCTGATGGGCCTTTGTTTTTTGTTTTCTTTTTGCCGATGTCTGAGTGAGAGAAGCTTCTATTTCCTTGTTTCTTGGATGCAGAGAAACTTCATCGCTGTGAGGGCGATTGGACAACGCATATTCGGATGGGTACTGGGGGCAGCAGTGAACAGCCATGTGAAGCTGGTACGAGGCACCACACTTCAGTAACCACGGCCTAGTACAGAACTGGCAGATGGAACAATCGAAGACGGGTAATGCTGTCACAGATTGACATTGGGACTGATTGATTGTGGGGTTTAACGCGCCGACGCAACGCAGGCGATGAGGCGCGCCGTAGTGGAGGGCTCCGGATTAATTTTGACCACCTGGGGATCTTTAACGTGCGCCGAAATCTCGTACACACGGGCGTTTTTGCTTTTCGCCTCCATCAGAAAAGCGGCCGCCGCGGCCGGGAATCGAACCCGCGACTTCGTGCTCAGTGACATTGGGACTACAATTGATAAAGTTATTGACGCGTGTTCCTCTCTCAGACTTAAAGAAAGACAAATATTTTTCCCATGATCTCCTTTCTCTTTTGAAATCTAACCCTCGGAAGTTTTGGCAGTCGTTAAAGGGACACTGAAGTGATATGTAAACATTGCGGGATTACTAGCGCAAATTGTAGTCCGGAGTCCCCAGGCCATGTTTCGACCACTCTAGGCGCGTTTACGCGATTTTATTTAGTAGAAAAACTAATTCGAAAACGCTGTCCTCCTCTCTTTACGCTCGCCCATTTTCTGTGGCGTTTTCGTGTGACGTCAGGAGGGGATGAGCTGGCAATTGGCTGCGCCACGGCTGCGCTACTGCACGGCTCCCCGGCCGACAGAGTCAGTCGGCCCAGCGTTTCGTCCGCCGGCCGCCGGCGGGTCGTTGCAATCAAGGAGGTTAAAAAAAAATTGCTTCGTCGCAATTCGTTCGCTTAGTTGAAACGAAGCCAGGACACGTTTGTGAATGGAAGAATGTGCCTTTCTTTACTTGGTTTGTTTGTACACTGTATCTAGCTCCCAGTCAAGGTCGCTTCACACAAGCGCTGCACATGCGACGCTTCGCTGACTGGTACGCCAGTAGGAAAATATAAGGCCTCTTGAAGGCGGGAGAAGAGTCAGCGAAGTCAATATAGGTACTAAGCAAATAAAATCAACTGATATTTTTACCGTACAGCGTAAAACTAGGGCGCGGGAAGCACTTTTTTACGCTGGGCGAACAAGCACAGCGGTCAGCAGCACGACTACGCATCTGCGAACGCTTTTCCGTCTACGAAATGCAATTGCTAGACGTGAGCTACTGTGGAAACTCGGGCGACGCTTACTGCACGATCGCTGTACAACAAATAGTCACCTAAGCGGCTTGAAATGCCAAAACTAAATAAAAGTGTAAACCGGTTGTACAATATATACCCTATATTAGCAACGCTTTCGCGTCCCGCTCCGTAGCCTAGCAGTCTGGGGCGCTAGGGATTCACCGCAAATGTTTTGCGAGTACGAGTTCAAATCCCCGCGGGTACGTGCTTTTTTTTTTTGTAGGTTAACTTTTTTGTTTTCCGCCGATGTTTTCTATATTGAGTTCACCTTTTTTGGGGCCGCAACGTTCATGCTACACGAACTAGTTCACAAAACACGCGCAGGCTGGCACTGGCGCGCTAGCGAGTTCTCGTTGGCGTGCTGTTGCCATAAGCACCGACTGCTTGCAGGCAGTGGGCACAGGCCAGAATGAACAGACCCTTGGCCTGGTGCGAACACGCTTTTTACGAAACAGGCATGAGGGAGGCAAGCTCCAAATATGGGGGAAAAGCGCATGACATTTTGGCGTCTGCGGGTACGCGGGGGGCGTTCATGCACTGCGTAGGTCTCGGCTAGTGAATGCTACGACTACAAGCCGTCCTGGGAGGCTTATCTTATGCATTTTACAGCCGACAACATGGCAGAAGCGTGGTACGATGATTACTGAGATATTGAGAATGCCCATCCAACAAAGCCATTGGTTATGTTTTACAGAACCGAAACCGAAACTTGTGTGATTGCTAACCTTGGGCATCGTCCAATCACGGCGCCCCTCCTCTCAACGTCACAGCCTTAGTTGGTGCGGCCGCCGCAAACCGCGCATGGTAGTTTTTCTTCTTTCGCGCTTTGTAAAATAATTACCGATTTGTCAACCGGATAAACGATGAAAAGTGTGCTAATTTGAGCCAGTCTACGCAGTGCAAGCAAAAACGGGAGCTTGACAAATTCACTTCAGTGTCCCTTTAACCCCAGGAACCGACCGCCAGCATATCTCGTTACATGGTGATGACGACAAACCCCTCTCAGATAGCGACTGTCCATTCGCCTTTAACAGGTTCTTTTCTTCAGTATACACAAGAGAAGACCATTCCAACGTACCATTCATCGCAGATTACGACTGGGCGTTTATGGAACCAATAGCTCTTACAGTCGAAGGTATTGCTGCCCTCATTGACCAACTTAAACTATCTACTTCATCGGGGACCGACAATATTAACACAAAAATACTAAAGAACACAAAAAACATATCGAGCAAGTTCTTACTTCATATCTTTCAACAGTCCTTGATGTCTGGTCAACTTCCAGATGATTGGCACGAGGGCAAAGTGGTTCCCGTTTACAAAAGTGGAGGTAAACACTCACCTGATAATTATAGACCCATCTCGCTCACGTCAATCTGCTGCAAATTGCTGGAGCATATTATCGCTTCCCATGTTCGCCGTCACCTCGAGTCAAATAATTTCTTTTTTCCTCACCAGCATGGTTTTCGGAAGGGCTTCTCGTGTGACACCCAATTGTTTGAATTAACAACCGATCTCCATTTCAATATGAATGAAAATAAACAAACTGATTGCGTATTCATCGATTTTTCAAAGGCCTTTGACCGCGTTGCCCATTGCCGCTTAATATCCAAATTATCTGCACTTAGACTCGATTCCTTAACCCTTTCGTGGATCCGCAATTTTCTTTCCTTTCGAAAACAATTCACTACGGTTAATAACTACGCCTCTACTCCCTCTGATGTGATCTCGGGTGTTCCACAGGGTAGCGTTCTCGGACCTCTATTATTTCTCATCTACATAAATGATTTGCCAAATAATATATCTTCCAATATAAGACTATTCGCTGATGATTGCATAATATATCGAGCTATTAACAATGATGGCGACCACCTTACCCTTCAAACAGACCTTAACCTAATTAGCGACTGGTGTGACGTGTGGCAGATGTCTCTTAACTCTTCCAAGTGCCGTGCTATGACCTTCAGTCGTAAACACAATAACTCCAATTATTCCTACTCTATTAAAAATGATACAATAGTGCAATGCTCTTCATACAAATACTTAGGCGTCAATCTAACACCCAATCTTTCATGGTCGGCACACATTAGTGTTATTTGCGCGAAAGCCTCAAAAACATTACGTTATCTCCGTCGTAATCTGCGAAACTCTCCAACAAGCATCCGTAAACTGGCCTATTTCACTTATATTCGCCCCCAGCTGGAATTTGCATCTTCAGTCTGGTCCCCTTTCCAGGATTACCTAACCACAATGATAGAGTCCATACAAAACAGAGCAGCCCGGTTTATATCTCGCAATTATAGTACTCATTGCAGCGTAACAACATTAAAACAAGAACATTCTATTTCGCCATTGCACGTTCGTCGCTCTGTTGCACTGTTATGTTTGCTACATAAATATATTCACAGCACAAGACGTTCTACGCTACCCCTAACAGCACCATTGCGCATGTCCAGACGCCTGCACAATCACTTTAGCTTCACTCGCATCTACGGCAATACGAAGGCATTCAACTTATCAGCGCTTCCTAAGGCCATATCATTGTGGAACGATCTTCCCGACTGCATCGCCTCTATCACCGATCCAAATTCATTTCGCGAACATGTGTGTAACCATTTTTCATCGCACTAATATCGCTTCAACTTCACTGATGTTTGCAGCTGCAGCTGTGTCACTTGCCTAGTATCACACTTCTCTTTGGTTATCTTTAGTTTTTGCTGTACTCACCGTTGTCTTGCGATTTATGTTGGTAAAGGCCTTCGTACGGCTGGCAGTATGCGTGTCTGGAAAATGCGTGTGTATGTTGTACAGCTGGGCCTTACGTTTTTTTTTTTTTTTTACTGTGCATACCTCTGGTGTATCTAAGTTATTGTTCTCCCAGTCTTTATCGCTCAGTCGCACTGCCGTTGGTGCTTACTTGAATTCTATACCTTGGCCTTCCGAATGTTTTTACTGTGTTTTTTTCTTGTACCCTGAATTTCTTGTTATCCAAGCTTACTGCATATCGGCAAACCTTCGCGATATTACATTTGTTTGAGTTTCAGTGACTAGACATGCATTGTACGAAGTTGTGTTACTTTCTGTGTTTTCTATGCTATTGATGACCGCCCTATTACTCTTTGAAGTGTGTACCCCCCTTACTCAATGCTCTCATTGAGCTTGTAAGGTATCATAAATAAATAAATAAATAACTAAACAGTTCGTCAATGATTCATAATATGCAAGCCGATACTGTCGCCGACCGATTTTTCGGACCTGGAGGGGAACGAAAAATATTCCGAATAAAAGAGCATTCCGAAATATTCGTGAGGTATTACTCCTATGGCACAACTGGAGGTTCCTCGGGAAAGTCCAAAATATGCAGCAAGTCCGAATTTTCAGAGTCCGAATAAACGGTGGGCCACTTTATTTCCTGCCGATGAAGCAAATTCTGCAAGCATTTTGAACTCCCGAGTTTCCAACATATTTTGAGGAAGCATGCAACCTGAAAGGCTGAGTGAGTCAGATTGACATGCTTCGTACTTCCACAATTCTAGAGTATATCACCGTGAGTTTTATATAGAATTTACCGAACGTCATCCCCTGTTTTTTCTAGCACTGCAGTGCGGCCCCTAATTTGTCCCATCGATGACTCGCAATTCGTTAATACGGGATGCTGTTACGAGTGAATTTAGAAGAAATGTTTTTATTATGATTAACCCGAAAATACACGTATTCTGAACGGAAATAACAATGTCGCGATGATCACGCGTTGTGCTGCGGCAGGCAGCCTGAACTTCTGTAATGCGTTTGAAAAATACTTTTCACCAAGGCCGCTGTAACTTGCAGTTCGGTTACGTAGACTACGTTTATGGCAAAAAAAAACGGTGGTTGATTCCTCTGTTACACGAATCAGCAAAACACGAAAGTGAAATGTGCAGCGAAATCTGCAGCTGAGCAAGATTTGCGGGTCGGCGGCTGTCTTGTGGGTGTGCTTAGCCAGCAATGTCTTGCTGGCGATTCGCTTCGGCAAAGGTGTACTGGCGTCATTTCCATGACGGATATGACGTCAGTGGAATCTTGGTGTATCCCGGAATAAAACACTTTCGTGTTAAAATATGAAACCCGAAAACGAACAACCCTAAGTATGACGTACTCTTTAGTACTAAAGGTTGCTTCCCGCAAAAAGACCCTGTGTGCAGGGGTGTACTCTTTACAGGCCGCTTGCTTCGTTGTAGCGGCGTCATTTCCGTGGCGGATATGACGCAAGTGAAGTCTTCGTGAGTCCCTGAATAACACACTGTCGTGTTAAAAGCCCCTTTAGTTATTTCCGTGCCTCCTTAACTCAGTGGCTATGGCTATGCGCTGTACAATGAGCATGACCGTGTCCACAGGCCGCCTACCAACGCGCGACAGATCTCAGGGATCATGTGTAGCAGACCGGATTAGAGCGGCTACACACGCGGTCACGACACTTCCTCGACTTCGGGCGTCTGCAACTTGTTCACAAGGAGCTGCGTGACTCCACTTATTCACGTGATAGTCACACCGGTATGAATTATTTACACAGTTTTGCGATTTACCCGCTACGATTACACCATCGTATCCCAGTGCTCTCTCTGCGGCAGCGATGTGGGGAACTCGACACACACACACGTATACAACGGACCAACGAAGGTTACGAGAGTCGTGATTCTGCCATTACGATCATTGTAAGGTACTTGTATTTGGTGGGGCGTAACTTTGTCGAACTACGTAAACAAGTTCGTCAGTGCCAGCGTTATCTACTGAAGTAAGCGTATCTCTGATTACGTGAGCTGGCTAGTGCTGGGGTAATCACAATCATTATTGTACGACTTCATTTTGCCGACATTTGCAGCTGGGAGACGCCTATTTCGTAAGCATTGATGTCATCTCGTTGTGTTGAGTACTGCGCAGCTCATGAGGCGAGGTTAGCCGAAGCGTTTATCTTAGCTTGCTACGCCATATGATAAAAAACAACACGAAAGTGTATGCATTAAAAAACTGTGGTTGATTCCTCTGTCATAGGAATTGGTAAAACACGGAAGTGAAATGTGCAGCGAAATCTGCAGCTGAGCACGATTTGCGGGACGGTGGCGGCTGTCTTGTGGGTGTGCTACGCGAGCGACGTCCTGCTGGCGGGTCGCTTCGGCAAAGCTGTACTGGCGTCATTTCCGTGACGCATATGACGTCAGTGAAAACTTGGTGTATCCCGGCATAAAACACTTTTGTGTTCAAATATATTCCCCGAAAACGAACAACCCTAAGTATAGCGTACTCTTTAGTACTAAAGGTTGCTTCCCCACAAGAAGACCCTGTGTGCAGGGGTGCACCCTTCACAGGCCGCTTGCTTCGTTGTGCCGGTGGTGTTTCCGCGACGGATATGACGTAAGTCAAATCTTGGTGTGCCCCAGAATAAAACACTTTCGTGTTAAAAAATCCTGGGTTATGCGCACGAATTTTGGAAGATAGTCGCAGAGTTTTGCAATGAAGTGAGTCGCAACACTTCGCAATCTGCCCGTTACCCGCATGAGCTGCAACAGAGCTTTGGCATCCTGTATGGCCAGACGTCTGCACGACCAAGAACTCAAAACTCCCTTTAGTTTGAGGCCTACCGAACACGCCATCTGCATATGCTCGAAATTCTCAGTGACGAGGCAGACTCTCCCAACATCTCTGTGTATGTCATGAGCATTGCATCATCCTGTGGATTGCGCTGCATAAGTGGGCGCCCTTTAGGTAAGTCCGGTCGGGCGGTGAGGCAAGCGGACTGGCGAGCAGGCGAGCGCGAAAAGTGGACAACTTCCACTTGGTGCGAACAAGGTTCGGAAAGTTGGAAAGCATTGTTCGATAACGAATCGCCCTAGAGCCAGGGCGCTCCTTTCTCGGGGATGCAGGCGTTCCGGCCGACTGAATGCCGCAATCAGCCGAGCCGTTCAATACGACCGCGTGCGTGGCCGATCACCGGCGCGGAGCAGGGAAGGGGGGCTGGACTACGGCCGCCTGCGGGGGAGCTTCCCTCGGCGATGAACGTCGCTACACGCTCCGCGGCTCAGAAAGGGCCCCTCGAAAGCGATCGGCGCTGTGTTCTGGGCCATCTCGAGTTCTCGCATCGACCGGCCTGGAAGGATGGCGCGTGATGGCGCCGATTGTTTCCGGAAGGCTGATGACGTTGGTGGGAGGCAGCGCGTCCCCTCTGCGGCATAGGCCTTTGCCACATCGACCTGCAACTGCAATTCTTCGGCTACTTTCGCGGGGATGGAGTTGTTCGAAAGTTAATTGGGTCGATAATAAAGGTTTGTTTGGAGGCCTGAGTGGTTTGGAAAAGGTAAGGAATACTGCTGTGGTCATCTAGTGTTCTTTTTATATTTACAATGTTTGTTAGTTCTCGAAAATTTTATTACTGGCCTAGCTGGCTGGCTGCCTATCTTTGGCTCGCAATTAACACTTATAAAGAGAATTCAACTCATAGTAAAATTCCCCCCTGTATAAGCGATGAGGGAGGTAGAATTCTTGAAACCAAACTGTACTCAAGAGGATCGAAAATGTTTTTTTAGGCTACCCCGGTATCCGTTGGGCACGGAATATTAACCCCTTAAATTTCCCCGTGATGATAAATGATAACCCGTGATGATAACCCGTGAGTTAAATAAATCCCACCTTAGGAAACTGTATGCAAAACACTCTGTCAAGTGTAACAGGGCTAGTCGAGTTGCATCCTGCAATTGTTGTCTTGCGATTCTGGACCTGCACCCTACGATTGCGGACACAATATCCCAAAACATAGAGGAGTTTCTGTGAACTTTTGCAACCAAAAAATATAACATCTGTAATTGCATTTTTAGAACTTCTGAAATGTGGTGTATGGGCGTGAAGTTATCGCAGTTTTTTCGCGTATTGATAGCTTAAACATGAAAACGAAGCTTACTGCGTGATTACGGAACGCCCAAAATGGGCACTAGTGGTTTTGGCCAACAGAAAACGAACCCTTCACCACGAAATCCACTAATTCAAATTTTACCCACCGCATCCTCCCCTTCGATCCTTCTCCTCCCCCAAAATTCATGGTTACGAAGCTTCTTTCCAACACTTAGCGGCTCGCGGCACCGCGTTCCTCGTATCACGCAAACCCTATTTGGTCCGTCATTTGTTTTGTTCTGGCATCTTGCGAAGACATATTGTACATCCACCTGAAATACAGCAGTACGGCTAAAGAAAAAAGCTGAACAGCTTCGTCGGAAACTTCGCCGTTGTAGAAAATACCATCCGGCTCCAGGGTTCGAACCTGGTACAACCGCCTACGTAGGGCAGTCACTCAACCTATCAAACTAACCAGGATGACAGCTGTTGGTAGCGCGGGAGCAAATTGATTAACAACTCGAAGTGAAAGACAGGTATTAATTGAGAATGTCTCAGAAAAAATCCCGAAGGTGGAGTTTGCTTAAATCTTGGAACATCTGTGACCGTCGATTTCTTAACCCCATGCGTCCGGTTGGAGCCCATTTATTGGCAGCTGACGGGACTAACAACACTAAAAAAGCTCAGTTATTTAATAGGTATCGTAGATGGTGATAGTCAAGATACTAAATTTGTAGGTTACATATACGCCCAATAACTATTTATGCCTCGACTAACTGAGAACTCGCAAATGCAGTTCGAGTTGAATAAAATTGAATCCGCGGAAAGAAGAACCGTTCCATTCGATTTATGCGCCGTGGCAAGTGCAATAATTTTTCGCCCTCACTGCTCTGTTCAAAAATTTCAAACTTGTGGGGTTTAACACGCGGAAGATACACCTCGGCGTTGAGGTGCACCGTAGTAGAGGGCTCCGGATTAATTATGACCAACTGCAGGGGATCTCTAACTTGCGCGGACGTCGCAACACACGGGGGGAATTTTCGCTGTCCGCCTCCACTGGAACAGCAGCCACCGCGGCTTGGATCGAACCCGCGACGACCTTGGGCTCAGCAGCACAGCGCCTTGTCCACTGATCCACCGCGGCGGGTTCCTGTACTGTTCCCCTTAAAGGGACCCTCCAACACTTTCGATACACGCTTTCACTCTTTCATTCGTGTCTGGAAGCACAGCGAAAGCTGTAGTTATCGCCAGCATGGAGCGGCACTCCGTGATCTGCTCGTCGCACCAGATACGCCACCTTCCGTTTCTACTTTCTTTTTGTGGCTTTATTTTTAAAGTTTCTACCGAAAAGCGTTCATTGCTGCAACTGAAGGAAAACCGGCCAACCGCCGCTACATGGCCTTAGGGACGTAATTCGATCCGTCGAAGAACGTCAAGACCTGGAAAGAGAAAAAATCTTTTGGGCGAATTTACAAGTTTTCTGATGGGCATAGAGCAGTAATTTCTGGCTGAGGTACATTGCGACCCCCTAATCTAAGTTCTGGGTGTGTAGGGTCACTAGGTTCTGCAAGCATTTAAGATTTCAAAAAAAGTTGAAAAACGTGTTGCATGGGCCATTTAAACCTAGCCTTGCTTTCTGCAGAAAATCACAGGGACTTTTTTTAAATATTTTCGTTTTGTGGTACGCTGATCAGGATACTCACGCAGCAACATCTACCTACTTCACGCTTTCCAGGCCATTACCTACGCTGAAGCCATCAACGTCTTCGTACCAGCCCGCTTCATATAAGGCCAATACGTACCACAATCGAACATCGCATCGGCAAAAAGAAATCTCGGTCTTCAATCTCTACAAACCAGGCGGAAAATTTCCCGGTTTACATTTTTTCATAAACTTTACCATCACTCGGACAATTTTACTGCCTCAAGAGTAGAACCCGCGTAACACCTTTCCGCAGGTGTAGACCGCACGAGCAAAATGCAGTTTAAATTTTTCCGTACCGACCAACACCGCCTCTTTTTCCTGCCTTTAGCCATTAGTGAATGTAATGCCCTCCCAAAGCGCGTTGCCGTGATGGCTAACCATGAAAATCTTGCGAGGAAGTTGTTGAACTGTGTCATTGTGTGTAATAAAAAATGAAGCACTCCCGCTTGTTGCTTATTTGTTTCGGGCGGACCTCTCTCGTGCTTTTAGCTCGGCATCCGTTCAATTAATTTGTATTCCAACACTTCCTCCCATTTAGTACTTGCACATGTTTTTGTATGTGAAGTTTTCTGTTTTTATTGTAACAGTTTTACAAGTAGCCGCTTTAACGACTATACTTCTCTGCTGTTCAGGGGGCATTGTGCAAATCGGTTGCCCCCCCCCCCCCCTCCCCACTGTAACGTAAGCATGTGTCTTTGATACAGATATTACACGAATACTTTCCCGAACGACTACATTCAAGCAAAGTTTTTGCAAAGCTTTGCTTGTGGCTCCTCAAGCTCTACCAAAGGTTATTTTTACATCCCCAGAACTAGCAGTATTTACCACCCTCCCCTTGCTTTTTTCTTTCTCTCTCTCTCTTCCCTCCGTTTCCAGGTCTGTTATACTGTATGATGTCTGTTAAAATATTCTAAACCCTACGACACGACAACTAAATATTCAGGCTCCCTAGGCGCTTGTTTAATCAAACTGATTGGTATTATTTTCGTTGTTGCTTACACTCCAGCATAGCTAGACAATATTGATCGTGTCCATTATATCCGCGCTGTATATACAATTTTTGTGCCCACTCCTGCTCTCGCCCCCAATGGGCTGCAGTACTACTAAATGAATAATGAAATACAATAATAAAATTGTCTCCGCCCCATCCGTAATGCCTAAGCATATCATGTAGCTTTACGCGCCGAACATGTGTGGAAGTGCGAAAAACAAAAGACAGCTAGCCATGGGGCCGACGAAAGGAAGGTCTCCACGAATCCGCGCAATTCGTAGTTTTCGTTTTCAATTAACCAAAGACAACACTCTCAGCCCTCCTTGGGAATCAAAATATACTGATACAATTAAGGTAAAATTGCCTTCCTGGAAGATCAAAACAGAAAAAAAAGTTTGTAAAATTTTCAATTAATGTGCAAGGAATCGTTTGCTCGCTTTAAAAAAGGTTCATCGGACCCATACACTACTTCCCTCTGTGTTCATGTTTCTGTTCGAGTGTTTATTGGTCAACGTCTTAAATACGTAAGCAGTCCATATGGCGGGATATTTGAATTGCGACGTGGTACGGGGATGTCTTCAAAATCACTCGGTATACGTTAGGCCGCAGGAGATGCTCACTTGGTTCCTGCGTCATAAGATGGCTTATTCGAAGGGTGTAACGACGACTCTCACGATTGCAACAAAATTTTGAACCTCGCGAGGTTGAAAAGGTTATACCAAGAAAGCGCGGCCGAAACATTTCACGAAGGATGCCGGAAGTTCCCTTTTTTCTTAAATTTCTTCCTTCACTAATTAAGTTCCCGCCTGAATTTAAACGCAGTTCGTGTGATTTAAACTGTATTGGTAACTTGTTTTCTCTCGCAATCAAATACAGCACCGCGGCTCTTCATCCCTGCCCAAATAGCACATTCGGCATAACGGCGAAATTAAATATTTAGTCGAAAAAGACGACAGAAAAAAATTCAGTAGTTTTGTCGTATTTTCGCGTGTCGTACTGTCGTCTTGTATTTTTCTGGTGTCGGCATTCTGGTGTTCTGTCGTGTGTCGTAGTCCTGTCCTGATTTTGATGTTCCGTCGTGTAGAACACCAGTCTTGTCGTGATAGTGATGTTTCATCAGTTGTTGCACATTGTTTTATTGTTATTGTACGTTGTGAAGCGTAGCGTAAATGGCAGTTCTGTTGTGACTACAGGAATGTTTGTCGCTGAGAAAACTGACTTTGTAGTTACGACAGAAATGTGTGTCCGAACAACAGATAGGTTTGTCGTAGCAACAGGACTTCTGTTGTCCCAACAAAGCTTTTTGTCGTAGAACAGGAATTCTTGTTAGGTTTTTGCGGTATTCCTGTTGTGATTACGGATCGCACGAAATGCTTCTGTCTTCAGTCACCACCCTTCTTTCCCTCGTGAGCAGTGGTCCTCCTTTTATATGGAATTTACGTGGCGCTAGTTGCTGTCCAAAATTGTGTCCGTCTATTCGGTCGCGTCGACAAAAAATCGCACGCACTCGCTGCATAGTTCGTGTAAAATGCTTTGCAGCTCTCAATCTTCTATAGGTATCTCGGAAGGCTAGCACTGAAATGAGCAGCTGGAACGGCTCTATTCTTATGATGAACGAATGAATGAATGGATAAATTATTTAATGAATTCCGCCGGGTTTTATATGCTTGTCCAATTAGTTCCTAGCGAAGTTGAAAATTTACAGAATTTCTGTTTACTATCAATACATGACCACCTACATAGAAAGTACAGATATATAAAATTACTATAACTGTTGTTTTATCCAAACTATCTAAAAACAATTTACATCAGAATTAATTTCGGATTAAACTTGGGGAATTTATGTGAATGTGTCTTGGAAACTATCTAAAAGCTTCTTACATCAGAAATAATTTCGGATTAAACTAAGCAATTTATGTGTAGAGACCGGAACTTTAGGCAAGAAAAATCCAGCTTTTTCGCGCCTATAATAGGCACTCAAAATAGCCATGTAGGCATATATAGGCACTAAATACTCTCCTTTAGGCATATATAGGCTCAGTTCGTATTTACTTCATAAGCATATTTTAGCGCATTTATTGTTTACTTGCAGTGAAACCGCGGACAAATCGTGTGCTGGGGCAAAGCAATTTTATCTTATTCGGGAAAATAGGCCGCACAAGAGTTGCCATTTTAAAATTGATGTGAAATTCAGTGGGACTCACCACCAAAAGAAGGGACTGACGACCATGAAAAACGACACCAATGTCGTTTTTCATGGTCGTCAATTTGCTGCTTTAAGTTGTAGCCCCTTTCAGTCGACAGTTGTGTGCGAAAAAAACAGCGCTCAACGTCCACAGAAGTTGGGGAGCGCTCTTGTACTTTTGTGCGCTCCATGACCTCATTCAATCTGGAATATGAGAACGTTTGCTGATAAGAACATTCGGCAGATATTTTACCGCACGGATTCCAGAAATTTTATGCCAGTCAGATTTAATCAAACGGTCCTTCGGAGATGGTGGTGGATCTTTCCTGGACCTCCCAAATGACCTGAGCTGACAGAGTGGCGCCAAAGCCCTCATCTGCTGAAATGCCTTCTGCTAAGAATGCGAAATAAGCACACGGATGTGCCCCGCCACGTTGAAGTGTAGCGTGGTGCAAATACTTTCGGCGGCGACGCTTTTGGCGATTGCAAAGCTGTTGATAGAACCGGAGTGTTTTGTGTTAGTTTTGAGCACTCAGCCGAGTTCCTGAAAGTGGAACAACGGGTGGCGGTAGAAGAGGCAAAATCGGAAACTGCCGCTTGAAGACATACCTGCGCTTCGATGAAAGATCTTGACTGCAGGTGATTATTCATTGACGAAGCAGAACAACCTTCCCAGCTCTTCACAATACCGGTGAATCGCATGGATAGTACAGTGAAGGGCAATAATTCTCTAAAACGTATTGAGCCATTCTGTCCTGCAGATGCAGATAATTAGCTGAGCTGCGAGAATGACGCCCTTCAGTGACTGTGCAGTATATGCCGATTGTCAAGAGTAGACAGCACGCATGATTCTTTGGAACTAATTCCTTTAACGCTACGTTTCCAATGCGCTTAAGGATTACTCTGCCCGGGAGATGACGAGTGTCACTACTAGATTACTTGTTAAGTGCTGAGATCCCGGTTCCAAAGCTGCGTTTCTCGTTCATTCTTCGTGCTTCACGCACTGCATCTTGCCAGCCGGTAGTGTACCTGTTGTCGGTGGCTGACTGTGCACGTGTTCGTGGCGTCACCGTAAAATATTGTGTGTGATATTTGCACGTGGATTCTTCCAGGAGGCGTGTGAGCTTGGCTGCGGTGTAGCTGCGCGCGGGTTTTTCTAGCGGCTCGGCCGAGGTGGCAAGTTCGAGGTGGCTGCGGTTTGGGCGTGGTTTGCGCTTCTCGGCGTGTTTGGTACGACCCGCGGAGTTTTCCTGCAAGCAGCGTCAAACAAACACCCCGTTGCGGGCTTCTTAAGTGAGAACAGTCCCTACAGGACACCGACTCAAACTGTCCGAAAAAGGCATGTATAACACAAAAAAGGCATTGATAGGCGCCAAAAAGTCGATATAGTCCGAATAATAGGCACAATAAACTATTGTGTAAAATGCGCCCCTTCCCTTAGTTCGTGCTTATATGTTAAATAGGCTTGATACGGACTGAAGGGAAAAATAGGCATTTTGCCTAAAGTTCCCGTCTCTATTTATGTGACTGTGTCTTTTCTTTTTCAGAACAATATATAAAGTCACCATACCGCCCTAAATGTATTCATCTATATATACAGCTTTCCTGGTCGGCAATCTTCACGTTATTTATTTATTTATTTATTTATTTATTTATTTATTTATTTATTTATTTATTTATTTATTTATTTATTTATTTATTTATTTATTTATTTATTTATTTATTTATTTATTTCAGGGAAGAGTTGGGGGGAGGGCGTCAGACATACCAATGCAAACTCGAATCCAGGCAATGCAGGAGGAGTTCAGTCAGATATTTGAAACGGCAGAAGTAAATCCACAGGAACTAAAAAAATTGCAATAACCTTAATGCTCTTTACCCTAAAATGAATCAACACAACAGGAGTCATATTTTTTGAATAATAGTAATTTGTTTATTATCAAGCAGTACATACAGAGGCAAAAATTAGCAGTGGCTTAGCTCGTCTATGCCAGGATATACGTAGCGTGAACTAAAGTTGAGCTGGTTATTCTTAGATTTTCTGGTCGTCTAGAATTAGCTTGATTATCATGCTTACTGCTGCTTCAATGACACACTCACGGTATACGCATTATGTGACACACGTGTATTTATCAAGCGGCTCCGGCGCAGCGTCACCAATTGCTCCAGAGCTGAGCTGGTGCCACAGGCGCACGCCGGTGCTGCTGCGACGCGCGGTTCCACCCCCCCCCCCCCCCCGCCTCGCATGATCATGATGCGGCGAAGACGCTGGCGCGTGGGGTGTGTGAGAGACACCGGGCAGCGAGCAACGTTCTGAGCGCCGTGTGACGTCACTGATCCTCGTGCAGGCGCAGCACGGCTCTCCAGGAGCCACACTAAACTGCTCAACCCTGGCCAGTGTAGCTCGCACTACAAAAGGGGCCAGCAAAGCCAACAGGCGGGCTAGTGCGCCGTCACCCGGCCGCAGTGGCCATCACTAGTGTCAAAAGTACTCATTGATGGTGATAACTGAATACAGAAAAAAAAGAAAAAAAAACAAGAGAAAGAGAGAAAAAATACAACCCTCCTGAAAAGTTCCGTCACGGCTTTAAAACTGCGTATGTTTTAAAGCCGTGATGATTTGTTGCGGCTTAAACTGTTGACTATGATAAGGAGCACGAGTAAATGTAAAACCGGAATAAATGTGGACGACGACACATGATTGGATAGTATATATTGAGACTTGCTCACTGAACTGGTTCGTTTTGTTCTAATGAAAACGTTTTATTGGATGTGTTGGCTAGGTCTAAAGTAGCGGAAACGAAGTTACGTTCTATCATGTCTCTTGTTTTTTTTAGACCGCCACTCGTTATCCCGTAACTAATGTACTAAGGACCAAGTTGTACGCATATTGCGACTAGACGCTTTGAATTGTTCGGCGCACCCGCCGCGGTGGCTCAGTGGCTAAGGCGTTGGGCTGCTAAGCACGAGGTCGCGGGTTCGATTCCCGGCCGCGGCGGCCGCTTTTCTGATGGAGGCGAAAAGCAAAAACGCCCTTGTGTTCGAGATTTCGGTGCACGTTAAAGATCTCCAGGTGGCCAAAATTAATCGGGAGCCCCTCCGCTACGGCGAGCCTTATCGCTGGAGTTGCGTCGGGGAGTTGAACCTGATAATCAATCAATAAAATCAATGAATTGTGCGGCGCACAATCGCCTGTAACAAACGAATCTGCGCGGTCGCTCTATTTCTTGTTATACGGAACTCGTGGCGTAGCGTTTTCAGGGCCTTGGCTACACCTTGCCCAAAGCGTTTTTTTTTTAAATCAGTGCCAAAACATCACGGGTAAGCCATTGATGCTCTAAAACAAATAATCACGTAACATGGCCATTTTCAAATTCTTTGGATGGTGGATGGGAGCAACGCAGGTGCGGAGGTAGTTCCAGTCAGATTTGGTTTTATGGATGAATGAATGGAAATGGTAGTTAGTCCGGCCGAGCGATTCTAAATGGCTTCAATAATAGGAAATAGTGAGAAGACGTGTGGTTCCCAAATAGACGACGCATTCTCGACCTTAGGCTTTACATCTGCTGAAGCAAGAGCAAAATTTCACCGTAAAGATGTCAAGCATGCCATTTGCGTCATTTTTTATCTGTTCGGTGCGGAAAGTTTTACGATACAGAGACGCCGTTAGCTTTCTAACGTGCCACTTTGGTTAGGGGAATGAGGTTGAGGCTGAGCATGTAACTCCATGCTGTAGCATTACGTTTCCGACGAGTTATTTGCATTACTTTGCATTTATCTGATTGAACATCATTAACCATGTATCACGCCAAGTGGAAATGTTATCTCGATCAGATTAAAGCACGGTTTCACTGGCAGGATTAAAAAATTTTCTCGATATACCACAGTCCTCTGCGAGAGAGAGAGAAAGAGAATAAACTTTTATTGATGAGCGTAAGTGCTCACAACAGGGCACTCGCCCGCAGGAGGGCATCCCTATTCCGGTAAACCTACGCTGCGACTTTCCGTGGCCCCCTTTACCAAGTCTTGCTATAAAGCCTGATGGTTGATATAGTGTGTTCGGCAAGTAGTTGTTAATAATTATGTTCAGCAAGCCGGATATCGTATTTGGCAACTCTGTGAATAACATAACTGAGAGCAATACTGGTCCTGACACGGCGCCCTATGGGACGCCAGAAGTTAGTTTTGCACAGTTACAGTCATTAGCGGCTACATAGATCCCCAGCCACCGCAGGTGTCCTAGACTGAGGGTTTGTTTCGCTTTCGAGAGCGAACCTCCTTCCACTTGAATAAATGGAGTTTTTGCAACACTCAAATTATGATAGAATATGTCGATCTAGATTGAGTGACTAGTAGCTTAGGGTAATCGGTATCAACGACCTCGGTGAAATCTATATATATGCAGTCAATAATGAGAGGGCAATTAACGGAGCCAAGTCGGTCATTAGTGAGGTTAAGCAAATGAGTCTCGCATGAGCGAAATTGGTCATTTCTGTGATAGTTGCTGAAAAACGAATCGATTTCGAGAAAATACTAATTGACGGTGGATAAAGCGCTCATCAATTTTATATGGTACGCTAGTGAGTGATATTGGTCTGTATGGGGTTGTGAGTGTTGCCTGTATTGGGCAAGGGAACCACGTTCTCGGCTGCTTTCTAACCCTGCGGCATGATGGAAGTGGAAAGGCTCAATTTTTTCCCCTACAACTACTACTGCTACAGGGATAAAATAAAGGGCAGAAAAAAGCGTCGCCTTTTTAATTAGTCTAGCGGATGCGAACTGCCCACCTCCAGAAATTTGAATCAGTCCCGCTCGCATAGAAACTATATCGCCCTAATAGGTCCTGTTACGAGTCGTCTCGAGTAGGAGGGGATTGGGTAACAGCGGATGCTGCTGCCTGCTAATGAACCCGCAACTTAATACTGCGCGCCTTTGTTTTGCTTGGTTTCTGTCTTTCGCTGCATCGCCGACAACGGCGGAACGAAACGAAGCGGAACCGGGTGCTGATTAAAACATTAGGTCCCCTACTTTAGCAGGGATGACATTACAGGGGAACTAATTAGTTTCCTGAACAGCTTCACGAGATATATAAAACAATTAAAATTAAGCTTGTGCTATATTTCCCCATACCTATAATGAAAGCGCGAAAAAATAAGCAAGAAATGTCGCCATAGTTTTGGAAATTCATCAGAACCTGCAGGGATACCGCTGAAGGTAAAATATTAAAGTTCCCAGTTGAGGCTTCTTTTGTTCATTCACTCTCTAATTTAAAAATTTGCATGCCAGCATTGAATACTTTTGTAGACATTTAGTGAAATATGGCGATTTCAAGTGAGAGTAAGAAGTAAAGCACCATTTTGACACCCTGCCGGTTCAAAACCTCTCGTAACCTATAGTTCATACCACAAGCTACGTGAAGTGCCGTGTCGGCTACATTATTCTCAACAGGGGCGCCTAACGCACCATGAAGGTAGCGTGACAAGACATTTCCCTCTCCCTTCTCGGCAGGTGGAACCGCAAGGCCCCGGCGCCTTTTGCCGCTTCTTTCGCGGTGAGTTAGGCGCCCTGAGAGGACGGACTGTTGACAACAATGTAGCCTCCACAGTGCTGCACGTTGCTTGTGGTATGAAAAGAGGTTGCATGCACTTTTGAAGGAAGCAAATGCCGCCGTTTCTATGAAATACGTACTGTTTTTAGAGGGAAGAATATTTTTGCATGCCACGTTTCAGAAGGCACCTATGAAATGATGCGTGAATACGGGTCTCAACGTCAAAGAGAACTCAAATATTTGAAGCCGAATTAGAACAGGTGGAAAGAAAATACTTCACAATGGCCTTTTGGGTAAAAGAGAGCGTGTGCTGCAATAAGATAACATTTCCATGAGTGGCCCGTGAAATTTAGAAGTTGAAGGAGGGGGGATGGTCCCTGAAAAAAAAAAGAGCAGAGGTATAACCGAAAAAACAATATTCAAAAGCAAGTAAAAAGAGCAGCAAATTCGAAGCAGGGAATAACTTTGAAATTAGTAATTAAAAAAATAAACACAGGTGTCGTGGGTGTATTCTTTGTGGTCTGCCCATTGTTTTGTTCGTGTTAGCTGCTTTTAAGGCGAGGATCTTAAATAGTCTATTGCGCAAAAGGGCCGGCATCTGCTGTCCGCAACAAAAAGCGCTTCCTTCGGGAGCATTCCATTTTGCGAGGTGTTTCATGAAAGTGCACCTCGCACCTCGGTGCACCTCGGTGCAGAAAGTGCACCGCAGCAAGGAGGCAGTAGAGGAACAAAATCAAACGACGGACAGACAGGCAGTAGAATTTAGCGTCGTCGTCTTGGAAATGGACGCAAGGCAAAAAGGCCGCCTCATTTCCTACAGCACTTCAAGTGACGCAGTTCTTCGGCAGCTACAGCGATATCCTAGCCGTCTTAACGATCTAACCGGCTAGCCACACGTTACGAAGTAGTTCTTGCAGTTAAAGCACGAAAAAGCATTTTTGCACGGACATGCGCAGGCCATTGTATCACAGTCCAAAAGCTGCAATCATTCTCACTTCAGTCGTTTATCAGAATACATGAAAGCGACAAATATAAACTGCCCTCAATGGAGGCGCGTACGTCGCAGTTTGAATCTCGAATAATGGTAACATTGAATGGCTTCGTTCCGAATAAGAGAAAAACATATCCTAGCGTTCACGTTGTAAAGGCGACAGATTCATGATCACAACTCACGGGGTCACCAAAACTGGCTACCGCATTTGTACAGAGCAGCGAGGGCAGAAGTAAACTCTTCCAAAAATATGTGGCCTCTTGTGTGACTCGAGAGTTTCTTTCGGAAATAATGAATGGCAAGGTATTTTTGTAGGGGCGAAGCACCTTAAGGCCGAGGCTTGTCCGGCGTCCGTGCTCACGGCACAGCACCGTGTAAATCGAAACATGTGGGAACAAAAGTTTCACTAAAGGTTAACTAGAGCAAAATAAAAGGCTCACAAAGGGTTAGAGAGAGAGAGATAAAGAGAGAGAGGTTGAGCAGGTTCGTGTGGCTCCTGCAAAGCCGTGCTGCGCATGCGCGAAGAGCATGGGATTGGATTGGATTAGATTAAATTTAATTGCATTGTATTGTGTCGGATTGGAATTGTATATACTGTCCGCACGCGTTGTCACTCATTTACACGTGCGAGTGGGCAATGTCACGGGTGATTTACGGTAAGAACGATTCCCAGTGCTTCGCCCACTCGTCGTGATTCACTTCATGGAGATGCGTCAATTTTTTTTACTCTGCTGGTGGCGATGCGAAACCACTCATTTTTCAGTTATTCTATAGATGGGCTGTCTATGTCTGCAAGGTCTGTATAGTGGCGCAGGCAGGATGTAAACAAGCGGTCAGAACGTGGAAAGCGGCTCTTTTGGCCAAGATTCGCCAATTTTATCGACAGCTGCTTCGATGGTACATAGTCTTTGTCATTTGGACCCATAAAACACATGAAAAGTTTGGGTGTATTCTCTGAACGTGAAATGATGCTCTATGCGGCAGTCAGCAAAGGAAAATGCATTGTTGTTTGGTCAAAGTCCCAGATTCCTTTAGTGCACACTTTTTCACTTATTGGATACATTTGCTGCTCCAAGTACTGCCGATACAAAAGTTGACTCAAACAAGAGGAATACGACAAGTGTATCGTGTATACGAATATACGAATTCTGAATGCGTAATCACGCCAACAAGCCAACAGCAAGAATAATTTCACAAAACAGACTGAATTCCCCATGACAGCAAGCGTGCCAGTACCAGAAACGTTGTATTTGTGCGCTAAGTCACTAACATTAATGTAAATAAACATACCCTTACCGTACCGTGTACTGTATAGCGTGAATACAAAATACAGCCTTCTTTTCTTTAAAGGCACCAGGTTTTGGTGACCAACGACTTTTCCTGGATGGTGTTTAACCCCGAAATGCAATAACTGTTGAAGAAACCTTCAAATTTAGGTATTTACAATGATATCGGTGAATTTTAGAGCGATGCTAAAAGCAGTTATCCAAGTAGTAAAGAGGCACTGCCATACTTTTTTCAACTTTTTATAAACCTGAAATTCTCACAGAAAATAGTACAGAAACGTATCGTTTCTGCCCCGTTTTAAGTGATGTTTCTTGATTTATACAACATTTTGAGCTTGTGCCTCCAAGCAACGAGAATTGTAAATCTTTGGGAATTTTGGTGCTTACTTATAACTTTTAGCTTGCGAGAGCAACGTTTTTTTAGGGCCGAACCTCCTTAGGGCCTCGGGCTGTCGGCGTCTGATGTGGTCGTCGTCGTTTCATGTAGTCACGTTACTAAAACACCGGGACACTCGTTTTCCAACGCCTCGCGCTAGAACGTTTCATTTCAGTGGACAAGAACGTGTAATAAAAGAACGCCTCGTGCTAGAACGCTTCGTGCTTCAAAGGCACGAGAGTGTTATAGCAAAGTTGTATACATCTACCCGCCAGTGGTTTCATCTCAGTATGCAAATACGCCAAGGCGCCAGGAGAACACAAACACTGCATGTTTCGCTCCTGCGCAGGTTTTACGTTAGTGGAGATGGCCGGGATTTTTTTGCATCTTAAACAATTCATGAATTACTCGAACGCTTTGATGTGACCTACAAGATTGCAGAGTTCCATAAGACATTTCTTTCAGGTTACCTGCTGCTCCGTAAGGCATTTTTACAGGGAAGGGGTACAAAAAAAGAAATACAAGTGCATAAACAATCAATTTGGCTGCCATGAAGAAAAATAAGGTCACACGGCCAATAAATGCACTAAATGCTCCGTCAGTTGTACATTCAACTATGTGATTCGCATTTTATTCCAAATAGAAATATGTATAAAAACGAGGTTTTGAAAACATTGGTATGACAGCTTAATTAACGAACTTTGAAATTATGGTCACAGCGCGCTCATACAAAGTATGGTGGGTGAAGGAACAAGCTCTTATCGATTCCCGATTTATTAAACTATACACTATAAAACGGTTAGAGTTTGTTGTGCCCGCGCCATTTTTCTAATGTCTCCCATCTGAAAGACTTTCATAGCCGAAACACTGTGGTGAAAGTCATAATCATTGGTCACAAAACGGGCCCCTCTGTTCAGTACCCGTTGAAGGGCGTCGTATATAGTGAGCATATGCGAGTCCCAAACCACGCAGGCGTACACTAGAATAGGTCGCGAAACACACAGAAGCTCTTTTACATTTGCTGACACATTTCGAAAATTTTGCGTGGGGAAATTTATTGTCCTGTAAGCTTTGCTTGTTACAAATTCAACGGGTTTCCTCCACATTAAAAGTTCCGCAAGATAAACACTGGAGGAGAAATACTGAGACTCAATCAAAGTACATTTGCGACTAAAGCAGACATATTTACACTTGGATATATTCAAGGACATGTGCCACTTATGACACCAACTTTGTAACCTGTCCAGGTCATGACGCGGGGAAGCAATATCGTAAACGCTTTCAATGTTAGTATACAGTACGCAGTCATCAGCGAACAGACGAACTCTTGCATGACAAATCTTTCACAATATCGTTGAGATAAACCAAAAATAATAAAGGCCCTAATACCGAGTTCTGAGGTACTTCTGACGTAAAATCAGTATGGTCTGATTTAGAGCCATTTATCACGAGATACTCAGATCTTGACCAAAGCTAAGAAATGATCCTATTGATAACGCTGGTGTGTATCCCAAGACGGGTTGATTGATTGATTGATTGATTGATTGATTGATTGATTGATTGATTGATTGATTGATTGATTGATTGATTGATTGATTGATTGATTGATTGATTGATTGATTGATCGATCGATCGATCGATCGATCGATTGATTGATTGATTGATTGATTGATTGATTGATTGATTGATTGATTGATTGATTGATTGATTGATTGATTGATTGATTGATTGATTGATTGATTGATTGATTGATTGATTGATTGATTGATTGATTGATTGATTGTAAGGTCTAACGCGCCGACGCAACGCAGGCGATGAGGCGCGCCGTAGTGGATGGCTCCGGATTAATTTTGACCACCTGGGGATCTGAACGTGCGCCGAAATCTCGTGAACACAGGAGTTTTTGCTTTTCCTCCATCAGGATAACCCAAGACGGGACAGTTTGTGTAAGAGAAGATTACGCGGTACAAAGTAAAACGCTTTCTAAAATCCAAAAAACGCAATCAACTTGTGAGCCAAGGTCAAAACTACGAAATAAATCATGTCTTAATTCGAGTAACTGTGTACGTCCTGCACAGAAGACCGTATCTAAAGGCATGTTGAGCTTGCGTGAAGTAGTAATTATTTTCCAGGTGCTATATAATAGACCTGTAAATTATAAGTTCTGAGGTCTTGCTACATACGCTTGTGAGCGACATTGGCCTGTATGAACAATGCTTTTCGGAGCACTTGAGTGAATTCGGACTATGTTTGCAATTTTCCACTTGGTGGGCAAAATACTCGTGCGGAAGGGCTTTGTACAAAATGAAGGAGGCTCACACTAACCCGTATGACGTGAAGGTACGCAGCTGTGCGCAACCTTCACGTCCATCACGAAGGTTTACGACCACGATTGCAGCCGATTTGATTCTGCTTCACTGCCGCAACGACCTTTACTCCATCACTGTTGCTATAAATGTGAGCATCCTTCATTTTTTGGACGGCATCACCTTCGAGGGGGGTACGCTATGACGTGTCTTTGTCGTTCCGAGCAAGTGTTGCCATGATTACGGCGAACGCTGGAGCTGTTTTTTTTTTTTTGTGTGTGAGAGGGGGTGGCGATCTTGGCCAATCTCCCTAAGTTGGCACGCTTGGCTTGCAAACGTGTGCCGGGGACGCTGGAGAGGCACGCACACACGACCGCTTGGCATTTTCTTGGTTTTGTTAACTGCAGAGCGGTCTCCGCGAGCCCGCGCTCACCTGCTCACGGCGATTTCCTGCTATTTTTAACTGCACACACGACAAATTACGGTTTGCTAAACAGCTTCGCTGTTATAAAACAAAACCAGGCAGTGAGCTAACACTTTGGCACAAGCCTTCATACATATGGCATAATTTCGTCAGGACCGATTGCTGATCGAACATTGAGCCCGTGAAACAGTTTCAGAATGCCGTCGTAAGTGATTACAAATAATAATGCGATTTCTTGTTGAACGTCTTTTTTTCTGATTCCTATGCTTTTCGAGAACATCAGCCTCGAAACATGAAATTGATTGCTTGTGGGGTTTAACTTGCCGAAGCTACACCTGGGGTTCTTAGCGCGCTGTAGTAGAAGACCCTCGGAACATTTTTCACCACGAGGGGATCTTTAACGAGCACCGAAATGTCGACACACGTGCGTTCTCGTTTTTGGCTTCCACCAGAAAAGCAGCCACCGCAGGCGGCATTGAACCCGCGTCCTTGGGCACAGCAGCACAACGCCTTAGTCACTCAGACACCGCGGTGAGGGAAACACGGAACCACTCCTCGCTCATTTTTCCGCGCCCTCGAAGCTCGTAAAAAGGGGCACAGAATAAATCGTCCTTTAACAATGTCTTGCTAAGGTCCTGCGCATATCTTTTCAAAGTTTCATTAAGACAACAGTACACTCGCTTTCTCATTGCTGGTTACCCCGTGCGTTTTTTATTTGCAGGTGCAGCTAGCATGCGCAGATTGGGCTGAAGTAGAGAGCCGGAACGTCGTCTTACAGCTATTCAAAAAAAGGAAGGAGGAAAATAAGGAAAATAAGGAAAGGAAATAAAACATGCATTCACGCAGTTCCGAAGAACTTAAAAGAAGAATGGTAAGCGTGCGTTCACAGATGTTTCCTCGGCAAGTGAAAAACTCGTTTGAGTATGCGTAAAAGTGAATTCAAGAGATAAAGAAGGTTTAGATTGCGGCAAAGAGCACCGCGATTAATTTCTGGCTGCAAGGAATAAGTTGCTTACTCATTGACGTGGTCCCACAGAAAACAGTACGCCGGCCGTTCAGGAATTTGCGTAGGCGACAGGCTTCGAGATCACCACAGCAATGTCGAGATGCTCGTGGTAGGAAGGCCCCTTCCATGTCATTGCAAACAATGCAGTCTCAAACCGCGCTATGATAACTTGAGCCTCACATATAATGGTCATGACACAGCAACAGGAGAAATAATCGAGCTATTGGAAATTTACAGGCTTCAAAATGACTGCATTAGCATTCCCTGTTTAGCTTTATCCGGTAACAAACGGGAATATTTGGACTACCTTCGATGAGAGAAGATTACATACTATGAGTATACTTGTTATTCTTGTTTTATGGTATTTATGTTCATGATTTTAGGGTTTACCGCCCCGACGCAACGCAGGTGATGAGGCGCGCCGTAGTGGAGGGCTACGGAGTAATTTTGACCACCTGTGGCTCTTTAACGTGCGCCGAAATCTCGCACACACGGGCATTTTCGCTTGTCGCCTCCATCAGAAAAGCGGCCGCCGCGGATGGGAATCAAGCGCGCGTCCTCGTACTCAGCAGCACAACGCCTTAGTCACTGTGTCACCGCGGCGGTTGGTATTTATGTTCACTATTTTCAATAAATCTTTCAGCTGTGGTTAGTCAGCGTTGCGTCCGCTTCCCTCTTCCATGCCCTGTTCTTGTGCGCTGCAAATGTTACTTCTATGGCGTCACAAGGTAAGTGCGGAGGTTCGTTTTGTGTCTCAAGGTCTTGATCCATCTTCTTACTAAACAGCTTATACTGGAGAACTTTGTTTAGGAAAACTGGCATGCGTGGCACATTCACGGAACAATTTTCTAACAGGGGTAGGACGCCTGTGAGCTTCACAGTTTCTCGGCGACTCACGACTAGTTTGCTAAAAATCTAACTGTCCTGCCTGGGGTGGGAGCAAAAGAACTGAACCACAAAGTTTCCGTTGTGGGAGGACTTCGCCGACTTGTTGCACTCGTCAGCAGTTCCAAAGTTTGTTCTTTGTCAACGATCTTAGTACAGGTACTCAGTTATATTTAAAATAGCAGCGGAGCTCTGCTAGCGATTTGACATAGCACGTTCCGTTAACTCGTGCCCTCAAAATGAAAACAATCGTTTCCGGAAACGTATTCGGCACCTGGCGCTCCCAGAAGTAGTAAGGAACTCTTAAGCCCAAGGGCTCCGCAGAATTTCTTATGGCAGACATTTCCTCGGAGACACGGCATTGATCCTGGTATGAAAGCGCACGGCCTGTGGGTACTGGAGAGCTGCACCTGCGCGTGAACTGCTAGAAGGTTCTTATTGATTCCCCAGTCACGTCTCCTTTTTACCGCAGGGCAGTGGGACAAAGCCACGATGAAGAACACTTCGGAACCGCTGGCAAGAAGCAGGAGAAAACAAGTGCCAGGCCGTACGACCAGTCTCTGCCGGCCAAACCAACTTTTCCCTCCGAAGTTCTCCAGATGTCCGGGACAGATGGTCTTGGCGTCAAGAATAGGAGCTTTTTCGGCACGATGTCCTGCTGCAGCTGATGCCTGCCTCTGCGTTCTCGTCATTCCTTACTGCGCACGTTCTTGCCTTAGCGTTCTTGGGCGAGTATGCAGCAAATTCGGTGGACAAGACAAAAAAGTGGGACGCCTTATGTCTGCAAAATAATTGGCCAAGTTATTTCATATATCATATTCCTGGTAGTTTAAATGTGGTTGGTACCTTCAGAATGGAGAAAAATGGTGACAAACCAGGAAAACAAAAAGTGGCTGTCACGATGCGCTGGAAATGTATTCGGTTCGGGAAGACTAGCGATTCCAACATAAAGAACATTGGTGTACGGTACCCTACGACCATTCATGGTGCCTTCGTACTTTCACATGATATGGCAGGGCTTGTTTTGCGCTGGATAAGTTATTTTTCAAGCAATGCACGTGGACATAGTGAAGGCTGCATTAATGAGGTTAGATGGATCACAGAGTGGCTTGAAAGAAAGCATTAGTTGACGATTTGGAAACTTTCTGCAATATATTTATGCGAAAGTCTTCTAAGCATCATAATGTTAGAACCCATGGTTGTCGGCTCAGGGACCTACTCAGTAGGTACAAAAAATAGTGGACATGCACATTGCACGGAAAATTTTATTTTTTTTGTACTTTGTAGTAATTGGTTCTTGAAATTTCTATGGGACATATTATCTCCAAATACACCATTATAACAATTAAAAAATTAAATTAAATCACAGCGTTGAAGTTATTGAAAAAGATACGGAAGCCTTGGGTGACTCAAGAACACATAAATATGATAAAGGCTAAAAATCGCCTCTATCATTCTTTTTTGTGAACCCGCTCGGAGGCAAAGCTGAAACAGTTCAAACGTTTCAGAAATCACCTGAACACAGAGTTGCGGCGTTCAAAAATAAAATACTATCAACATATCTTTGAAAACATTACTCAGCGGCGCCCTGATGTTGCTTGGAAGACGATAAACGATGTCCTCGGTCGGAATAGTAATAGGTCTGCTGTGGAAATGTTAACTGTGG
The DNA here is from genome assembly GCF_048455015.1 of Haemaphysalis longicornis. Taxonomy (NCBI): domain Eukaryota; kingdom Metazoa; phylum Arthropoda; class Arachnida; order Ixodida; family Ixodidae; genus Haemaphysalis; species Haemaphysalis longicornis. Next base: position 26,945,233 of record NW_027526225.1, read on the forward strand.
GCAACCGTAAACTCAAAGGAAAAGAACTTGCCAACTACTTAAATACTCACTTTGTTAACACACATATAACAAATAATTGCCCACCAGATATCAGCAGACACAATTGCAGTTATATTGATAGTATATTTCTTAAACCAACAGACGAGCATGAAATCCACAATACGCGTATGACTTTGCGAAATGACAAGTCACTGGATATTGATAACATTCAAATTCGACCTGTTAGATATGTCTTGCCGTTTATCACTTCCCCACTTGCTCACATCTTCAACTTAGCAATTGAGTCTGGCATTTTTCCCGATGCCATGAAAAGGGCCAGAGTATCAGTTATACGCCTCGAGATTCGCGATCGCTGCGCCGCCTGCCGCCGCTTCTCCGCGGCGTTTGCGGGATTCACGCTGCGTGGCTGATAGGTGGTCATGCAGTGTTTTGGTTCTCTTTCGCTTCTCTTTGCCTTTCCGCGCTCTAAAAGACTTGTTATGGTGACGTCTGTAAGCGCACTGCACGTTTAGGGCACTTAAAAAAAACAGCTGCGTCTTGGTAGAGCGCTCTAACGCCAACAAGAGCTACCCGGGGAGGCGGTTCTGCGCGCTTCTTGGCCGCTCTTGCGGGCGTCGGCGACGGCAGCAGCATATCACCGCTGTCACCTTCGAACACGTCAGCACAAGTGAATTCTATTTATTGTCGCCTCGTTTAGACCTTATATTGGCACTGTAAGAGGTTGGTTCATTTTGCAACGCAGACAACAAATGCGGCTTTGCTTCGAATATGTACGTCGTAGAAAAATATGTTTAGGGGATGTGATAACCCAATAGCTGACAAAAACTTGTGCCTTTTATGGGAATATAAGCTACGCGAAAATGTTAAGTACACTCAAAGGCTGGGCATTGTCAGATATGTGCCCACTCATGCCGTATAGTAAGAACCAAGGTATATGTTAATAAAACCACGGGAAAATGAATGGTCTGCAAGTCAGGAATAAATAGAATAGTTGTACGGGAATGAAAAAAAAACCGAGTGCAGCTTCTGAAATGCTAAAGACGTTTGTTTGAGAAGGTAGTATTCACCAGACCAACTAGATGCGAAATGCACTGATATTTCTCTAGACATGGGGGGGGGGGGGGGGGGGAGGGGAGGAGGACGCTCAACTATCGTTTACAAATGTGGAGCGAAATCAACGAATGAACGTTTTAGCAATCAGCTGTGTCTTCATCAGGTGCGTGTTCACTTTTCGTTTGTTTTTCGCCTTCAACGAACGGCTGATCACTCGGCGGGCGCATTTTTTGAAGAATACAGGGTAGGCGGTTCACAAGCGATACGAGGTGTCGTTGGAAGTGTTGATTGATTGATTGCAGGGTTCGACGCGCCGACGCAACGGAGACGATGAGGCACGCCGTAGTGGAGGGCTCCGGATTAATTTTGACCACCTGGAGATCCTTAACGTGCGCCGAAATCTCGTACACACGGGCTCGTTGGAAGAGTATCTGACAAGGGTCTCTGATTTCAGTTTATGCGAGATTCTGCAGTCTCCCTGTGTCATATGGCGATGTTTCGAAGAAGAGTTTGGTCACGTACGCGGATTACTCTATAAGACCATCTTCGCGCTTCTCGTGGAGGATAAATGTAACAGATGAATATTTGCAAGCGCTCACCTCGGGACAAGACGACCCAGCATTAAATTTGTCGTCGTGTGCTGACTCCGGAGTGTAATTTTGCATTATCCATCGTACTTCTTTGGTACAATGTCTGTGAAATTTATGCCGCATTGGCTTGTTCATGGTACTGATCAATATCTGATATGTGATATTGGCAGGCGTAACTTGCGTGCTGTCAGGTATGAGTGCTCCGCTGGATTTTGTAAGTGCACAAAGTCGATTTACATCATAGTGTGTATGGCCGCAACATGACCATCGGAGGAAACACTGTTTACGGAGACGCTGGCACTACATTTCAGGGCAGCGGAATTGCAACCAGCTGCATGCAAATGCTGGCTTCGGGACGCCGGCCTGTGACGCACGCCCGGCGCTCATCGATCTCACTAAGATCGCGTCATAAACTTTTATACTCTCGTGAACACACCACGCTTGCAAATAGAGTGCCTTCTCCACGTTATTCGGTATTTCGAACGCGGACAAACGGTAAATCGCTGTCTTGAACGAGTCTCAAAAGCAACGGCGACAGGGGGGAGCGGGCCGGGGACTCCCGCGCCTGCTTTCGAAACGGGCCGCTAGGGGGATTTCAGTGGCGCCCCTACAGGCCGCGCTCGAGGCGTATATACAAAGGGGGAGACAGGAACAATGCCGCCAATTACAGACCAATCTCTGTTCTACCTGTTTTTTCCAAAGGGCTTGAAAAAATTATAGGTTCCCGATTAACAAACTTTTCCGATGCAAAAAAAGTGCTAACTGAGTCTCGATTTGGCTTTCGGGCAGGGAAATCCACAGACTTGGCTTTATTGACCTTAAAAGAAAACATCATAAGAAACATTGAACAAAACTTGTATACAGTAGGTCTTTTTCTGGACTTCAGTAAGGCTTTCGACTTAATTGACCACGACGTTCTTACTGCTAAGCTTGCACAATACGGTATTCGCGGAACACCTTTGGCCTTGCTTGACTCTTACCTGCACGGCCCACAGCAATGCGTTTTTATTAATAACCACAAGTCATCTCTTTTACCTGTCTCGCAGGGAGTACCTCAGGGTAGTGTGTTGGGTCCCTTTTATTTATTACTTACATAAACGACATTGTCCAGATTGATGGCGAAGTTAAATTTATGATCTACGCTGACGATACCACTTTCACTGTTTCGGGTTCTAATCTAGATAACATAATTGTAAAATGCAATGACGTCCTTAACAAGGTATCTTTATGGTGCAAAATGAATAGGCTCAGAATTAATCCAACGAAAACGAAGGCCATCATCATCCATGCTAAAAACAAACAACTATCTTTTTCTCATCAGCTATGTTATGAACACCAGCCTGTTTCCATTGTCAGTGACCACAAAATTCTAGGAGTATATTTTTCATCAAACTTAAAGTGGGACACTCAAATTGACTTTCTTAGCAAAGAGTTCTCAGCCTTTACAGGACTACTATCGCGTTGCCGTAGTATCCTTCCGCTAGAAGCAAAGCTTCAAATCTACTACGCCCTATTTTATTCATACTTAAATTACTGTAGTTTGGTCTGGGCTACAACAACTAAAATCAACATAAATAGGATTATTACCACACAGAGGAGAATTGTTCGACAAATATCAAATCTAAATCGCACAGACACAACCCGAGAAGCCTTTGAAGAGCATAATTTGCTACGAGCCGATAAAATGTACGAGTTCCGCGTATTGCAAATGTTCAATATTTCATCAACCAAAATTGTTAATTACCTCTCCTTTCTGGCATCGTTACAACCTTACTCACAGGCTGTCAAAACTCGCTGCACCGATATATGGGCGGTACCACACTTCCGTACAAATTACAAGTTTCAATCATTAGCTCATAATATTCCCATGACTCTAAACAAACACCAAGAAACTACTGGATACAGCAGGAGGCAGCTTCGAAAATACATGGTGCGATTGTAACAAAAAAAAAGATATCTGGAGTGTTCAGTCATTATTGTATCTAGCTTCCGTGTTCGACCTGACTGTTATGTACAGTGTGCCTGTACAGTGTGTTGTACATCATGTTTGTTTCTGCTATCGTAGTTGTTGCATTGTGATTATGTATGGTGTATATGAATTTTCTGCGTGAGAATGAATCTAAATTTTGAATTCTTCTGATCCAGTCAAAAAGTCCGTTTCTTTTCTTTTCTTCCCGAAATATGTTTCTTTATGAAATATTTTTGTGAATCTTGAGCAAAAACGTGTCTTATTCCAGCTGTATTTATTTACCTTGTCTGCTGTGCCTTGTAACGGCTTCCTGGCCTTTGTCAAGCTGTTCAAGCAGCTTTTAGCCAGGAAGTCGTCCAGTTTGATTCTGGGAAAAATAAACTTGAATTGAAAACTTGAATTGAAATGTGCCAATTCCACAAGTTATGCATTCTTTAGAAAGACCGGGCTTTACGCGGTTGGCTTATTTTTGCTATTTTTTATTCGTATTCTGAAAGTTCGTTTGTGGGATATTTTAACAGCAGAGCTAGGCTTTCAGTTCCGCCTTCGAGAGTTACCAGAAAACTCAGCCCAGCCGAGAGCACGTGATCGTGCGCCTCGTGAGAAGCGCCAGGCGTCGTCCAGGCTTGCGCGTGGGCCTTCGCCACGTGAGGAGCTCGCAAAAAATACCAAGAAAAACTAGCAAGCTCCCGGCGTTGGCCCGCTGCACCTTCAAAAACACTCTGCCCGGCGTTCATGGCGTGATCTCTGGTGTGCTGTTCTCGCCAGTTCACGTGCGTGCACGCCTGAAGTGGCGAGCACAGACGTCGAGTTGCCGAAGCCGATTGCCGCGGGTTCTAGCGCGTGCTTTACCAGAGATGTGAAAGCCATCGGACTTTTTGAAACGATCCAAGCCTGCTAGTCACGAGAACTTTCAGCGGCATGTTCGATAATCCGCGTGGGGTGCAACTGCCGGGTCTCCGACGACGGGAGGAGAGCCGCCAGCTCTGTTGTTTCTCCAGCCTTGCAACATTATAGAGCAAAATGCCACAAATATTTGGCACTACGTGCTCTTGTACTTTCCATATATATTTCGCGGTTTCTTTCAATAAAATATAGTCGTCAGTCAGCGCCCATCCTTGTAGTTTGTCATTCGTGTCCTGACCGTGCACTGTTTTAATCGTGGGTCCTTACCGATTCGCCCAGGTTCGCACTCCCATTCAAGACATAACAGACAGTTTAAGGACGCAAAAGGCACACAGTATATATTTACTTGTAGAATAATTATGTGGCTGCACCGTCCGCTTCTAGCCTAGCCACACCTACACCAGATGACGTGTAATCAGAGCCAGTACGGCGAGAAAGTTTCTATTCACAATGGACCGAGTCTGCGCATGCGAGTATTTCGCTTCCGCTAGACTAATTACGAAGCCGACGTCATTCTTTTACGCTTTCCTCCGTATCTGAAGTAACACGTCAGCGGGAAGCCATCACTTCATCCGTGCTGTTTGTGTTACACATGTTTTTCCAGCCTGCGAAAAATCACTAGCCACCTCGAGACTCGTTTTTGTGCAGTATGTTTGGCACGTTTATTTTGGGAAATCTTTACACGCAGAACAACACTGCCAAAAAATTCCTCAGGGGATAAAGTCTTCTTAAGTGCTTGGATGCGAGAACCTGGCGACACTTATTAACGACTCCTTTGCTGCGACATCGTATTCGTTTGTTAGTCTTTAGCGCTATTCATGGCGACCCGCTTTTTTTTTTCCAACACCGGGTGCGGGTCTCTTCTGCGCTTTCGTTTCTCCAGGTTTGCACAACTGGAGCAGGCTGCGCTAATCTTTTTGTTTTGTCTTCGGTTTTTGCGGGATTCTATAGGGCGCATATTGTTTCTTTCACTCTTTCACCTGCTGTGCGTATTTGTACATTTTATTTTTTTTTGTATTTTTGTATGTTTTTTAATCCCGTTCGACAAATTATCTCTAGCTACGCTGTTTTAACGAGCAAAGGTGTTACTTCTGCCAACTATCCATACTTGTGCAAATGCAGGGTGTTACACGGTCCTGCCTGTTGGGGTACTCGGCAAAGGATAAGTTTTAAACTCAACTGATAAGCTCGTATTGTCGTGAAATTCCTCAGGGAGGTTTTTGTGCATTTTCCCCTTGCTGAGTATCGATCCCCAAGTCTCCGTGGTTCGATGCGGGTGCTGAACACCTGCGCCCCGGCTGCGTATTCCCAAACCATATCCCGTAGGGGCCCAGGCCGCGTATTCCCAAACCATATCCCGTAGGGGTCCAGGCCGACCACACCCCCTAAGCAGGGGCGCAGCCAATGAGGTTGAAAAAATTGCAATTTTTTAACCTCCTTGGACGCAGCACCGTGACGTCTCTACCTATATGTGCGCGACTTCATGCGAGGTGGATTATTTCTTTTTTCCCCCTCCCCTCGTTTCGGCTGCTTCGCAGGCGGCCGACGGTTTCGCTCCGTGGGCGGAGCTGGCCTGCGGCGCTGGGGAAGCTGACGCACATGTGGCAGAAGCTAATCTTTTGTACCTGAGCCCCTGATCTCTCCGCGCTCTTCTTGCGCACCTGCAAGTTGACGCTTACCTCCGATCGTGTTCCTAGATAAGCGCTCGACTCGGTGCTCGAAGTGCGCGCGCGCGGATGGACGCTTTCACGCTCATGTGGCAATTATACATGTTCCGGAAAGCAAACACCCTCATTGAAGGCTCATCCTACAGCACACAGAAGGGTATACAGTTGAGTTGGGTGCTCTTTCACTGTATACACACCTCAAAACACGATTCGGCGCTGCATGTAAGGATTACAGGAAAGGCAGCCAATTACCCATGACTACATTTACAAACTGTTCGACTCTTGCGAAATATTACAGCTGCATGAGCTGCTACATTTTGGCACTTTCATAAGCACTATTACATTGAATTTCGTTAACATTAACTTCATTGCCTTATTCTTTATCAGGAGCAGTGCCACTAAGGAAAACATTGACATTTTGTTCACAGCAATGGAATGTGTGAATCGTTCTTGCAAGGGTGATACGTTGATAAGAAAGACACCAGCTCAAACGTACACGTTTTACACTCGGTGATAAATTCTGCATAATTTGCACTGCTGGTCATAACAATTTAGGGAAACAATATCGAAAATATATACCAACCAAGTGCAAAGTAATAGTTGGATTGTACAGCTACTGATTGTACTGCTACTGAACCATCGGCCGCTCGAAAAGCAGCCGAAACGAGGGGAGGGGAAAAAAACAAAAAATCCACATCGCATGAAGTCGCGCACATATAGGTAGAGACGTCACGGTGCTGCGTCCAAGGAAGTTAAAAAATTGCAATTTTTTTAACCTCATTGGCTGCGCCCCTGCTTAAGGAGTGTGGTCGGCCTGGGCCCCTGCGGGATATGGTTTGGGAATACGCGCCCCGGCTTCTCCCTTTCCTGGTTGACTAAAGGTGTGCAGGGCTGGCGTGAAACCGAGCGTGAGCCCCTAGTGGCTCCAAAGCGCGCCTGGTGCGGCAGAAGGAGCCGTCAGTTGTCGTGCTGTTCGTCGGATCAGTCGGTGCATTTCGTATATTGTGTTGTGCTGGAAAGTATTTGATTGATGATTAATTGTAGGGTTTAACTTGCCGACGCAACGCAGACGATTAGGCGCGCCGTAGTGGAGGGCTCCGGATTAATTTTGACCACCTGAGGATCTTTAACGTGCGGCGAAATCTCGTAGAGACGGGCGTTTTTACTTTTCACATCCATCAGAAAAGCAGCCGCCTTGGCCGGGAATCGAACCCGCGACCTTGTGCTCAGCAGCGCAACGCCTTAGCCACTGAGACACCGCGATGGGTACATCGTAAATACCTAAACCGTATCAAGTCACTCACTCTACAAAAAATTGATCATATCATATCCCAAGAATCACATGATAAAGCAATAATTTATCACTTCATAAAAGCAGTATCACATCATCACCATAATAAGGGTATAGGTAAGGGAGTGTGTGCAAATAACAGCTGCAAGCATGAATTCAAATTGCGTCATTCATTTTAAGGTAGTTTGTTTTTTATTGAAACACAAAAGTTGTTCGCAAATTCCAGGTCATGCGGCAGGCTGTTCTAGATGTTTATACCAGTAAATTCTAACATGCGTTCACCATAAACTTTTTCTTTTCTTTTTTGCGGCACAGTTGAAATTTACAAAGACATGGCTGCGTGTTGCTCGTGCATGAGTATGAAGTGTAGACACATCAAACGGAAAGTTGTTTCTTATTATGTTGTGAATGTATTCAGCAGTCTTTTTTTTTTTTTTTTCACGAAGGAGCTCTAATGGTGACACGGGTAAATCAATAAATAGTGCCTTGCTGGATTGAGAGTAGCCAAAAGACGTAATTATTCTAAGAATTCGTTTTTGCGCTCGTCTCAAGGGCTCTAGGTAACAGAGGAATGCAGGCGTAATAGAGGGATGCAGGTCAATCTTGAGCGTTTGCGGGCGCCATGAGCCACTTTATCCGCATGTCCGTTCCCAGCAATGCCTCAGTGGCTCTGGAGCCACTGGAAAACAATATCATGCCCATGCCTGATTACTGCATCATATAAGCACCGTATTTCAGCAACAAGTTGTTCGTATGTTCCGCGGCGAAGGGCAGACTGCAGGGGCGCTGAAGAGCGGACCTCGAGTCGCAGAGCGCAGCTCATTTTCATGGTGGTTTCGCGGTATGAATAGAAGAGCCACCCGAATCGCTGTCAATTCAGAAATGGCTGACATCGCGAGTTTGGACACTTAAAATGAATATCGACTAACTTTTGGGGTATTATTACAGCACCGGCCAAACTGGACGTGGTTACTGACCCATCCGTGTAGACATGGACCCGGTCTCTGTAAGCCTCATGTAGAAAGAGTAGGGAGGGCTGTTGGAGGCCACTATGTGGAAGGTCCGCTTTCTTTTCTATTCCCGGGATGTTTCGATGTGTTTTATGGCTGTAACAGCCAGCAAAGTGGCGACGAGGGCCGAGACGCAGGTGCATAGCTCGATGGCAAGCTCCCACTGAGAGCGGCAACCACCTTACAAAAAGATGCCTGCGATCGTGTTGAAGGCAGGGATGCAAAGTGGTGGTGGGGCAACCGGGTGAGTTGCCTAATGTGCGCCCTCAGTGTCTACACTGTCATGTGGGTTGTGATCGGGTGATCGCTTGCGATGCAATTTGGGGCCACAGTTTAGGCGCAAAGCGGGAGACCGAGACATGTCCGAAGACCCTGGTCTTGTATGGCGTGAACTACCTGTACGTTAGTTTTACACGTGTTGGTCATTATAGGCAGGCTCTAACGCAAAATACCAAGAAACAAGGCATTGAGTAGGCGTAACATCGAGTGCACGGAGACATCCCACGTCTTTCCTGCCAGAAGCTAGAATAGCTGGACCACTGCAGTGAGTCTTTTCTTGAAGAAAGAAACTTAAGGAGTCCCGGAAACCGGTACCCGCAAACTTAAGGGTCCCCGAAACTCGCGGAAACCGGTGACGTTTGACGTAGGGAATTGGGTGTTCATTTTAAAAAATCTTATACTGTGATATTTTTTGCGGGTAAAAGCAACCAGTACACATCTCTCTGGAGAAATTCCAGGCCTAGCTGACGCAGGGACAAACATGTGAGTGTTTTTTTTCGAATTCGGGCCCTAATCTGACGGCGTGAAACTCCTGATGCCCAAAGGCAAAGGGAATCAGCATAGAGGGAAAGGTGGACGTTGGCTGGTAATGCTTCAATAAGTAATATCGACGTGAGGTTAAATGATGTAGGGCTAAGCACACTTCCTTGCGGGACGCCACGAGAAACAAAGTGCTCTGACGTTGGGCCTTCCGAAGTCTCAACAAGCAATATCTTGTAGATAGAAAGCTTCGTATCCATCTAAATGTCCGTCCACCGACTTCCGCATCTTGTAGGCCGCCCGGAATGGCGTCATGTATTACGTTACAGTACGCTCATTTTAAGTCGAGAAACAAAGCGGCTGACAAACGTTTGAGTGATTTGTCATGCTGAATCTATGTCACAAGGTCAATAACGTTGTCAGTGGAAGAACGTGCGCGTCGGAATCCAGCCATAGCATGTGGGTAAATTTCGTAGGGCTCGAGATACTACTCCAAACGACTGAAAACAATCCTTTCTAAAAATTTTCCTACGCAGCTTGCAAGGGCTATAGGACGCTATGACGCCGGGTAAAGGGGAGACTTGCCTGGCTAAAGAACTAGCACCAGGCGGTTACCCTTCCAGTCCTCAGGGACGAAACCATCTTGCCAGGACTGGTTCAGCCGATGCAGAAGGGTGTGACGGGCTTGTCGACTGAGATGACGCAAGGTAGCGTACGCCACTCCATCTGGTCTTGGCGAAGGTCCACTTCGGCACAGATCTATCGCCGCATCGAGCTTTTCTATTGAAATTGGGACGTCCATGTAGGAGTCGCGCGATACGGGAACGATGCGTATGTCCACTTCGCTGGTCGAAGCTTGGCCGTTCGCGATTCTTTACCAAACTTCCTCCGCTACGCCGACCTCTCAACGTTTCTGATGAAGCGCCAAGGCACTGAAAGGCCGAAGTGGCTGCGTCGTTGTTCGAAGGCCTCTGAAAGTGTTCCGATGTGAGACAAAGGCTTCCAAGGATCAAGCTTCTCGCATAACGATTTCCAGCGCTGTGCGTGCACCTGTACGATACACATTCAACTTTTCTCTGTGTACACCTGGCTTCAGGAAGGTCATGAATAGACTTTGTGCGCCTGTATTTTCGTTATGCGCTACAACGAATAGCTGTGATGTGTTCTAGCACTTCATCAAATTCTGTAATCTTCAGATGCATGCGAACAGAACGCATGGAATCCTGCGCACTGCTAGTTAGGGCACTTTCGAAAGTCGAGGACAGCCCTTTGCGGCAGATATCTCCCAATCGAGATTTAAACCTTTTCAATTCTATTCGTCGGATGACTTTCCCAGGAAGCAAAGCATCAAAGCCCTTGATCCTCAAGTATGTTGGAAGACGGTCACTTCCACAGGTTTCAGTGCCTGTGAACTATTGATTGCTGTCAGCGAGACTTCTCAAGACAAAAGTCAAGTCCAGACAGGTACTATATGTTGTTCCGTGACGAAATGTTGGGCTGCCATTGTTTACACAGCAAAGCTCATCACGGGACACCAGTAAGACAAGCTTTCGACCTCTGGGATCGTTTCTTGGGCTTCCCCACAGCATATGGTGTGCTTTAAACTCTCTCATAAGGATCGAAGTCCCAAGGGCGTCTCTGATGATTTTATCTTATCTGTGGCAATCGAGGAGTCCCGAAGACGAAAAATAAACCCCCGTGAGAGTGAGCAAGACACCTTCCTTCTTCACTGTGAGGCAAATGTACTGGCTGATGTCATGAGGTTCCACAGATTGAAGAACCTTTTCGGGCTGCCTATACGCCTCGAGCGCTGCCTGTAGGGGCTCCACTGAACTCCCTAGGGGCCTGTTTCGAAAGTAGCGGCGGGAGACTACAGCCTCCTCCCCACCGTGGCCGCTGCTTTTTCTGCATGTTCACGACTGAGATTTACCGTTTGTATGCGTTGGAAATACATATCTATGTGGAGCAATCTCTCTGTACCCAAATGTGGTGTATTTGCGAGAGTGTAAATGTTCTTACGCGATCATAGTGTGGTACATTCGGTCTGTATAGGCGCCATGTGTGTGTCACAGGCCGGCGTCGCGAAACCGGCATGCATGGAGCTGATTCTCATTTCACTGCTCTGAAATTTACTAACAGTGTCTCCGTAAGTGACGTTTTCACAGATGGTAGTGCAACAGCTATACACTACGGTGTAAATCAGTTTTGTGTGCTTACATAATCTAGAAGAGCACTCATACCTGACATCACGTCAGTTATGCTTGCCAATATCATACCTCAGATATTGATCACTGCCCTGGACAAGCCAACTTCGCATATATTTCGCGAAAATTGTACCAAAAAACTACGATGGATAATGCAAAATTATACTCTGGACCCAGCACACGACAAAAAATTTAATGCGGGGTCGTCTTGTCGCGAGGTGAGCGCTCGCAAACGTTAATATATCCTCAGCGAGCAGCGCGGAGACTGGCTCATAGAGTAATCCGCGTCAGCGACTAAGCGCTTCTTCGAAACACCATCATATGGCCCAGGGAGGCTGCAGAATCTAGAACAAACTGAAAGCCGAGGACTCAGAAACTACACTTTTCCTACGATGCCTTTTATCACTTGTGAACTGCGCCTACCCTGTATGTTTCAAACAATTCGTCCGCCGAGTGATCAGGTGGTCATTAAAGTCCAAAAACAACAGGAAAGCGAACGCGCAGCTTGTGTGCGCGTGATTACCAAAACGTTCAATTCTTGAGTTAGATCCTGATTGTACATAACGATAATTAAGCGCCCCCCCTGCTTCTCTCTCCCATTTCTTACGAAATAGAAATGCATTTCACGTCTAGTGTGTCTGGTAAGCCCTACCAGACAAACTGTTCAGCATTTCCGAAGCTGCATTGGGTTCATTCATTCACGTACGGGCTATTCTATTTCTTCGGTACTTGCAGAGCATTTATTTCTCCGTGGTGTCATTATCTTTCCTTGCTTTTTGCCATAAGATGAGTGTGGAAGCGTATTAATTTAATGACGCGCAGCCTTGGAATGGACTTAGCATTTTCTTGTGGCTTATATTCCCATAAAAGGCACAACTTATTGTCAGGTATTGGGTTATAACATCCCCGAATCATTTTTCTACGACGTGTACATTCAAAACAAAGCCGCATTCGTTGACCACGCTGCAAAACGAAACACACCCCTCACTGTGCCAGTACCAGATCAAAACGGAGTAACAACGAATTCACTTGTGCTGACGTGTTCAGAGGTGGCAGTGTTGATATGCTGCTGACGTCGGCGACGCCCGTAAGAGCCGTGCGAGCACTGCGAAGGCGGGAATTTTGATTTGTATTGGGTAGTAGCAGTGAGCGGATAACGGCGCTACAGCCCATAATTGCGAATCACTCCTCTGCACTTCCGATAGCTTTCACATTGAAAGGAACGGCTTTAATTTTTTCCTATGGTGCTTTAAAAACCACTGGGTCAGAATTGCAACTCCAGTGCCACATATATGTGTGGGACAGTTTAAGCTTGCTTCTTGCTCAGCCGAGAATCTGCTGCTCGTGATTTCTTTCCTTACTTGCCAACGCTTTTACTGAAACGTAGCCAGAGCGTCGCATAACTACTTTGCACAAACGCTTTTTTTAATCCCAGAGTCCGCATTAGCCAGGGAGTATACGGTTGTGAGACATGACCGCCTAACTTGAGGAAATGCAATTCCTAAAGAAGGACTATACAGCACCTTTTCTACACCAATGTGCCAGCCGTTGATGCATTGAGTCTTAACAAAGCTGTTGTTTTGTTGTTCATAACAAAGTCTTCTTTTCATCTTCAAAAACACCGTGAGGTTTCGCGAACTGAATAAAGTAGCACGGGGAAATCACCTCCCTTGCACGGCAGGGTAACCAAAACCGGTTCGCGTTTATGGTAAATAGCGAATAATAAAAATCCCCATATCACTCGACAATGCGGTGTTTAAGTTGAACGAAACGGCGGCATAGTTTAACACAAAATCTGGTCATTTGGGGCTGTGTTCTCAGTAGGAGCCAAATTCCTTAAGTACCTTTTCTTCCCCGTCGGCGTCTGTAACGTTCGTTTAACCAAGGAACAATAAAAGAATCGCTTCCACGAGGCGTTGTTGGCAATTTCTGACGTTTTATCTCCCTGGATAGAATGCACGTACAAAAACTGACGCCAGCGTCACATTAACGCCGCCAACTGGCTCCCGCATTTCGGGGAAATCCGCGAGTGCCGTGCATCCGGGCACCGCGCGAGGGGCGCAACGTTTCGCAGTGAAAGCCACCGCAAAGGAGCGAGGTTAAACGTCGTCTGGGCCCCTCGCTTGTGGAGGGCGAAAGGAACGGTTGGCAAAGGTGGCTGGGGAGGAATGCGGGCGCTTGTATGTGCTTTAGATGCCTGTCCGCAGCGGTAACGACATTAGGCCGCGGCTGGGGTCGCGGTTGCGGCGCGCGAACCCTGGGCCCGAACGCCCGCGGGGCACCAAGCACTCCTCGTGCTAATCACGCCACGGAGGACCGAGTTAGTTCCCCTCGACTCCCCAATCCCGAAAGGACTGGGTGTGTGGGCGCTGAGGCTGCAGGTATTTTACTTACGCAAGTACGAACCGAAGCGAAAGAACACAAAGAAATCTAACCGCGGTTTTGATGACTGTTTTCTCGGGAACGGGAAAAAAATCTCATTTGTGTGATGTTGTTCGAACTTTTTAAGGTTTTACGTGGTCGCTTTGGAGGTTGCCCTAAGGTTCGCCTGAGGGTGGTTGTCACCTAACAAGCCTTACGTCCCCCCCCCCCCCCCCCCCGTTCCTTTGATGAAAATGCTATTTCGAAAGGTTTTTCAAGGCCCTCCCTCGTTTCGCCGCGAAACGCAAAGAAATTGATTAAATGGGGATTAGGTTTTAAATAAGATTAAAACTTGCTGGTGATTGAAAATGGGATCACCCGTAAAAAAATTACAGTGGCTTAGCTCGGCTGTATGCCAGGATATGTGTAGCGTGAGCTAAGGTCCAGCAATCCAATTTAGTCCAGTCCAGTCACTGCTCGCGCATGCGCAGCACGGCTCTCCAGGAGCCACGCGAAATGGCTATCAAGCGGCTCCGGCGCACCGTCACACTTGGCTACTGCGCAACAGAGGCGCACAGCTGGGCACGCGCCGGCGCCAGTGCGTCTGCCGCGGCTATGCTGCCACTCCTCTGGAATGCGCAGACCGGCGAATGTGCAGACCCGATTCTCTACACACCCGTACTCCAATTTAAATCCATTCCAATACAATCCAATTTAATCCAATTCAATCCCATGCTCCTCGCGCTTGCGCAGCACGGCCCTTCAGGGTTCACGCGAAACTGCTCAACCTCGGCCAGAGTAGCTTACGCTAGAATAAATGTGATATTGTGTACACTTTACTGGACGCGAAAGTAGCGGAGAGAGGTAGAAACAAGCGAAACCTCCTCTTGAAAGTCGTTTTCACAACGGAGCTGTATTTGGCTTGGTTTTGAGGCAGGCAGACAAGCAGGCAGGTACTACCGCAGTGTAACCGACTCAACCAAATACTAAAGTAAATGAACTGGCCAAACGGCAAATGAATAACGGTGAAACCCAGCCTTGAAGACGCGTAAACAAGGGAAAAGCAGGGCAACACATACGCTGGAACTAGCCCGAGAAAAAATTGCGAAGAAAAAACAAGGTCAGTGCGTGTCTCAAAGCGTGTGCGTTTCCCTGCTCTCTCCTTTTGTACGAGTCTTCAAGGCTGAGTTTCGCCGTTCTTCAAAATATCGTATTTTCGGCCGTATAACCCGCACCAAAAATGCGATAATTTAGGTGGCACAGTAGGGGTGCGAATAATATGCGGGATTTTTTTTTTTCTTTAGTGCAGCTTCACGGCAACGCGCGTGGTGCCGAGAAGCTTCTACGCAGTAACACTGACTAAGCTTTCCATGGCAGCGATTGCGCAAAACATGCAAGGACAAGAAAGAAAAAGCAACGACGAGCGCACTCTAACAACTGAATTTTATTAGTGAATTGTGACTTTCGCTTTGCAGTTAGTTTAATCTACTTGCTAAATATACGCTTTTTCCTTTCTACATAGTATGCGATGCGTTGCTTGAGCAGTAGCTTTCGTGCAGCCTTTCTGTATCAAATGTGCGGGCAATACGTGAGGATTTTTTTTTTCTTTTCCAGACAGCTGGTAGTGGGGGTGCGGATTATATGCAGAGGTGGGTTATATGCGCGAAAATACGGTATGTACCAACAGGCCCTGCACCAAACTCTTCCGCGGCAAATGAAGTTCGAACTGTCCAATGGTAGAGATAAAATAAAAGGGGAGAAAGCTCCTCAGGTGGCGCCACGGCGAAGAGAGCGGGGCCCGGAGACACTCCCCTGATCTTCTCTGGGCAGTAGCGAGAGAGGTTGGGTTCTTGGGGAATGGGTGGGAGAAAGGGAAGTTGTCATGGTAGTTTAGAAGCGAATGAAGACAGCGAGGTTTTGTTCTGATCCTCTGAAGTCTGGCTCCTTTTCAGGCCTTATTTGCCACCTCAAGAAGGGCATCAGACTATGCCAATCTAGGATTACGGTGACCCTGCAACGGGTTTGCCCCCAGCCTGCATGCTGGGCTCCGACCGTCGGGGACGGAGAAAACCTCACAGTGAGTGGTGACCTTGTCCCCTTCCTTGTCACCCGGTTCCACAGCCTGTGACAGGCCGGACGACGAGAATTTCATTTGTCCCACTGGACTGGAACTGCCCTCATTGAACGGAGCTGTTGGTCGCCTTCTTGACGAAAGCAGCTTGCTTTTAAGTGCAGAGCAATTTAGGCGCTCGCCTTGTCGTCGTAGTTTGCTCGCTGGCCCCAAGTAGAGCAACAGGGCGCTCCGTCGAAGCCGCTGTCATTGCGGCGTAAACCAGAGGCTCCGAAAGCCAAGCGGTTTATGTAGTCGTAAGCGTTCGAAACTCGCGTGACGCTGGCGCTTGTCCTATAGGTACAAAAGGTACGTTTGCGGCAAAATATACGTAAATAACCGGCAGCGGCCGCGTTCATTTAGTTAGGAGCGCCCTTTCGGTTGGTTTTTACGATAGTAAGCGAAAAAAAAGTGGCAGTGCAACACCGGCTCGTTGGGGAGGAAAAGCAAGCACAAAAAGACCAGAACTCTCGCTGGCGCAGTTTCACGCAGGTAGCGCGCGAGCACTGCGAAGGCAGGGAATTTGACCTTCATTGGGTGGTTGCAGTGAGAGCAAAACGGCGCTACAGCCCATTATGTCGAATCACTGCTCTGCACTTCCTACAGCTTTCACATTGGATGTAGCGGCTTTAATTTTTTTCTGTACACTTGCTAGCTTAGTCAGCCACTGCTGTGCGTATGTTATGCCGCTGGTTGTCCTTACTGCTAGAACGTGTTGTTATAGTGTTTACTGACAATTAAGGCACTGTGGCGTGGCTCATTCAAGTGCCTTGGGAATTTATGTATTCTTTCTGCGTCAGCAGGGTGTTTGCGATGGGTGTATTAGTGTTTGTTGTGCTCTGCCAAGCTCCTTTTGCGGTGTTTCTGGTTGCTTACGTGCTTCTGCATACTGGTGCAGGCTCGCTCGCACTTCTGGGGTTGGTTAGCATTAACGGTCGGTTGGTCGGTCGGTCGGTCGGTCGGGGGGCGTGTAGGTTAACTCTTTCATAGCCCGCCAATCCCATGTGTCCGAGAACCCAGTGGCTCCTTATCAATCTTTTTAGGAACTGTGCGGAAGCGGTAAGGCGGCTTGAGTGTATGTAGCATTGCTTTATTATTTAAACATTTATTTCCACCGTTCCTATGGGAGGAAACCGCAGAGAAAAGCTGCATTAGAGCAGCTTGACTGGCCCATCGGCCCCGTTTATCAGTGTCAGCAAGTGGCAACTGGTCAAGACAGTCGCGAAAAAATCTAAAAATGATACGAATGACACCCTCAATTTTAGCACGTCTGGCATTAAACTGAGTGGAGAAACGATAAAAAGCAAGGTAGCAATAGAGAGCTTACTGAGCAAGCCTTACTTCAAGGTGAAAATGAAAAGAAAAATGTTAGAAGGGGGGGGGGGGGGGGTAGAGCGGCGGTAGAGAGAGAGAGACTCTTTGTTAAAGTGGAAAACGCAAAGAGGTTTGCCGACTTGAGTTCGCCGACTTGCTACCCTGCGTGGAAAGGAAGAGAGAGAAAAAAGGTAGTAGGTGTATAGCTAATCAGATTGCAGTAGAGAAAAAAGAAAGAGAAACAACAAAATAAAAATAAAACAGAGGCGTGCTTCAGGGCATTTAGTTAAAAGTTTCATGAAATGATGGGAAGGCTACAACGTCGTAGACACGCTAACATTCTGGAGAGACTCTAATAGTGCAGACAGGGCTTTGCGCTGAGCACAGGGAGAGAGCCATGGTCCAAGTACCAGTCTCAGTGTTACTGGCCCAGGGTGGAGGCAATCAATTTTATGCTTTAGACGGCACCGTGAATCGGCATAAGCCTTACAGGGTGGAGGCAATCAATTTTATGCTTTAGACGGCACCGTGAATCAGCATAAGCCTTACAGGGTGGAGGCAATCAATTTTATGCTTTAGACGGCACCGTGAATCGGCATAAGCCTTACAGGGTGGAGGCAATCAATTTTATGCTTTAGACGGCACCGTGAATCGGCATAAGCCTTACAGGGTGGAGGCAATCAATTTTATGCTTTAGACGGCACCGTGAATCGGCATAAGCCGTGAACTCCAATAAAATACGTTCGACAGTGTCAAGTTAGCCACAATTATCACAGTATGGGCTTGATGTCTGGCCTATCCGATGTAGATAAGAATTAACACTGCATTGAGACAAAGCCTATGAAATAACGTCTCCAGTCGGCAGGGTGGATGTTCTGGCAGCCTCACTCTAGTACATGAATCTATGCCATGTAAAAGCCATGATGGTACTCGGTCGAATATATCGTTAAAAGCATGTTCGGCAACCTATACAAATGGTACAGACAGGTATTAAAAATATGTGTATACAACTGGTGCCCTCAGATACAGCGTATAGCACAGACTTCAGCTTTCACAGCTCTCAGAAAGTTAGTGTTCACGTCAGCGGAGAAGCAACAAAAAAATCAAAGTCGAAAAACAAAGCTCACTACAAGGTAAAAAAAAACAACAAGAAGGTGGGGGAAGTGATCATTTAAAGTATGTTCTCTCATTTAAAACAGAAAGTGACATCAATAACATGCCGTATACTGTAATAGCAGGCACTTGAACAACCGCAATGGGCGATATCGATATCAAAATGCGCTCAAGCAAACAACAAATAAGACTGAGGCAATCAACAACCGCAGCTTTTTCAGCGGGCTTCGTTGAACGTTCACATTCTGTGTATGTGGCGCATTTAAGAGGCGGATTACCCATATGACGCACTATCCGAACCGTAGCTGGTACGACAGGGATGGTTCGCCAAGCCTTCGGCATTCTGCATTGGTACGCATGCGCATTGAGATGAAGCACTGTAAAATTTTGTAGGTTGTTATACATCATCTGCTGTTCCCTTTTATGTTGGTTACTTCGCTATAATTTGACGTTCATGACTGTCCACGCGACTTGTAGACGTTGTGCCTCAAAAATGCAGGCTCTTTGCGAATTTCACTGCTTAACACATTTGGCGAGGCTATTTCTACAAGGCGGGAGATTTTCTAAGGTAGGGGTACTAGGAAGTCGTGTGCACGCTTTATGTTTCCGTATCTCCGCCTAAGTTGTTACGCCTAAGCTGTTGATTGGATTGTGTCGGTGAGTGAAAGTAATCTCTTCTGCGTATACTGTCTCAGATTCGAGCAGTAACTGTGTGTTAGTACTCACTGCTGCACCTTGGGCTGGGCTTTTTTGGTGACCTTCTTCAATAGCCTGTTAAGCTTGTTCTCTTATGTTTTGTTAATTTTGTGTAGGAGAGTGGAATCTTATTCCTGGCGTGAAGGGGGCATCTTTCAATGTAACGAGACCGTCTCTAAATAATTCTGTTTCATTGGGAGCCCTTCGAAACGTAGAATTTACTCCCTGTGCTTTATAGTGCTGCTGGTAGCGACATATCCTCCGCTGCCACTTTGAATGCAAATACCACGGACTATTATGTACTTAGTGGGTTCTATGGTGTGCTTTTTCATGTGTAAATAATGCATGGCACTTCAATGCCTGCGCTATACACTATGAGTAGCTCTGTCTTTTAAACAGAGAAGTCCTGTCTGATACCCCTCGCTGCTGTTCCTACAGCTTCGAAGGATTTTTAGAGAGTGTCCTGTATGTTCTGTGTGCTACCGCGTTGGTCCAAATTGTAATTCCACGTGCACGCTGTGGATGCATAATGCCACGTATCCACGTAAATCTCTGCGTGTGCTAAATACGGCAGGTTGAATAGGGTGGGCGACAATAGAAATCCCTGTGGGATTCCTCGCTGTGAGTTCGGAATATGTTTTGACTTGCGTTCCCCCATGCATATCGTTAGTTCTCTATCACTGAAAAGGCCGTGCATGCAGTTGGGAAGCCATCCTCTAGCATGGCAATTTTTTAGGTCTATCGCACGCAGATTACACAAACGGAAAAATGTGCGGCCAGGCCGCCACTGCAAGCTTCTTGCACTGCTTCAGCGTTCTGTTTTACGGCGTGCTGTTTTGTCGCCCTGCCCTTATGTTGCGGAGCTATTTTGGCGTTATTCTGCTTTGACGTTTTGCTGTTCTGCCGCGTGCTGTTTTGCCACGATGATTTTTTGGTGAGTACCGCAACAAGAAAAGTTTAATTCCTTCTATGTTCATAGAATCCGAAACACGTAGCGTCAGGAAGCTTATTCAATATAAAGGTGTAAATGATGACATTTGCAGAAATAATAAGTTTTGCCAACAACACAAAGCAAAACTCGTTTACTTTTGCTATTTACAGACTTAAATGGCTGCCATCATTTCTTCCCGAAAAAAAATGTATATATAAATTGAAACGAAGTAACGTAATTGCAACAATCAACACAATACAACACCCTCGTGGGAATAACAAAACGACACAAAAAAGGGACTGATTAAGCTGAGAATACACTAAAGAAATCACATGTGTCAATGCAATCCCAAGCTCTCATTCGGTGAAATAAAAACAAGAAAAAACAGGAAAGGAACCGTTTTGGTTGATGCGTTTGTCAATGCAATCAAAGGAAGGTAATGCTGGTGAGTCTGACAAGCAGCGTAAAATAGAAATATTTGCCAGTTAGCAGGCGAATCGCACAACTCCAGCAGCTTTTGATAATGAAGGCATTCGCCGCTGTAGCGGCTACAGTAACCAATTCCAGCCACATTACGCGCACAACATTGCAACTGCTACTAGTTTTAATGTGGTACCTTCCAGCAATTGGCGTATTCATATAGTAGCCCTTTGCGACCCGGCGTGTACAACTGCGCGGACGACTTTTAAGATCATTTATGTGAGTTACAATCGTTTTCATTCCCACTTGAACTGCTCAGCATGCATTCACGTTTCCCGCTCTACGAAACGGGTGCTGCCATCTAGTGAATGCCGCGACTTTACCATCCACCAATGCTTTACCAAAACAAGACAGCAACATGAACGCCTCGGCGTTCTACAGCACGTCAAGTAGGTGTCCTTAGTGTTACCTTTTCTGTCGAGTTAAAACGTTTATTAAAGCAAAAATTAAGCTGTTACCATAACATATAAGGGCTAAGGATCACAATTGAGGCGAAAAGCAAAAACGTCCGCGTGTACGAGATTTCTGCGCACGTTAAAGATCCCCAGATGTGCAACATAAATTCGGAGCCCTCCGCTACGGCTCGCCTCATCGCCTGCGTTGCGTGGGCACGTTAAACCCTACAATCAATCAATCACAATAATGTGTATACGTTTTCTATTGTAGCAATGGCTAGGAAACGATAGTCACGTTTACGATGGCATGCTTACGATTAAGACATGACCTAATTTATTTTTCTACATATGACATTGAGTTGTTTATGGTTTCTAAGTGAAATTTTAGTTATCAAAAGCATACAGAGGCAGTTAAAAATTTTCTGGCGGCTACATCCTAATGCGTGATGCAAAGGGGTCGGCTAGTGTAAGAATATATTAGCAGAAATTAAGCAGAAGAAATGGGCCTTGGCAGGGTATGTAATGTGAAGGCAAGATAACCGTTGGACCCGCCGCGGTAGCTCAGTGCTAAGGCGTTGAGCTGCTGAGCACGAAGACAATGGTTCGATTCCCTGTCCTGAACAATCGGTGGCAAGACTACCTGGAAGAGAACGACATATACCCCGACACCATGCTGGGATTTAGACCAAAGCTCTGCACACAGGACGCAATGCTTCTCCTGAAACATGACATGCTCGAAACTCCCAGCAAGGTCGACTGCAAGGCGATCCTAGGCTTAGACTTGAAAAGCGCCTTCGATAACGTCCGTCACTCCGCCATCCTGGAACAGGTCAACAGACTTGGTCTAGGAAAGCGGACGTATAACTACATACGAGCCTTCCTGTCACACAGGACGTCCAGCATCCAAATAGGGCAATTACAGTTCGAAGACCGAAAGCTGGGCAGCATAGGCACGCCACAGGGGTCGGTCATCTCCCCACTACTATTCAACTTAGTAATGATACCGGTGGCCGAAAGGCTAGCCCAGCTGCCGGACCTACGACACACCATATATGCAGACGACCTGACGCTGTGGGTAACAGGAGGCTCGGACGGACACATCGAGGAGACGTTGCAGCAGGCAATACATACCGTCGAAACCAGCCTCCACGGCACGGGGCTACACTGCTCACCTCAAAAATCGGAGCTGTTGATCATACCACCCTCTGGCCACCGAAGAAAGAAGGGAGAACAAGAAGCACACAGAAACATCAACCTCTACACCAAAGACGGAACCACCATCCCGCACGTCAATACCATCAGAATATTAGGCCTACACATGGACGCAGGCAACGGTAATCACACGGCGCTCGAAAAGCTGCTAACGAAAATAGGCATCACCACCCGCCTCATAAAGAGAATTTCGACGCGGCGTGACGGCATGCGGGAAGCCAACCTCCTGCGACTACTGCAGTCGTTTGTGGTGAGCCACGTATCGTACGTGGGCTCTTTCCACCGATGGCTGCAGTACGAGCGGGATAGGATTAACGCAGTCATAAGGAAAGCATACAGAACGGCTCTTGGACTCCTGCCATGTACTAGCAACCAGGCCTTGGCGTCCTTGGGAGTCCATAATACTCTCGAAGAGATATGCGAGGCTCAGCGTACAGCGCAGATACAACGACTACAGAACACCAGGACTGGCCGGAAGATTCTACAGCATGCGGGCCTCAGCCCGACAACAACTAGAGAAGAAGAAGAGGCTAACATGCAAAGAAAGAAGCTGCCGGCTATCATTAGTAGACAGCTGGTGATCTCGCCGCTCCCGCGCAACATGCATCCGCAGAGGGACAAAGAGCGCAGACAGGCCAGGGCCAGAGCGCTGACCGAGACCTACGAAAACGACCGCACGGCTATGTACGTCGACGTCGCTCAGATGCCGGAAAGACCACAGCACTTCGTAGCAGTGGTAATTCGCGCTGCGGACGGAAACACAGTCAACGCGTGCAGCCTCCAAGCCACCAATGCCGAGCAGGCGGAAGAGGCCGCTATCGCCCTAGCTCTGTGCGGCGGCGACGAGGCCCGAACTGTACTGAGCGACTCGCAAATGGCAATCACCAACTACTCCAGAGGCAAGGTGGGAATGGTGGCAGCCCGCATCCTCCCCAAGCACAAAGAGACCACAACGCACATAAGGTGGTTCCCGGCTCATGTAGGACCCATCGCCGGGGGTGTTGCCAACCGCAACGAGAAGGCGGACGCCGTCGCACGAGAGCTCGCGCGCCGTGCGGCGCCCCACCGCCTCGCCTCTCAGATTGCGGTGGAGAGCGCCCCTGACATGGAGCCCATTCTCAACTACAGCGAGGTCCTGGCCTGGCATAGAGTGGAAAGGGCGCAACTACCCCCGCCCCACCCAAGATTGAACAGAAGAGAGGGGGTGCTGCTACGACAATTGCAGACGAGGACAGTCCTCACACCGGCCCTGGCTCGACACATGTGTCCCGAACTCTACGGGGAAGTGCTGTGCAGTGTGTGCGCGGACGAACCTGCAACTCTGGCCCACATTATGTGGGGGTGTGGTGCGAGTGACTACAGTGCAGTGTCGGACCCACTGCCACCGGACATGGTGGACTACGTTAGTTCCTCCAACCCGAAGGAACAGCTCATCGCCGTCCAGCGGCTCGAGGACGCCCTTGCCCAGCAGGCGCGAACGGGAGACCCTCCATCCCCTAGCGGGAGGAAGCGGGCTCGCCAAGTAGCCAAAGCTGGAGCACTGGCCTAAAGTTCCCCGAGGTCTAGCCTCCCGATAGGGGGCGGTGAAGCCCTGCGTGGCCTGACCCGCCCCTGCACGCCGGACACAAATAAATGTCATTTTCTCTCTCTCTCGATTCCCGGACGCTGCGGCCGCTTTTCTGATGGAGGCGCAATGAAAAACGCCCATGTGTGCGAGATTTCGGCGGTCGTTAAAGACCTCCTGGTTGTCAAAATTAATCCGGAGCCCTCCACTATACGGCGCGCCTCATCGCCTGCGTTGCGTCCGCGCGTTAAACCCGTACAATCGAGATAACCGTTGGTCATTAAGGGTAACAGAGTGGAATTTTAGAGAGGGCAATGCGTGGCAGGGGGCGGCAGAAAGTTAGATGGGCAGATAAGATCAAGAAGTTTGCGGGGATAAACTGGTCGCAGATAGCAGACGACCGGTATGATTGAAGATCTATTGGAGAGGCCTTTGCCCTGCAGTGGGCATTGACAGGATGATGGTGATGATGATGATGGTGATGGTGGTGATGATGATGATGATCACCTCTCAGGAAAAAAAACCATCTAAACTATAAAGAAACAAATGTTGGATGAGTCCTTCCCAACGATATTAAAAATATGCAGGTTATTGCTGTCCCGTCATTAAAATAGCTTGTTGCGAAAATATTCCCAGTTAACTGAAAATATTCCCAGTTAATTGAAAACATGCAGTTAAGTAAGTAACTCCTTAGGGCGAGTTGGTACACGTTGAACACCAGCTTGGATAACTTGCGCTGCGTAGGCGGCGGAAAAGAGAGACAAAGAATATACATAAAATGAACGTATTGGAGTAAAGAACCAACAATTAGTTATTTGGAGCGTCTGCTGCACAAAAAAGACAAAGGCAAGCAAACTTTGGGGGGCTGTATAAGTAAACGAACAGAAACGTAACTATGCTCATGTACTTTGTCACTTACCACCTTGAAACTCGGCATCAAAATATCATTCGACACCGGTGAGCTTGTCAAGTGAACTACTCGTACCTGAAAGTTCGCGCTTGTGACTTCGCATTGCGTACGCATTGCGCAAAAATGATAAAACTTTAGCACACTCGTGCTCACACTTCCAGGGTTATAATGCGTAGCCCAGTGCCGTAGAACGTGTCCCGTCAAATGACCCCATAACTCAACGCACAGCCCTCGATCGCAGCCGCTGTAGAGCACCTGCTACGGTGACGATCAGTCTGGCAATACACTGAAGGGTGTTAAAAACCTCTGGGTCCATGCAAGCTGTAACTGGCCTTGAACCTGAAAATGTTAACGATGGAACACTATTGAATGAGTGGGGCTTAGCTGTACTGTCGGAGGAGCTCGGACGGGTTGAATGAGATATCGTAGGATTAAGCGTTTTCAGAAGATGTGGTGAGGCCTGAGGGGTTGAATAGAGGGCACGCTTTACGCTAGGCGTGAGGAGAAAATAGAGTTCAAGTAGATTTCCTGCCCCACAAAAATAGGAGATAACGTTGGGGAAATCTACGCTATTATCGAAAACGTTTCAACAATTTTGATCAAGCATGACAAGATGTGCACGCTAAACGGAGCGTATGTCTATGCACTAACATCAAGTTATGATTATGAAGCTGCGCGCAGTTTGTAGGTGGGTGTCGCAAAGGGAGCGGATAACGTAACAACAAAGTACGCGGCAGTAATGGGAGACTGTGACGCAAAAGTAGTAAATAACCAAGGTAACGCGCAATGGTGAACGCAATGGATATATTTGCAGAGAGTAGTACCGTCAAGACAATGAGCGCACTTTGCAGAAAACGAAAAAAATAGAAACGGACGTGGCAAATCCCCAAAAGAGAAGCTGTATAAAAATTGCCACAGCTTGCACCGCTGAGCAGTGGTGGCACGGTGGAGAAACAGCGGAGCGGTGGGTCGACCTAGCTTCTTTCGGTTTAAGTAAGCTTTGCTAGGGTTTGCTACGTTTCGCTAAGTTTGTTAGGCTTTGAGACGTTCTCGCTAGGCTAGGCGAAGTGTGAGGGGTGAGGCCAAATTTAGCCGGTCAAGTTTAGCCCAAGTTTAGCCAAGCTGCGCCAATGTTTTTTTGCGTTGTAGTAGCCCAAGAAAGACTGTCGCCTTTAGAATTGAAAAGTAAGGCGTCCGCATACGCACATGCCCCTTGTGCTTACACTGGAACAGGCGCGAAAAATGGCTTCACTGTTATAACATTCATCTGCAGCGGAGCCCCCTTTACAGGTGGCGCAGTGTTTTTTGAAAGACAATAGTCTTTCTTGGGCTAATTAAACGCAGAATTTTTTTCTGACTCTCTGTATGTCTGTCTGTCCATCTTGAAAGTATAAATGTATTATTTAAAAAATTCTGGTACCAATGATAAAACGTAAAAACCAGACACAACTAAGCATATGCAGCGCCTGTTGCTACGTAACTAACAGAGCCTGAAGGCTGCCAGTTACAGACTCTTACAGAAACACGCAAACAGTTTCAAGTTTATTGCAGACAAAACATTAACATACAAACAATTTAGAGTTGCTTACAACCAAAAGATTAACATGCGAGGGAAGCAAGGGTACAAAAACGTTCGCTTAAAGAATGCAGCAATATACAGAACAGGGTTGGTGTTATGTCACAGCGAGTACTGTAGATCAATGACTACAAATTCTAACACCAAAATCAATTGCAACAACGAAAATCCCTAAGGACACAGGCCTGGAAAGTTTGATGAATATTACCCCTTTTGTTCGAAACCTCAATAAACCGGGCAGACCAACGTTGCAGAAACTCTTCATCACCCAACAGGTCCAACGAGCCTTCGAGAAAGTCACGAGGTGTCTGAAAAAAAGGAAAGCAAGGGCCACTGCATACGTAGCCTGCGATTCTGTGCAACGGCCCTGCAGCAATCATGCCATTGTACATAATCCCCAATTGCTACGAATAGTTTGCCTAGGGGAGTGCCAGGGCACTGTTCTCTCTGTTGATACCGTGCAAGCCCCAAACTTGGAGCGGCACGGTGCATAATGCGCCAAAGGCAACGCGCAACAGTGCAGCTTGAGAAAATGTCTGCACTGGATTCTGGTTGACCGGAGTTGTTACAGAAGAGTTCTGTGTTACTCCCCAGTGAAATAATCTGTCTTTTGTGGGAAGCATTCGCCGAGCTTTTTGCCACTGAATTTTTTTGGCGTTCTCGGGCAGCCTACCTGAAGCCAGACGTAACCAGGGAAAGTCTGGTGGATCCCCACGCCTACCCGACCTCGCAGCAACTATTTTTCCGCACCACTTGGCAGGTTGTTCATTCACAAAATCGAATTCAGCATCCAGTGCACAAATTTCCTTAGGTAAAGTAATGACGGGCTTGAAGAGTCTCCGCGGGATAGCTGCAGTGGGGTGTAGGTTGCTGGCCATAGTTGGACAATGAAACCGTCTAGAAGGGACGAGGACGTAGACTCAGAGGATCAAAGGTCTGCTCGGAGCTCCTACGTACCTGAGAAGTGAAAGGACGACTCTAGGGGCCAACAACTGGCTCATGAGGTCGATTCAAGGAAGACCATAACCCCCAGAGCGGCGTGGGAGCCGCAGGGCATCTCTCGCTAAACGCTCCGTTCTTCCATCCCAAAAAGAAGAAAAAATCTCGCAAGACGCTTTGGGGATAACAGGATTGGGAGGCAGCATAGTCCTGGAGACAAAAAATAATTTAGCAAGAAAAACTCATTTATTCAGATACGATTGCTTCGAAAAATACAAGTTGAAAGAACTAGCTCTGGCAACATTCTTTTGAATATCATCAACTAGCTCGGGCCACATGTCGGGAGAAACACTTTCTTCGGTAAGTTTGCGCCGAGAATCTTCAGGTCTCGAACTATTTTTAAGTTATAATTGGGGGCGAGTGTAGCGTTTCCCAGGGGGAGGACAGCACTTTTTGTGACAGTTAACTCGGTCCCTCCTGAAAGTCGAGCATAAGACTCAAAGCCCGCTAAAACAGCCGTGAGGCTATCAGTGTCCCGTATAAAAGTAGTGACGTCATCTGAGTACGCAGACACTTTAAGCCAGCCTTGTCCGGGCAAGGGGAGACCCCTAATTTTGGAGTTATCAACGAGTTTTCTGATAAAGGTGTCTAGACATAAGACGAAAACAAGCGGCGACAAGGGGCATCCTTGTCTGACGCCTCTATGAACTGTAATTTCATCCTTTACCACACCCTTAATGACCCGGTCACTAGATAAATTATCATACAATTCTGGGAGAAGCAGAACAAATTCAGAGGGAAACTCATATGCCTGAAATATGGCAAACAGGTATGAATTATTGACCCTATCAAATGCCTGTTTTTGGTCTACAGAGACACACATGCCTGCAATACCAGTTTGGTGTGTATAGGCAAGTATGTCTCGGGCTAGGCTAAGTGGCGAAAAAATATTTCTGTATGGGACCGAGCCAACCTGTTGGAGTGAGAGGATGTCCGGCCAAAGAGCCTTAATTGTGGACACCAAAAGCTAAGTTAAAATCTTGTAGTCAGAATTCAAAACGGTTATTGGTCTGTAAGAACTCGGGAGGGAGGGGTCTTTTCCTTCTTTCAAAAGTAAGATTATACGGCCTCTGTTAAACGAGTTTGGAAGCTGCTGATCTGCTAGGATTGAATTTATAAGTTTCACTAAGGAAGAGCCTTATTCTGCCCAGCAGCGCTTGTAGAATTCCGTTGGCGAACCGCCCGGATCAGGCGCGGATCGGTTTTCATTTTTCTTAAAATGTCGTATATCTCGGAACAGGTCACGTCCTTCAGTATTTGGGAGTATATGCTTCCTGAAACCTGAGGTGGGGAATTTGAAGCAGAACACCGTTGTGCTACCATGTGTCTTTCATCTACCTCGAGCGAATCCGCTGCAAACACCTCACAAAATACAGAAAGAAACCCTGATTTTATTGCTGATGGGTCTGTGGAGATGGTGTTATTCGGGCAGCGCAAACACTCTGTAATGTTTGGAGTTTCATGAGTCGCCAAAAATCTTTAAATTTCTAAACTACCGTTGCAAGGACCACGAATATTGTAGGCAGTGTATGGCTGCATTATTTCATTCAGTTGGCGTTTGTATCGCTCCCTAAGGATGCCAACATATTCACTCATTAAAGGCGTTAGTTATTTATCATATCTAAATATCCGGATGCGCTTGAGCGTGTTGTTAAGCTAAGCTGTGTTCCGAACCTTTCTGTTGGCCAGCTGTTCGAGCTAGTTGCCTCCATATGGATGTTAAATTGTCCCACTGTTGTATGCTAACTTCGACCGGTAGGGAAGAAGAAACATATTTTAATGACAATACTGCAACATCATCTTGCAGTATTCTAGTATCAAGCTTCCAGTGTCGGGCGCCATCAAGTCTACGGTGACCTGAATATAGGGACAGGAGCACTGGGTAAGGGTCTCAAATATAACCGGCCATACTAGGGAATTGACTTACTTCTATGTTTGGCACAGCGGTGATTAGGTCTGGAGTTATATAAAACCTGTCTAGTCGGGACATTGAGGAACCGCGTTTCCATGTGGGAGAGAAATTACGGAGCCTCTGGATGGCTAAATCCCTTAAGAAACTACACTGAGGACGCCTTCTCCTGAAGTTTAACATTATCGTACAAGTAAAATAATGTTATCTCCGGAGAGTCTTCAGTAGGGTCTAAAAACAGCTTTTCTAATAATACTACTTATGTTTAGTGCTGGCGGAAATAACGGCATGTAAGTTCAGTTTACTCACACGCACCGCTTCCTCCAAAGCGATGATAAGCGATTGCGTAAATTTTCTCTCCTGGAAAACTGCACAGACGCTCCAGCTTTGGAATAACTTATTTCCTCTTTTTTTTTCCCCAACACGCCATTCTTGTAGAGCCTGTCGGCAGATTGCTCCTATTCCCAAAGGTGAATGTAATTGCGCAGCGCGCCAGCAATCACCGGGATCTGCCGAGTCCTCGCCGTCCCAAGTGCCGCATTTCTCTCTCCCCACCACTTCACTGCAGGTAGCGAAGCTTCCCCCGTTCCCTTCCGTTTTCCCGGCCACTCATTGGTCCTTCGGTCAGGCACTACTCGCCGGCCTTTTCATTTGGGTCCACTAATCAAAGAGCGAAATCTCTGCTCGCGCGCGGGGCGTAAAGCAGGCTGTCTTCAAGATAACATTGTCCCGAGCTCGCCAGGGAAAGAAGAGGAGTGTACGTGAAGCGCCAGATTGAGTAAACGCCGCGCTGCTGTCCTTCTTTTTTCCCTCGTGCTTTGGCGATGGGGAAGCAGGAGGCGCGCGCTCGATGGGATCTTTCCGCTCCGCCTTTTCCTTTCCCGCCGCCGCTGCGGAACGCCGCGCCACCCTGCGGCCGGCAGCAGCGGTGGACGCAGCCGGCAAGCATGCGGCCCAGTACGACTCTTGCGTGCGCCGGCGTTGGATGGCGCATTCATAGGAGCTACGTCACTCGCTCTGCCCCTCTGCTTGTCGGTGGAGGTACTTTTCGCCTTCTGGTCAGCGGTCTTCATGCGTCCCGTCGTGAGATGTGTAATAGGGATGCACGTCGTAAACCTGCGGAACTTCCAGTAAAGGTTCCTCTGCCCAGACTCCCATTCGACTGCAACCGAAGAAGAATTTCTCGTAGGTTTCGCGTCATTGTTATTCAGGAGCGTGAACGTTGTTGTCACCTCGTAAATTAAACAGTTCTTTGGGTTGCGGAGCTGAATAATTTTTGCTGCTGCTAGCGTGAGTCCGCCGCAGCAGAACACCACCGGGCTTTTATGGCGGTAGCGTACTTCCTGTACAACGGTGCCCCGAGCTGTGTCGGCCTGGCGGTCACTTTTCAAGTGCAGGAGGTATCACAGACTGAAGAAATCAATCGGGCGAATGATTGCCTATAATTTCTTGATATTACACAGCGCGTGTCCGAAAGATGAGGTCAGCAGTTCCTGTAGTGGGAGCCAGTTGTCAGCAGGTGCGGTGATTGTTGCGTAAGAGTACTTCTGCTTGCTTCGAACTATGGCCTGTGGGAGTTGTATCGGCGCAGGCACGGAGCCGGCCCTGCAGACTACGATTGGTTGGGTTCCACGTCACGCGGCGCTGAGGACAGCTCCCAAAGGATTGGTTGAACTCGGCGCTGACTCAAGGAATAATGGTCCTGTAGCCGAAATCATCGCTCTTGGCGATAGTGTGGTGCGTGTGGTGACAGACTTTGCCGGCGTTGCTTGCAGCGTTTTTGCGGCGTGCATCCGCTTTTGCCGAGGACGTGCCGTTGTGACGGTCGCAGACGATGCGTCCAAGGGATCTACAGGTCGACTGCAAGAACAGCAGTTTCACGAGCGTGGTCGTCACGCAGAGGATCATAGGAATAAACGGCGGGGAATGCCTTCCAGTGCTCGCGAGTCCTCGCGTTTCGTCGACACTCGAAGCCGAATGTGTTGCGACGGTGTGGTAGCCAGGTGGCCGGCGGTGTGTGCAGGAGTTGTGGCGGTGCTGTGTTATCTCAATTCACTCGACGGCGAGTTCGTGCACGACGACATGGTAGCGGTGGTGGGGAACCCCGACGTCACAGGCGAGCACCACCGACCGCGGACGCAGCGGGCGCCCTCTTCGCTGTGGCTGAACGACTTTTGGGGGCGACCGATGACGGATCCGCAGAGCCACAAGTCGTACAGGCCGCTTACTGTTCTCAGCTTCAGGTGAGCGCTTGATAGCACCGGTGTGAAGGTATCGTGTTTATATCACAGAAGGTTCATCATGCGTAAGAATTTTATACTTCTCCACATGAACAGATTGATTGATTGATTGATTGATTGATTGATTGATTGATTGATTGATTGATTGATTGATTGATTGATTGATTGATTGATTGATTGATTGATTGATTGATTGATTGATTGATTGATTGATTGTGGTGTATAACGTGCCCAAGCTACACCCGGCCTATGTCGCGCGCCGTAGTGGAGGGCTCTGGATTAATTTTGACAACCTGCAGGGGATCTCTAACGGGCTCCCAAATATCTACATACGAGCGTTTTCGCTTTTGACCTCCGGCTGAAAAGCAGATACCGTGGCCGGGATCAAACCCGCGTCCGCGGGCTCAGCAGCACAACGCCTTAGCCACTGTGCCAATGCGGTGGGTCGTATGAGCGAAATGAGTGAGAGCGGGCATGGCTGTTCAAATTCCTTGAGAACGAAAACAGCAAGAAAACACGGAGGAGCGCGATAGCAAACTAAGGGGGGTGTTCCTGAACGACAAAATATTTATTAGGAAGAAAACCATATGCTCGAACATGCTATGCATTTCGCAGGATGACCTCACTGTCAGTCGCTTTATACGTAAGGACGCTTACAGTGTCCCAATAAAAAATGCACACATTCATTTCACCCATTTACCAAAGCTGGTCTCAGTACCTCTTATGCTGAGAATTAAAAAAAACTTGGGTTGTACGCCTGTAAGCTTCAACGGGGCTCTGAGGCGCGCCGAAGTAGAGGGCTCCGTATCAACTCTGGATAGCTTCGGATCTTTTAAATACTTGAATTGAAACACTTGAAAACCAGTTACTTCGGTGCAAACAGCGGTTGATTCAAGTAAGGACAGTAGTACGAATTTGATTTATGCGTTATGACTCAATTACTGGTGTCACTGTGATGACGGTTATTGTGTTCTAATGGGATGGCCACGGGGTCGCACAACTACAACAGTTACTAATGCAAGGGTCAGCGGTCCGAATTTCAACACCGGGCGATGCTAGTCCACATATGAAATCGTGGAGCTTCTCACGGGGGATGCGTTCCAATAACCTCACGCGTTACATCAATGCGCCTTTCGGCATACGCATACCATGACGAATGATAATGAAAATACCTAAACCAAGCGCATTACTCGCGGCTCCAACGGGTTGGCTGGATTTACGACAGCTCCGCGACTACAAAAAACAAGGGCCGAATCATCGCTGTTTCGTTTGACCAAGAAACAGATGCCGACGTGTCCCTTGGGCTAAAAAAACGGCATTTTGCTATCAAGGCGCCCGCTGCGTTCTTAAATCGATCAAATTGTCCTCCCTCCCTCCCACCCCCCCTCCCGCGGATGGAGAGGCGAGCAGTTTACCGTAATTCTACAACAAAGTTTATCGTATCGATTTAGGGCGCACGTCAATGCGACGTGTAAGGCAACTGGAAGGGAGCCGCGGATGAGCGCTGCGGCGATCATTATTAGGGTCAGCGTAGTTTGTGCCTTCTGCGTTAAAGGGACCCTGCAACACTTTTTTCAAGAATTTTTTTTTTTTTGAAATCTGAAATGCTTGCAGAACGTAGTCACCCAAATCACGCAGTACTTAGATTAGGGGGTCGCAAAGAGCCCCAGCCTCAAATTACTACTCTATGCACATCAAATACCTTGTGAGCACGCTCAAAAGATTTGTATCTCTTTCCCGGTCTTGACCTTCTTCGACGGCTCAAATTACGTCACTGAGGCCATGTAGCGGCAGTTGGCCGGTTTTCCTTCAGTTGCATCAATGAGCGCTTTTCGGTAGAAACTTTAAAAACAAAGCCACAAAAACAAAGTAGAAACGGAAGGCGTATCTCGTGCGACGAGCAAATAACTATTGGCGGTGAGCTCGACCACAGGCGGCGCTGCGGAGCGCGCCTCCGTGACGTCGGCTTAGGGATTCTCGTATTTGTCGTCTGCTTCACTCGGGCTCGCTCTCCCTGCTATTTTTCTGCGCACGTTTAACGTTTGATGCTTGTCCGCGCCAGATTTTGCGTGGGCGTCACTTTTTATCACTATAATAGACTTACAATAGCATACACTAACTCAAGGGGTGATTTAAAGTATAGTTTTGGGTACACCGCTGTGCAAGAAACACTGCCGGCGTCACCCCATTCGTTGAGAAGCCGGTCCTGTGCAGAGCGCGAAGAGTCGGAGAGAGGCATCAGCTTCTGTATTAAGCAATCTTTCGGAGAAAGGGAACAGCCAGTTACTAATAGCCGACAACAGCGAAAATGCAACACAAAAAGAAATTCCAGGCACTCGGGGCTGTCGGCTTTGGCAGAAGGCATCGCGATCCCTGGTAATGGTATGCAAGGTAAAACAGTTTTTGCAATTTTGCCGAACGCTCGAACGTATTGTATCACATAACTTTACGTTGTGATTGCATGAAAGTATGCCGACATGCACTATGGGCCGCAAAAATTGTATTTTGAGTACCAAATAACCTAACCTACTGTGTGTATAGGCGCGTGCTGGTTTTATATCAGACTTCTTAGCAGTATGGAGGTTTATTCAGCAAAACGAGTCACGTCTACGGCAAAAATACCGTGCCACTGTGGTCGTTCAGACCTGGGGAGATATTTCGGTAGATTTCCCACGGCCGTATTTTTTCTCATTATTCAGATATGCGTTATAGTAAAATAGCGCTCAAGACGAGTAGGAAGAGGAGGAGGAGACGACTTTATTTAACAGTAAAATCGAGCTGATTAGTGGGCCGGGTCCTCAGTGATGGACCCGGCCCAGTAATAAGAGTAATTTTTTCCAATTCATAGAACGCCATCCCGAGCAGACCAGGATTTTCTCTTTACGCCTGGAAGGGTTGGAAAACAGTAAAGAGCTGCTTGGAAATATTCGTGGGTTTCGATTCCTGTTATACTGAAAACCGGCACGTATACTATTTATTTCATTAGTTACCGAGTATATCAAGCCTCCAACACCGTAATCATGTCATAACCGTTCGAATTGAGAGTCAGTTCTCTATGATAACGATGGTTTCAATAGAAATTCGGAGGACAAAAGCCGCCTTTGAGTACTCGGACTACGTTGTCTGATGCGCGATCGCGGTGGCCCTTCTCATCGTATTTGCATGTGAATAAACAATGAACGCTGAGGATAAGCCCCTTCTTGGCCATAGCCATAAAAGCCACTTTGTGAAGAAAGGAATGTATGCCATACAGCCGAAGAAAATATCCACACTACCTTTGTCAGCCTCCCAAACATCCCCGAACCTCCTAGTAAGAGGTTTGTGGCGGTGGAAAGAAATTATAGCATTAGGCACAGAAAAAAAATTTATCTGATACAAGTCAACAACAACAAAAGAAATAGAAGACAGCCGCTTTATGTCCTACTGTGCGATGGGCTTGTAGGGGCCCGCTGCTTGGTGCGTAGTATTGGACTGTTGAGCCTTCATAAGAACATCTAAAAAATACTGTAGGGAAGCATACACATTTTGAGCACTTATCGATGATTTCTGAGCACTTAACCTCGCAAATAAGCTAATAAGGACGAGTTACAGACGATTTCCTGACCGATGCTTTGAAGAAGGTTGTTCTCTCTCTCTTCTTGTGTGTTGCAAACTTGTGTAGGATGCAGCTTGAAATTATTCAGAGGTGTCAGAAGCTGGCAAAAATAGCTGAATCATTGGAAAAGCGGTTTTCATGCAATAATTCACGAAAGCGGGCGATTTCTAGCACAGGCACTGCTGCACTCACAAGCGGAGTGTAGCAGACGACAGCGGCGCGAGTCCCTAAGCTGACGTCAAAGCCAGGGGGCGCCACTCAAACATCTCACCGCCAATAGCTTTCGCAGTGGTTCCAGACGCGAAGGAAAGAGTGAAAGCGCTGATCGAAAGCGTTGCAGGGTCCCTTTAAAGAGCCTTCTGTGCAAATGCGGATTCGGATAATTCCCCACGTCGCCATGTGGTAATATCACTTGTGCCAGTTTTAACAGAAGCATTAAGAGCTTAAGTTAGGCAATAAGGAAAGCGGATAAAATGGTGGAGACATTGGATTTTGCTCGTTCCGCGGGAGACGTCACAGCGACCGTTTTGTGTGATTTGCGGCTGCAGTCGATCCTTACCCTAAATAAATAGGATAGCGCTGTTTAAGAAGTTCCTCTTGTCTCGTTTGGCCGCACGACTTGAATGGTAGCACTAAGTTGACCCAGTTATTGTTCTTTTATTTTTGTGACTTCCCAATGACGTCCCTACAGTCATTGGATAGCGCTGAGTTTGAACCTTCACTAACGACCGTGTTTTTTTTTCTGTAAAAGCAACGTCCTTGAAGTCGTAGTTTTGTTGAGCGGGTTAGGGAAGTCTCCTATAGTCGTTTCGGATCCCACAAGCACGCACGTTGCCGTTATGATTCTTTCCATAATGAGCGTTTGTTTCTTGCGCCGCTTTAACCCATAGTGACAATCGCTCCATCAACGCTTCGCAATGGCGGCGGCATGGCTTCTACACCGCTCAAATAGCAAATTTCTGATCAGAAACATCCCGAACACGCGCCCTCATGGGCAGAGGGAAGGGAGTCGTGTGGAAGGGGGCGTCAATAATTGCATTGCAGTATTAAATTAGCTCACGTCAAACAACTGCACTCCGCGCTGCCCTCGGGGGCAACCAATGCAACCTATTCAAAACTATGTGGGTCCACCCGAAATATATCGAACGCGGGTCGGTGCTCTTTCTACTGTTGAGTTTAAAAGTCGCGCTGTTCTGCGTTCGCAATGCCCTCGGCGAGCTCGCAAGCGATCTTGGTACATGCAGCCTTCCACTGGGGGCCTAGAGGAAGTAAGCGGTTCACCAGGGAACATAAAGCATAAGTGCCTGGCATCGCATTTTCACCAACGCAGTGCAAGACCGAACGGCACCGGCGGTGATCCGAAGGAGAGTCAAGCAATCATTGAGGTGATAAAACGGTGCAATAAACCCACGTGCGAAATGGGATTCAGCCGTAGGTACCCCGAACTCCCTCCTGGCTTGCCGTCGATCACCATTGCAGACAAAGCACGTTTTAGTAATGCTTGACATCTTGCACATGCAGACACATCAAGATGTAAGAGCGCAAGGCTTGGTGTATACTTCTCTGCCCCGTTGATTTTAGCGCTGTTGAGCTCTCACACGTACGTACTCGCTCGCCTACAAACATTGATTGATTGTTGGGTTTAACGCGCCAACGCAACACAGGCGATGAGGCACGCCGTAGTGGAGGGCTCCGGATTACTTTGCGCCACCCGGGGATCTTTACCGTGCGCCGAAATCTGGTACCCCTGGGTGTTTTTGGTCTACAAACCTTGCTGTACACCGATGCACGAATAGCCCTTATGTAACGGCCTTTCATTGTTCCGAGGACATTAAGGAACTTTCGATTGTCTTTGTTAAATAATCCCACTGCAGTTACAAGCATCGTTTAACATTATTTGCCAGGTCTCTAAAATCCGCACTACTCGCCAACCAAACATTTTCGAGATAACTGCCCGTCACTTTATTAGCATGTGTAAAAAACAACCAAGCAATGTACAAATAATTCAAGTTTCCCGGTGCCAGTTTTATTACAGGAGATAAATCTGAAGTTTGCATCAATATAACAAAAATAGCAAATAGGTAAGAAACGAGATAACAGTTTTATTACAGGAGATAAATCTGAAGTTTGCATCAATATAACAAAAATAGCAAATAGGTAAGAAACGAGATAAGCGCTAAACATTCCACGATATAAATTTTTCGCCCACAATGACCATCCGCACCAACATTCCACGTATGAAGTTCAAATCTTTATTACCAAATACGAGTTGAAAATCAAGCAACTAGGTAATATTAATTTCATTGCGAAGTTTTCGTATCGTCCCTGCCACCTTAACGCTAACCAAGACAGGGTCTATAAATAGTGCTTATTTGCTCAACCAATCATTTGAATATATTAGGTCCACCCTAGTTTTATTACACCCGTGATATTAGTTCCACCTTAATAAGCCC
Organism: Haemaphysalis longicornis; assembly: GCF_048455015.1. NCBI lineage: Eukaryota > Metazoa > Arthropoda > Arachnida > Ixodida > Ixodidae > Haemaphysalis > Haemaphysalis longicornis. The sequence continues at coordinate 26,982,540 of NW_027526225.1, forward strand.
ACCCGTGATATTAGGTTTACCCAGTGGTTCGGCATGACAGAAACGATCTAGCGCTAGTAATGTCTGCTTTTCTTTGTCCAAACTCCGCTGTTCACAAAACACGGTTGACGGTAGATTAGCGTCCAGCCGGTGTTCGATTTTACATCATAGACATGAAATGGTAAGTTCTTCAGTAAGAAAAGCAAACACCATCGCAATGAGAAACTGCACCCTTAGTTTCGCGCTAAAATGAAACCGTCAGCAGCGCTGCATTGTATTTTTTAGAATTGAAGACGTCGACGTCGACCCGTATGTACCATGATAAAGGAAGGCCTGTATCCGATAAACATTCAGTTTTGTCAGCCATTTTTTTTACATATATTGAATTTCAGCGTTCTTTTTTTTTTTCACTTCCTACTTCACTGATGAGTTTTCCCTCCAATTTTCTGGCACTCGCAAACCTTCTGGGTGTGTTTTCTTCTTTCAAGCCTTTTCTGGACTTGAGTAATATTTCAGAACCATGGTAATTGCGAATGTGGTTTGAAATTACTTTCCTCCAGCGTTCATGGGCTTTTTTACTGGAATAGCCTGTTCTTTGCTTTCCGTTCCTCGTTTATGCGTACCATTCAAATTCGAGCTTCTAGCTGCACGCTCTATTGCTATCTTTGCTGCTCGCAAATAAATGGAAGAAAACATTTTTAATATGGAAGAAGGCTTCTCGTTCAAAAATACTGGCCAGAATAGTGTAATACGCAGAGAACAAAATTCCAGGCGCTGTGCCATAAGTTGCACGAGTTTTTCAATCGGGTACCTGTTTTTCATACGCATGTGCACTTCTCGCTGTCGCATTTCTTTACGAATACTACTACTCTCCCGCAACTCTCGATGAGCGCAAACAGACTGGTCCTCTTCGCGGCCTCTCGCTGCTTCTTGATTGGAATGCCAGCAAGCGAGGCGGGCGAAGTCTCAAGCTCGCCGGTGACTATGCGACACCAGTTATGCGAGTTTCCCGGTTTTTCGTCGAAATGAATGTCTCTGCCACAAACCATTTGAAGACTGGAATCTTGGTGGCTGTTCTCCGAGGGGATATTGGATCACTCGCCTTTCCCGTGGTCATCGCACACTAATGTGCTCATGTGCTTCGTGTGAGTGACAGATCTGTACTGAAGGCCGTACCACAAGAGACGGTAGCGACACTCGCTAAATCAGAACGCTTATCGCGCTAACTCTGCCATGCCTTTCTCAAGTGCCTTCTTAATGTTGGCATTCCTTCCTCTGCTTTCATTGTTGTGCCCATTTTTCCTTTATCCAAAATTACCAGACTTGAATACTGCTTCTTCTCTGTCTAATCCTTTTTTTCTTTTTTTTTTCTTTCACTGGCTCGTGTAATTTCTGAGTGAGACCTCTCTAGTGAACTTCTAAAAGATTTCGCTATGCACACAGATACACACGGTTTTGTCGAAAAACATTTGTCGAGCACTTAATTCTGCTAACGCGCTTTAAGGCAAAAACGTGGCGATGCTTATCAATTTTTTTATTTCTGCTCATCGCCTCTGTGTGTCTCTCTTTGCTTTCGTTTCTTCCTCCTGTCAGCCTAATTCGCGCGGAGGCAACGCACTGTGCTCTTACTCTGAAGGACGAAGTGGATTTCACATAAAAACTTGAATGTCCTTTCTACTCTTTGCAGACGGACTAGCTTGTTTTATTTATTTATTTATTTATTTATTTATTTATTTATTTATTTATTTATTTATTTATTTATTTATTTGTTTGTTTTTATGCCTCAAGGGCCTCCGCAGAGGAGGCGCTATGGGAGGGGTGGTACAACTGGCAGACTAGCACAAAAACGAGTGCATTGGGGGGGGGAGGGACAGGAGATGTTTCTGCTTCATACAGTATACAAGACAGGCACATGTATAAAAGTATAAATACACTATTTTCGTCTGTGGCTTTACATACACCGAAACCGTTTAAATCCCTCCTTTATGAAACACGAGAAACTAAATACTATGTGCGTACTCAAAAAAAAAAATCACCCTACCGAAAATTCGCACAAACTATGGTAAAGGAAGTATCCAGTTTCAGGTGCCCTCAGCTCTTAACCTGTTTTCGTTCGATTGTGAATACAAGACACCTAAAAAAAATTCTGTGGATATGTTAAGAAATACTTGAACTAATGCAATCCGGAACTTCTCTAAGGCCTCGTGTATTCTTGTGTTTTTCAGTGTTCTTTTTTCAGGCGATTGGTTTTACACATATTTTTTTATGCGTGTACGCGGCCGCACACGTATTCACTCACAACCTTTCCTCTGTTCATCGCAGTGTTTATTATTTGGCCTTTCTTTGTGTATGGGGCGTTGTTAAGTTCGGGCTCCGCATGTAATTAATGAAGGCCGCCGGTGGCCCATGTATTGGCGTCGCCTCCGCTGGTGGCTACTCTCCCGTGTCCCTTTCATGTAGCCGCGCGGACGCCAAGTTCGGAGCCGCGGAGAGCTGTTGTGCCCGTCCTTTTGTGTGTCAAAGGATGGGGGCGATTAGCCTGAGTGCCTCTGTCGCGTCGAGGGTGGCAGGGTCATTCGGCATAACAAGCTGACGGGCGGCCAGATGATCGTATCTCTTAGTGTTGAAAGCGCGCGCGGTGTAAGTTTGGAAAATCTTCGACTCCGGCGGCGGGCGCTCTTCGTCGACGGGTCGTTCGCCTCGACGATGGTCGCCTCGGCTGGCAGCGTCTCTCCCCGTGGTCTGTTCAGGTGGCCGGCGGCGCCCCTTTAGTCTGGGAGGGAATTAGCAATCCTCATTGTCACGCCGCGCGTGCAGACGCCCCACGTCGTGGGAGGCGTCGCGCGGAGGGAGGTCAGCCGCGCGGGGACCGCTCCGGGCCCTCGGCTTGGCTGTTGTTTGTGCAGATGCCGCCCGCTGAACGTAATGGATGGTTCACTTTAGGCCGCAGATGGCCTGTATTTTCTGGCCGGGTGCAACAGCGTGCGTAGGAAACGCACTATGAGTGTGTAAGAGAGAGTGTTAGGTCACGTGACCGCAGGTGGGGACATGTGTGTGATTGGCTGGTTCCTGTGGCCAATCAATGGTTTCTATTAATTGTTTGAAAGGTTTTTTCTCTCTTTCTTGTACGCCCCCTTCTTGGAGGCGGGGTTTTTGTTATCAAAACCGGAGTGTTGGGTTTTCTCGGGGGTCGGTCGAGAGGGGATCTAGTTCAGTATAGATCTCGGCCGAGCAGGCTGCTGCTGTCAGAGTGACAATGTAACCGTCACTCTGACCTGATGTAAACTTGCAGTAATGTAAATAAGTGTAAATAAACCTAATATCCAGCAAGGAAGGCAGTCCTCATCCCTCACCCGCTCCAAGCATCGGTCGTCGGTCATCGGAGCGAGTCGAGATCGTCCTCTCGGCTCGCGCATCAAAAGAACATCACTATTTCGTCTCCATCAGTTCTCCAAGAAGATGGAGAGGCGCGTGTGTAAAGATGGACTACCTGTTTTGTAATGATGTGTTTTCCTGCCTATTCTAATTCCTCTACTTGTTCAGTAACGACTTCTAAACCACTTCCAAACTGTAAAGGGAGCTGAGATCTTGCCAGGCCTCTTGGCCTTCTGTCTCCTTTCCTGTTTCGCTTCAGAAAAAAATGAAACTTCAAAAAATAAATGAGTGAAACAGCATACAAAGCTACAATACATCTAGTGGACAAGAATAACACCGACGCTTTGCAGAATGAGGCGCTTGTTTTATTGCGCGATTTTGCAACTGGGCATAAGAAACTATATGTAGTAGATAGGATATAGGTACGGCACAGAAAGAGAGGAAACAAGGTGAGCTGAAGTCCCCAATAGTGACTTCCCCTAACTCCGTGACCTCTCATTGGTCAACTACAGCGCTCCTGAAGTGTTCTGCACGGGCCGCGCCGTTGACTTGACGTTCCCAGCAGCCGAATCAATGCTTCGCCAATGGTAAAACTATTTTTGATGCGCATTCCGATCAATGTTAGGCTTTGGTGCCTTACGGGTCCATTAAAAGCTGAGCAGATTTGTGTTTTGACTAAACAAAAAAACTCTTCCGTGGGTTTTGTTCGAGTACAAAATGTGCATTGTTTCAATAGTAAGAGGTAATTAGATTCCACTTTTTTGTCTTGTACATCCCTTGTAAGTGCAAAATGCGATCACCACTAGCTAACTCAATTACTTACTAATATTCAACACATGTCAGTTATCGTACGTCAGGGATCCCCTCAAGGTGCTCCTATGAGCCCCTTTTTGTTGAAGCTAACTGAATCAGAATTATTAAGATAGAAACTGCCAATTGGAGCAAGTATCCAAGTTTTTGCTGATAGCCGATTTCGTGCTACTGTGGCTTGAGGTAAGAAGCGGGAAATGCCTCTGCCTTATCAGTGATCAGAAGATTTGACGGCCGGCCAGCAGCATACTCGCCTGTTTTATAAACTATGTCATTTGGTGCCTCCTTACTCCTTTTATTTTTGGCAAAAAAAAGACAAGCGGCCACATCCTTCGATACAAAGGTTCTCAACTATAAGTGTGCTGGAGAGCCTTTTCGATTGATTGATTGTGGGGGTTTAACGCGCCGACGCAACGCAGGCGATGAGGCGCGCCGTAGTGGAGGGCTCCGGATTAATTTTGGCCACCTGGGGACCTTTAACGTGCGCCGAAATCTCGTACAAACGGGCGTTTTTGCTTTTCGCCTCCATCAGAAAAGCGGCCGCCGCGGCCGGGAATCGAACCCGCGACCTCGTGTGGAGAGCCTTTTCGTGCGTGCAAAAAGAGACGATGACCCCCCTATGGGCTATGCTGATTCCTGTCATAACGATAAACAATTTGCAGGTGCAGCCAAAGTGGCCCGGTTTCTTATTCAATGCCCGCGTTTGCGTCTGACTTTTATGCTGGTGCGTGTCGAAATGCCACACAATGTGCTCTTTCATCTAAGTGTTACCTAAACACCTACGTGCTGCCTTTTGTGTGGCTGGCGTCTTTGCATAGCTGGCGTGACGTGCAAAAAGCCGAAGTTATTGGAACTTGAATAAATTAAACTTAAATGTGACGCAGCTAAGCCACCTATTTCCATTAGCACTAAGGTTTGGAAAAAGAAAGAAAAGAATGGGGGGAGGGGAATTAGTTTTGTGGAAGGCTTGGCGGACCCCTGAAATTCTCTCGCGGACCCTCTGCTTTCCGTGGAACCCTTTTGAGAACCACTGATATGGTTTCCACAGGCATGCCTATGTACCAGCATGTCCTCTAGGTGGCGTCCCATGCGGTGAGTTCGTACGGTGCTTGTAGTTGGTCTTGAAAATTCTCAACGGGCAACATAGCCCAGGAGGAATTCGCAAGAGGACAATGTGGGGCAGTGAAACGGTCTCCGAAAGAATTCTTTCTGGTGATGTACACTATAAAAGAACGCGCGGTCAAGGCAACAGGACACCAACACAAGGCGACACCATTGCCGACGGAACGGGTCTCCAAAAAGTATCGAGAATGTTTCTTAGGTTGCCGAGACCAGCTTCTTCCGTGATTTAAGTAGTGCAGGGTGTTGCTGATATTCCGTGCAGACCGGGGGAAATACAGTCTCGTTCTTGTCCCGTCTCGCATGCGGCATATTTCTTATCTTCTGCGTTCTCACATAGAAAGCATCATACAAGAGAGTAAGATTAACGCCGGGTTTGCAAAAGCAGTCGTACTTGAACTATAGTCCCTATGGTCTACAATTTTCAAGTTGTAATCAGCACCTGCCGCTGCATAAAAACCTTATCACTGCTAGACGACTATCCTTTCATTGTACTGTTACCGATCCCGTAGTGGCATACCGAGCGGCAACAATATTTCCGTGCCCTACCCGATTCCGCACATGCGGCGTCGGGTCACATGACCACTGCCTCCGGTGGTCACATAGGAGGTCATAGGAGGTCACATGACCACATAGGAGGTCACATGACCACTGCCTCCGGGGTACCGTATAGGGCATCTGGAAGTATCACAAGTAGCTAATCTGCTGCAGAAGGCAGAAAGACACGTGACATGGAGTGGGCCATGCTTGGCATTGTATTCTACAAACGCGCGGACTTGCATAACGTGGTCCCCCCCCCCTCCTCCCAGAAAAAAATAATTTAAGTCGTGAGGAGCGCTAGTTCACGTCTTTTCTTCATTCAGTGCGCTTGTCTCTAGCGCTTACTCGTTTGTTCATTTGAAAAGAAAAAATGGCGCGAAAACTACCTGTCGGTTCTCGCCGGCTTCACGAAATAAACCTGATAGAAAGCTCAGCAGTCTCAACCCCAGGAGATTCTCTACATGCATCTTTTCTTACACCCCCTCTCATGTACTTGGAAAGTTGCGTTCACCGCGCAAACACCAATTAATCGTTTTTATTTCGTTCGCGCTGTTTGAGCGGTGGGGATGACTGGTTAACCGAGGAACAGACAACAAGCACCAGAAAAAAATTGGCCGCGTATCCGCTCCTTTCGTTGCAAATGTCGTCAAAAGACGATAGTCTTTATCGGCTTTTGCGAAGTAAATGCCTCCCTTCGCTTTCCCGCTCACCTCTCATGTTGTTCCTTTTGCGTCGCGCTCCTCCCAAGGTAAAGACGCCAAAGGTCTGCTTAAATCCTTTTAAATTTCCCGCGTTCCACTGCTCCAAACCGGGTGTCTCGATGCGAACGCTGCCGTACGGCGAAGACGCGCGTTAATCGAGGCGCCCTACTTCAACGTTTATAGAACCGCGTTTCCCTACTCCACGTGCGTTGCAAGCAGAACGTGGAACCTATCTAGTGGAACCTTGCGTAACTGTTTCCGGTTGATTTCTTAAAATGGCCCCGGAAGCTATAGTGGCGCGGGCGACAGCAGATGACGGCGGAGTGAATTATTTTTCTGCAGTTGACTAAGTATTTAATTTCGCAAAAGTCAATCATGTTTGATTTTTTATAAAAGAACACTGCAAATATCACTTGTGTATTGATTTGTTGTCTCATATTTGCATAATGTCTTGTTCTTCTTCAACAATGTTGACAAGTATGAACCTTACACCGTACATAGGCGGGGAGATTTAGCTGTGACTATATAAGAATATTACGCAGGCATTGTTTTGCTTTGGCCGGGTGGCTGAATCGAGTGACAGACCGACAGACGGACAGACAGACAGACAGAAAGACCAAAATTTCTGGGTTTAAGTAGCCCAAGAAAGACTATCGTTTTTAATATTCAAGCAGCCTTGCGCGTCTCGTTAAGGGCGCCGAGGAGGATACGACACCAACTTTGAAAGTCGTCTGACGGTACTCTAAGCACTCCACTAAAGCGACGTCCACCGGCGTTTCACAAAAATATGCCGCATCTGACAATACTTCACCCTCCTTAACGTAACCCGCCGTAATCTAACCTAACATTGCCTAAAAAACAGAGAGCACCCATTTAAAACTCCAGAAACTAAGCTAAACCAAGAAACGTACAATCAAAACTAAAGATAAAACAAATATAAATGAGGCAAGAGCCGCACTCACTTCAACCACATACCTTTGTATCAGTAATCAAAGACGGAGCCTTTTCTTGAAAACTCGAATGTCGTCGGACGGAACTCGAGCCATGGCTGCAGCGCTGAGTTGGAGCGGTATCGGACGAAGCTCTAGGTACTGCGCACTTAAAAAAAATAGCAGTGGCTTCGCTCGGCTATGCCAGCATATACATAGCGTGGGCTAAGGTTCATCTGGTTATTGTTAGGTTTCCTGGTTGTCTAGTATTAGCTGATTTGATGATCATGCTTACTGCTGCTAAAACGATTTCCAATCCAATTCAATTCATTCCAATCCTAGTTTAATCCAATTGCATCCAATTTATTCCAATCCAGTCGCGGTGGCGGCGGCTCCGGCATGCCAGCTGTGCGCAGTGAGACGGCACTGCTCCTCGCGCATGCGCAGCACGGCTCTCCAGGAGCCATGCGAAACTGCTCAACCACGGCCAGTGTAGGTCACGCTACAAAAAGCTGGCCTGCTCCGAATGCAATGGGCCTAGCCGACCGTTGCATCTTCGGTTTAATGACCGGATCTCCGGGATGGAGGTACCGCCAGCGAGAAATTGACCGTCCACCCATTTTTCGCAACTTTACCCTCCTTAGTTCCACCTTTACCACGCGAAATTCCCATTTGTTGATATATCCTTTTATCATCCAGGTCCAGCCGAAAGAAGTATAACGCAATCGGCCCCGGCCCCGGACCTATCGCTTTGATCTGGCATTTCGGTTTTAACGGTACTTTACTTGTTTGTTCCCGCTTTCTTTGCTGCCTTTGCTTCTACGGACAATCTCTGCGTGATTGCGCACTCCACTTTTCCGCCATGCTTCGACGGTCCCCGTTGCCCAATGCCTGAACCCCAATTGCTTTCCCCTGGAGCAATAAATAAAGCGTCCCCCACTAATAGCCCTCAGGCAACTCTTCACTTTCTTCTTTCATTTTCTCTACATGCAGATAACAAAAAACAACTATAACAGGCAGTAATGTCGAAAGAAAGCGAGAAAGTCATCGTTGTGATCAAAGTTTTAAATTAGGTGTGCCACCTTGCCGAACAAATCGTCACAGCCACTACTTCATTTCAAGAACATACAAGGACTGGAACCGCCTTTCCGCCGACATCGCATCCGTCGCGACCCGGCAGCGTTCGAACACTCCATTCTGGAACAATTGTGACATGTATAGCCCCCATATATTACTATTTAACCCCCACTTCTTTCTGTGAAGCCTTCAGACTTCGAAAGCATTCAAATAAATAAATAAATAAATAAATAAATAAATAAATAAATAAATAAATAAATAAATAAATAAATAAATAAATAAATAAATAAATAAATAAATAAATAAATAAATAAATAAATAAATAAATAAATAAATAAATAAATAAATAAATAAATAAATAAATAAATAAATAAATAAATAAATAAATAAATAAATAAATAAATAAATAAATAAATAAATAAATAAATAAATAAATAAATAAATAAATAAATAAATAAATAAATAAAAGAAAATCAAAACAAAAATAAATAAATACAAAACTAAATAAATAAATTCTGTCGTGGCACGCTTTCGCACGGCTGACAACCTGAAGAATAAAACAACCGGCAAGCAAATTATTGAGAGGAGCCAGAAAAGTTACCACCTATTATCTTGAAGGCGGAAGCGCTCGAACAGGGAAAAAAGGTAGAAAACAGAGACGACACGGCGCTAACTTGCAACATTTGTTTATTGAAAAAAACAGAAATATATACTTTCAACATCTCACGTGGTGCGTTAATCTCACCCAAGATAAAACCATGAAGGTCACTTTTTTCAGGGGTTACATACCGGTGTACACGCGACAATCGAATGGCGCAGGATCAAAACAGCAACACCATAACATATCACGAACTCCTACTAGCGCAACGAGTTGCACAGATAAACATATTCTTTGTCTGTTATAAAAATTTCACGGGGCACTAACACATCTATCTCCGGACCTTTTAATATGAAATGCTTCTATCAGCTTTCGAGTTGTTTTATCTCGATGCCGAGACAAAACTGTGGTATTACTCATGATGGGCGAACACCCATACGTGGTGCAGTGTTCCCATAATTGGGAGCCCTGCTTTGATTTTTCACCGTTTTTGTGTTCTTGCAGACGTATGTTTAAACATCGTCCGGTTTGTCCTACATACATGTGGCCACACGTCATCGGTATCAGATACACAACACACGTTGCACACCGCACAAAGGGGGAAATGGTTCACTTGACACGCTTGTTTTCGTGACGGCTTCTCACTGGCAGATAACATCCTGTCTATTTTGCCGCATAACTTGGTCAGTTTGTTTGGGGCCGAAAAATGGGTCCAAGATGGGTCTCACCGACGGATCTACCTCGGCTAAGGCAAGACCTCTAGGCAGCTCACCGAGTGGATGTGGAACGTCATACGGCCTACGCTACCCACAAGGAAGAAAGCAAGAGCAGCAGAAGCGAACGTCGTGTTCCTTGACAAAGGAAGCATTCCTGGCCAACACAAAAAGGTTTTGCAGCTCGGGCCGAAGTTCTGCTGTGAGCCTGTCTTCAGTCCACCTGAAAAGCTGGCGCTGTCCAGGTCTGTTTCATGGCGCGTTTCGGACGTGGACCGCCCTTGGTTCATCGCAGGGGCGGTGGACGTGGTTGCACGATCTGGATCGGAAAGTAACAGAAAAAACTTCCTGAATATTAAAGGCCTTGTTAATTACGCTGTGAAAAGTAACCTGCATCTGTTTACATCCGATAAGGAAGGTTTCTTTGTTGCTGCTTGGGAGAGCACCTTCTCGCAAAAAGCTGCTGCGAAGAATTTCGCTCCAGTGGACCTATATCCAGCAAAAGTTAAGCAAAAAGCCCTAGCTTTGCTGCATGAGCACATCCTAGAACGCCTCGCCACTTCGGTTAAGAAGTCGCAAGGCCTTCATTTGGAGATTTTTTTCGCAGCCAAAACGCATAAACCTGCTGTTCCTTTTAATGCAATAGTAACTGAAAGCGGCGCTTGGCAGCGAGAGGTGTCCGGATTTTGGCAAAAGCATTTGCACAACATTGCTGTATGCGACCCATTCTTCCTCCCCAACTCTGATGAACTTGTGAGTTTTCTTAAGCTGTCGAATCCGGGTGCCTGCGATTTCTTCAGTATTGATGTACAAGACCTATATCATTCCATGCCATTTGAGGATATTATGAATACTGTAAGGCTTTGCATCACCGAAGATAATGACGAGATAAAGTTCGCTAGCACTTGTGGTGTGTCTGTCAACAGCTTCCTGGAAATTTTATCGTTTTATTTTAAGTCCACTTTTGTGGAATGGAAAGGAAAGTTTTATCTCCAAAAACAGGTGTGTGCATAGGGTATAAAGTTGCCCCTGTTCTTAGCAACATATTTCCAGGAAGAATTGACAGACAAATTGAAAAAAAACTTGGGAGAGGCGGCCAGTAGGATTGTCAGATATGTAGATGATTTTCTAGTTTTTGTAAAGCCTGACAGCCCTGACCAAAAGGTGACTCAGGTTTTGAACATTTTTAAACAGTACGGCTGTGGACTGTGCTGCATAGTAGAATTACCAAAGGAACATGAATTACAGTTTTTGGATCTGAGGCTGTATCGAGAAGAAAAACATGTATGCTGGTCCTACTTCCCGCGTTCAAAGAAGCCAATACTAAACTTCAATTCCGGGCACTAAAAGATCGTTAAAATGGGGATCGGTGTTTCTTGTCTGCGAGCAACCCTCACAAAATCATGCACCGAAAACATTTCCAGTAGTTTCGCGTGTACACCGGCATGTAACCCCTGAAAAAAAGTGACATTAATGGTTTTATCTTGGGTGAGATTAACGCACCACGTAAGATGTTGAAACTATATATTTGTATATTTTCAAAAAACAAATAGTTGCGAGTTAGTACCGTCTCGTCTCTGTTTTCTACATTTCGTCCCTGTTGTTCGGGCGCTTCCACCTTCAAGATGAACAGCTACCAACTAGCCCAATTGTCCGTTCTATTACCACCTATAACTGAAAGCTTGGTAATGTGCCAGAAAAAGTGCCATTTTCGGCAACGTTATGTCAGAAATTACTTTTTCGCGGTCCTCATGACAGAAAAGCCAAAGATTTCGAGAAGCTGTTAATTGGGTCAAAATTTTATGCATTAGCTGTGGTGTAAGAAAGCAAGAACGCTTGACTATGAAGAGAGAGCTAAGACTGTGTGCGCTTAGACATAGTGTGGCGGCGCTGTCAACTTTCCCTGGTCTTTCGCCAACGAGACTGCGTGTGCGCGAGACCACCTTTAACGACCACTGCGCTTCTCCACTAGGTCTGGTATTACTGAAGTATAGCTAAGTGTTTCCAGTATATGTGGCTGTGTTCTTCTGATGAAAAAGTTCGGAACATTGCAAAACTCATACCCAGCTTTCTCGCTCAAAATTCCGACCTCTCAGGAACCTAGCAAAACCACTCCAGGAAAATGATATTTGGCAGAAAGCAAGAACTCAACGTGAAGAGGAAAACAAGAGAATTATTTTCCAGGATTATGAATATTTTTTTTCTGTAATTCGCTGTCAAATCTTACTTCCCATTCATTTCTATGGGATAGTTTCCATGGCTCAGGAATTTAGTCGCGCAACGTTCGAGAATTGAAACTCAGCGCAAAGCAAGTTGTCACCCCCAATATTAGCTGTGCGAAAACAAATTGCATTTCGCTAAGTAACTACAGAATAATCACTGTTGAACGGGCTGCCATGAGCGGGAAAGCTGCACATGAAAACACATTAAGGTATAATTGGGACATAGTTATATAATCGCTTTGGCTTAAAGTGTGTGAATTAGTGTTTGTGCGTCCACATTGACCCTTCTGTGAGCCAGAGAAGAATGCTTTGTGTAAATCGTAGGAAATATATTATACCTGGGCTATATTTGTCGTGTGTAAATTTGTAAACATTACTTTTGTTGCTGACACTGAGAATTCGGTGGCTGAAGCCTTCGTCACGCCATATGAGCCTTTATGTAGTCTCAAACTCAACCTCCTCTTGGGTTTGGAAGAAGATAAAATAAAATAACGCCAATTAAGGAATAGTCCTATCCCATTCAGCAACTCAGAAACTGCCCACAGGTGAGTCTGTGGAGTGAAAAGGGACAAAAGACGGTAGAAGCAGCACGAAAAAGATTACTTCCCGATTATTTTTGCAGTGTGCGGTCCTATCCCTTTCGTTCCAGACTAATACGCATGCAACAGCACAGGGGGAAGAGGGTGACACCACACAATTGTGCAGTCAGTCTGGAAGCCCTTCTGTCCCATTCCTCCGGTGGCCGGTTTGAGGTCCCAGAGCGGCTGAGGCGCTGTTTCCTTTCACCTGAAACTGCGGCCGTACAATTGATTTGTATTTGATCCCTTGCAACTTATGACGCCTATGATTGCAGAAGGCATCCTAGTGTCTTCATGAAGCGAACAATATAAGCTTCAGAAAAAATTCCCCCGCACCTCCCCGAAGGGAATCGTGCAGAAATGCGAATGCATTGGGTGCACCGATGAGTGTGTTGCGAGTAATGGCGTAATTAATGACGAGAGTGTGAACGTAATCATTTATTCATCAGCACCTGTTTGTGTTATCGTTGTACCTGACGGCCACAATCACTGCCTTGTGATTGCTAAAGTGCACGGTCAAAGGGTCTTTGAGAAGCATACGCGCGTCACAGTTTCGCGTAAAGACCAGATCAATGCAACTCCCGTGAATGGTAGTGGGGCACGTGTCGAAGCCGGCAGAGAGACAATGCATAGAGTGCCTGGTCTGCATGTACTCGACCAGCCACTCGCCACTCTTCTTGCGCACGTCAACGTTGAAGTCGCCAACCAAGACTATGGGGTCAGAGGGTTTGGAGCGCACGCGCTCACTTTCCATAGCCGCGTCCAGCTGCGCGGCGACGGCGTCTCGAGCGAGGTTGGGCGCGAGGAACACGGTCACCACGAAGACTCCGTCTCCGGTGTAGGCAAGGGTGTACAAGTCCTTGTACGGAGACGTGTCTCGAACGGGAGACGTGGCAACGGCGTGCGATAGCAAGTTCCCATACACGTTAGACACGAGACTAACACCGCAGTACTCGCCGTCCTTGCCGCTTCGAGCAAACTAGTACAGCTCGCTTCAAGCGCATGAGTTCGGCATTGAGCGCGGAGAGATAACACCTGCGGGCGCACGCCGACGGAGCAGGACAACCCCCGACTAAGAAATGCATTCGCATTTACGACGACGACGACGACGCAGAACTGGCAGAACTACGAGGCGCGCGCTCACGTGCGCTCGCGCTGGAGGAATGCAGGCGCACGCCGCTCGATGGACGCAAGACAACCCCCGACTAATAAATGCATTCGCATTTAAAACACTGCGGTTGATTCCTCTGTCACAGGAATCAGTAAAAACAGAAAAGTGAAATGCGCCCCGAAATCTGCAGGTGAGCATGATTTGCGCGTCGGCGGCTGTCTTGTGGGTGTGCTTGGCTAGCGACGCAATACTGGTGGGTCACTTTGGCAAAGGTGCACTGGCGTCATTTCCTTGGCGGATATGACGACAGCTAAATCTTGGGGTATGCCGGTGTAAAACACTTTCGTGTTAAAATATAAAAGCCGAAAACGAACAACCCTAAGTATAACGTACTCTTTGGTTCTAAATGTTGCTTCCCCGCAAGAAGAACCTGTGTGCAGGGGTGCAACCTTTACAGGCCGCTTGCGTCGTTGTGCTGGGGTCACTTCCGCGATGGATATATGACGTCAGCAAAATATTCGTGTATCCGGGAGTAAAACACTTTCGCGTTAAAATATGCCCATGCACTCCGTAGGTATGATTAATCAGCGGAGCTGTGACGTGCGGCCCGTGTTTTACGTTTGACGCCTGACGTATGCCCATTTCGAAATGACCTCCTGCCGGCCGAAGTGACCTCCATTGCCACGTTTGCGCTTGAGTATGCTTGACGCAGTAGCTCGCTGCGTGCGCGCCTGCTGTGAAAAAGACTTTTCTTTTTCGCTTCGAATCAGTTTCGGTAAATTAGAAAGTATAGCTCCGTCATTTATATTCCCAGCATCTCTCTCTAGCCTTGCTTTTCATTTCTCTCCAAACGGTTTTTTTTTCGCGCATGCGCACAGGGCTGCGGCGGGGGTGTTTTCTGCGTACACGGGGCTGCCGGACTTTGCTTTCACTTAGCCGTACAAAGCTTCGCTTTAACAAGTGACGCCATGACGTGCGTGGCAACCAAACGGGCCGCTTAATCTGTTTTCTATTCCGACACGCAGCGGGGCCGATAAGCATAAGGCAGAACCGACAGCTCGCGCAAATAGATGCGCAAAATTCGAGCCGGACGCTCCGACAAAGACTTGTGCGCACTTTTGGCTAAAAACAACATTGTAAACCATTCAACTCAGCTGCCTAAGCACCACGAAAAGCATAGTACGCACTAAACACTGTAAGCAGCCGTCGGAGCACTAACAAACTAATGGCTACAATTCAACCGTCTGCATTCTCACAGTTTAGCCGCAATGCTCCCGGTCGTCCGCAATTTATTCCGGGCTGAAGTGCGCGTGCTCAGACGGTACATGAAGCAGGCGGTCGCCAAAATGCACGCTCAATAGCCTCGTCTGGCGGAACGCAAGTGCCTACATACGTAGCACTAAAACGGCAACTTAAGCGAAACGATAACGGTGGCGCCGCGGCGCTAACACACCAGTGGCCTATATTTAACAGCCGGCGTCCAGAGAGCGCCGACGATGACGTCCGTACGTAATTGGCCGGGCAGTAGACGAACATGCAGGCTCGCAACACCACTCGTAAACAACCACGGCCCTGCACTAACGGGTTAGGTCGAGTAGAACGAAGGGTGCGTGGTAATCACGCGTAAAAAGCGCCTCTCGAGTGTTTCAACGGGGGTGAATGCGTGTGCGAACAGCCTACCATCTCGTTATGCTCAAAGTTCTGGTCTGCCCTTGCATTGTGCATACCTAATGGTCTTGCAAATGTCCGCAAACATGGTGTTTCTAACCCAAAGCGCGGTCTGACCGAAACAATTGCACAAATAAGGCAGAGAAAAGAAATGGGACAAGAATTCGGCACCGAGAGCGGACGCACAGGCCTTTAGCGCATCATGTTTTAGGGCGCACGCGGAGGATTCAGACGAGTCTTTAAGGGCTTGGTTTCGCGTTTGCCAAATATGGCCTGACGCATATAAGGAAAAGAACGTCTATAATCTTAGCACTACTACCGCAACGCAATGTCTGTCGATTTCTCGGTCTCGCCTACGCAAATACCGTCTCATCGGAAGAGTTGTTCTTCGCGGGCGTAATATCTCTCCTGTTGTGGCTGTGTGCACAAATGTGCCGTGTATGCTCGTACAAAATTCGTCATCCCCATATTTCTGTTCTGCAATGCATTACCAGCGTTCGAAAATACAATTAACCAACTTCCCTGTAGCAGGCAGATCAACACTTTCCACGTCTCCCGCTGGGATCGAGAGGTGGCGCTTTGACCGGTTTCTGATTGATTGATTGATTGATTGATTGATTGATTGATTGATTGATTGATTGATTGATTGATTGATTGATTGATTGATTGATTGATTGATCTATTCATTCATTCATTCATTCATTCATTCATTCATTCATTCATTCATTCATTGTGAGGTTTACCGCGCCGACGCTACACAGGCGATGAGGCGCGCTGTAGTGGTGGGCTGAGGATTAATTTTGACCACCGGGATCTTTAAAGGGACACTGAAGTGAATTTGTCAAGCTCCCGTTTTTGCTTGCACTGCGTAGACTGGCTCAAATTAGCACACTTTTCATCGTTTATCCGGTTGACAAATCGGTAATTATTTTACAAAGCGCGAAAGAAGAAAAACTACCATGCGCGGTTTGCGGCGGCCGCACCAACTAAGGCTGTGACGTTGAGAGGAGGGGCGCCGTGATTGGACGATGCCCAAGGTTAGCAATCACAGAAGTTTCGGTTTCGGTTTCGGTTCTGTAAAACATAACGAATGGCTTTGTTGGATGGGCATTCTCAATATCTCAGTAATCATCGTACCGCGCTTCTGCCATGTTGTCGGCTGTAAAATGCACAAGATAAGCCTCCCAGGACGGCTTGTAGTCGTAGCATTCACTAGCCGAGACCTACGCAGTGCATGAACGCCCTCCGCGTACCCGCAGACGCCCAAATGTCATGCGCTTTTCCCCCATATTTGGAGCTTGCCTCCCTCATGCCTGTATCGTAAAAAGCGTGTTCGCACCAGGCCAAGGGTCTGTTCATTCTGGCCTGTGCCCACTGCCTGCAAGCAGTCGGTGCTTATGGCAACAGCACGCCAACGAGAACTCGCTAGCGCGCCAGTGCCAGCCTGCGCGCGTTTTGTGAACTAGTTCGTGTAGCCATGAACGTTGCGGCCCCAAAAAAGGTGAACTCAATATAGAAAACATCGGCGGAAAACAAAACAGTTAACTTACAAAAAAAAACACGTACCCGCGGGGATTCGAACTCGTGACTCGCAAAACATTTGGGGCGAATTCCTAGCGCCCCAGACTGCTAGGCCACGGAGCGGGGCGGGAATGCCTTGCTAATATAGGGCATATATTGTACAACCGGTTTACACTTTTATTTAGTTTTGGCATTTCAAGCCGCTTAGGTGACTATTTGTTGTACTGCGATCGTGCAGTAAGCGTCGCCCGAGTTTCCACAGTAGCTCACGTCTAGCAATTGCATTTCGTAGACGGAAAAGCGTTCGCAGATGCGTAGTCGTGCTGCTGACCGCTGTGCTTGTTCGCCCAGCGCAAAAAAGTGCTTCCCGCGCCCTAGTTTTACGCTGTACGGTAAAAATATCAGTTGATTTTATTTGCTTAGTACCTATATTGACTTCGCTGACTCTTCTCTCGCCTTCAAGAGGCCTTATATTTTCCTACTGGCGTACCAGTCAGCGAAGCGTCGCATGTGCAGCGCTTGTGTGAAGCGACCTTGACTTGGAGCTAGATACAGTGTACAAACAAACCAAGTAAAGAAAGGCACATTCTTCCATTCACAAACGTGTCCTGGCTTCGTTTCAACTAAGCGAACGAATTGCGACCAAGCAATTTTTTTTAACCTCCTTGATTGCGACGACCCGCCGGCGGCCGGCGACGAAACGCTGGGCCAACTGACTCTGTCGGCCGGGGAGCCGTGCAGTAGCGCAGCCGTGGCGCAGCCAATTGCCAGCTCATCCCCTCCTGACGTCACACGAAAACGCCACAGAAAATGGGCGAGCGTAAAGAGAGGAGGACAGCGTTTTCGAATTAGTTTTTCTACTAAATAAAATCGCGTAAACGCGCCTAGAGTGGTCGAAACATGGCCTCGGGACTCCGGACTACAATTTGCGCTAGTAATCCCGCAATGTTTACATATCACTTCAGTGTCCCTTTAACGTGCGCCAAAGGCTCGAACACACGGGAATTTTTGCTTTTCGCCTCAATCAGAAAACCGGCCGCCGGAGTCGGGAATTGAACCCACGACCGTGGCCAAACTTGTCCGGCATATGAACAATTCTAAATAGTCGCTAGAGGCTCCCCACCGTGATAGCTCAATTGGTAGATCACCGCAAGCGTTATGCGGAGGTTGTGGGTTTCATTCCCGCCTATGGAACTCGGTCGATTTTTTTCTCCATTTTCATTTCTTTACCCTCTAGTCCCCAAAAGACAGTTTTATTCCGAAATTCGGCCTTATAAAGCTATTTGATAAAGGCGCATTGGCAGGGTATTAAGGACTCCTTGTTTTGGCAGGTCTTCTTACACAATCCCTCGACCCACATTTCTTTCATGTGATATATTTATTTTTTTATTTTACGCCAACACAAAGCTCACCGGGCTTCATTGCCCTCTCCTGGTTCCTTTTGCATAGCTCGGACCCGTTATGCTGTTTCAGCACATTTAAATGTTTAACGCAAACAATAGGAACTGAGATATTGATGCGGGAGCACGTACGGACGAGGAGTGAGTGAAAACCGCGTTTAAACAATAGCAAAAGAACAGATCTAACTAACAAATGTAAAGTGCATGCTTTTGTTGCTAGAAGGTGGCAAAGGTGCAACTTGGCGATTTTGCGCCTAAGGCCTGAATGAATCGCTCGTTTTGCCTCTGCCCCCGCCGTCGTATGCCCGTATATGCAGGAAACGTCGAGGGGACGGGGTGCGAGATATAGGACCTTTGCGAATTTGAATTGCTAATACGTTCGTGTAGGTTCCCGAACTGCTTGGCACAGCTTGCCGCTGTATTTTGTTTCTGATTCTACACTCCCTGCGTGATGCAGAAAGACAAGGAGGGTTAGGATGCAAGCCCTATATGCATAATGTATATATATATATATATATATATATATATATATATATATATATATATATTTTTTTTTTTTTTTTCCTTTTCGTCTCCATCAAAAAATTGACCACATCTTTCCGCGGGGGGAAACCATGGGGTGATGCGGCGCATCTGGGCGGTGCTTCTTACGGTTGCGCCGACCATCGCGGTAGCAGACCTGTTAGTCTCCATTCAAATCATCGGTGGCCATCGGATGTCATCGGAGCGGCGGCAGTGGAGCGACTGAGTGGAACGGCGCAGTTATCGCGTTTATATGTACCGCGCGTTAACGGTGAGGGGAATGAGAGAGAGCAGCGCATGCGCATGTGTTAACCGAGCGCTAACGCGCGCTGACGCACAGCTGGCATGGCGAGGGGAGCGAGCGCTAACGCAAGATGGCGCTGTGGTGAGAGCGGCGTTACCGCGCAGCTGGCGTGGCGAGGAGGATGGGGGAGAAGCGTGCGGACTACGGATGGATGGAGGGACAAGGAGAATCGAAGAGATGCGTCGCATCTAAAAAGCGGCCATATATACATCAAAGATGAACTCCTTTATCCTGAGCAGGAGGACACGTGGGTTCGGTTCCGCGGCGGCCGCTTTTTTGTTGGAGGCGAAAAGCAAAAACGCCCGTGTGTAGGTGATTTCGGCGCACGTTAAAGACCCCCAGATAGTCAAAATTAATCCGGAGCCCTCCACTACGGTGCGCCTCATCGCCTGCGTTGCGTCGGTGCGTTAAACCCTACAATCAATCAACCTTTATTGCCAGTGCTATGCGGCTACTTGAAGGTGCTGTGTACCGCCGAATAAGGTAATTGACTTTTTTTGTGTGTGATTCAGGAATAATTAAATCAAAGTCGAGAAAAAATCCACCCTGAACGGAAGGGGGAATCGAACCTTGGACCTCCGCATAACGCGTGTGATGCGCTCCCAACTGCGCTATCCCGGCGTCGAATTCCCTCTCGCATTCAGAAGGGGCTTATATTCATTTATTTATTCACGTCACCTTACAGGTTCCCGTAGGGACATTGAATGAGTAAGGGGGGCGAGAAAAGCAAAAAAAAAAAAAGAACTGCGGCTGAATCCTCTGTCATAGGAATCGGTAAAACACGGAAGCGAAATGGGCAGCGAAATTTGCCGCTGAGCATGATTTCCGGGTCTTGTGGGCATTATTTCCGAGCATGATTTCCGGAGCATTATTTCCGGAGCCTGTCTTGATTGATTGATTGATTGATTGATTATGGGGTTTAACGCGCCGACGCAACGCAGGCGATGAGGCGCGCCGTAGTGGAGGGCTCCGGATTAATTTTGACCACCTGGGGATCTTTAACGTGCACCGAAATCTCGCCGGAGCCTGTCTTGTGGGTGTGCTTGGTGAGCGACGTCCTGCTGGCGGGTCACTTCGGCAAAGGTCAACGGGCGTCATTTCCTTGACGGCTATGACGTCAGTGAAATCTTGGTGTATCCGAGCATAAAATCCTTTTGTGTTAAAATATAAAACTCGAAAACGAATAACCCTAAGTATAACGTACTCTTTGGTCCTTGAAGGTGCCTCCCCGCAAGAAGACCCTATGTGCAGGGGTGCACCCTTTAGAGGCTGTTTGCTTTGTTGTACTGGCGTAACTTCCGTGACGGATATGGCGTCACTCAAATATTTGTGTATCCCGGAATAAAACGCTTTCGTGTTAAAAGCCCAAGCACAAATTGAACTGAAGCAACAAGGTATAAAACGATGCATTCTGGTGATAGAGTATAACTATCAGAAAAGGTAAGATGGAAGAAGCGTACTGCAGTTATGCTTTCTAGTACAAAGTTGTGTAAATGCGAGAGGTACAGATGACCCAAAAGGCAAATGGATCACGGATTCGCGAATATCGAATAACTTCTTTTTTATGCGGCTGCCAGCATAAATTTAATATGTGCGTCCTGATTTTGTTTTAGAATGACTTTTTTTGATCGAGAAGTCACTTAGAGTTTGCTGGCAAGACACATGGCGGAGATATCCGCTCAAAATCACCAATACGTGCTCCATTTACTTTTGGGGACACCTGCACACATGCAAATGGTGCAATACACTGCGACCAGAAGAGTGCGCTCTTCCTTCAAAACAGCAAAAAGGTGGCAAGGCACATGCGCAAATCCACATTTTTATAATGACTAATGCTGGTGCACTTGGTTGCGGAATTATGTATGTTCAGTGATTAAAACAATTGTGTCAGGAAGATCATTCCATAATGTTACCGCTATGTGCAGTGGTGATAAGTTAAAAGCTGGGGTGTGGCCGTAAACGCATTTGAAACACCGCGGATTGTTTAACCTATTGTACATGCGTACGGGAGCTTCGATAGGATGTGGTGGGAGAAAAGAGCAGTTTACATACTTGTGAAGTAAACAAGCGATAGCCACGGAACGACCTATTTCTGAGGGTTCGAGAGTGTTATAAGCCTTTATTTGAGTTACGCTATGACGACGGCTGCATTTCTGAGAAATGAAACGTGCAGCTCGGTCTTGTATTGCTTCGATCATAGAACTTCACTACCTTTTGGTAAGGTGACCAGACAGATGAACCAAACTAAGGTTGAGAGCAAACGTACCTTAGGTAGGCAAGCCTACGGACATTTGTCAGGTGGTTTTAAATTTCGACGTAAATATACCATGGTTCTGGAGGGTTTGGCGCAAATAGTGAAAATTGCTAAGGACCAGGAAAGTTTGTGTGAGATGCACGCGCAGGTACTTACATGATGGAGCTAGGGAAACAGGTTATTTAGGACATATTTAAAGATGGAACTGTTACGCTTGCGTCTGAATGATACAAGCTTGCATCTGGACAGGTTGAGGGACATAAGCCGGACTTCACACCAATCGGAAATAGTGTTCTGGTCATGTTGGAGAGCTATGTAATTGACAGAGTCAGTGATGGGGTGGTATACAATTCAATTATCTGCAAATAAGCGCATTCTGGATGATAGATTATGTGGTAAGTCATTATTATAAACCAAATTAAAAGAAGCCCAAGAACACCCGAAGTTGCATGGCAACGGGGGAAGAAAAATTATTAACCACTGTGAAATATACTGTCAGTTCTGGATCGGCGTGTACATGAACTGCCATGTCTGACTACTTTTTGCCACCTTGCTGCATTTGTTTTCTTGCTTGGTTTTCTCCACTCCTTCCTGTATTGCTTCAACTTTGAGTGTAAATAAGTAAATGAATGAATAAATATTCAAACTAATTATGTTGAATTTTTCATTAGCCAGCACATCCAAACAAAAAGTAAAGAAGGGAAACTTCGTGGGCGTGTTGGTTCATGTTGACTTAGAAAACACAGCGCGGGAAAAAAAAAAAACGAGGAAGATTGGACGAGGGCGGAGCTTTTGTCCGGTCCTCCCCTGATCTTTTGTCGAAGGATAGACACTCAGGCGAGTTGGTGATCAAACAATGTAGCGAAACAGCGCGGCTCAGCAGAGACACAAGAGGACGGAATCAAACAAGATGAGCGTTCGCCTGCTTGATTCCTTCCCCTTGTGTTCTTTTCAAGCCGCGCTGTTTCGCCACAATGTTTGATCGCCCTTTGTATTTGTTTTTCGGCTCAGTGTTCTCCCAGACAAAGGAAAGATGGGAAGGAATTCAGCTCCCTGCACTAGCCCCTCGTTATCATGCTGACGTCATCAATGGCCGGCTTTCTGGTGATAGCCAGTGCATTAGGCGCGGCTTCTTCCCCCGTTGGTGGGGCGTCCGCCATCTCCCCAAATACACGTGTTCCTCCACCGCTGCTCCGAATGGCCGCCTTACAACTCCCGCTACGCTTTAACGCCATTGGACACAGTTGGCGCCAGATGGGTGTGAGTCACGCGATCACGGCCGGAGATGGGCTGCACTCGCCTGCGCTGGCTCGGTTCGCGCTCTAGCGTTTTTTGTTTTTTTTTCTCTCTCCTTCGTAAATACACGTTGGCCTTACCGTGGAAGTTGGGTTATTTATGGGAGGAACGAACCGAAGTTCTCGCTCTCTGAGACGAGAGAAAAATGCAAAGCTTACTCTTAAAGGATGTTTTTTTTTTCTATGTGGAATATGGATTATGTAAGCGTGTTTTTTGCCTAGAGGAGAGCACAGAAAACAGGCGCTTTTCTGCGCTTACTTTTAACTATCAGCAAGTACTCCACATTATGGATACCAGAAATGCTTGAAGTTGTTTAATTAGATTGAGAAATTAGGAAAGATATCTTAATTGACTCCACTAATGACTAGTAAAGGAGTATCGCCATTACCAAATTGCTGACTGGCCTATATCGAGACCAAGGCCGGGAAACTATTTGAGGAGTTATTGTTTATTTTTGCTGGCACCAGTGGCCTAGCCAGAAGTATTTTTCGGGGGTTGTTATAGCCAGCCGGTTGAATTTTTTTTAAAGATAGTTTGCGCCAAAACAATACAATAGGGTTGGGATAATTCCCACTCGAAGAGACCCCAAGATTTTGTTTGATTTATAAGACGTTCTAATTATCAGAACTTCTCATAAATATGACTCCGGAAAACCCTACGACTTGTGTTGCAATCAAACTTTCGCATATATTTAATATTGCAATATTTACACAAAATACTGAAGTGCTATTCACGTTTTGGCAAACAAAAATCACAGGTGGATGATTGCTTTGTTTTTGCACGAGAGTTCAAAACAAAGTTCTCGATGCCAGATTGGACAGCCAGTTTATTCCGAGAGTTTTCTGCGCTGGTCGAGAACTTGCGGGTTTCAGCAATGTGCTGAGAGGATGCAAATTCAGCGGCAAATTCAGCGGCAAATTCAGCAGCTATTTTCTGGCAAGGACAAGCAAAAAGGACGAATTAACTGAATTTACGCAATGAAGCAGTTTGAATTAAGCGGCCTTAAAATGCATTAAAACATAGCGGGCAACCGAAATTTTGAAATATGTTTCAACTAAGCGAAGTATTCTATTATCCGTGATTGAATTATCGCGAGTCCACAGTATATTATTTTCGTTTTCTGACCTCAATCTCAATGTTACATTTAACGTTATAAATGAAGTGTGTAACGTTATAAAGTGTGTAACCCGCCGCGGTGGCTCAGTGGCTAAGGCATTGTGCTGCTGAGCCCGAGGTCGCGGGTTCGATTCCCGGCCGCGGCGGCCGCTTTTCTGATGGAGGCGAAAAGCAAAAACGCCCGTGTGTACGAGATTTCGGCGCACGATAAAGATCCCCAGGTGGTCAAAATTAATCCGGAGCCCTCCACTACGGCGCGCCTCATCGCCTGCGTTGCGTCGGCGCGTTAAACCCCACAATCAAATCAAAAACCTCCACGCGACCTTTTCCTCAAGCCGTCGTTAGATCCGAACGCGGAAATTAACGCTTTGGCTGAACAAGTCAGCGAGAAATGAGCAAACAACCAAAAAATTACGCCCACCTCCCCTCGCGGGAACCCTGGTGTGATGCGACGCTGAGGGGGTTCAAGCGCAAGCGGAGAGCAACCGTCGACCGAAAGGCCACCGGAGAGCGGCACACCGGTTATATTCTAGGCACTATATATGCGCAGCGCGCCCGAAGGAGAGGAAACCGCGAAGATAGAGACTACTGCACATGCGCAGCACTGCGCGCAGCGCCGCCCACCGGCGGAGTGAGAGCGCGCTGGGCCGCACACGCTCACACCTGGGCACGCGCCGGCGCCAGTGCGTCTGCCGCGGCTATGACGCAACACAATCCAACAGAATCCACTTTAATCCAATCCAATCCAAATCCAATCCAAGCCAAGCCAAGCCAAGCCAAGCCAAGCCAAGCCAATCCAAGCCAATCCAATCCAATCCCATCGAATCCAATCCAATGCCCCTCGCGAGAGAGTGGCTGCGGACAACGGACGCACGCCGCGGACAACAACGGACGCACGCCGCGGACAACGGACGCACGCAGGAAGGACAGGGCCGCCGACAGGAGATGCTCTGAGCGTCGCATCTATAAGGACGCCATTCTAACTAATAATGTTCCGCCTGGAATAATGTTTGTAGAGCCCGTCAAGTTGCGCATTGCAATTTTTGCTTTGTTGCTCTGCGTACCGTTGTTTGTAGAAATAAACACTCCTTCCTTCCTTCCTTCCTTCCTTCCTTCATTCCTTCCTTCATTCATTCATTCATTCATTCATTCATTCATTCATTCATTCATTCACACGGACGTTGGCATTTGTCACCAGTTACAAGTGGACCACCAGGGCAACGGAGTGGGTACTGAGAAACGGGTGTAGAAGTCTAGAAGGAGGGGACCGCCAATACCTCGATGGAGGGACCGAATAAGGGAATTCGGGGGAAAATAATGTACTCCAGCAGCACACAACAGACATGGTTGGAGGGCGATTGGAGAGCCCTTTGTCCTGCAGTAGACCTAACTAGGGTGACGACGATATTGCCGAGCTGCTTCTTTTTTCTCCGTGAATTACGTGGAGTCGTTTTGCGCTTACGCCAGGTGATCATGAAAAGCTGTTTAAAAACAGCTTGCCCTTGGGTTATACCTCGACACGACTACTGTCCATGCCAGGTGTTACCTACGTCGAGTGATAGGCATGTCGGGTATAATTTATTTTATCCATACCGACACAAATGTGTATGGGCCTGGGGCCGTTGATTTCGGCCCCATGCATTTGTAGGGTGTCGATATATCTAGCAACGTTGCGTATTGTTTCTTCATGTTAGCAGCTGTGGCAGAATATACGAGGCATAACCAACAACTCTTCCGCCTTCTTGAGCAGTTAAGGGAACCTTAAAGGGACCCTGCAACACTTTTTCAAAGTCTTTTGAAATCTTACATGCTTGCAGAACGTAGTCACCCAACACACCCACTACTTAGATTAGGGGTTCGCAAAGTACCTCAGCCAAAAATTACTGCTCTATGCCCATCAGATAATATAGAAACTCGCTCAAAAGAGTTTTCTCTATTTCCCGGTCTTGACGTTCTTCTAAGGCTCGAATTACGTCACTAAGGCCATGCAGCGGCAATTGGCCTTTTGTCCTTCAATGCAGCAATGAACCCTTTTCGATAGCAACCTTTAAAAAAAGACACAAAAACTAAACATAACTGGAAGGCGTATCTAATGCGACGAGCAAACCACGCAGTGCCACTCTGTGCTGGCGATAACTATAGCCTTCGCAGTGCTTCCAGACGCGAAGGAAATAGTGAAAGTGTTTATCGAAAGGGCAGAAGGGTCCCTTTAAGCATAAACCCAGAAGGGCTTATTGATTTCAGTGGAGAATAAGTTTGGTCTATTTGGTTAAGCATGATCACGGCCACAACACAGAAAAACGTACACAGAGCCCAGAGAATGGACATACGCAGTGCTGACTTCCAAGTGAACGTGTCTTATAAAAAAGCCCTTGTGTACATAAAAACATGGCGCAAGGGTCTCCGTCATGATAAACGTTCAGTTGGAAGCCAGCGGTTCTTATGGACCCCTTTCTGGGTCCTGTGCCCGTTTTTCTGCGCTGTAGTCGTGATCATTAGAGGAGCTGTGGATGAGCAGTGATGACACCGAGTACGAAACGCATAGAGCCTGATTCAACCCGCACAACTTACAGATCCGGCTAATTTGATACTACAAAACGGGACCAGCAGTTTTTCGAAGAGACGCAAGTTAAAAGGAGGAGAAGTGAATTGTCCTTGCTCCGTTCATGCAGTGCCTCGTCAAGCAAGTGCTGCTTCCGTTTCGCATTCACATGGAACCAACCCGCCCGCGTCTTAAGGCAACGGCACACAGACGTCCCTGGCGTCGGGAATAAAGGCCCGCTTTTGTGCTACTTGGCTAGCGAACTCGGAGCTTCCTTTCTCCCACAGCTGAGATCATTAACAAAGAACCCCTGCATGCCTTGCCCCTCAGTCGACCTTCAGTGACCTTGAGCGCCCCACTGTATTTAAACAAAATTCTCGTTCTGAAGAAACCCAGCTCCACTGAATCCTGTCCACAACGCTGGTTTTAACAGCGAAGTTGCTTGGCGATCCCTAATCGCAACGCTAAGCTTTGCAGAACTTCTCATAGCCACAGATCGATTGCCGTTCATGCGGTGCATTCAATTTTGCCGTGTTCCACTGTTCGCACTATCTACTCGAACCTTCTGTTACTCTTGAACTCGGAACGCTGGCACGCAGGAGCGCCGTGAACGTTTTTTTTTTTTTTTTTTTGTATTTTGAGGTCAAAAAATTTTTCAAGGCGTAGTTTTATTTGCTACGGCAAAAATGAAGCCGCCATGTATGTTTAATTTAAAAATGTGAATGTCACTTAAGCATTGATCTCTTGCCTGAAATATACATAGTTTTTTTTTCAACACGCACGTGTTTTATTCCGGAATTCACGAAGATTGCCACGAAGACGGCTCGGTGGTTGGGCGCAGCGTCAGACTTGGCTACTGCGCAACGGAGGCGCACAGCTGGGCACGCGCCGGCACCAATGCGTCTGCAGCTTACGTCATATCCGTCACGGAAATTACGTCAGCACACCTTTGCCGAAGCAACCCGCCAGCAGGACGTCACTCCCAAGCACACCCACAAGACAGCCTCCGACCCGCAAATTATTCCCAGCTGCTAATTTCGCTGCATATTTCACTTTCGTGTTTTACCGATTCCTATGACAGAGTAATCAACCACAGTTTTCTTTTTTGCACATCAGTGTTGACAAGTATAGACACTGCCCGCAGATTGTCCAGTTTAGAAATGATTTCAAGAATTCTTTCAACGTGCTGCACGGGTGCTTGGCGCTTTATCTCCTTCTCACTAGGCTATGCCCTCTCCACATCACTGCGACCGCGCTAACCCATTTTGTGCCACAAAAGCCTCTACCAAGAACAGCTTCACCGTTAAAAGACGTCCATAAGGCGCTCCATTGCCGGAAGCGTTCCTTAGCGCGAGCTTAAAGTTGGCGGAAGCGAGACACGGCCGCCCACACAACACAACCGAAGATGAAGGGAGTTGAAGAACGCTGGTAAACTGTGTACATACAAGCAGGGAAGCTAACCAGGCTGATTTAAATGCAAAAATGCTGGTGACAACGTGATTTCTTGCAGACGTCAATATTAGATTTGCTAATAAATAGTCATGCCGGAAGAGGAAGAGAAATATGTCGATGATGAACGTTAAGGAAAAAAAATGGCCGCGTATCTGCTCCTTTCCTTGCAAATGTCGCCGAGAGACGACAGCCGGCTGGAGCCCCTGCCAAGTAACGGCTTCCCTTCTTTTTCCCGCTTATCTCTCATGCTGTTCCTCTCCCGTCTCATTCCTCCCAAGATAACATGCAAGGGGTTGGCTCAAGCCAGTTTAAATTTACAGCGTTCCACTGCTCTAAGTCCGGTGTCTCGATGCGAGCCCTGCCGTACGGCGGAGACGC
Source organism: Haemaphysalis longicornis (assembly GCF_048455015.1). NCBI lineage: Eukaryota > Metazoa > Arthropoda > Arachnida > Ixodida > Ixodidae > Haemaphysalis > Haemaphysalis longicornis. Next base: position 27,010,745 of record NW_027526225.1, read on the forward strand.
GCGTGAATTGAGGCACCCTACTACAACGTTTATAGAACCACGTTGCCCTACTGCACGAGCGTTCCAAGGGGAACGTGGATCCCACGTAGTGGAAACTTCGGCTGCTATTGCCGTTTGATTTCTTAATTTCCGCCAGGAGTTAGTGCTGGCAATAGCAGGTGACGGTTTTCTACAGCTGATGCTGTATTTCATTTGCTTTGGCAAAAACCAAGCATCCATAATTTTTTTAAAGAAACACCGCAAATCTCCCTTATGTACTGATTTTCTGCCTTATATTTGCGTAATGTCCTTTTCGTGTTCAATAATGTTGACAAGTATAAACAGTGACACCGGACTTGGACGTTAAGATTTGGCTGTGAGTATACAAGATTATTGCACAGTACAGTTTCACTTTGGCCAGGTGGGTGAATCGAGTCACACAGGTACAGACTCACAGACATACCGATGGACCAAATTTTCTGCGTTTAGGAACCGAAGAAAGACTACCGTCTTTAAAAATAGACATGGTGACGCGAAGTGCATCGCCACTTCGGCGTTCACCTTCGAGGAGCGTTTGGGATAACACTCGACACGTTTATTTTTTTGCTTGCTCCACAACGTACGTGTGTAACACTGCGCGTCATTCCTGCATATGCAAAAGCTCGACCTGAGGCAGTCGTGACTGCATAAAATACGGGGGCTCACTCCGGAAGGAAGCCGACTTCAGAGGAAGCTCGCATCGCGAGTTTGGACAGTTTCGGGCTTTGTGTCATGGAAATGACATACAGCGCCGAAGCACTCGACTAGCCATAGGAACTTACTTCGGTGTCTGTGCACGTATGCGATAAACAAGGCCTTATGCACAGAACTCTGAGCAAGAGCAATGCTACAAAGCCTGATAGATGGTCGGGTGTTCGCGGGAGGACGGCCGTTCCTCTCTTTTGACAGAGGAGTAGAAGGGGATGATAAAATCACTGTCCCATAAAGATGCGACGATACGGAAGAAAGGCAGAACAAAAAAAAAACTCACCCAACTGCAGCGGAAGCTTCGTGTGGGTGGGTTGGCGTAACGCACTTCAATTTCAATTTCCATTCGTCTTTTATTTTCCCGGAAAGATTGCCTGGAGGGTCGCCAGAGCTAGAAGCTGCAAACAAACAGCTTTACTGGGCCTGGGAGGCCGGAGAGAAAGAACAAACAGCGCCACAGCAAGACGGAAGGGCAGAAGTTCTGAAAAACAAGCACCCGTGCGCCGTAGCTTTCTCTTTCTGTCCGGTAGTTGCGCAGCTTTTTTTTTTCTTGTCCTTCCAATAATAAAGCTAGCATTGGTGCGACCAAGTATGTGGCATGAAATGCAGCCACCACCCTTTTTTTTCTCTAATTTTATGACCAACTGACACTTCTTATGCCATGTTGTACCGCCTATTTTATGTTGAAATAATAAATCTTACATTGATGCGGTCGAATTTATAGCATAAATACAGCTATACCACTTCACTTTTACAATTTGATGACGTAATGACACAACGTACCTCAGAACAAAAAATATACTAAGCTGAAGAAGGTTACAATATGAATCATCAGAATAAGATTCGTTTTATTAGATGCCACGCATCTCTTGCTCTGAGGCATGTCCCTCCTGCGTCGGCGTAGTCCGGCGTCCGCACGCCAGCTGCGCATGCGCGACTCTCCTCCCGTCTTCTCTCCGAAAGCTGTGCGCGCAATGCTCTCACTCCGTCTCATCACAAACAACAGCTGTGTGCGCGCGCTTCGCTCGTTTCGCTCCGCTCCCGTCGCTCAAGCGTACGCATGCGCGACTCTCCTCCGTTGTCTCCTCTCCTTGAGGCGCTGTGAATATAAAGCGGGTATCGCGCTGCGGCGGTTCAGTCAACGCTCGCTCTCGTTCGACTTTGCGTCAGTTTGCTTGACGACTGCGTGCTTGACTTGAGTCTTCCGATGAAGACGTGATGGAAGCGACGGTCTCTTCAGCGAGTGGTGTGACACAATCCAATACCAGCGTCACTCCAAACGAACCCCCCGATGCGTCGCATCACACCAGGGTTCCCTCGCGGGAAGATGGGCGTAATTTTTTTTTCCTTTTAGGTTTTTCCGCGATCTAATACACCAAATCAAAGGGCATATCCTATCCTAAATAAGCCATAATAAATATTCAACAATTGGCTTGCGATTAGCTTGAAGTTTATTGTTTAAGACGGCATCACACGGTTAAGTTTTAAGCTATTGTTTTTTCAGGTGGAATGCGGACTTGCATGGGCCTACTATTGCTTCACGTGTATTTAAGGCATAAAAAAAAAGCAGGAAACGCGGTTGTTTTTATGCTTGATCTCAGTTAAAACGAAAAGGTCTCAGTTATGAAGTCTGCAGAGAGGTAAATTGTGTTGTGTTATTTTCCTTTAAAAAATCTGCATTTTTTGTTTCTTGGTGGGGTCTGGTATCTGCTTTTTTACTATGTGGTATCTAGTTTTTTACTCATTTGTAATATACGCATTTTTTGTATATCAATGAAAACAAAAGTATGAGCGTCTTTCTACTCGTTTTCTAATCCCGCGATACCCCACCGAATCCACCCTTCATTACACCCTTCCCCAGAATGCCTACACGTGGAGGCCTCGCAACCGTTCACCGCATCTTCTGGGAGTGTCCGAAAGATCCCTTTCCCTTAATTTCCTCTGATGAGCAGTGGGAGGAGGCGCTGGGGAGCTCAGACCTAAAGGTGCAAACCTCCTTGGTCAGCAGAGAAGCCGATACCGCCGCCCGGCACAAGCCAGCGGCCACAACCGCCCCCCTAGCCGCATAAAGCTCAATAAAAAGGTTCTCTCTCTCTCTCTCTCTCTCTCTCTCTCTCTCTCTCTCGGTTGCCTGGTTTCTCCACAGAGAGACGGAGGATCCGAGCCAAAGGGAAACCCATAAAGGATGATTATGAGTACAAAACAAGTTGTTGGGTGCGTGATCAGGGTGGGAACAGCCTTTTAATTCTATTAAAACAGAATGCGCACCCAAACCTAATGATCACAACTAAGCCCCCCGTGGACGACGGGATATAACGTAAAAAGTGCAAAAATGTCAAGGATGGATCAACAACCCTGCTCCTTCGAGCGGCACCGCTGCCAGCATGTGGAGGTAATGATAAAGGTTCTATTAAGACAATGGCGCTAGTAAAAATTAAGTGGACAATAGAGGGGCTTTCTACTAAAGAAATTAACTTCACTACTAGACAAGACTAGGTTAACTGCGTAAGCCTTGCGGGGATTACCTGCGTAAGTCTCCCCACGAAGCTCTGCACGTAGCTCCGACTGTGCAACAGTGATAAGGAAAGGGAAAAAGAGTTTCGGAGAACGTGATTACTGGAGAGGGTCCACCGGGTCCATTTAAAACGATGAGCCGCGCGATGACTTCCCAAAGATACGGAGGGCTGCACTCAAGCCGTACATCAGTTCGATTATTTCTTTCGTTTTAGCTGCTATGGTGGCTCATTTTCTAACGTGCAGGCGCTCGGGTTTGATCCCGACCACTGCGGACGTTTTTTTTTTCTTAGTGGAGGCTAAAAAAATCTGTGGTTGATTCATCTGTCATAGGAATCGGTAAAACACGAAAGTGAAATGTGCAGCGAAATCTGCAGCTAAGCATGATTTGCGGGTCGGCGGCTGTCTTGTGGGTGTGCTTGGCGAGCGGTGTCCTTCTGGCGGGTCGCTTCAGCAAAGGCGAACGGCATCACTTTCATGACGAATATGACGTCAGTGAAATCTTGGTGTATCCCGGCATATAGCACTTCGTGTTAAAATATGAAACCCGAAAACGAGCGGCCCTACGTATAACGTACTATTTAGTACTAAAGGTAGCTTCCCCACAAGAAGACTCTGTGTGCAGGGGTGCAGCCTTAACAGGCTGTTTACTTCGTTTTACTGGCGTCATTTTCGTGATGGATATGACGTCAGTGAAATCTTTGTGTATCATGGTATAAAACACTTACGTGTTAAGAGATTCTTGCCTGCCGAAATTTTGGCTTGCGTTTAAGACTCCGAATGGTCTGAATTAACCCGTCGCTGCCCTATGCGGTGCGCGACCCAACTCAGGTGCAGCTCCGGCCCAAACTTCTGAATTTTTGAAACTAATTTTCTTTTTCTCCTGCGATATCTTTCCAGGATGTGTAAAAGCCATAGTTGGAATAATTTTAGAGCCGCTAAGCACAGTGTATTATTTCAGATCGTAATATTAACAGTAATAGTTCACTCATTTTTTGTCATACTTCAATCGAGCTTCCGCCATTTTAACTGCGAGCGAACGCAGCTAGTTTCCACAAACAACTGATCAATCTGCTTAATTTGAAGGCCAAAACTTTCGTGGTGCGCTGTTAACGGTGTCATATTGGTGAAAATCTTTGCTTCGTCTCACGGGCTAGGAACTATTGATGTACCGTTTTATCGTCAAAACAGGACTTCACGGTTACACGGGAGCGGGAAGTTTTAGTTGATTGCTGCGCGTCGTTGGGTGCGATAGAGAGACCGCTGAATGCCCATTATTAATATTGTCATCATCATTTTTGTCGTCATCGTCATCATCGTTGTCATCACATTTATGTACACGAAGGCCTCCCCCATTGACCACCAAGTGCTTCTATCCTTAGCTACCTCAGCCTATTCTTGCCCGAACAGTGGGAAACGCAACTGGTCTCCCCAAAGGATTCAGAGAATTCTAATCCTTGGCGAAGTGGGGTGCGACAGCTGCTGCAACGTTTGAATTACCGGGATAGGTTGTCGAACCTGTTGACATTCATGTTTCCATTCTACACAGTACACCAGCCAAAACTGAACCGTAGTCCCCGTTTTTACAAGCTGCGGAATGCAAGATGTCTAAAAGGAGAACAACGGGCTTGACGGGGAATTCACCTCTTACAAGGGGGACATGTTGTGGTAGCATAGTTGCAATGTGCCATAAGTATGTGTTGCAACCCACAGTTCGTCACAGACATTCAATGCAATCGGGATAAGGAAAAAATCACGCCATATCCACGGAATGAATGATGATAAGTGGGGCGAAGCTCGAGAGGGGGAGATCATCGGTAACCGTAACTCTCCCGTGAAAGTTCGCCGATTACATCATTAAGAAAGACGAAAGACTGTGTACGTGCATTGTACAAATCAACTTTTATTTTCGGAGTCAATGCTCCCAGGCCCAGACCTGGTGAAAGACCCCGCGCCATCGAGGACTACCCCGCACCACCACCACAATTTGTCACGTAGGATGGGACACAACGGTAAAGAAAGAACTTTTATTCAGGGCGAACTTGTGCCCGAACAAGACGAGAGGAAACGAGCAAAGGTCCTTGCGTCTCGTTCGATCTCCGAGAACGACTGCCTGCGTTCGTGTCGTGATCTCTTGCGTGATCTCCCCCTCGCAGTGCACGTGCGCTCGCGCCTCCGTTGGCGAACACAGACAAGCTCGCGCTCCCGGTGCCGAGTTTGCGCTGCCGGTTGCAGCCGGTTCTTGCGCGTGCAACGCGGCCCACTTTGCGACATCTCCGAAAGCATGCGGCGGTCACGTACCACGAGACACAAGGGATGGACAGACGCATGGCTTAAGGAGCTTTGCCCCTAAAAAAAATCGCAACCCTGTTTGACACTGCTACCCAGTGTCGTCTAACGTCAACGGGTGTCCTTTACTAGGCAGGGTTTTAGCGCTTCGATGAACGCGACGCCTTCTTGTATCTCATAGCAAAGCCTCGTGTGATCACTGCGCAAACGAGCAGCACGCCCTGCCTGCGATCGATACCACAGAACGCGGGGATTTCAACTCGTTAAGAGCCACGTACACACTTGCCCAACCAAGCACGAGTGGATGCGTCTTCCTCGCCCCCTCTTCGGGTTCCTTTTATTTGTTTGCGCCTGCCTTTGTGCGAATGTGTCGCGCTGGTAATCGGGTTTGTGTGCAACGAGTGGCGCCGCCTACTTCACGGGGCGTCGTATTTGCTGACGCGGAGCGAGCCCTCGCACAAAGGCGTGTGTCGCACGACTGCGCTCCTGGTGCGGCAGCCGGGGGGGGGGGGGGGGGGGGGGTATCGCTCCCGAAGGGGCGTCGGGTGAAACCGCGGAGAGAAGCGGAGAAGAGGGGATTTTCTTCCCTTTGTCATGGAAATCAGGCTTCAGCCGTCAACGAGCCGAGGTTACGCGGGCGTGAGGAGACGTCATGCATAATCTATTGAGGGGCACCTTTTTGTGCCTGTGTTTCCTGCTGGGCTTCAAAAAGAGCGCAGTAACGGTTCTTGCGACCCAGCGAGGTTGACCAGGCGGTATTTTGCTGTCCAGGAATTCGTGGAATTGTTGGTGAATAGGGTAGCGGCGTGCTTGTATTTTCCACTTTCTTTAGACAGAAAGAAACCGCGATGAGCCCCTCTAGTGGCCTGAACCATGGAAGTGAGTGCCTTTCGCAGTTTATGTCTCAGTACACACAAAAAAAAAAAGAGCAGAAAGGTGAACTGGGTGTCTTTCCTCTGTACGTCACGGCGGGTGGTCTTGGATTCCCGCCAGGCAGCGTCCAGCAAAGGTAAAAAAAAACTCACTAAAGAGAAAGCAATCCTAGACAAATAGGCCTCAAAGTTCACAGTTTTGAAAGAGCACTGCCTGGTGAGAAAAAAAAGCGGCCTCGACAGCAAACATTTACGAAAGTAATAAGGAAATCACTTTGGGGAACCAACGTATGCGAGAACTACGGGCTAACATTATTGCTCTTTGGAGCAGTATACACGATAACAACTTTTTGTACACCAGAAAGCATATGCCACTCTTAGAATGCGGGATCTAGTTTGGTTGCTCTGCACTGCTGGGCAACCAAAAGGGTTCTCTCGAGAAATAGAGTGAAAACTGTGGCTAGTTGGTGCTTGGGAAACTGAGACATTTTTCCTAGCGACAAAATGACGAGCGTTGACTGTTTGTTAGGCGAACAAAACAGCCAAACGTTTTTCTATCCCGCAAACGTCATAACTGTCGTCCGCCTGGTTTAAGAGGAACAACTATTCAGCATTCCTTCCTTTGCTTGCCTTCGCTCGTTGTTATTGTTTTTTTTCTTTTGTGTGTTACGTTTAGTTTCATTTAGGGCTTCTCATAAAGTAGAAACCCAGCACTGAATACAGATGCCAGCAAGCTCCCTTTCTCGCCAGCTCTTCCTTACCTTGAATTTTTCCCGCTTTTTACGCCATTAGAGAGCACCAAGCGCCAAGTATTCGTTATTCGTCTGACAACACATCGTCAGATTGAGAGTAGTCGGGAAATCTTGTCGTGTTCCTGCATTGTGTTACAAAAACAAATATTTTCCACGAACAGGTTGCTCGTAATAATTTTGAACATTACAATACCTTCCCGTCACCACTTGACAGTGTGGCGGCGCCCCAGCGGCTTGGGTCGTCTGCTGCCGCAGCCGTGCGCTTCAAGAGCGATGACGCTGGGGCTGAGCGACAAGCGATGAGTGCAGGCCACGCGCCGCCGGTGCGCAAGCAGCCACGAACGCCACGAGTGTGGAATTAAACAGGGCCCCAGTTTTTGGGCTCACCTCTCGACAACAGAAATATAGATGTCGCGCTAATGGCGAAGTAGTTTCGCGTGGTCAGGAGCTGGATCAGCTGAACTTTTTGGCTAACGTGTCTGACGCACGCAAATGCAGGATAGAGTCTGGAACCACGAAAGCTGGCGCGCTATCACTGTAAAAACCAAACTGCCCGAGAGATTTGTCAAGCTGAAAATCTTACCGTGCGAGGCGCAGAATTTGAAGGACTGTAACATAAGTTGCATTTTGTTGGTGGGGACGAGCAACGAGGGACAAGGGTGGAATGAAGCTGCCACAGTTCCATCAATCAATCAATCAATCAATCAATCAATCAATCAATCAATCAATCAATCAATCAATCAATCAATCAATCAATCAATCAATCAATCAATCAATCAATCAATCAATCAATCAATCAATCAATCAATCAATCAATCAATCAATCAATCAATCAATCAATCAATCAATCAATCAATCAATCAATCAAATCAATCAATCAATCAATCAATCAATCAATTAATCAATCAATCAATTTATTTAGTAATTAGTCAGGCATTCAATCAATCAAAGAACCGTCGCTGCCGTAAAGGCCACGTGTGCTCCGAGAATGCGGCGCCACCATTTTCGGGCACGTGGACGCGAAAGTCGGGCAAAACAATTGGTACAACTGTCGCTGTCAAAAACGCTGAGCCTTGCCGATGCCAGCGCGAGGGCATTGAGGGCCTAAGCCGCCACATAAAGCGCTGAAGCGGCGAGGACGTGGCATTGGGATAAAAGTACAGCAGCAGTGTGAAGGAGGGCAACATTACAAAAAAAAAATTAAAGCAGTTCCACTCACGCACGCCAGCTGTCAAGTGCAGCTCAATGATTTGCCAAAGGGGCTGTGGCGTCCTCTCTTGATTAGTTGCAGTATCAGCCTGGCGTGGATTTCGAAAGTAGTCAAGATAGTGAGAGGGCACCGCAACCCCTGAAATGACGTATAAAAAGACACTGGGTTGAGTTTTCGTTATTTTGGGGCAATTATATGTGGGTTAATTTATGACTTTGTACTATTTTATGTTATTGCGTACTTATTTGCGGCCTATCAACGGCAGCCCGCATAGTAACGGCGCTAGATCTAAGTCGTGTCCAAGGGGACCCCGCCGTGTCCCTCGAGAATGTGACTCTTCAATCTCAGTATGGTGCCTTGAGTGGAGAGTTTTTCTCCTAAACCCACCATGGGGGGGGGGGGGGTATAGTTCTTTTAACATGCCGGGGTACAGCGAGACCTCACCGACGTCATATCTGTGACGGAAATCTCATCGCTAGAAAAAGTTCTATTGACGCGGCGGCGCCAGGATTCGAGCCCACGATCAAAAATGTGGCCGCAACGGGAGGTGTGAAACGCTCTGCCAAGTACGCTATGAACTCTTTTTTGTTTATTACCAGTTTCAGACATCACAAAAACGTGCTACAGATAAAAAACGCTAGCTTTGCCTAAGCCAGCGTATTATGTCTAAAAACGTGGCATAGACAACACTTTCTCTACTTCCTGCAGCCACTCGGGCGTACAAGGTTGACCCTTCCACATTTCTACAATGCGATGAACGCTTTCACAGAAATACTGCCTCGCGGGCCGTCCATCAACGTCCGAGTAACGAGCTGCCAATCGAGACCTCCATATTTCGTGGAGGACCAGCAACATCAATAGGTCGTAAGGCACTCCATTATCGTTCTCAACTGCCAGAAACCGTATACCATGAGGATTCAAGGGGAGTTCCTTTTTCAAAGTTTTCTGAAGAACATCCCACAAAAACACCGCATCCCAACAGTCCAAAAATACATGTTCAACAGTTTCCGGCTTCTTGCATAGCCAGCAGTCTGCTCCCCAGGGCACGAACAAACCCTTCTCAAGCATCCACGTTTTAACCGGGAGCACACCAACATGAAGCTTAAAGAAAAACGTTTCAACACCCGGCGGAACAACCATTGCTTTTACACGTTTCAAAACATTTTGTCCTGGTCCACTTCGAAACATGGATCTGTATAGTGGCACAGGAAAGCAGATTTCAACGAGATCTTTGTACAACTTCTTCTTCGACACTGAAGTCAAATACTCCATGGAAAAACGCGAACATACAAATTGTGTTGCCTGTACGACTTCCTTTAAATATCCGTGAAGTCCTCCGGTATAACACAAAGATGACGTAATAACAAACTGAGGCAGAAATCTACCTAACCTAACCTGAATTACAGTGCGAAGTAGGGGGTCCTTCACCTCACGCAAAAAATAAAATCTATTGACTACTTGTCGCAGAAAAAGATGCGATAGTGACAAACCACCATCACGCACACGTCTGAAAAGATTAGTTCTACTCGTCCGTTCCCAGGTCGAGCCCCAAATAAAAACAGCACATACACGATGTAACCTTTGTACATTTGCACGCGAACAATGAATAACTTGCAAAACGTACCGCAGTTTAGCGAACAGAAACACATACACACCGTCGCCCGTGCAAACACAGACAACGTTTTACCCTTTCCCTCCCACTTTTCCGCTTTCTCTCGCAACGCCGCTGTCTGGCTTCGCCAGTACGGCTCGCTGTCGCGGTAATTTTCCAGCGGGACACCTAGATACTTGGCAGGTGTAACTTGCCAGCTCACACCTTCAAACACACTGGGTGTCCAGTCCCGCACCCGTGCCAGTACCCCAGACACTTTTTTCCAATTTACGGAACTTCCAGTATATTCACAAAAGGAATTAAGTATTTTAATGGCGCTACTGATACTTTCTCTATCACGGCACAAAAAAGCAATGTCGCCCGCATAGGCAAGTACACGGACCTCACATGCCTGCAACCGAAAGCCATGAATACTGTTGTTGTTATTTAAGCTTGCGCAGAGGGCCTCAATGCAAAACAAAAAAAGTAAAGGCGAAAGCGGGCACCCTTGGCGAACCGAACGTGTGACCTTGATTGGACGACACACCGACTTGCTAATAACCAAACTTGTCGAACACCCTTTATAAGCCATTTGTACACCCCCCGCTATTATTCTTCCCAAGTTTACTTGTTCCAAGATGCTAAAAAGCATTTCATGAGAGACTTTCTCAAAGGCCTTTTCGAGGTCTATTTGGAGCATGGCTACAATTAAGACCATACTGTCACAACATGCTAGGATGCTTCTCGCTGCGTGTATATTACTTGTTATAGATCTTCCTTTTATACCAGGTGTTTGGAACTCATGCATGTCTAGCTCTACGAACGCGCCTTATATCCTGCCCTATAACATTCTCTATTCAGATAGTGCTCCCGTCTAGGAGGGGTGAAGCAAAGTAGCGCGTAATGGCGTTAATGAATGCCGATAGGTGAAGGCAGCGTATAGGAGCGTGAACTGCGGTGTCCATCCGCCCGCTGTGCTGCCGGTGTGATGGCCCCGTGCGCGGTGGAGGAATAACTTATGCCTCCACCGTGGCCCCGCGTAGGAAAACTGTTGCCTGAAGGCAGAAAGGCATCGACGCCGACTTCGAATGTCGCTGTCCTGACTGCTCTGGTGTGCCGACAGGCACGCCAGCGATGAGCGGAATGCGTTCACGCATTCACAGTCCAACCTACGAACTCTGCGTGTCGCGTTCCACAATCTGAGCTCGTAGCAACGCCAGCGTATGCCGTACACGTCACGGAGCAGGACCAAAGTGGTCGTACCTATGCCGAAGCGACCGCCAGCAGGACGTCGCTTTCCAAGCACCCCCACAAGACTGCCGCCGACTCGTAAATCATGCTCATTTTGCTGTTGTGGACAGTGACTTCACCGAACGATTCGCTGACAACCCGTTCGGTTTTGTTCGCACGGTTTGCGAGCGCCTGGTGTTTCAATCGTATCTACGCAGTGCTCCGGTGCGGGTAATCCAGCGTGTAATGTTGATGTGTCGAACTGCACCATACCGACGAAATTTAAATTGCAATATGCAAGTTCATATAGATGCAGAACAAACATTCAACTGCTCCTCCGAAGGCACATTTCGCTTTCGTGTGTTACCGATTCCTATGAAAAAGGGTTCATCCACATTTTTTTTTTCTTTCATGCATCGATTGAGTTTGTTGAAGACTACTGTTCCAGAAGCTTTAGTAAGCATGACGTCTGAGAATTTCCAGATTGAGTTTCTTTCCTGGTTTCGGGATCAGCCTCACTGCGGCTGCCTTCTACTGACTTGGTATGTGGCCACTTTCCCAACATTTGTTGAATAATTTTGCCAGAATCTGCGCCAATGTGTCGTCTGTAGTTCGGATCATTTTATTTGGGGGATTCCACCCTGTCCAGGTGCAGAGTTAACTCGTAAGGGTTGTATTGCGTACTTAACCTCACCTAGTGTCCAACTCCCTGTTACCCAACCCACCGTGAATAAATCGCGAGCCAGCACCTTGTTGCGCCCAAAACGAAAGAGCGGAATGGACAGGGGATATCTTAAGCCCGGTTACGCGTCGTTCCCATATCGTCCGCACTTCCAAGACCAAACTAGGCAAAAATTAGTCGAGCTACAAGAAAACTAAAAAGAAAGTGGCAAATATATCGGCCCGAACATCGGCGCACATTTCACAGATAAATCATATCGCTAACCGCTACAAATTTTACCAGCGAAGCTGGTTAGCAAATCGCTATTTGGCGTGTCCGCAGTTAAAAATAAAAAGAAAATGTCGAACGCACGTGAGCGCGTGCCTCGCAGTGACCGCCAGGCGGTTAAAAACCAAGAAAATGCCGAGTGCTCGTGTGTGCGTGGCTCGCGGCGACCGCCACTCGTTTGTCAAGCCAAGCATACCCACTTAGGAAGATTCACCAAAACAAAAGAGAAAACTCCAGCGTTCGCCGTAACCGTGGCAACACTTGCTCGGAAAGAGAAGGACATGTCAAAGCGTACGCCCCTCGAAGGTGATGTCCAACGATTATCACTTGCAAAAAGATGAAGGGAAGGCGCACTTACAGCAACAATGTTGGAGTATAGGTCGCTGCGGCAGCGAAGAAAAATTCCCCGCATTTCCCCGAGGGGAAGAATGTGAAAGTGCGAATGCACGAGTTGAATTTGCGCGGTTCGGTAATGTTCGCGAAAGAGAGATCACACACACACAGACAACTACAAAGAAAGAAGGATGCATTTATTCACAGATAACTATTTGTGTTGTCGTTGTACTTGATTGCTAGAGCGGATCTCAGCTTTGAAATTTCGTGTCAGTACTCCTTTAAGCGGGTGCATTAGCCCTTCTCACGCCCGATTCCTGGCCAATCCCCCACGTGGGTATGTGCCATGTCAGTGACCAGGCAGCGCGCGCCCATCTCCCCCCGTTGCCAAGGAAGACGAGGAGATTTCTGGCCAATCCCCCACGTGGGTATGTGCTATGTCAGCGGCCAGGCTGCGCGCGCCCATCTCCACGTGCGCGGACATCGCCGGTGGACGCAGGTTCAGGGTCGCTTAAGAAGTGCATTGCACTTAAAAAAGCAAATCGGCTGCAGTAGGGGACTTAAACACTCGCGATGGTCGTGTAGGTAGCATACAGCTTCACTATCTTCAAGTTTAAAGCGAGAGACACGTGCACGACTAGAGCACGCGATTGGCATGCGACTGATCGTTGGGACCGGTTTTCGCGTCGTACTCTTGTTGGAGCAGGGTCACGACGTACGACTGGCGATTCAGATGCAATCGTACCATCGTTGCGACCATCGTGCGGCCGCAGCCCATGAGAGCCCCATGATGTCGTCATAATGACGTCATGGTGAAAGTTTCTTTCAAAGCCTCGAGGAGGCGCTAATGGCAGTTCCGAGTTAGGGTACCTGAATGTTCCTCCTCGCCCGCCCCTCGGCGAGGAGGAACATCCAGGCACCCTATTCCGAGTATTTTATGGGGAGAGCTCTCCGGTTCTGCCGCCTACCCGCGCGCTCTCCGCCGACAATACAGAAACCTTGTAGACACATGTTGCGAGCGGTACCAACAAGCATGGACGAGTGGAATCATCGGTGCTAACCTCCCCCATACCGCTTTACTGAACAAATAAAATGCAAAATACTTCAAGTTGATAAATGTTTTCTTTTCCTGTTCAGATTTCTCTAGCACATGTCTAAATCTGCCGGAGTGCGCCTAAACAAGGAGGCAACCATGGAGCGAAAACAGTGGCCGGAGAGACGCCGACAACTCATCGCACGCGCACTTTGGAGCATGTGTCTAAAATTCCCGCGTACGACTAGTCGTGGCGACCGTCGTAACTATCAGTCGCATGCTGTAGTCGTGCATGTGTCACGCGTTTTACTCGTTAGTGTGAGTTTCCTCAATTTCTTGTAATGGGAAGCATGTTACAGAGGAATCTTAAAACGTAGAAACTAGAAAACAGAGGTGGTTCTTCCAGCAAAATAAAAACAATCATGTTGCTTGCGCAAAAGAAATGAACGCAAGGGGGACGTAAGCTGAGGATGAACGAGTTCAAAAAATATCAGAAGTGGTAGGCGCAAGCGCTGTCTTTTATGTTCACGGTGATCTTAATCTGCGCCGCGCGTATCATGGAGATTGCTCTGAGCTGCCAGTGCTCAGAGTGGACGCAAAAAAGTGTAGAAGCGGTTCTATTCAAAGTCCGTGCAGTCATGCTCATTTTTTGACGACGTCACTGATTTCCTTGCCTGGGATCCTGCACGCACGCCAAAGTTATCTCCGCGCGTATACAGCAGAGTACATTGCATTGTTATTAAAGAATCGATGTTTATTAATGCGTAAACATTCTCAGGCAACTCCTCACAGAAATAGGTCCGTCCGTGCATCTTACAGTCTGTAACGCTTTGCATGACCATCTTCATTCACAGTAAAATTATTTGCACCGTTAAGGACAACTCTGACTGTCTCTAACTAAATTCCTTACACCCTAGCAAAAACAAAAGGATACGCCCTATAGGTGATGTATAGTAAAACCAACACCCTTACACCCTAACAAAAACACAAGAAAACGCCCTTTTAAAGGGTTTGTTGTCATTTATAACACCCTTAACAAGGGTGTTTTTTGTGTTTTTGTTAGGGTGTAAGGGTGTTGGTTGTAGGTAAAAATTACCCTTAAGAATATAAACCATTTTAAAGTGTAAATATGCATGGGTCATGTGGCGCCTGAGGCAATAAATCGTAGAGGTGTAAGAGCTCGGATGAGTCCCTGGAAATTGTGCTTACGCGCCATCCGATAAATTCCACTCAGCAGTTCCTACGATCTTTCCCCTGGCTTGGTTTCCACCGTGGCGTAGCTACCGTACCACCATCTTCAGATTCTGCACCATCACTTCCCTCCTTAGAAGACACCCTAGGCCCAGACGTTGGGGGTCAGACACAAAAAAGTAAGTCATTTCAAGTCGACACAAAAAATTCACGCGTTTCCACGAAGTGAATCATGACGAGTGGGCGAAGCACTGGGGATCGTTCTTACCGTCAATCACCCGTGGCATTGCCCACTCGCGCATTTAAATTAGTGACAACGCGTGTGTACAATATATACAGTTCCAATCCAGTCCAATCCCATACACTTCAATTTATTCCAATCCAATCCAATTCAATCCAATGCTCCTCGCGCATGCGCAACACTGTAGCCGCGGCCGTCACCACTGGACAGCCCCCATCGAAGGTCATTCCACTGGCTCGCCATCGCCAGGATCCCCATGTTCACCCCCGTCAGTACCTCCACCTCTCAAGACGGATCGTAATGGACGTGCGCTAGCGGCCTACCTAGTCCCGCTAGATAAGGTTACAGAGTATCGGCACTCATTCTTTTCTATTGTTCCGTGCACCGCTGTGATCATTGGTCAGTTCGCATCCCGTGACATTTGTTTGCACTGCGACTGTTCATGGGCACCGCCATTTTGTTGTTATTCTACAGAGCACAAATGCAAAGGAGACAGGGAGAGGGCAAAATGGGGGACAGAAGAAAAGGAGGACAGAGCACAGCACACGCGTGTGTATATCGTTTTTTTCTATCGTCATCCTCGTCTGCAAAGCGCCCTATTATTTTTTTGTTGAATACGTTGAGCAAAACCCGAAAAAATTAGCCCCACCTTCCCGAAGGGAACGCTGAGTAGATGCGAAGCATTTCGGAGTTCCGTTG
This sequence comes from Haemaphysalis longicornis, assembly GCF_048455015.1. Lineage (NCBI taxonomy): Eukaryota > Metazoa > Arthropoda > Arachnida > Ixodida > Ixodidae > Haemaphysalis > Haemaphysalis longicornis. Next base: position 27,026,375 of record NW_027526225.1, read on the forward strand.
TGTTTCCGTTGTGTTGTTTGTGGGCTGGTGATGATGCTTGCTTGCGCCAACCCACTAACTGACGGGACTGTTGCTACCATCACACTTCATCGGAAGAACGGAGTGAAGTGGAGTCAACCGCAGCAAGCGCTGAACTGAACGCCTGCAGCGCGCTACCCGATTTACATTCAAGGTTGAAGGAGAGGAGACGAGAGGAGGAGAGATGCGAAAGCGCCGAGCATGCGCCGCGAAAGGAGACACGAGAACGCGGGAGAAGCGAAAGTGCACGTAGCTGGTACGAGAGAAGAAGTGGCGGGAGTATCACGCAGTTGTGGGAGAGAGGGAAGGAGGAGAGTTGCGCATGCGCAGTGTGAGTGCGGACGCCGACGCGGGACATGCCCAGACTATAAGATGCTCCGCATCTAAAAAGGAATTATGTTGTCGTCAGACCATCATTAGCGCGTGTTTCATTCTAAGCCGCAGAGGACGGTGTCGGTCATTTGTTTGAATGCATGTTACTCAAACCAAGAGGCATTATATTTAATTCACATGCATCAGTAACCTCGAGTATAGAAAACGTATCATTTGTCAGGCTTGTGCAGGAGAATCCGCTCGGCCATCGGCACACAAAAGCGCAGAATGAAGAGTGAGTTTATGTAGCTGCTAGGCGATAACAGTGACTGTGTTTTCGTTGCAAATGTCATTAAAAGACGATGGTCTTTTACCAAGGAAATGCCCCCTTTTGCTTTCCCGCTCACCTCTCATGCTGTTCCTGTACCCTCGCGCTCATCCCAAGGTACACACACCAAGGGTTTTCTCAAGGCGATTTGAATTTACCGCGTTCCACTGCTGCAGGCCGGGTTAGTCGATGCCAGCGCTGCCGTACGGCGGTGACACGCGTGAATCGAGGCAGCCGACTTCAAGGTTTATTGAACCGCGTGGCCGTGCTCCACGTGCGTTCCAAGTAGAACATTGAACCTAGCTAGTGGAACAAGCGTTCCAAGCAGAACGTGGAACCTAGCTAGTGCAACAACCGATTTATCCCTGGCCAATCCCTTCATGTGGGAGCGTGCCAAAATCTTTGAGGACATCATCATCATCATCATCTTTTGTTGCTGTTGTCGCGTGATTTTTCATATGCCGCCTGTGAGTGGTGCGGGCAGCAGAAGGCGGTGGTTTTCGGCAGCAGTGTACAAAGTGTTCCGGTCTCGCGGCCTTCAATAGCAAAGGCTAAATTTCCTAAAATTTCCTAAAGGCTACGTCCTAAAATTTCCGCGTGCATCCCAAAAGCATCCGGCGTTTTTTCTGGGGCATCCTAATGGATCTTAGTGTACTCAAATTGTTTTCTTTTGTCGCCGTACTCCCGCCTTACACATCAATAAAGAAATTGTCAAAGCTTGCACTGAATCACGCAATGCTGGAACCACCGCAAAAATGGGCGATTTTTTTGTGTAAACAGTGATGGACCCTTCACTACGCATTGCATTAGCTTTGAAATTGTTTAGTTACACGTTCCTTCATCGATTATCGTTTTTTGGTGACAATTGCAACAAAAGGAGCAAATACGCGGCCAATTTTTAAAGCAAAGCTTTTTACCTTTACCCCCCAAGGGTTCTTTCGCGACCGTTGGTGTCACCAGAAAACTCCAGCGAACAAATAAAAGAATTTACTGGCACCGCCGGGAATCGAACCTGGAACTAATAGACTAACAATGCGAGAGCCCGCTGTCTTACCGATTTAGCTACGAGCCCACGCGAAGACTGGGAAGACAGGTGGTGTACTCACCAAGCACATCTATGGGTTTACCCCCTGCGTTCTCGCTTAATGCCAAGTTAAAGCGTCACGCGACCACTCACGCCCGTCTAGTGGTCCTGTGCGCACCTTCCTCATGTGAAAAGAGTTAAAAAATTAAAGGAAGCTCACACCAATGCACGGCATCTCACGTCTAGTACGCCAATGTGCTAAAGCCTGTGGCCTCCAGTGTTAACGTAAACAATCAAAGCTCATTGTCGTCCGCCCTCACGCCAAACCAAGCAATACATTTAAATATACCTTGATGGCCAGGCCATCACTCCGAGCCCCGGCATCAAGATACTGGGCCTACATCTCGAGGCAAACACCAAGAGTGACGTCTCCTTGCAGCGCCTCAAAAACAGCATTAATCAAATCATACACACGATCAGGCGAGTTGCCACCAAGAAGCGAGGTCTAAAGGAAACCGGTACCTTTCGATTAATTGAAGCTTTTGTCCTCTCGAAAGTTACTTACGTCAACCCCTGTCTTCTTCTCGACAAGGAAGACATAGAGATGCTTTATATAATGATTAAAAAGGCGGTCGAGCAGGCCATTGGTCTTCTCATGAGTGCGTCAACACATCTGCTGCTTAGCACGGGGCTCCACAACACGGTGGAAGAGCTGATAGAAGGCCATCTTTCTAACAAGAAGGTCCGACTCAGAACTGCGATGGGTAACCGCATGCTTCACCAGATTGGCTGGGCAGCCCAGAATGTCACTCCGCTTGACGTACTCCCAGACTCTTGGCGACTAAAACTAAAGATGCTCCCTTTGCTTAGAAATATGAACCCCTCACATGACGAGGGTCGCCGAAAAGCACAGGCTCAAGCGGTAAACACCACCCTCGGAGGGGATAATGCAGTTATCTACACAGACGCGTCCTAACTTCGAGGGCAGCAATACGCCATCATCGTGGCTACCTCCAGAACCAACCTCCTTGCGTGTACCTCGCTTAGGACCCAAGAAATGACGGCAGCAGAAGAGGCAGCCATCACCTTGGCACTCCCTCAACCAGGGGTTCGGAGGGTATTCTACAATTCGCAGCAAGCCTACTGCCATTACCAGTAGGGTTGGGTGACCTGACATGCACTGCGCGTGCTAAAACCCCCCCAAGCGGTTCCATTCAGCTCATCTGGACACCCCCTCACGCTTGAATGGAGGGCAACAAATACGCCCACTCAGCAAGCCTGCGCTTTTACCTCCCGTGCTATGGAGCTGCACGAGGACAGTCACCCGCTCGTCACGTTCAGGGAGATAACCCAGCATTATCGCCTTCTGAGACAGACCGTACCTTCACCTTACCCTGACCTTTCCAGAGAACAACAAACTTCCCTACGGCTCATACAATCCGGGCTCCTTGCCACAGCCTACGCATCTTCACCTAATGTATCCGAATCGCTACGACGCTCAATGTAAATTTTGCTCAGAAGTAGGACCACTCCGCCCCTTAATCGGGGTGTGCGACTTTAGCCCTGAGCACCCTCCTCTCTTTCCGTCAACTACCCAACAAGAGCAATGGGAGATGCTGCTGTCCAGGCCCTCTCTACCTACCCAGCTTCAGCGGGTGGACAGAACACAGGCCGCCCGGACTGCATATAGGCCCCACAGAAGAAGGAATCACTCCCCAGGGCTGCACTCTGGGCCGTTCAGAAATCTGAACAGAAGTATTTCTTCCTCCACCTCCTTCTCTGCCGCAAATCTTGTCGCCTGCGTCCGCGGCGCAGAGACGGAGAAGACAGATCGTATAACAGCGGGCTGGAGCTTACTTTAATTTTAAAAAAGTCTCCACTCTTGTGCTACACCAATACAACTCAAGCAAACATCGTTCATGCTTCATGCATTGATTTAACCTTCACAAGAATATCTCTTTGAAGTAATAAATGGTGTGGTTAATTGCATTTAACTTCTATCTGGTTTTGCTATTTGTAGAGCGATGTGAGTGAATTCAAGTGACGTCGCATGGGTAATCGTTATGTGTGCCGTTTACAGCTTTGCTTTCCAACCACATTCACGGGATGGATTGGCGGGATTTTTTTTCACAGCTGTTTCTTTGCGAAAGAACGAAGGCCATCCGCGCTTTGGTTCATTATAGTGGCCAGAATAACCCCGCTCGTGGTAATGCATCTCCCACGCCGCGCATAGATGATGCACTCGTCAGTCCACAAAGGGCGAAGTTCATTTCCAGTCTTTCCCTGGGATCCGACTAACGGTGGATCCGCCTGCACAAGCCTGACAAACAAAAGACACGTTTTTTGTATAGTCGAGGTTACTGATGCATGGGAATTAAATGTAATGCGTCTTGGCTTGGGTAACATTCATTCAAACAAAGGACCGACACTGTCTTCTGCGGCCTGTAATGAAAGACGTGCTTATGATGGCCTGACGACAACCTAATTCCTTTTCCGGGTTTCACTCAACGAAAAAATAATGGGGCGCTGAGAACACGATGATGAGGCTAGAAAGAAACGACATATACACGCGTTTGCTGTGCTCGTCCTCGTCAACAAAAAGGCAACAATATTTCGGAACACGTGTCAGTACAGGACTAAAAGCCAGCATGCAAAAAAATGCATCTCAGAGAAAATACCAACGATAGAAGAACCAATAAAAGGACCGTGGCTCCCGTTTGCAGCAAAGTGCGTTGTAAAGTAGCGTTATTTTGGGCCGAAAAGCTCTCGTATACGCGAGAAGTAATTGATGGCCGCTTTAGGTCGTCGTGACGGTGCTTGGAAGATACAAGAAGCGAAAGTAATCATTCGCGCGCCGCCGTTTCTTCTACTGTGCAAGTAATTGAATCAGCGTCTGCGAAGACCGTTTGTAACTTCTGGTTGTGGGTACAGCGCTGAAAAAATTTCGACGTGTCGCCACACGTGTATGGCCTAAATTCCTCCGTTTGCTGCGGCATGTCTTCCGAATAGGGGTGCGGTCCAGAGCTCATTCTGGAAGCTGTCGTGAAGGTAAAGAGAATATGTCAAATAACAAGAAGCAATTTGGTAATTAGCGCTCGTCATCTGATCAAATTCATCGGAAAGACTTTATTGTGAGACTGAAAGATGTTACATTCAAATAAACAAACTTTAAGCTATGTTTTTTTTATTAAAGCCACCCTAAAGGGTTGCTTTATGGGTAGCTATTAGCACCCCTAAAGGGTAGCCCTAAAAGGTAGCCTAAACGCCTAAAAGCGTATACGCCGATCTCAAAACAAAGCGTGTTTAAAAATATAACACCCTTTGTCTTGACACACAATGTCAAGACACACTTTGTTTTGACGCACTAACACACGCTATCTCTTATGTAAAAGACACACAAGATTACAAAGTCCTTCGACAACGCGAGGCAAAGCAAGGTGTCTATGGCATTCAGCAGGACATTCACGCTTTTCCATTCGCAACCCATAGAAAGTGCTAGCTGTCCACGGATTGGTTAGATTAAACAGCGGGATACAACGAGGACAAGTTAAGAAGCCCACGACATGAGCGCTGGTACTTTCATTTGTCCTCATTTTATGGTGCTATTTAATCCAACCAGTCATTAACCAACTAGCCCGAACCCGTGCTCTGCTTTCCATGGATATTGTTATCTGACAGTAGTGAAACAATACCACCCTTCTTCTTTATTATTATTTATAATTCAGATACCGGGAACTATACCGAATTCATTAACCTCATAGAACACCAACATTCCGTGCTGTTCCGAGGCGGATGGTACCGAAATTGACCGCACCATTCCCCCTCCGCCCCCGCTTGTTGCGCTTTAAGAGCGATGTATTGCCCAGGGCCGTGATTATCCTTTTAATTAAGCGCACCGTCAGTTCGTTCGTTCTACGACACAAAGAAGTAAAAAGATTGCAATGCATTCGATGAAGCGGCGGTCTGGCGTTCGATGAAAGTATGTTGAATGGCTGAAAAGAATCTTGAATCGTACGAGTGGTGTGTGAGCTGCGTGCGTGCAGGTGTTTGAATTTAAATGAACTCTCCGTGCGTGTGTACCGCATGTGTAACGGGAATTCGGCTATAACAGTTATCCAGTTGGGGAGAAAAGGGAAAGCCCTCCCCTCCTCCCTCCCAAAAAAGACGCTGTGGGCTGTCTTTGGAACGGTGTAAATAATTACAATTTTTTCTGATATTCCTCGTTTTTGTTATCACATATGTTGTGACCCGCTATGCACTCTTCTTACGTTAACAAGTGTCGGTCCTTTCTATGCACTTGGCCGCGTGTCCCAAAAAGAATATTTCACAGGTACGTGATATAGTTAGGACTACGATTGATTACACAATCCTACGTTTCTATGGTTCTGTGCTCACGTATACGAATAGCTGTCAAAGTATTTCCTGTAAGTATCCGGTGCATTTTTGTTGTATATACCTTTGCTGTATATACTTCAAAGATGGATAATGTTTCTTGCGTTATTTCAATTTAATTCATTCAAAGTACCATTCTTTAACTCCTTCAGACACACTTGCGAGTCGTGCTAACGTGGTTAAAAATGTTTCTAGCTTTTCGGCACCTGATAATGCCTTCTTATATGTTGACCTTAAGTGGAAGAACAGCGGTGCGGGTTTAACGTACATAACGTGTGCTGTGGATGTCCTCAGCTTGACGTTAAAATACGTGTTTAACCATTTTTCAAAAAAAAAAAAATTGAACTCAGTTGCTTTCAAGCCGTACTTATGGCTTCTAGAGGAAGCCGTGTCACCGAAGACACCTAACGCAAGTGTCGAACACGCGTGCGATATGTGCAAAAGGGCTCGTGAATTAAACTATCACAGCGTTGGTAGCCGCTCCGTCTGGCGCTACGTGTCCCAGTCAGCACGAAGTCAAAAGGTGGCGTCAGGTGCATCATGTATTGCCACACCCGTCAGCTAGCTCAGTTATGTTAGCCTCGCCGGAGATGTGAGCCAGTTATGTGAGCCTCGCCAAAAAAAAAAAAAAAATGACAGCGCGTCTGCTTGCGTCGCAGCAAATTTCATCGAAAGGAAACAGTCTTCTGTCGGCCCTGCTACATAACTGCCTTACCCGTGTCATCCGGCCAATCTCCCACGTTGTTTTTCCTCTGAAAGAGCAAACCGACTCGCCGGCGAATCCGCACTCCAGTCTCATGCAACCGCTTCCAGTCCCAGAGAGATCGCATCCCACCAAAACCCATCGCTCTGAAAGATCTACGACACAGCCCGGAAACTTACCCCAAACCACGCACACACCTAACAAAAGAATAACAGATCCTTGTGGGGCAGGCGCAAACGGGTGCCCTTCCAACCCAAGCACGAATGGCCCTTTACCAAGACCACTCCCACAGTGCTCGAAATTCCTGGGAGTGCTGGGCCAGCGTCACCTATTCGGCAACTACAAGGGACCAGGGTAAGAAACCATTGTGGAACTCTCGTCACGTGAAGACCAAACCGCCCTCACCGCTTTCATCAAGCACCACCTGGAACGCCACCGCAAGGACATCTACAAGCCCCCGACAAGGACTCAACCTAGTTCACGCAGGACTACGACTCTGCCTAGGAAGCTACGACAGGGAACCTACAGGTTTCCTAAACAGAAGGGACCTATACCTGCAATATATATATATATATATATATAGAATAAAGCTTTCATTCATTCATTCATTCATTCATTCGTTCGTTCGTTCGTTCGTTCGTTCGTTCCTCCGGTTTCGGTCCACCCATTCGTAGTTTGCGGAGTTAAATTTTTCCTTTTCACACTGCTGCCGCGCCATCTGTTGGGACTGTTGGGACTCATGGCTCGAGACACAAGCCACGGGGCACGGGCACCAGCCCTGGTAGCGTTTTGTGGTTACAACGTTTTTTACTTGATTTCGTAAAAATCTAGCACACATCTCCTTTAAAACTTCACTTCTAAAACACCACTTAGGTATTGGTGTTTTGCCTCAATAAGCCTAATCTTTTTTCTTTTTTTCTGAACAACGGGGGAAATATGAGGAGTGTTTTTATATTTAATGACTTGAAACGTTTTGCCTATATAAACCTGTCGTTTCAAAATTCTCTTAACTTTTGACCGGTTGGCTGAATGGAGGGACAGGAAGACAAACCGGCAGGCCACAATTTTCGCGTTTGAGCACTGCAAGAAAGACTATCGATTTAAAACCAATGACGATCACCTCCGCTTACCTAAAAAAACAAACAGTGATGTAGAATGGCAAAGTGTATGACATTTGTCAGTAATAAATAACCGGTTGGGCTGAAGTAGTTCCATATACAGAAGTTTGTAGCAGTCGAGTTATGAACTAAACGAAGATGGCAAATGGCTGCGCATCCTTTGCTGTGTGCAAGATGCTGTGCCCTGGCGCTGGTGCGATACCGGCCGCGAGGGCCGTTTCTGAGCGCGACACCAAAAAGAAAAAATGCCCACGTGTCGATACTTCGGCGCACTTGTAAGATCTACCACGTGGTCGAAATAATTCGGGAGCCCTCCACAATGGCACGCCTCAAAGGCCAGGTTATCATCGGCGCGTAGAACCCATAAACTTGAAAACAATATTGAAAGATAATATCCAGGTCATTTAGGCATTGTTTCCGTCTGTAGTTTGCTTAACTAGTTCATATATTTTGCGTGTGTCTTCGTATTGCTTGTGTATAACATACAAGCTAATATTATGACCCATGTGCGAATAATGATGTAACACTTTTACCCAAAGCGTTGCAATCCTAAATTAGGTAGCCATTTCTAATTTATTTCCCAGTATAAGTTTCCCAAATGTTTCCTATTCTAAAAAAAATCAAATTTTGGCGCTGCACTTTAAAAAAATGCAGAGCCTTTCCTGCCTGTGAAGATGCAAGCCAGAGAAACTGTAGCTACGGTACGTTTTGCTGTGGTTGGATTGTGCTATACTGCATTTGTGTATAATCGTTAATGGTTCAAGTCGGCGTTCCAAGCGGGCAAGTTGCTTTTCATACGGGAGAGATTCTCAGCTACTCGACGAGATGAAACATGATGCGGCAACCGCGGCGGCTGCGCGTTCTGCGATGGCAGCTTTCCGGTGTTTTCGCGCCAATTCGCGCCTCTGCGCACGCCGACTCTCCTTCAATTCCTGCTCTTCTTCCTCCGAGCGAACGGAACACGTCCGTCTCATAGCGAGTTAAAAGTGCAACTGCTGATAAGGGATATGGCCGTTATCAGCCCATTCCAAAACTTGTTAAAGAGCCATCGGCGGTGGCGAGGGGGATAAATTTAAGAAAGAGACGTTAGCGCTGGTGGGGACAAGTGGAGAAGCCGCGCCAAGGAAATCGTCTCCTCGGGACGAGAAACCCAAGATCGTAGCCACATACCGCTTCCCTGTAAAAATAATATTAGGGTGAAAATTGCGAGAGTAACTTTTACGTGATAGTAATACTTTCATTCATTGCTGAGTACTCATGTGGGCACATGATTAAGCACGGTAATGGACAGCTAAAGTAAGCGTAAGGATAAACACGGCAACACAGTCAACCACGCCAAGGAAAAAGCAATTCCTACAAGTGGCAGCAGATGGCCGGCGCCAGTATGGAAACAAGTTCGGATTGAGCACGAAAAGATTCTGTGTAGCCGCGTTCGAGCCGGTGCAGAGACCTGCTCGCAAATTGCTACTCATTCGTCTTGGTTTCGTCTAGAGGCCAGGAGGAAAACCTTTTCGGGGAAGTTATCTTGGCGTTTACAGGCGGACGTTTCATATTTTTTTCCCTCTACATTTACATTAGCCACACTTCTAACAGCTGCATTGCTTTATTTCCTGTTATTTTTTTGTTTTAATGGTACCCATTCCTGCCTACATGTATTTCTGGATTGTCTTTATGTGCTTGTATGCGCCTAGCTGTTTTTATTTACCAATAAGAATGAAAGAATCTCACATTAACACGTAAAACTTGAAGGTATCGGAGCTGTACGCAACCATCACGAGCATCGCGAAAGTTTAAGTCCACGAGTGCAGCCGGTTTGCTTCTTCTTCGCGGCCGCAATGACGTTTACTTTATTATTGTTGCGGTAAGTGTGAGCTTCGTTCATTTTTTTCGGAAGTGATAATCATTGGACATCACTTCGAAGGGGCATACGCGATGACGTATCTTTCACGTTCCGAGCAAGTGTTATTACTACTACAACGAATGCTGGGAATTTTTCGGAAAATCTTGGCCGATCTCGCTAAGCGCGTACTCCTGGCTTGACAAACAGGCGCCCGTCACGCTGAGAGGTCGCTGCGACGCTCGCGCTTACGTACGCGCGCTCGGCATTCTCTAGATATTTTTAGCTGCGGAGAGAAAAATTACGGTTTGCTAAATAGCTTCGCTGTTAAAATAAAAGCGAGCGCTTAGAAAATGAAAGTGTTTGCAACTGGATTGGATAATCAGCAAGCGCCGAGTTGCGTCCCCTCACTGTCACACTTGCAGTGTTTTTGAGCACATTAAACAACTACTATGTGTGTTTCCCCTTTTTGCTGCTCCACGGCTAACCATGAAGGCAACTTTGGGACTGCGTTCTGATGCACCCTGAAACGATACAACTGCCGTGGTGACGCGGCTTGCAAGGGCCTTGGTGATATTTCTCCGTAACTCCGGTCTCAACAAAACTCTGTGGACGTTTGCCTTAACTTTACTGCTGCGAATGGGCTGTGTGTGCGTTCGTGCACCTGTCCGTTTCTGCGTGCTCATCTGCGTTTGTTAGTGTTCGTGCGTGTTTTTGTTTCTTCGCTTCTTCGGCTCATTTTCACCCCTCTCATACTCGTATGGAGTAGCAAGCGGAGCCCGCTTCCAGGCTGATTTCTCTTTATCAATGAGGCCTCCCTCTCTCCCGCCATTCCTCCCTCCTCTGTCCAGTTTGATGATCCAATCTACTTACACTCTTAACTGCCGCTAGCGACTCTTAACTGCGAAACTGTAAAACGTATCGTTACAGCTGGGTTTCCGCAGTTAAAAAAAACTAAGAAAATGGCCAGCGCTCGTGTGTGCGTGCCTTGCGGCGACCGCCCAGCGTCCCCGGCGCGCGTTTGTCAAGCCAAGCATACCCACTTAGGGAGGATGCCCACAATTGGCCAAAAATAGACTCCAGCGCTCACCGTAATTGTGCCAACACTTGCTCAGAACGAGAAAGATTCCAGCGTTCGCCGTAATCATGGCAACACTTTCTCGTAACAAGAAAGACACGCCATAGCGCACGCCCCTCCAAGGCGATGTCCAATGATTATCACTTCCAAAAAATTGAAGGAAGCTCAAATTTATAGCAACGATGCTGGAGTAAAGGTCATTGCGGCAGCGAAGAAGAAGCAAATCGACCGCAATAGTGGACTTAAACCGTCGTGATGGTCGTGAAGGTTGCGTACAACTTCGCTACCTTCAAGTCTTACGCGTTAGTGTGATCCTCCTTTATTGTTTTGATGCAAGCAGGAAGGCATAATGTACAAATCCCTCCCACGCTTCGCAGACAGTCAACAGAATTATTATTATTATAATTCTTTATTCGGAAGGGGGGACTCAAGGTCTAGTTAGGGATGGGGAAGGTGGTAAAGGAGGTGGAAGCGTCTACATCCTCTTGGGTATCCCCGTGATACTTGCGAAAGTCACCAGGGACTTAACAACCTCCTCTTTTGGGTGAGTCTGGCCCAGAGGAGGTGATGCCCACTCCTGGAGGGTCTTGATGGTCGGCGGAAGTTAGGCTCTTCTCTCCGCCGCGTGCCTTGAGCACTCCCACAGAATGTGCGGCATTGTGGGCCTCGTTGGCACGTGACACGAGGAGCTGGTCACAATGGTCGTCTCCCTGGAGTTCTCGAGGAGTTCTCTCGAGGGTCTTGAGCGTGGAGGAATGTATTCTCGCTACATTGCGAGCACGTCCTCCTGTAAGAGCAGCCCCAGCTCTTATTTTGTGACCAGGATTTGGGACCCCCCTGGGAAGACTTCCTGGCAGTGGTCGTGGGTCATGGGGTGTAGCGGCACGGAGCGTCACCCTGCTTTCTCGCTTTGCAGCGGCCCTGTCGTGCGCAAAGCCTGAGCCGGGCCGCGCTGACGGAACAGGGTATGATCGGTCGAAGCGGATACTTGCTTTGTCGCTCGTCCACGCGTGGCCGGCCTCGTTCCCGACGCCACCCGCGTGTACCGGCACCCAGTCCACCCGCACGGTAATGTAGTTCGTTGTGCAAAGTCTGTTCGCAATCGTCGACAGAATAAATAGCACGCCGGGTCATTATTTTTCTGCGACAGCAGCATATGTAAGCCTGACATGCGGCCTGTCTATTTGCCGCCCGATCTGAAAACCGCTTGTAAAGAACGCTTTCGTAAAATTGCGTGAGCACAGAAAAAATTATTTATTTATTTTTATTTATTTATCTATTTGTTGATTTCTTTATTTATTTTTGAGTTTTGTCGATTGATTGATTGATTGATTGATTGATTGATTGATTGATTGATTGATTGATTGATTGATTGATTGATTGATTGATTGATTGATTGATTGATTGATTGATTGATTGATCGCAGGGTTTCACACTCCGATGCTACACCTACGCTATGACGCACGCCGCAGTGGAAGTCCCCAGATTAATATTGACAACCTGATGATCTTTAACGTACGCCGAAATCTCGACACGCGGGCGCTTTCACTTCTTGCCTACATCTCTAACGCTTTACACACTGAGTCATCGTGGTGGTTTCCACTCCATTTGCCGCCCGATATAAAAAATATTTGGAAAAACCGCTTAACCTGACGAAACCATTACAGTTAACCCTTTTCTCAACAAGGTCGCTGAGGACGCGACATGTAAAAATGTACCGTCTACCTTAGCGAGCGAATACGCCCCGTTCTTGTCTTATTCATGCGCCTTTATTAATCCCCGGTGACTCCCCCGCGAGAGTATCCGCGATATAACCTTTCTGGAGCAGTTTTGTTTTTCCCCCACCGATTGCCGAGATATTGCTCGGTGGAGCACCCAAGACTTCATCCTGAACTTTCGAATGAAGCTTTATTTTTCAAGTTCTAATATGTCCATAAATCTCGCACTCGGCAAACTGGTTAAAGACTTGAAGAATGAGCCAAAATATTTATCCCGGCCGCCCCGGGCACACATTCGAGTCAAGAGTTAGAAGCTTCGGTAAAGTTTTGCAGAGCATTCTTTTATATCTGCTCTTCCTATCTTGAAGCACTGGCGGCGGGGCGGTGTCCCGTTATTGCTATGGCGCCTTATGAGGCGGATTCCTGAGACCGTCGAGGGAAGCAAAATGACAGAGAGAACAGATTTTCAAAAATTCGCGGTGCACGCCGCGCCCTCGGCAATCACGGGTGATGGATCGTCTTCGCGCGCGTGAAAAACGTCTGCTTATAAGGTGCTCCGGCAGATTTATAACTCCCAACAAACTTCAAAAAAATTTGAAGCGTTCGAACCTCTGCTCGTACCGGGGTGCAATATCAACTATATCCTGGGACAACAGCATTAACAGGTGCAACCCCGCTGAAAAATGTTTCCGTGCGTCCGTCCGTCCGTTACCGGTAATTCGATGCCTCTATGGGATTACACAGGTTATATGGAGCAGTTAATAACAGTTTTTATGACCTTTGTCTACATCACACACTCCTTCAGACTTTATTTTAAAAGGGTACGCTATGAACGTCACCTTGGGCCATAAAATTAGCCCAGCAATGTGTTTTAGGCCATTCTACCCAAAGAAAAAGTTCTACCACTTAGCTACAATAGCATTCTAGTTCATCCGCGTATGAATTTTCATATTTACATTGCAATTAAGCAAAATATAGTTACCCTAGTGGCCGTAACTTTGTCCAGAAATTCTTCTTTACGAATGATCAGATTTTCAATGAGAATACCGCCTAGCACGATAGAGTTGGCGCATTTTTCGTACTATTACCTGAGTATTGCGTAGATTTCCTACATTTCCCCCTGACTTTATGCAAGCTAACAATGTCCCATCCCTTCAGCTACGAAGGAAAACATTCCGCCTGAACTTTCCCGCGCAACTTGTTAACAATCCAATTACCATGTACGTCACATCGTATCTATCCCCTTTAATGACCCGACAAACGCGACATCTCCATGTTCGTTTCCTAACACCGTATTTCGCTAGAACTGACACACTTAAATTTTCTGTATTCCCTCGTACAATAGCTGAATGGAATTCCCTTAAAAATGTCACGTATCGTTCGCAGTGGTGTTTGTTGCCTTGCTTCACTGCATTCATGTTCGCATTGTATTTCTTGCTTTGTTTACTATGTAATCGCCTACCCTGCGTGGACCTTCAATGGTCCACAGTATGTAATGGAGAAAAGTTTCCGTTCCCTCGTGCAGGATAGCAAACTAGTCTCTAGCAAGGTTAATTTTCCTGCCTTTCGTCTAAATCCTTCCCTCCTTCCTTCGAAGTATGTAATAAAAAAATCACGCATCTCCACGAAGTGAATCATGACGTGTGCGCGAAGCACTGGTGATCTTTCTTGCCGTAAATCACCCGTGAGAGTGCTTACTGCTGCTAAAACGATTTCCAATCGAATACAATCTAATCCAATTCAATCTAATCCAATCCAGTTCAATCTAATCTAATCCAATCCAATCCAATCCATTTCAATCCAATCCAATAAAATACCCCTCGCGCATGCGCAGCACGGTTCTCCATGAGCTCTCTCTCTCTCTCTCTCTTTATCTATCTATCTATCTATCTATCTATCTATCTATCTATCTATCTATCTATCTATCTATCTATCTATCTATCTATCTATCTATCTATCTATCTATCTATCTATCTATCTATCTATGTCTCTCTCTCTCTCTCTCTTTCTCTCTAACCGTTAGTAAACCTTGTATTTTGTTGTTGTTAACCTTTTGTGTACCCTTTGTTAACAGATGTTTTGATTTACACGGTGCCGTGCCCTGAGCAAGGACGCCAGACGCCGAACGGACAGGCCTCGGCCTTAAGGTGCTTCGCCCCTAAAAGAAATATTTCTCACGTGAACTAAGCAGCACACACTACACCCTAAGAAGTGCTCGTAAAACGTCCTCGCCACAATGTTCCAGAATTGCTAATGGAGGTAGCCCATTGTGCGAATCTGACGAATGACATGACCGAGCATCTAATTTTGATTGAAAAAGGGCTTCTGCGCTGGGACATCGCGCAATGCAAAGCCCCTTGCACGTCTTTTGTGTTGATCCAGCCCACATGCACTATTTTTAGTCAAACCGTATGTTGGGCGTCCTCAATCGCCGAATTTTCTCACTAGGCCACTTCGATTGGTCATTGTGGGGCGCTGTGCTGAAGGCAACCTACGGGGACTTGTGAGAGTGTGTTCACGTTCCTCAAATATGAACGCCTTCCAACTTTGTCTGCGTCATTTGTGAAAGAGTTTCGCACTGCTACATGGTGTTTCCGTGCGTCAGTTGGTTAAGAGGCAACGACACCATTGGAATATCGCCAACATCGTGGCGTTGAGCTCCCTCTGCCGCGCTGCGGCCTTCTTGCGGTACTTGCGTGGCAGACCCCGTTTTGCTGACGCCCAAACTAACCCGACGTCCAAGCGCAAAGATTGGAAGTGCTAACACAAGGATAAGTGCGTAGGCACACACAAGGCGCTATGTACACACACACTCGCTTGTCCTTGTTGCTTGGAAAGCCATAAAAATTGCTTAAAAAGGACGCCACACGAAAGAATTAAGACAACAGGACGAGCGTCCTTTTTGCGTTATTCTCATGGATTTTCAAGTACCCGACCAATTAGTCCAGCAACAAATCTTGGTGATCGTCCTTGTTGTCTTAGCGTTTCCAATCTTTGCCATGTCCTGCTAACACGCCCAAACCAGCCTTTTCGTCGAAGCGCTTTCTATCACAAGACGCGGCGCGAGTCACTCCGAAAGCTGTCACTTGCGGCATTCTCTTGCGCGCGATAAAGCCACGAGGGGCGCGCTGTAAAGTAGCGAGGGGCTCGCGTTCATCTTCTGCCATTTTGGCTAAATTGCATCGATTGGCACGCGGTTGGTATTACTGTTGCCCATTTACTGATCAAAGGGAGGTATAGGCCTGGCATGGGTACTGGGTGTGTAGGGAGAGGGCTGAAGCTTAGAGTTCCTCAGCACTGAGCACCACAAAACGCGTCCGGAATATTTTTTTTTTTTTAGGCAAAGCATCCGCTTCGGAGTACACCAACTCTATACCACAAAGTCGCTCTTAATAGCGAGCGGTGGAGTTTGAATGATAGTATGTCCTTCCAATGTGCTAAGTCAACAGAAGGTGGGGGGGGGGGGGGGGTCAGAGCAATGGGAAAGAGAGTTCTGTATTCTGTAAATTTCGTGTGCTGTCAGACGAGGAGATTATGGAGATTCGGAGGTTTGAGTGTTTTGCTGTAGGGGCACTTGGGAATCACTGGAGGTTAATACCATTTGCGAAGTGTATCTGTGCCGTATGATGGAGATTTTGAAATTTCTTGGAATCTGCTGAGAGAGGATATGTATGTGACATGACATTTGGTGTGCGTTGTTTGAGTTCAAGTTTCTCGTTGTGCTTTTACATTTGTGAACACGGGCAGTAATTACCCAACAATGCAGCCATGAACAACGGCACACTTTTCTCAACGAGGCGCCATAAGGCTTTATCTTTAAAAAATTCCCCGCATTTCCCCGAGGGGAAGAATGTGAAAGTGCGAATGCACGAGTTGAATTTGCGCGGTTTGGTAATGTTCGCGAAAGAGAGATCACACACACACACACAACTACAAAGAAAGAAAGATGCATTTATTCACAGACACCTATTTGTGTTGTCGTTGTACTTGATTGCTAGAGCGGATCTCAGCGTTGAAATTTCGTGTCAGTACTCCTTTAAGCGAGTGCATTAGCCCTTCTCACGCCCGATTCCTGGCCAATCCCCCACGTGGGTATGTGCCATGTCAGCGGCCAGGCAGCGCGCGCCCATCTCCCCCCGTTGCCAAGGAAGACGAGGAGATTCCTGGCCAATCCCCCACGTGGGTATGCTATGAGGATATCGCCGGTGGACGCAGGTTCAGGGTCGCTTAAGAAGTGCATCGCACTTAAAACTGCGTGTGGGCACCAATACGAACACGCGCCCCTAGCGGATCCAATAGCCTGGTTCATAAGACTGACACCTCGTGTTTGCGTCTCTTTCTCCGCTTTCTTTTCTCTACCATCATTGCTTACCAGACCACACACTGTTCCAAGCTACCCATTGAGAAGCTGCGAACATGTGTTCTAATAGGCTCGTAAAACCAGAATTACACGCACGCGACGTAGCAACGAAGAAATCCTTGATAAGGAACACCAGGAGAACACATAATGCTTTTTAATTCGCGGCTCGCAAGCTGGCTAACTGCTCGAATAATCTTGAACGGGCACGACGACGTGTTGATAATTGTTGATGCATAGGGCGGTGGGGCCTAGTTGACGGAGCCTTTAGTAGTCTTCAAAGAATGCAATGCCTAGAGGGCAGTCCGACGGCGTTCCAGCTCAACGTTGCAGCCATGGTTAGAGTGCCGTCCGACGACATCCGAACTTTTAAAATAGGCTGGCAGAGGGCAGAGCGTCTGGAGCTGTGGTGTAGAGGTTCCGCCTTGGCTTCCTGATACCTAGGGCGGTGGTTCCAGTGGTTGAGTCCGGCTCTTTCCTACTGTGTTTTTTTAAAGCGCAGCTTTCTAACTTTTCCTTGTGGCGGTGTCGGAAAGACGCACTGCAGGAATGCCAAAATTGCTGCAAGAAAGTCAACTCTCCACAATGGGTTTCCATGAAAAGCCCGTCAATGACACACCTCGTATACAATAGGAGGTTTTACAGGCATAACAGGTTGCATTGCGGTAGACTAATGAAGTTTAGCGACATACGGTTAAGAGATGATGATGATTGTGATTCTGCTGCTGCTGATGATGATAATGATGAAAGCGCACATATAGCACGGTGATCACGGCAGTCGAGCACATATGGCGCGTAGAAGCTTAACCAATGGGAAGCACAAATCAACGAGAACGCTGAGCTAACCAAATCAGCATATTCAGAAGACCCAATTAAAAACTAATGGATACAAAATCATAACATACATTTAGTTAGCTGAGCGTTCTCGTGTATTTTGACGCCGTCTGGTTGGACTGTGGAATTTGCGTTTGTGTCAAAGAAATCTTCGCGTTTCAACCATCTTTCTCCCAGAAAGATAAGTTGGATGTTTTTACATCTTCAGTTTGAATTAAATTTTTTGGTGGCTTATAATAGCTTTCAGTGTTCTAAAATGTTGCTTTCCGTTCGTTAGGCTATGTTTAATTTCCGTTAGGTTAGGGAAGGCGAGGTGTTGCCAAACGCGGCCTCCTTCTTGCGAAACGCCGGTGGGTGGACGTCGCTTTAGTTGAGCGCCGATAGAACCGTCGAAGGACACCCGGCACAGCTTTCAAAGAAACGCTATTCCAAGAAAACAATAAAGGGCAATAAAGCACTCCAAAGGGCAACACTGGAAAAAATCGCCACGTATCTGCTCCTTTCGTTGCAAATGTCAACGAATGACGATAGTCGACTCCTGCCCCTGCCATATAAACGCCTCCCTTAATCTCTTTCCTGCTCACCTGTCATGCTGTTGTTCTCTCGTCTCGTTCCTCCCAAGATCACACGCTGGAGGTTTGCTCACGTAAATTTAAATTTACCGCGTTCTACTGTTCCAGATGCCAGTGCGGCAGTACGGTAGGGTGGAGTTGCGCGCGACCAGAGGCATCCAACTGCAATGTTTATAGAACCACGTTGCCCTGCTCCACGTCCGTTCCAAGCGGAACTTGGAAGCTAGATTTGGATGTCGGTATATAAATAAGACTACTCCACAGTTTCTGTTCCACTTTAGCCACGTGGCTAAATAGAGTCCCAGACACACAGACACATAGACAAACAGACATAGAGACCGGCCAAAATTTATGCATTTAAGTTGAACAAGGAAGACTATCGTCTGTAATAAAGCCCCTTAATTTCTGTGACCTCCACGACCACTGTGATTATCCACCGTATGCCTTAATTAAGTTCATGCCTTCTTTTTCGCAGGGCGAATTTTCTCGCAAGCGGTCTCCAGGTGCGCGGCTACCACGTCATCAACGTGGCGCTGCACTGCGCATGCTCAGCGCTGGTCGCAACCGTGGCCCAATCGGATGTCAGGATGCAGTCCCTGCCTGCGGGCTTGGCTGCGACGCTGTTTGCCGCGCACCCTCTACACACGGAGGCCGTGAGTGGTGGTTCTTTTTGTTTTCCGTGGTCCTTTAGTGTCTAATGTATTGCCAGGGGAGATTTGTGGTCTGAGCTAAATCAAAAGACATTCACTAAAAAGTCACATCTGTTTCATTCCGCAACCCGATACTTCGGTATAAGTGACGTGAAGCCAGATCTGTGCGTGATATCATTTTTTCCTTTTTGGTGTCCCGATCCCCCCCGCTACCAGAGCAGTACGACAGCCAGGAATGCAGAAAGAGAGAAATTTATAGAGGAGCGTTTTTAAGGTCGTTTCGGTGGCTGTGATTTTGATGAGGGCAAGTAGAAGGAAAACGTTTTGGAATGCATGACATTCACGCGAGCTACTGCGTGAAGCACCGCTCAAGCAACAATGGGCGGAGCAACGTCAATGTGGCAATGGGGAACCCGCCCGCACGAACCTCGAAATGAGTAGGCGACGTGTCACGCTTAAAACAGCGGCCGCATGTTTTAGCTTCGCTGTTTAATCATTTGTACGGGCTGCATGGGTGTATGCAGCATGGTTTTTTAACACGCAAGTGTTTTATGCCGGGTTCCACCAAAATCTAACTGAAGTCATACCCGTCACGGGAATGACATCGCCAGAAAAACTTCTTTCGACGCGGCCACGCCGTGACTTGAACCACGAACTCTTTCGCCGCAACGAACAGACAAACAACGACGAACAGACAGATAACGAACAAATGAACAGACGCGTAAACACGACGACAAACGCACCTTATATCCTTCCCTTCAGATGGGGCTGCCGTCTAGGAGAGCCGAAGCGAAGTGGTGCATCATGACGCTAATGAGCCCCGACAGTTGGCACCTCGATACCAGCGCCTACTTGTACAGGAGACGCGCAGCGTAACCTGCGCAAAAGCTTTGTAAGGCAACGACCGCGAAGTAAGATCGACGCCGAAGTGCGAATGTCGCGCTGCTGGCATGGTCCGCTGCTCCTTTCGCTGCAGCGGACCGTGTGTTCATTAAAACGATTCGCTGACAACCCGTTTGGTTTCGTTCGCCCGGATGGTTTGCGAGCGCCTGTGGTTTCAGTCGGGTTTACGCAGTGCTCAGGCACGTGCAATCCAGTGTTGTCTAACGTTGATGCGTATAACGGTGGCATACCGATGAAATATAAATAGCGATGTGCAAGTTTATATTAATGCACAACAAAAATTCAACTGCTCCTGTGAAGGCACATTTCACTTTCGTGTTTTCTCGGTTACTATGGAAGACGAACCAACAACATTTTTTTTTTACTTTGAACTTCTGAAACAGGCTTCCTTGTTCCAATCCATGCACGAACCTATTAGCCCTTTCCTTGCGAGAAATACAAGATGTACGACATTACAAACGGTGGCACCAGACACTGATGGTTAAAACCACGCGCCCGTCTGCACAAGCTTTGACAACCTCAGAGGACATAGAATCTCAGCTAATTACATTTTGATTTGCAGTCAAGCCACTACAAAAAGACTGCTTTGTTGCTCTCTTTGTTCTCCCTCGCAGCGATGTTCTTGTCTTGGGGGTGATCATGTGGTAATGAATATGAAGATGGTGAGGAGTCGTTTCCACTACAAAAAGGTCGCGCATTTTCAGGCGTCGCTGAGAGCACTACTTTAAACTGATTTTTACACCAAAGTGCTTTATTCCCAGATACATCAAGAATTCGCTGACGTCACATCCGTCACGGAAGTGACGCCAGTTCAACGAAGCAAGTGGCCTGTAAAGGGTGCATCCCTGCACACAGGGTCTTCTTGCGGTGAAGCAACCTTTGGTACTAAAGAGAACCTTATACTTAGGGTTGGTCGTTTTTGGGTTTTATATTTTAACATGAAAGCGTTAACATAACATTTTAACATGAAACATAAAAGATTTCACTGACGTCATATCCGTCACGGAAACCCCGCCACCAGGACGTCGCTCGTCAAGCACACACACAAGAGAAACGCCGACCCCCAAATCATGCTCAGCTGCATATTTCGCTGCACGTTCCACATTCGTGTTTTACGGATTCCTATGACAGAGGAATCAACCACTTTAGAGGGGAGTTACCAATGCTTTTGGTAGCAGCCGTGAGGTTTTACTTTCTTCGTACATTTGTAAACAGAACTTCAGTCGAAATGACTTCAGACAGAACGAGGGCGGAAAGGGCAACACAGCACGACGGCGAACAGCGCTGCACGGTGCGTTTCTTCCCGTTCTCGTGTTTATCTCTTCGCTCTTCTTCTGTCAACAGTGGATCGATACCAACTCATCGGAGTCGACATCCGGGCGAACATCGGCTTTACACGCTTGCCGTCGTGCTTCAAAGTTTGCTCTCCTTTGCAGGACAATTTTCTCTACAGCTTTTTTTTTTACCTAGTCACGTGCAGTTTCTCTCATTCCAGGGTCTGGGCCACGTAATTAAATAAAAACTCAATCTTCTCAGCCGTTTCACGACAGCACTGGAGCGTAACGCGTGTTGAAGTTAATATCTGGAGAAACGCGGCCCCAGGCAGATTTCTGAAAACGCATTAGTTTAAAGGGACCCTGCGACACTTTCGATAAGCGCTTTCACCCTTTCCTTCGCGTCAGGAACCACTGCGAAAGCTACAGTTATCGCCAGCACGGAGGGGCACTGCGTGATTTCCTTGTCGCACCAGATACGCATTCCATTTATGCTCTGTTTTTGTGGCTTTTTTTAAGTTGCTATTGAAAAGCGTTCATTGCTGCAACTGAAGGAAAACTGGCCAACTGCCACTACATGGCCCTAGTGACGTAATTCGAGGCGTCGAAGAACGTCAAGACCGGGAAAAAGACAAAAATCTTTTGATCGAGTTTACAAGTTATTTGATGGGCATAGCGCAGTAATTTTGGGCTGAGGTACTTTGCGACCCCCTAATCTAAGTATTGGGTGGGTGACTACGTTCTGCAAGCATTTAGGATGTAAAAAAAATCTTGAATGAAATGTTGCAGGGTCCATGCAATGCGCTCATGCGCTCTGTACAGACGGTTAAGCCGCAGCGACGCTGCAACGTGCGGCTGCTGTTGAACTGCGCGTCGCTACTAAAATGGTCCGTTAAAAACTTTTTCATGATAAGCTCTGGGTACTGCGATTTTCTTTCGTTCCCGTTACTGCTCACGGCGCCGCTGATCGGAAGCTGCCTGCTCCTCGGAAGCGCGCATGACGCGTGCCCTACCCATTTCCAAGTAACCTGCGGCTGGTGTTTTTCTTTTCCACGTTGACGCTGCTCCTCCCGCACCACCGGCTGACCCTGCCCGGCGCTCTCGCCTGATTTGTGCGTCGCGCGGTAGCTTACTGCGCGCGCGCACTGCTGCGACAGAGTTAACCCAGCCACACTCTCTCCTCTTATTCCTAACTCCTCTACAACCTGTTTTAAAGGGACTCTGAAACAGTTCTTTCAACTTTTTTGAAATCTTAAATGCTTGCACAGCGTACTCACCAAACACATCCAGTACTTAGATTAGGGGGTCGCAAAGTACCTCAACCAAAAATTACTGCTCTATGCCCATCAGATAACTTGCAAACTCGCTCAAAAGATTGTTCTCTCTTTCCCGGTCCTGACGTTCTTCGACCGCTCGAACTACGTCATTACAGCGGTGTAGCGGTTGTTGGCCACCGGTTTTCCTTCAGTTGCAGCAATGCCCGCTTTTCGATAGCAACTTTTTTTACATTTTTAAACATGAACTAGCCAGCCCATTTGCTTCCCGTTCTATGCCCCGTTCTCCCCGTTGTAAGCAAAAACAATTCAGAAACGGAAGGCGTATCTGGTGCGACGAGCAAATCACGCTGTGCCGCTCCCTGATGACGATAACTGTAGCTTTCGCAGTGCTTACAGACGAGAAGAAAAGAGTAAAAGCGTTTAGCGAAAGTGTTGCAGGGTCCCTTTAAAGACGATAGTCTTTCTTGGGCTACTTACGCGCAGAAACTTTGGTATGTCTTTCTGTCTGTCTGTCTGTCTCAATTCTGCAAACCGGCCAATGTGAAACAGAAGCTGCGCAATACTCTTATATACCCACAGCCAAATCTGAACGTCTAAATCCGGCTTCACTGATCATATATATGTCAACATTGTTGAACAAGAACAAGACGGTACGCAAATATAAAGCAGAAAGTCAATAAATAAGTAGTATATGCAGTGTTTATTTTAAAAAATTGTGGATGCCTGGTTTTTGCGATAGTGAATTAAATACTACATCAACTGCAGAAAACAGCGGCCTGCTGTTGCTAGCGCTCCTGGCGGAATTTAAGAAATCAAACGGCAACAGCAACGAAAGGTTCCACTAGATTGGTTCAACGTTCTGCTTGGAACGCACGTGAAGTAGGGCAACTTGGTCCGCGATGAACATAGTAGTAGGGTGTCTGGATTCACGCGCGTCTACGCCGTGCGGCAGCGCTAGCATCGAGGCACCCGACGTGGAGCAGTGGATGCGGTAAATTCAAATCGACTTGAGCAAACCTCTGGCGTGTAATCTTGACAGGAACGACACGGGAGAGGAACAGCATGAGAGGTGAGTGGGACAGATAATGGAGGCATTCATTTGGCAGGGGCCCGACTGGACTATCATCTTTTGTCGACATTTTCAACGAAAGGAACAGATACGCGGCCATTTTTTTATTCTTGCGCATGGGCAGGAGTTTGCGCCGGAGAAGTTTTCTGGGTACACCAGACCGCTGGAGTTTCGTGTCGCTAGCAGTGTAAATAATTGCTTTAAAAATGGGCTCTTCTTGCTACCGTAGTCGTGACGACATGCGCACTATGCATAAAGGATAGGGCTGTGCTCGGAAAGACACCTCTATATTTACCGATAAGGACGCGTACAAGCCCCGCCTGTGTTGATGATGCAGTAAGTGTCCCGATGAGAAGTTTAACCTCGGCTTCCACACAGTCTGCAGGGGGCCATAATTAGAAGAATTCTGGATGTACTTGGTTCTTGGAACGTAGAGCATAGGTATTCAATGAATGAACTGTGGGAAGGAATTTCGCGAATAGTGATGCTAGCTTGTACTTAAGATGCAAGTTATATGGGTACGTGGGGTACTGAAACAAGCATTACGCTGTAAACAAAAACCTTAAATATGCTGTAAATATAACGTCGTTGTATGTTGCTAAAGCATGTGACGTTTTCAAACACATTCTCCCTACCTCATTGTCATGAACATTGTGTACGTTATCTAATTTATCGGATTTAATTTCAGAACGTGTCCTTAACTTGCTAGGGTATTTTTAACATGCATGAGTTTTGTTCAGCTAGTGAAACAAATTTGCAAGGTCACTATTCGTGTCTGATTTTTAGATGAGGTAACCACAAAACGACCAGCTAAATTTCCCTGTTAACCCACATCAAGCAAAATGGAAACTCGCCCAGGAAACGTTTACGTGTTCATGCTACGACATCTTTTTAGGCCCCACAATTTTTTTCTCTGTGTGCTTATATGTGGCGTCACACAGGCCATACGGCCGCTATCAGCCGCCTTGGTTTCAAATGAAGTAATCAGAGCGAAGCATTCAATATCAGGTTTAATGGAATCGCCGCAAGACCAATGTGATCATTCAAAAGTGCCAGCACCTGCCAGCAAGCGATGTATCGCCGTTTAGTCCTGGTTACAACTGCGGTTTTTTAAATGCTTCTAAGCACAAAGGAAAGAGCAAAAAGCGGTGATATAAACATCTCCTTATCCGCATTACGTAGAAAATTGCGTATCAAAGTGCCGTATTCTTCGCCATATTTTTACGGAAGCTGTGACGACAACCGGACAAATGCGTGGCGTTAATTTTATTGTGAGTGTGTCTCGCCTGCCCTCGAACAAAGAAATTTACTTTAAGCATGAAATATGCAGGCATCACAGTTTGTCTTAATCCGCGTCTGGTTCTGCGCTGTAAAATCTTCAGCAGGCATCAGTTTATGAAGACTGAGCGCACGCCTTTTCCTAATGCCAGCTAAATTTACTCCATTTCGGTGGTTCCTCAAGTTGCCACAAAATCAGGTAGTATTTTGTGCCTTTGCCAGTTTTAATCCTTAGCTACAGCTCCGCACTATAACTACAAAACTGAGTAGTGGGTCACATGCGTTGAACTGCGCGATACAACCACAGACAGGAGTTTGATAACCTAGAATACGTCATTACGGTATTCTAGGTTGTTGCAAAGTACTTTTTTGAATTTATATTCACCGTGGACAAACTGGAAGCATCTATGACTGCGCACACTGCGTGGTAATTATGACTGCGCGGTAATTTCGCTTTTTGCGGTAGTATTCTATGCCAGATTAGTACATTTCAGTCAAGCTTTATTCTGTATTTGTGACTCTTCCTCTACTCTTCGTTTTGCTCTGCTGCAAACCAAGGCGCATTCAACAATTTAGACTCCCTTTGTGCTTCATTTATACCCCTTTTAAATTACTTTATATACTCCTTTCTGCTCCTTTTCTACACTCAAATCAAATCATATTTTATTCAGCATCGTTCTCAGCGATGTCGGGAGCAGGGACAAAAAGCTTTTAAAGGATCGGCTTGACTCTATCCGTACCCCACTCGGGAAGCTGACATTTCTATGAAGTCAACTAAAGTTGACTTTGCAGCGCCACATCATTTTACAGTGGCAGTCAGGCGTAAAAGCATAAACGCGAAAAAACGACAATGATAGCTGCAACAGGAGCAGCCGAAACTTATAGAATAAATAATCGCTGTAAGCTTACAACCTTTTTTATTCCTTTCGCGGGAAACTCCTGCAGCCGGAAAAGTGTGGCCGTAATACTCATTTATACGAGTTGCTTCCCGTGAACTTCACGTCCTGTAAATCGGCTGTGCCATTCGCATTTCTCCTCTCTCCTCCCTTTCTCCCTCACACTTGTGTCCAGGTGTCGAGCATTGTCGGCCGGGCTGAGCTTCTCTGCTGCCTTTTCCTTCTGCTGTCGTTCGTGTGCTACCAAAGGTGAGCGTTCTTATGGCCGAACCCTGTATGGCGGTGAGGTATCTATGCCGGTCGATGTCCAAGTGTTTCTCCGCCCTCCTACACAGTTCTATTGTCTTCGTTTGGGGCTTACCCGCCGTGTACGATCGATTATTCAGCACCGATCGAACACGCAACACCGTCTCTGTTCGGAGGCCACAGGCGGACTTGCGTGCAGCATTTTAACCAATCCGAACGCAGAAAAGTGCGCGTATAGATAAAAAAATTCCCGCGCCTTCCCGCGAGGGGAACACGAGTAAATGCAGAGCATTGGGTGTCGTTAACGCCGCGTAAAGTCGTGTTAGGGTGGGTAGTTGGGTCGTTGTTTCGTTGGTGTTGGTTTGGGGTAGAGAGAGGAGAGTAAAGTCGCGTTAGGGTGGAGCGAGCGTCAACCAAGGAAGGAAGGAGCAACGCAGTGACTGAAGCACGAGCGACCGCTAGCCGCTTTATATTTGCAGCGCGCGCAGTAGAGGGAGAGCAGTACGGGGGGGGGGGGGGGGGGGGGGGGAGAGCGCGCACGCGCAAGCAGCGCGCGCCCTTCCACGCCCCACCGCGCTGCTATCACGCACCTGTTACGCCGAGACCGCGACGGAGCGAACGGGCTGACTACGACGCATGCGCGCGCCAGCTGCTGTTGAGAGAGAGGAGGGAAGGAGGAGAGGCGCACCTGCTGCGGACGCGGAGCTGTAGCTATACGCCAGCGGACATCTAAATGACTTTGAAATTAAAAAGTGCCACAAAATTAGGTTTAAAAAGTGTGCCTGAAACTACTTGTCAAGGTCGATCCAAAATAAGTGTGCGGACACATGTACAGTTTGTGCTTGATGTGAATGGTTGTTGTAAGTACAAACTTCTGTGAGCGTGACGGGACGTGTGGCTTGCTGGGCCAGTTGGAGCGTTCTGACGCCTAGGAAAAACCAAGCGAAAAACACGAATACACAAGTCAAAGAAAGCTAGCGGGTTGTCCTTCTTTGATTTGTGTCTTCGTGTTTTTCGCTGGTTTTTCCAAAACCTGACGGGAAGCTTCAGGCTGTGGCTAGACGCTGGACTTAAGTTGATTTTCTCTGCTGTTCCACTGTTCTGAACTAAGTGCGCGTGCTCAGAGAACATGCGCACTTATACATTTGTTGCCTCAAGCCGAATATAACGGTTTCCCTCGCTTGACAATACTCATTTAACCAATGAACGGGCACAAACTGAATGGGGTAACGAAAGTCCGCGTCTGTCTATATGTTGACGGGACGAGGTGTTGACGGGACACAACATGTCCCGCTGTGTCCAGTCTACACCTCGTCGTCGTCCCTTTGCGCTGTTCCGAGAAGACTATTTCATGTTCGGGCCTAACCATATTCTACCACCGCGTACGATAACGGGTTCGAATTTGTGTTTCTGTAGGTGCACCGACTTCCATTGTGCCGTGGCCAGCAGCAAACTGGCCTTGTGGCTTGCCGCCTGTGGGCTTATGGCCGCCTGTGCCCTGCTCTCCAAGGAACAAGGCATTAGCGTTCTTCCTGTCTGCATGCTGATGAGGCTGCGCACATTGTACGTCTCTTCGACGAAGAGGCCGCTGCGACCCCACGCCGGTCTATGGCCTCACAAGTCCCTTTACGGGAGCCCAAGGTGGTGAGTACTTCGATCTTTTTTTTGTGAAGCAGAAGCTTCACGGATATAGCCCGAAATACTACAGCATTTTCCTTGACATTCTGCAAGCTCTCTCTTCAAACTTAATCTTTGTTATATCATTCCAGCGTCGGAAGCCAAGAGAGTGAAACAAGTGCGGTAGGCATAATTGTGACACGGAAAGACATGGAAGAGCGGCACAAGTTTAATTAAGGCGTTTCTTTGTGCTTCTACTTGTGGTCCTCACGAGACGATAAGTTGCGCTTTTTGATAACGTCTCTGCGTGAAAGCTCAGTCAGTCCTTCTGCTGCTCCGTGCAATGTCGCAAAGGTTGTACTTTCTTGTAGGGGAACCACCTGTTGCGGATTTCGAATACCCCGCCAACATGAACAGTCATGATGATGAGAGAGACGCCGGCAACGAAGTGGCACGTACACGCGCCACCGATGCGTGCTGGCACGTTGGCTCGTGATTGAGTTCGGAACGCTGCGCTTTTTTTTTTTTTTTTTTTTTTTTAATTGCGAAAGTTTGCTCTGCAGCATAAAACGGTGGAGGCGAGTGTGTTTAAATGTACATAAACAGGAAGTTTTCACTAAGAAAGTCTAAAAGGCTCTGGTGATACGGCCCAAAGAGCCAGCGTCTGTAGTCGGGAGGTCGCTTGAACGACCATGCACGGCTTTGTGTCGCTCTCTCCACGGCGCCAATAAACGCTGAAGAACGGCTTCCCGACTCGTAACACACCATTAAATCCCAGCCTGAACACATGTTGGGGTCTTCAAAAACACACGAAGTCTTAAAGACCCGTGGATAGAAGATGAAGAGTGGTGCTTAAAGGGACCATGAAGACGAACAGCGTTTGATTCATTAAAAAGTCCGTTTTATCATGATAACAACAATACCACTTTTGCGCAAACCTCGAACAAATGACGGAGATATTAAAGAAAACATATTCACCAATGGCGACTCCCCGGCCACTTTCTGGAAAATTTCTACTACGTCACAGAATTGCGCCATTGGCGCAATCTTTGGCATTGTTTGCGCGATTGGTGGCCGCTGAGCTAAGCCATCGGCAAAAAAACGAGACCAGGAGGTTGTTGTATGGTCTCTAGCTCCGTTTGATTGTATCACTTGAATCCTAAAGCGCAGTTAGCGCACGGATAAAGTTGCCGTAGCGCCGTTTCACAACACGTCCCTCCAGCCCATATTACGTCACTATGGTGCAAAATCAGAAGGTTTTTTCCATAGTACTTGCAGTTTTTTCGGTTTAAAACGCCCTCAGTTGAGGGGATGGAACTGTGTGAACTGCCGATGTCTTGTTCTTTAAAATAGAACAAAGTTGTATTTAGCTTTCCTGGCCCAATAAGGGTACAACACTACGCCACGTTCAGCTTGGAATCGTTACTCGCTGTCCGATTCTCTTGCAGTTGGTTCGGCGAGACTAGATATTTCCCTGCGCATTGGGAGAGATAAGGTCTGAGGACTTTAGGTCGTTGATAGCTCATACACTCTAATCCTTGTAACCCATAATGTAACTTCTAAATGGAAGTAACCTATAAAATAAAGGTTACAATGGATCCATTTTGATGTTTTCTTTATCCCAGTCCATTTTAAGGGTTACAAGCGTGAAGTTAAAAGCAGTTTATAGGTTACATTATTGATTTATAGGTTACATCAACAAAATCCGAAATGTAACCTTTACGTTGTAACCTATAAAATGCCCTGTAACCTATAAGGATGCTCGTCGCGCCTTCTCTCCAGGCGGACGTTTATTTCTCCGTTGCATGACGGGATATAGAGAAATGGCGGCGCCCGCAGGTCCGGTGGCCGCGTTTTCGCGCCACTCGAGCCTTTTTACCGCTGTGATACCCCTACGATGAAGCGAGGATTGCTGTTACAAGACTTATTTGTCTGCGTGAGTCGCGGAGGCTGCGGCGAGCCCATTTGTGACTGGCAGCGCCACACGGCCCGTTTTTCTACGACCAACATCAAGTTCGCATGTTGGACCAATGCCCCGGCGCCAGTGAAAGCGAACTCGGTGAGTATATTCCCGTAACGGTTTTCGTGTTTTCATTGTATGTATCTTTTCGCTGGGGGCTTTTCAATTTGAAATTGCAGCATTCGAGAGGGATTTTATTTACCCGACTGGTTGCTTAGCTGGACGTTTTCTGTTGCCCGCGGCGCAATTGAATGAAATCGCGGGCTTGCGTTCGTCGCGTCAGACTAGAGCGGACGATTGGGAAAGCCCGTACATTATAACAGATAACGGCACTCGTGACCTGCTTTCTGCTCTGCGCGCCTTCGTCATGTGTTGAGCGTTTTGTTTACGCTGTTGGCTGCATCGGGCGCACTTGACGAGTTATTGGCCCATGTAATTGTCAGGTAGCTCTGCTTGAATATTTGAAGTTTTTCACTATGAAGTCTTATATTATCGCGCTTTTCTCTGGGTATTATCATTTTGTTTCAGCCGTCGGGAAATATTCATTTTTCTCGCTGCATATGTTCGGAATGGTGTCATGTCTATTTGTCTTGTAGTAATATATCCGGATAAACAGAAGGTGTGTGGTGCAGAAAAGTAGCCCACTAAATGGTGTCCGAAATTTCTAGACTCACTTTTGTCCAGCACAAGCCTCTTTTTTTGTGAAAGTTTGCCCTACCGCACAATAAAATTTTTCATATGTAAAACACTCTTCATTTTTGTCATTCTTTTCCTTGAGTGGGTAAATTTGGTGTTAGTCATTTTGAGGTAGCGGGGCATTTTCACCATGTTAAGTGGGTTTATTATTCTCATTCGCACGAATCAGTCGTTTATTTATTCGCGTGGTATTGCCGGGCAAATGGTTGTCTCGCGTGATACTAGTGTAGTGCAGTAAAGCGACTTTACAGAATGGTGGTATGTATGAGCCAACATGCAGGCTGCTTGATTGTTGTTTTTTGATGATACAGAAATTGTGACGAATTAAACAGAGACAAGTGCAGGTGTAAAAACGGGTGCTGCACCATCATCGGCTCGTGGCTGTTCGAAAAGTGTGGTTGCATCTGGCTACCTATGCTATGACTTATGAGCACTACTGTTTTTCTTGCAGGCAGTGTTCTTTGAGCTGACAACCAGGACTCCCCTGCGTATGACACAAGAAGTCTGATTTCCGTGGAAACAACGGTATGAAAATGCAATAATTAAAACACATTCATTCAAATATTCTTTGTAAAGATGGCACCCAGGCCTGCACAGACAAAAGTATGAATCACTTGTAAAAATGCGAGGCCTTACTTCAAGTGTTATGATGCTATATTTCGTATCTTATTTTGCCTCATGTTTAGTGACTCTTTCTATCAGTTCGTTACTACATGAACGTTATGAATTCACATAACGATTTCCTCAGCATGGAGCTTTGTAGTTTTTCAGCAACTCCACATATTCTATAAGATGCGTGGTTTTGCAGAGCCAACAAGAAGAACTCTTTTTCGAAAAGAGCTCTTTAAGAAAGCTTCAGTTGTTAGTGAGGGCTTGTGCTGTGTTCTTTTCTTCGTCTTGTCAAGTTTGAGGTGTTCTTTCATTATGAATGTATACCAACTGCCCAGCTCTAAAGCCTATTACATTATAACCCAAATTGCCCTTTGAGTCATTACAGGTACAGACCTCCCGGGAATGCCACTTGAAGATCGGTGCAAGTTCTAGATGTATCCTCTCCCACAACACATTTGGACGAAGAAAAAATGTAAGTTGCCGATTCTTTTTTACGAATAGCCGAGTAAGAAACCACCGGTAGAAGAACACTTTACTGAAATGAAAAACGTTTCGGCTTCCACGTGGGATCCTCGTTCAAAATGAAACTGCCAGTACAAGGGCGGGGGGGGGGGGAGGTGGGAGATGTTTAAGTACAGCCAAAAATGTGACGCACACGGCGTCAGCATCGTGAAAGGACGTTTCCTGGGTTTAGTGCGACGTTCGCCCTGTTGCGTGTACTAGTGATTCCACATGAATTCACGGAAATGTTTTTGCTTTCTCGTTTGCAAATGTATGTCAGTTTATCTCGTAGCCCAAAGTTTCTGCCTGTTCTGGGTGAGCATGCAGAAACATTTGGCGAGATAAACAGGAACACGGCGCGATTAAAATTCAGGAAGGTTGGCCGGTATGACTATAGTGGCTTCGCGTTCTGAGCAATGCGGCCAAATTATTCTGTGTAACGAGAACTGAAATGACGTGAAATTATTTGAAAGGCCGTAAATCACTCCTTCTCTGGTGTGGCCTTTCATTTCATTCTCTGGTCTACGTCTTCATTTTCGTGCAATATATTTTTCGTACTTCACATGCCTCTGGTTTGGAGTGAGGGGATTATGGTTGCACTGGATTTTGTTCTTTTTCTGAAATTTTCTGTAGATGGCTCTTCAAGGTGGGGAAATCCAAGTGACGGCCCCTCACATATATACCTCCATCTGCGGCAGCAGGGAACAAGTTATTCAGATGACCTCGGGAAATCTTCAGCGTGCCCTGATTTTGTGCCTGCTTGTGTACTACGTAAATTGCGAAGCTTATCTCTGAATTTTTCCAAGCGCCTTTTTTCATGCAGGAAACTATAGATCCCATTTAAAGTTTGTCCAAAAGACAGATTGCAATCGGCCAACAAACTTGTTAGTGCTGCATAAAAAACGATAACTTGGCGTGGGAATCACAACTCAGGTGGAACTGTAAAGAAGAACCTAAGAGGGAAGTGTAAAGATGGATTCGTAAAGACAAGTGAATTCCAAGTGTAATATTAGACTCTGAGTGAAACAGAGAATGTTAAACACTGCTTTGTATGAAACAGTGAATTTGTAATAAATGTTCTTTCTACTTTCCCACATTCTGCGTTTTTTCTGTGGGGAACCATGACAATAATGCTGTACTGGGAAAGTGGACCTCTGAGAACCATCTTATAAATGTAGCTCAAACTC
Organism: Haemaphysalis longicornis; assembly: GCF_048455015.1. NCBI lineage: Eukaryota > Metazoa > Arthropoda > Arachnida > Ixodida > Ixodidae > Haemaphysalis > Haemaphysalis longicornis. The sequence continues at coordinate 27,058,832 of NW_027526225.1, forward strand.
GAATTCATCTGAAATGGTTCAATTGCAGTACCAAACAATTCGAAATACTTTGCATACGTCCGTGCAAATATTGAGGTAAATAATCTGTATATTTGGCCATGTTTGTGAAGCTGTTCACGCAACATTTATTAAACAGGCTTAATAAGGATATATGAATAAACCGAGTTTTACCTGAAAGTCTAAAGCAATATAGGAAACACCAGTTCGCCCAGGAATCCGCACTCGTCTAATACTCATTAAGGAACGATAATTACATTGGGGTGGTTCGCAGCTTTGCTTTTTAATAAATAGCCCACTGGTGTTTCATAATAATAAATGTGAATGTTCAAAACTACTGATGCCAAACTTCTGGAAATGAGCTCCTGTTAAATGCGCAAATATGTGTGCATGTACTGCAATTCTCTTTTGATAATCATGGCCTAAGTTGTCAGACAAGAATTTTTGGCTTAAGGCTATGTTATCATAACTTTGGCGTCCTTTTGAAGTATGCTATCAAGTGCATGTTTCCACTAAAGCTTGGTTTCACTAAAGCCTAATGTTGTTTAACTAAAACTAAAATTCATGCCCACAATTTACCAAAAGACCTATCATGCATGTTTGATACTGGTTTCTTAAACGGCACAAAGCTGATGCAAACATCAAATTTAGTTATGTCAGTTTATAAGACTTAAGCGTTGCCAAAACTCACAAAGATTTTGGGGTGACAACCTAGGTAACGATTATCGAACAGGTAATGCAATGCATATATATTAAGAGAACATTTTCAAGCTTTTTAGCACCGCAATTTTAGGAATTATAAAGTAACTTCTCTTTTAGCCCCAGCCGTGTGGCCGGCAGTTTATTCAAGGGACGAATAAAAGACACCCGATGCAAAAGTTTAGACTGCGCAATGGACAGCATGGTCGCACATATCGTCTTCCACTAACGCGATATTTGTTTACCACGCGGGAAAGGCGCCTTCGGGGCGTCCCCACAGCTGCGCCGGCGAAAGAGCGCCTGGTGCGCAACCTTCCAGGTGTGTGGCCTTGGACGGCGGTAGATGTAACTTATATATAGGTATACATGCTGAAAGCGGCAAAGTAACCCATAACTGAGTAACCCTTACGTGTATACGTATATAAGGGTTACGAAATTATAGGTTACATTTGTACCTTATAAATTATAGGTTACAAAAATTCGAAAATGTATACCTCTATTAAGGGTTACCCAGCTTAGAGTGTACGTCTGATTTCAGAATTTCGTTGCGTAGTTCGAGTGGCACATTGCATAATATGCAACTCAAATCTGTGCGCGGCCGTCATCGGGGGCCATGTTGAAAACAGGGTGCCCTCAGTCGGTTGGAAGCTATTCCCTTCAATCTCGAGACTGGTGTGCGTGAGCTTATGCGGCAGCAACTGAATTATTTGCTTAAATATAACCAACTCGTGTAGCCTTCCCGAAGATGATGACACAAGTTGTTTTCCGTGCATTTCTGGCTGATTTATTTTTTACGTAAAAAAAGACGACATTTTTCTGAATTCGCCCGACTTCACGCCTGAAGAAAAAAGGCCTCGGATTACTACCGACAATACATGCCTTTATCTAAACATCTGCAAGTCGAAGACTGTTACCTCTGATAACTAAAGCGGCGCAGAAGTCAACACACCATCACGTGATTTTGCGAATGTCAATTAACGGGTCACTGGCCACGACGTAGGCTTCGCGCGTAAGTTTATTGCTACGTTGAAAAAAAAAATGCCCATGCGCCGGATGCAAGATCGGGGAATTCACGCTGGGATAGCTTGGCCGACAAATCACAGTCTGTGTTCCCGCCGGAAACAATTGCTCGCTGATTTGTAGATCGCATGCAGGGCGCTGTCCGTTTCTGGGACATTTTGAAAAGAGCGCTGAGAAAAGAATGAAAAAATGAACGAAGCTTACGCTAACGCGTGAGACTTGAAGGTAGCGAAGCTGTACGCAATTTTCACGACCATCACGAAGGTTTAAGTCCACGATTCAGCGGATTAAATCCTTCGCTGCCGCAACGACCTTTACTCCATCGTTGTTGCTATAAGTGTGAGCTTGTCAATTTTTGTGAAAGTGATAATCATTAGACATCACGTTGGAGGGGCGTACGCTATGACGTGTCTTGGTCGTTCCGAGCAAGTGTTGCCACTATTAGAGAGTTTTAGTACAGCGGGAGCTAGAGTTTAGCGCGCGCTATTCCTTGCGTGCGCCCGAGTGCGCATGCGCAGTCCGCAAAAGGAGGGCTTGCGTTTTGCGGACGCACGCTATTTTCCAGAGTTTACGGGCGGTACTTTGCGGCGTTGCGGGCCGCGCGCAGCTGGCGCTGGTCTCCTGAAACCTCTTTGCGCGAGACGGCCTGCCCCCGCTGGCCGCTGCCCCCCGGAATGGTTCTGTGCGCGCGCGCCTCGCCTTCACCGACGATCTCGCGTTGCTGACAGTGACAGGTACCTGCGGTCGCACAGAATACTAGACTTTACTTCACTGTATCGCTGTGCCAAGCCGTACCGAACACAACCGGTGTGGGCGATAACACCGTTTACCTTGGCTCTTGTTTGTATGGGCTGGTTGGCTTGCGAAATTATAGTTATTTGTTGACATCCTAGATGGCGCTAGCGACGACACTAAGCCTTCTCGGTGGTGGGGACAGTGCAGTAACTTTGGGCATTCAGCCGGTTTTTTTTTCTTTTTTATGTACTTTGTAAACTTTTTCACATGGCTTGGACATTTCGGTGTCCACCCTATACAAAGGGTTTATGATCATCATCATCAGCAGGACCACGCTATTAGCGGAGCGTTGCTGGCGCAGTACTAAAAACGGGGTTGGGAGAAAACGTTTGCGGAGCGCAAGCGCAATATTTTGCGCGCGCTAAACGCTAGCTCCCGCTATACTTAAACTCTCTATTACGGCGAACTCTGCAGTATTTTTTTTTCTGGCCAGTCTTGGGAAATCCCCCTAAGTGGGCATGCTTTACTTGAAAGTCGTGCGCAGAGGACGCTGGGCGGTCGTCGCGAGGACGCACACACGAGCGCTCGGTATTTTCGTGGTTTTGTTAACTGCCGGGCGGGCGCCGCGCGGCCCGAGCTCACGTGCGCACGCTCGGCAATTTCTTGGTATTTGTAACTGCGGACACGACAAATTACGGTTTCCTAAACAGCTTCCCTGTTAAAATATCACGCCATTCTCAATCCAGTTTCCCCCGTTCGGGTGTCCTGATGAGCAACCCTACGACATGCCTGGCTTAATTGGTCACTATCGTCTGCGGCGGTGTCAGCTGTGTGATAGGCATGCATGTTCAACCCACTAGATCAAGTGTTATATTCGTAAAACGCCAGGCCTCGTATACAGTGCGTATGGTAGTTTAGACCAACCAAGTTATCCGAACGGTTTTCTCTTTTCAATGTGTGTTTGCCTGAATTTCAAGGTGTTTGTGTTCAACCCCATTTTTATATACTCTGGTCTGCTTCACTATGTAATGTGTTGGTAGTGTTCTTACGTTTGTACGGGTTTTTTCGTGCAGTAAAAAAACGGGGGGGGGGGGGGGGGGTGTGCACAGTTGGTAGAGCACTGATCTGCTGTGCTGGCGAGCGATCAACTCTCATCGGCTCACGTATGTGCCGTTTTGTTTGCTCTTCATAGCAGCCACCATTTTCATGACCGGGCAGCAACTACAGCAACGACTGTTTTTCGCAGAATCGGACAGGCAACCGGTTTTTGTCGAGTATACGCTCTCTATTGGAAATGAAACGGCATCGCATACAACACCTTTAACCCGAAACGGTTTTGCTGATAGCGCCCGAGAACTATTTAAATCGAAGTTTTAGATCTGCAAGCCGTACGTGTCCTGCCAAAGAAATGCTGGCAACCATGATATAAAGCAGCGCGGCAACGTGATTTTGTATGCATGCGAAATTAAAAGCGGTATTTAAGAACTTTTCTCGAACTAAAAAATAATGAAGTGCAGGTTTTCGTATTCCTTTGTGTATTTTTTTTTCAATCACGCATTGTAAGTTCTTTTTTCGCGTTATAAACAGCCGCGGCGCCAGCAGGAAATTCATGTTTCGGAAACCAAAACTGAGCTGTTCGTTACAGGCCATTAAGGTTTTGCGGCGCTCTTCTAAATGGCAAACAGAAGATAACAATTTAAACTTATACAAAGAGTTGTGCTAAAATGTTTTCAATAAGTGAATAAATGTTTAAGTAGCTCCGAGGTTTCCACATCATGTGACCGGGACACGTACTGTAGTGTCACGTTTCGACACTATAGCACGCCACCTTTGAGACTTGAGGAAGTTCAGTGCAAAACAAATTGCTTTCACCCATTTGTTTCGGAATTCTTTGTGGTTACCCCGCTATATAAAACGCTGGCTTTCATGTGATATAGAGAGCATGCACTCCACAAAAACCGGTTGTCTGTCCTTTAAGGCTTTAGCCTCAAAAGTATCCGTACACTATAACCTGAAGGAAAACGTGATTTTGAAAAATAAAATGCACAGATGTGCTGTTTAATTCTGGAGTACATACCGCTGCGCTCTCATATTGGGTGTGTCCGCTTTGCGTATACAATGCCGTTCAAAGTTGTCCCCGAGAGCAAGTATCACGCGCCACAATACCCCGCTATGTCCCTACCACGTCAAACACAGGAGATACCTACTTGAAAGAGCTATAGTGCGGCATTCTTGTGAGAATAACGCTTTTTGCGCGACCGGCTTGATGTCACTTAGGATTTCCGTCCGGAGCTGATGCAATAAAACGGAGGATCATGTATGCCGTAAATCAGGAATATTTGCGCGTTATAAACAGAAATTGTAGTGCAATGTCCATTGTTTTGTGTTTTTTTACTTTGTGGGTAATTTGGTGACCTGCTCTGCCTATCATTATTTATTTATTTATTTATTTATTTATTTATTTATTTATTTGTTATTATTATTATTATTTATTTATTTATTTATTTATTTATTTATTTATTTATTTATTTATTATACCTCAGAGGCCCCGCTAAGGGCGTTACCTGAGGTGGTAAACAAGTCACTGAAGGATGATCTGTGCAATGGCTTGTTTGAAATGAGTAATGCTGGAGGGGTGCACGACGTACGTCCGCCAATCAGTCTATGCACAAATCCAAAGCAGCTAGCTGAACACTCGGCCGTTACCAATAAATGTGAAAGGCTGAAACACGCGAAGTTCAGGGCATAAAATACCTTGCGGTGATTTATATTTCCGAGAAGTCCAGACTTTTTTCAAGCACTATTACTATACTGGAATGTACTTTGGGCTTTCTTGACCTTTTACTCCCCATAAAACTAGCCGGTAATCCAATTGAAGGAGCATTCTAAAAAGGCACAAGTTATGAAGGAAAAAAGCTCGACCAGTTATTATTGCGGATTAGCATCATCGGAACGTGCGATTTTCCAGCTTCTTCGAAACTATGACCCCAGATGCCATTCGTACTGACCACGTGAGTTCTTCGATCCGGAGGAAGAACACCGAAACTGTACCCACTGCTCCCTAGCCCAGCCCCGCCTTGCGTAAACCTTGCTAAAAGCTCGTTGTGATATCCAACAAAGCGAGTTACTTCCACCTCAAGGCGAGAATAATCTCGCCAGCGTGCAGACGACCGCCGCCGCCTTTCTCATCTGCATTACTTCTCGTTCACCGCAGAGCCGTCGCATGTAGGCGACAACATGCCGGGAAACCTCTCTGCATTCCTCTAATACACAGCCTTCCCTCCCTCTTTCCTCCTCTTTCTGGGAAGCCCACGGTAGCGACTAATCGTGGCGCTTACTAATGAGCTGGGCACCTCAGGCGCCGGGCTGTTGCTTCGTGCATTTCCTTAAGCTTGTCGCAGAGAGGGGCAGGGGAATGGAAGAGCCTCGAGGCTGATTAAAAATTTAAATCTTGGCGCTGAAGAAAAGCAAGAAGTCGTTGGATGCTTATTCATTCTTTAGAGAGCACCTCCTCATTAGATAAGAGAAAAGACGAACGGGCCGTAAACATTGCAGGCGCTATTTTTGCTGCGTTTGCTATTGCGTATTTTTTGGAGTGGTTCCGCGTAATTATGGGGCGTTTTTTTTTGCCTTTGCAGGAATTGATAAATGCGAGAAAGCTTTTCCAGTCTAAATGTTACTCTGTGCTCGTCCAGTTTTTAAAGGTGATAGTCTTCCTTTTATTTTTTTATTAGCAATCTCGGGCAACACCAAGCACCCCATACAAAGACAACAAAAAAACCACAGTAATCCCACCATGCTCCCCAGGGCCGGTGTTGTCATTTAAAATTCGCTAATCGTAGTTAGAGGCTCAATTTTTGACAACCCCTTTGGTGGAGAGTTCTTCGCTCTGAGAACTTCAACAAACTGCGACACACTTTTCCTAAAATACTGTCGCGTTGTTCGCGCGCCAACATCAGAATGAATACAAGCCATGGCGCGAACGCCAAATGCTGTGCAGGCCCAACAACATTCACTGTCAAATGGCCCACCGTCCTCTCTATCAATGCACAAAAAACGTATGTCGTGTGGGCTGAGTGGAAAATCTTTCTGGAGTGAACGTTGGAGGACATCACGAAGGAACACTGCGGCCAAACAATGAAGAAAAACATCCTCCATAGTTTCGGGTTGTTTGCAAATAGGACAGTCGGTTTCCCATGGCACTGAGAGACCCCTTTCTTTCATCCAAGTAGCGACTGAAAGTGTACTCGCGTGCAATTGGAAAAATAGTCTTGGCCGCAGCTGGCACTTCCATTTGGTTCACTCGTTTTAGCACATATGCCTTGGACCATTCAGTATACATCTCTATACAATGGCACTGGGAAGACTGGGCTACTTCAACAGAAAAATTTCTGTCTGTCTGTCTGTCTGTCTGTCTGTCTGTCTGTCTGTCTGTCTGTCTGTCTGTCTGTCTGTCTGTCTGTCTGTCTGTCTGTCTGTCTGTCTGTCTGTCTGTCTGTCTGTCTGTCTGCTTTTTTTCCCTTTAATGCCGGTCTTCGACACCACACAGAAACACAAAACAAACTTATTTACATGAGCAACTCGAGTGACAAGCCACCCACCTATGAAGGCTGATGTCTCTCTGAAACTTCCTAAGTGTGGTCAAGGGTTCTATCCTTGACAGCCACTCAGGAGCGCATGTCTTGCCCTTCTGCACTTCTACGTACTGTGATATGGACTCACGAAAACATTGTCGCGTAGGGCGGGCGTCCACATCACCGTGGAGCCGGGCCATGCGCGAGCGCCATATGCTATGCAAGCCCAACAACATAACGAGGTCCAAGGGTTCCTCCTCCTGGTTTTCTACACCTAAAAAGCGTATACCATGGGGGCTCAGCAGGAAGTCTTTGTGAAGGTTCCTGCGGAGAACATCCCAGAAAAATACAGCAGCCAAACAATGCAGAAAAACGTGCTTTATCGTTTCTGGCTGTTTGTAAATTGAACGCTGAGTTCTTCATTTCACAAAAATACCTCTATCCTGCATCCAGGTTCCAACAGACAAAGTGCCTGTGTGTAATTTGAAGAGAAAAGTTTTCCCTTCAGGGTGAACCTCCATTCTTTTGACGGGCTTTAGCACATTTTGGCCTGGCCCAGCACGGTAATGACATTTATACATAGGGACCGGGAAAACAACATCGCAAATGTCCTTGTACAGTTTTTCGCGTGTCACGGAGGACAGGTTCCGCCACAAAAACGTGCGAATAGGAAACGGGCTGCCATGACTATTTGCATTAAATACCCATACACGCCACCTGACGTGCAGCATGTCGATACTACATATTTCGGCATACCACGCGCCAGCCGTACTTGCATGACACTCTGCAAGAACAGGTCGCGAACATCTCGCCAAAACAAAAAACTGTTTACCAGCTGTCGCACTTACAGGTGCGCGAGCCCCTAGCCACTATATCGGACTCTCCTAACAGGTTAGTTCTGCTGCACCTCTCCCATGCTGAACCCCAAACGAACACCGCAAATACCCGGTGAAGCCTTTGGACGTTCACTCGCGAACAATGGAGTAGCTGCATAATATACCAGATCTTCGTTACAAAGAATAAGTTACATGCCGTGGCCCTTGCCCCCTCCCATTTCTCGGCCTTCTCCCTCAAAGCCTTTGTCTGGCTAAGCCAGTATGGTTCGCTATCCCTGTAATATTCCAGTTCAACACCCAAGTACTTTACTGTGGTGGTGACCCAACTAACATTAGCAAAGGTTGGCGGTGTTGATGACCATTCCCCATGCCAAAATTCTAGGCACTTCGCCAAGTTCACAAAACTACCCGTCACCATGCCATACTTTTTGACCATGTTCCTTTATTTAAAAATTCACGGATGCCCGCTTTTGCGGTAGCAAATAAAATAATACATCAACTGCAAAAGCCCTCCCCTGCTGTTGGACCGCGCTACCTGTCGGAAGTCAAAAAATCAAATGGCAACCACAACGAAAGGTTCCACTATATAGGTTTCGCGTTCCGCTTGGGACGCCCGTGGAGTATGGCAACGTGGTTCTATAAACGTTGTAGTCGGGTACCTTGATTCACGCGCGTCTCCTCCGTACGGCAGCGCTGGCATCGAGGTACCAGACTTGGAGCAGTGGAACGCGGTAAATTTAAATTGACTTGAGCAAACCTGTAGCGTGTAATCTTGGAAGGAACGAGACGGGAGAGGAAAAGCATGAGAGATGAGAGCGAAAGAGAAGGGTTGCATTTACTTGCCAGAGGCGCCAGTCGACTATCGTCATACGTCGACATTTGCAACAAAAAGAGCAGATACGCGGGCAGTTTTTTTTTTTTTGACTTGCTCCTAAGGATGAAAAAAAATACTCCTAAGGATGAAAGACGCAAGGAAATAATTTTGAATTTATCCTCAGCTCTAGGTTGTACCGAGGAAAGCAACGTAAAAGTTTAAATAAGATATGGCGAAAACTGTGGTCGTCTTGAGAAAAACTATTTATACAGGTTTGTGCTGTTTATTTAAAAAAAAAGGCTCAGTATTAACATACAATCTGTGTACACTTTTACTTTATAGAAAAGCTGTTCTTTTAACTATTGAATAATTAGATGATAACACATCACACCTTTCCGTTTTTCTTTGTTATGTTATGGGTGTTATCACGCAGATCATTGCGTTATTTATTCAGGTTGGTGAAACATTCGTGGTTTGAAACCTGGCAAATGTTGATTGCCTGAGACGTTTGCTCACAAGAACATTAGGCGCCGTTCTTCTTGGTAAGGTGGATGGCGAGCGATACCGTATAAAATACACACCAGAGTCATGGTTTGAGAACGTCTGCGAGTTTATTTTTCCCGTCATAAGGTAATAGTAGGAATTATGGGTTTGTGATTCACTCAAGCTTGGAATGACTAGATTGGGCGGAGCACGAGGACGCGGGTTCGATTCCCGGCCGCGGCGGCCGCTTTTCTGATGGAGGCGAAAAGCAAAAACTCCCGTGTGTACGAGATTTTGGGGCACGTTAAAGATCCCCGGGTGGTCAAAATTAATCCGGAGTCCTCCACTACGGCGTGCTTCATCGCCTGCCTCGCGCCGGCGCGTGAAACCCTACAATCAATCAATCAATCAATCAATCAATCAATCAATCAATCAATCAATCAATCAATCAATCAATCAATCAATCAATCAATCAATCAATCAATCAATCAATCAATCAATCAATCAATCAATCAATCGAATGTCTAGATTATAATTCTAGCCGACACACATCTGGCTCTTTGTTTTTCTCTACTGCTAGCGATATCCGGATCTCGCGTGAAGGTACAATAAAAGAGGAATAGAAATGAAGATTTCCAAGTAAGTTTCGGTGATCGTAACAACAAAAAAGCATCAGATTATTCACAGTCATGTTATCAGAAACCGTTCTCTCAAAGTTGCAACGTTTGTTAAATACTTGGGCTTAACAATCACTGATGATCTCAATGGAATGTACATATCGATAATATTTGCAACAGAGCCTTTGAAAAGTCATGCTTACTGAGGAGGACACTACCGGATTTCCTTCGAACATTAAGCTGGAAGTTTGTCGCACCTTGATTCGTCCAGTGCTCCCGTACGCATCAATAGCTTGGGACCCCCTTCATGCTAATAATGTTACGAAGGTAGAGCGTATCTAGCGCTTTGCTGGCCGGTTCATATGGCCAAACTACAGGACATCGTCATCAGTGCATGACAAGGCAGTTCGGCCTGGCTCCACTTCAACTCCGCCGGCAGGTCGCCCGACTAAAATTTCTGCACCTACTGTAAGACAACAAAACCGGCTTGTCACGAGAAGGTTAATTACCTCCCGCACCAAAGAGGTCATCCAGGACCAATCACAACAAAACCATACGGCCATACTTCGCCCGCACAAAACTATTCCAGTAGTCTGTTTTCCCCGAAAACCATTGAACAGTGGAATTGTTTTTGCCCGTCTCGATTATGGAAGGTACATTTGAAAAGGCTCTGTCGAATCACATGTTGTTACCCTCTTCTGCTTGGGTAGCGATGCTTCCTGTAGCATTTCAGAATGAATGAATGATGATGATGATAGTTGGGTTTTATTGGCGCAAGGCCGACTATGGGCAAAGAGCGCCAAAGAAGAAGTTACTGAATTATGATGAGACCGTACATACTAAAACATGTGACTAAAAGTAAAGGTGATGCAAAACAAAAGACAATGGAGATGACTGGTGTATAGGGCCAGGGTGATTACACATGATATGACAACAGCTGCAGAAAGTTTACCTCAGCTAAAAACTTAAAAACACGTTGACTAGAAAACATTGGTTCGTCGGCTAAAAAGTATGATGGGTGCAAAGGAATGTGTTGTCTGTATAATTCAGGGAAATGTTTGTGTCGTGTTGTGTCAAGTGCCTTGCATGTGATTAGTATGTGGACTACGGATAGGCCCTTTCCACACCTGCTACACGTGGGTCCCGAAGTTCCAGTGAGCAGGTGGGAGTGCGTCGCATGTGTGTGGCCTATCCGCAGCCTAGCCAGGGCGACTTCAGTGTATCTGTTGTGTGAGTCAGTTATGTAGCGTCCAAGTTGGGGTTTTATTATGTGTAGTTTGTTGTCTGTTTGTTGACTCCAGTGTAATTGTCATGTGTTACGAAGCTGTCGTCTGATGTGTGTCTTTAGGTCGGTGTAAGGTACTGTTGTAACGTCAACTGTAGTCATGAGAGCAGCATCACCAGCCATTTGGTCGGCGGCCTCATTGCCAGGGATTCCACAATGCCCTGGTACCCAGCATATAGTTATTTGAAGATTTGAGGCATATGCAGTCATTAGTACCTTGAAAAGAGCATTGATCACATAGTTTTTAGATGACTTTCCTGATGACAGTGCCTGTACAACCCTTAGAGAATCTGTGTAGACGATGGACTTTGGAATTTTATGTTCAAGGATGTGATTTGAAACGAGTAAAATGCCATACGCTTCTGCCGTGTAAATACTGCTATGAAAATTCATTGTTTTAGTAACGGTAAAATTTGGTCCGTGCGCTGCACAAGAGACAGTAAAACCAGTTTTCGACGCTTCGCTATAGAATTCTGCGCACCTGTACTTGTCCTGCAGGAACAGGAAGTGCGGCAGAATTGCATTCTTGGGTACCCTATTTTTTTCTACAAGAGTGAATGACAGGTCGCATGATACAGGACGAAGATGCCATGGTGCGATGAAATTTTGAATGGGTGTCTTGTGCGTGTCTGAAAGAGGGACCGTGAGTGCAGAAGCCTCCTCTCTAACTCTGAGAGAGAAAGGTAAGGAAACGGATGGCCTGTTTAAAAAGAGTTGCAAGTTTGATGTATTGTTCATGATGGGATTAAAAGGATGGTTGGTAAGGGACACAATCTTAGATGCATACAGCAGGTCAACATACTCCCGCTGATGCCCTAGACACAACTTGTCGCACTCGACATAAAGGCTTTCGACAGGGCTAGTTCGGAAAGCGCCGCATGAGAGGCGAAGGCCAAGATGCAGCACTGGGTCGAGCATTCTCAGTGCGGTCTTTGTCGCCGACCCATACACGACACTGCCGTAGTCGAGCCGGGACCCCACCAACGCTGTGTACAGGCGCAGCAGGAGTTGTTTGTCGGCCCCATAAGATTGATGTGAGAGAACCTTAAGAATATTCATTGCCTTTAGGCATTTACATTTGAGCTGTTTGACATGAGGAATGAATGTAAGTTTTTCATCGAATAAAATGCCTAAAAACCTGTGCTCCTTGTTCACAGGAATTGGCACATTCGCAAGAGTGATATCTGGGTCCGGGTGGACCCCACGCTTCCTGGAGAATACAACACAAGAGCTCTTTCCGGGATTAATTTTAAAACCATTCTTGTCAGCCCAGCCGGCAAGCTTCTTGACGCCGAGCTGGACTTGACGTTCGCAGATGGACTTATTACATGATTTAAAAGATATCTGCACGTCATCTACATACATGGAGTAAGAAATTGTGGGCGGCAGTGCCTTCCGGAGTTCATTTTTACTATGAAGAGAGTGCAGCTTAGAACTCCGCCTTGCGGCACGCCATTTTCTTGCACGTGTACCTTTGACAGTGCAGAACCAACTCTGACGCGAAAGGTTCTCTCCGACAAATAGCTAGCAAGGGTGTTAAACATATTACCAGAAACACCGAATGACTTCAGGTCAGTAAGGATCCCATAACGCCAAGCGGTGTCATAGGCCTTTTCTAGGTCGAAAAACACAGTTAAACAGAACTGTTTATGCACGAAGGAATCCTTAATATACGACTCTAGTGCCACAAGTTGATCATTCGTGGATCGCCCCACCCTGAAGCCTGCCTGGCAGCTCTCGAGAAGGCCGTTATACTCCAAAAAGTACACGAGCCTCCGGTTTATCATCTTCTCGAGAAGCTTGCACAGGCAGCTGGTCAGGGCAATGGGTCGATAGCTAGCGGAAGAAGAAGGGTCCTTCCCTTCTTTCAAGAATGCTACAACTATGGCATCCCTCCAAGACTTTGGAATGTGCCCCGAAAGCCATATCTTGTTGAAAAGGTGAAGAAGTGTTACAAGAGTGTCTGTGTGTAAGTTCTGTATCATTGTATATGTAATGTTGTCTGGGCCTGGAGCTGAGGGTTTACATGTGCTCAGCGCAGCCCTCAGCTCATGTAGTGAAAACAGGGAGTTATACGAAATCTGTGATTTGTTGTTGTCGTGTAGGGACTTCTTTTCACAAGAGGCTTTGTTTCAGGAAAGTGTTCGTGTAGTGTGCTGAACTGGACACGTGTTGGAAGTGTTGTGCGAGTGTGTCAGCCTGGTCTTCCAGAGTGTCCCCTGTTGTACTGACCAGGGGCAGGCTGTGTGTCTGTTGTCCTTTGAGTTTGCGTATACGTGTCCATACTTTCCGTGTGTCTGTGTAGGAGTTTATTGATGTTATGAATGTACGCCAACTCTCTCGTTTTGCCTCACGGCGCACACGTTTTCCTAATGCCTTGGCCCGTTTGAACAAGAGGAGGTTTCCCGACGTGGGGTACCGACGAAGGATACCCCACGCCTTGATCTGGGCCTCTCGCGCCCGCCTACAGTCCTCATTCCACCACGGCCTCCGCTGGTTGCGCGGGGCACCAGAGACGTGAGGAATGGACTTTTCGGCGGCGTCGAGGATGTGCGCCGTGAGGAGTTGGGTAGCTTCTTCAACGTGTAGGTGACCTATGGATGTGTGGTGTAGTTTGGATGTCTCTGTAAATGTATTCCAGTTAGCTCGTGCTTCATTGAACCTATTATGGGAAGATGAACTGCTTGGGCCTTTATCTATATATGTAAGTGAGGTGGGGAAGTGGTCACTGCCATATGGGTCAGTTCCCACACCCCACTCGAGAAGAGGAAAGAGAACTGCGGAGCCAATCGCCAAGTCAAGACATGAGTATGTGTTGTGTCCTATGTTATGGTATGTAGGCTGTTTACTGTTGAAAAGGCATGCTCCTGAAGATGTAAGGAATTTCTCTATGAGGCGACCTCGGGCATCCGTGCGAGAAGAGCCCCAAAGAGTGTTGTGAGCATTAAGGTCGCCTGTCCGGATGTATGGTTCGGGCAGCTGGTCAACCAGTGCCTCGAAGTCAGAGCTTAAAAGTGAAACATCAGGAGGAATGTATATGGAGCATACCGTTATCAACCTATTAAATATTATCAAGCGTATTGCTACAGCCTCAAGGATAGTGTTCAGAGTGACAGGGTGGCAGGCTAAGGATTTCCGGGCAATTATGGCCACACCGCCAGAAGAGTGTGTGCAGCCATCCCTGTCCTTTCTGAAGACCATGTAACTATTCAAGAAATTTGTGTGCTTGGAATTCAAATGTGTTTCCTGAACACACATTACACTTGGCTGATTGCTATGCAGAATCTCATACACGTCGTCAAGATTATTCAGAAGGCCTCTGCAGTTCCATTGTACTATGTTCGCTCTTCCCATTATGAAGTGTTCGGAGCTACTGGACTGTGTTGTTTATGTGTCGTCTTTCGGGGCTGTGACTCTCGTCTTTTTTGGCTTGTCGGGAGGCTTTGGCGTCGGGACGCGTTCCTTGCGGTGCACCGCAGACAAGAACGGACCGACGTCCATTTCATCCTCGGATGTCCTCGGAGCGCCTGAGGGATCAGGCTCCTTGGACCGCGAACCCTTTGGGGCGCGCTTTTCCTTGCCTGCAACCACCGAGGGATTCAGGAACGCCTCGGATGGCGCAGGCGGTGCGGTGGGGGTGGGAGCTGCCGCTGGCTCCCCCAAGTCCATCTCCTCTGCGCCCTCGCCTGTGGCTTGGGACGCTTGAGTTGAAGTGGAGGATGCAGCATCGCTTCCACCAGACGTGGTTGCCCCCACAGCCGCTGCTGGCTCAGCGAGCTGTGCGGAGGCGGGTTGGGCTGCCTGAGGCAACCCAGGGGGGGGCGGCGGCGGGACCAAGTCCGACTCGCGGTACTGGGTCCCCGCAGAAACCAGACGCCGCTCCGCCCCCCGGCGAGCTGCGTCGGCGTACCTCCCCAGAGGGAAAGAGGCGAACCTCTTCCGCGCCTCTGGGAAAGTGATGTTTTCTGTTACCTTGATGTTGATTATCTTTTTTTCTCTCTGGAACATTTCACACGTGCGGGAGTACGCAGCATTAGGTCCATGACAGTTGCTGCACATTAATTGTTCAGCCTGGCAGTTATCTGTCTCATGATCTTGCGATGAACATTTCGCACACGTTGTTTTTCCACGACAGGAGGTGGTGCCATGCCCGAACCGTTGGCACTTGAAGCAGCGCCGCGGGTTCGGGATGTACGGCCGGACAGAACAATGAATGAAACCTGCTTTGATGGATTCGGGGAGTGAGGAACGGTCAAATGTTAAGATTATATGCTTTGTCATGATTTGCTTATCATCTCGCCGCATGGTGATGCGCCTCACTGCCGTCACGCCCTCGCCTTTCAGACCTTCGAGCAGATCGGCTTCTGTCTCATTTATCAGATCTGGCTCAGAGATCACACCCTGAGAGCTATTGAGGCTACGGTGGGGTGTGACTCTGATGTCCAGATCTGCCATGCGATTCTGTGTAAGGAGGCTTGTGGCTTGCTGGTGAGTGTTCACCTCGACCAGTACTTCGCCGGTTCTCAGTTTCTTGGCTTTGAAAGACTTGCCCAGGATTCCTTCAAGGAATTTGGTGATAAGGAACACTGACTGGGAGGAGATAGGATTCGACTTGTTAACAGATTCAACAATCAAGAATCGCGGATAGTTATCTGGCTTTTGGTGTGCAATTGTTGGCAAGGGTGGGAATGTAGCTTCGGTGCGGCCCCTTTTCGGGGGCCGATCACGTTTGGAGGGGGGTTTGGAAAATGCCATGTGATACATTGGAAAGCAGGGAGACGGGGGTACTTTCTCCTTTGACCTTACCCTGGTAGTCAAAGAGGTCCCGGAGCTCCCTGCCTGGTAGACAGGCAGGGAGCCCATCGGCCGGAGCTTGACCAAGGCTCCGACGGCCACCGTTTACGGCTTCTACCCTTCACCTTTAAACACCTCGCCACGGTTGGACACGGCTTATGTTGGGAGCTCGGGGTCCGCGGTGTCGCTGCTCACCGTCACCATGAATACTCAAGGTGCCCCGTGCGGGGAGAATGAATGAATGAACAAACGAACATACGTATCAACAAACAAACAAACAAACAAACAAACAAACAAACAAACAAACAAACAAACAAATAAACAAACAAACAAGCAAACAAGCAAGCAAACAAACAAATAAATAAATAAATAAATAAATAAATAAATAAATAAATAAATAAATAAATAAATAAATAAATAAATAAATAAATAAAACATTGGAATGCAGGAACGACGAAGAAAAAGGTCAGAAGTAAATGAAAAAACAATGTGGCAGAGAATGAGGCGAATAGCAAGGCAGCAGAAAATGAAATATGGGGCACGACAGCGCCTAGAATATACAACCAAGGTCCGTTGTGACCTTTTAAAATCCGATGAACTTATCCGAGTTCATAGCACTGAAGAAAGTGAGCAAAAGTTTTGTTCCTCAGGCTATTTCTCACCAGTCAGCCTAACGTCGTAGGAACTGGCACATTTCATGCCTGCGTTAGCGTCGTGGGCGAAGCAGGGAGCTAGCTGTTGCCGTACGCATTGCGGCGAATAAATGACCCACCAGTCTTACGGCTCACGAAAAAGAAGGATTCAGTGCCTGAAGCAAGAACATTGGAGACATCTGTGCCCTTGGGGGGACATCAATTATAAACGTAAAAACGTATCTTTAAAACAAGGCCGGATTTTATGTATTCTTAAGCCGACACACAAGCCCAAGGCAAGAACTAACAACAAGGGGACAATCAAGCGATAAAATATAAAGTTGAAAGGGTGAAAAACCGAAAAGAAAAGCAGCTGGCCGGAGTCAGAATGAACGTGAGGCCCTTCCCGGACAGAGGCGCTGGCGAGCAGTGACGCCCCCCTTCTAACACCAAAACAACCTCGACAGCTATCACGAAGCCTCTTAAACGTTTAAAACAAATTAAAAAGGCTAAAATTGAGTAAAATTGATACCAATCTTTAGGCCGACGACACGGAAGTCCCACTGTAAGGTTATTTCTGAGGTGTACCCTCATACTACCATTATCGCAACCGATAAAAGCAACAAAATCAAGTATGTGTACATAGCATGATATCAGTTTAATCAAACTGGAAGGAGTACAACGGTGAGTATTTTGTAGTTGGCGCAGAGGCATCGTTAAACACCAACAAAGGTTGATTTTTTGGCGCATTCACTTCTGTTATTGTTTCTTTCCCTTTTCGTAGTTACAAGGCTTGAAAATCCTGTGCTTCGAATGATACAATACGTGTATTCATGCCCAGCATTTTAGACAATGGCACTACTTCCATGACTACATACTGGGAAGTAATTTACGGTACTGCAGACTTTTCGGGAATAGTTAGGATTAAATGTCGTAGCCTGCAGTTTCGTAACATCTAGTTCAACGAAGTTTCTGCCATGCCGTCTTGCACTGCCAGCATTTGACGTAAAAGCTTGTTGTTGGCGAAACCTAGGCTTTTTAAAGCACTTCTACTGGACATGGTCAGAGACACTGCGTTCAGAAAATTCATGAATACGCTAACGTGTCCCCTGACATTGAATATCAACAAAAGGTCATAATCCCGAATACTTATACACACTTCTGGTATTTCAAACGGACACACTCTCTTCTAATTGTGCGTGCTTGTGCGTAATGTTTTGAAGCATTCGTGCTTTAATCCGCAATCTCTTTTACGAACCAATGCCTAAACGAGGTTATTACTGTAATTTTTCTTGCCATCACTTGACACGCTCGCGCAGTTTTTTTTTTCCCCTTCGATGGCTGGAGAGGTACCACTGGCAAGTTCTCGCCGGCTTTCTCTTTTTCTTACGGATGCGCATTCTTGTCTGTGTTCCAACCATATTACTGTTTGATTTATTTCTTGTTTTTTTTTTGCTTCCAGCACGCCCTTAGGGAATGGTTCTTATTGAACAGACAGGCGTGCATACTAATCCTGGAAGCCGTGACCCCGCGGTGATTTATTAGCGTCCCTACGGGGCTTCACATCGCTTCAGCTTCCCACTGCTTGTGCGCATTTGCATATATCATTGATGGCGAGAAAGAAATGGTCTTCTCTGATGCAGGCAAAAAGCGAAAACGCCCTTGTGTCGAGATTTCGGCGCACGTTGAAGATCCCCGGGTAGTCAAAATTAGTTCGGAGCCCTCCACTACGTGCGGTCCTTCGGCGCGTAAAGCCCAATAATCGAGGAATTGCCCTGGGGGATAAATAGAACGTTTTCCATTCTCCTTCGCCTTTGGTACGTCTCTAGTCGAAGTTACGTTAGTTAAGTCTAAACTTGGTATGCCCAAATGCCTTTTTTTGTGATAGGTTCTCGCCTCTTTTGCGTGAACCAGCCTGAGATTAGGGCGGCATGTCGACTTATATTCTCTATCCAACTGTCGTCAAAAGCTCTCTATGAGTTTTCTTAAACACACGGCGGGGGCACATGGTGAATACCATGCTTTTAAGTAATGGCGCGATTTTAATGAGGAAACATCAGCTCACAGAGTGGAGCAGGAGGGTGAATACGGGACGCCAGTGCGCAAACATTGTGAATGCTCTAACAGCGTGCTTTGAATCTATTGCTCCCAACAAAATTTCTATTCGTTTGTGCCCTTGCCTATTTCACACAAAAAAACGAGCCCATTCTGCGTAAAGCTTTCCACGTATTCCTTATTAGAGTTTAATAAACCTAAAGCTAGGATTTGCGTCATAGGCAATTTTATTTAGACGCGGAACAAACCGTAACCACGTACCGGTAGTCAACCTCTAGAAGTTCCACGAATACACAGCGTATTTTTGTGCAGAAACATAACAGGCTGCGTCTTAGACTGGTGGCTGACGCAGGGAGTTTCACAAGGAGACCCCCGGTCATCATTACGATTGAGCCAGGTGGTGCTGCTGCAATGTTTATTGGCCTTCATACCTACATAGGCAGAGGTTCTCACGTTAACGTGGCTAAGAGAAACCGCCCAAAGATCGTGCCAACTCGCGATAGCGAAATATGGCGTGGTACACTTATGTGTCTGAGGGCGAACATGAACCAACGGAGATCTGTAACCGCAAGCTACTTCAGTCTATGAAATTAATTCCCAAATATTAGTGTTTTTAATAAACATTCCTCTCTCTCTCTCTCTCTCTCTCTCTCTCTCTCTCTCTCTCTCTCTCTCTCTCTCTCTCTCTCTCTTTATGCGTGAAGAGGAACTTGTTTTGTAGAATTCGAGGCACCGCGGAACGGAGGATGTATTGACCTGTATTGTTAAAACCTCGTTTTCGGCTGTATTTTACGAACAAAATGCATCTGCCGGGGTTATTTAATGTCTAAGCCGTTGTGCTCCTGAGCCCAATTATGCGAGCTAGATTAGATCTGGGCCACGGTGGTCGCTTTTCGGGTGGAGACCAAAAGGGAAAAAAATAAAGCCGTTCCACTCAGTGTCAAAGCTGTCGGAAGTGCAGAGCAGTGATTCGCCATAATGGGCTCTACCGCCGTTATCCGCTCACTGCTACCAACCCATGCAATTCAAATTTCCCGCTTTTGCAGTGATAACGCGTCCCTGCCTAAAACTGCGCCAGCTGGGGTTCTGGTCTTTTTGTGCGTGCTTTAATTTCGTGTGCTGGAGCTGTTTTGCGTCCTTCCGAATGCACCATTTTTTTTCTTTCGCGGCTGGATCCCACAGAGTTTCATACAAATATATACCAGACGGAAATCTGTCGCTGCAGTCGCGGGCCGTCGTGGACGGCGCCATTGCCGCTAGCGACGTTCCTCGCCTACTTGGCTTAGCTAACCATATGGCTTCTTGTTTGTCTTGAAGCCAAAAGCAACAAAAAAGGGTAACATTTATCTTGTTCATTGTGCATGAAGCTTCTACATAATCACTGACAAATTATTCTTTTTGGAGATTCACTTTTATAATAACAAACCAAATTTTATGTACCTTCTCCAGTAACGTTGTTGCTGTTTTGCAGCCAGAGTCAACTTTTCAGCCTGTTCATGAGCCATGCTAAGGACAAGTGGAACGTGCCTGCCCGGTACATGATGGAACACTCGCCGAAGTGCGGCTCCCCTATACAGTGGCGCCAGATTTCCCTCTAGTATATATTAGTATGAAACTCTATGGCTGGAGCCTTTCTGTGGCATTTCGAACGCGCCATTTTTTTTTCTTACGCGGCTGGAGCCCTCATGTGGCCATTCGAACGCACCATTTTCTTCTTGCACGTGCAGCCTTTCTGCGTCATTTCGAACGTGCCGTTTTTTTCTTCTGCGGCCGGTGTTTTCGCTTACTATCGTAAAAACCAACCCAACGAGCGTTCCTAGCTAAATGAACGCACGCGCTGCCGGTTAATTACGTATATTTTTACTCAAGTGTACCTATCGTTTTCTTTTCTCTAAACAGCGGGGACATGTAGGACAAATATCAGCGTTTCACCAGTTCGGAATGCTTATGCGGTATATATATATATATATATATATATATATATATATATATATATATATATATATATATATATATATATAAGCGGTATATAAACCGCTTTGCTTTCGAAGCCTCTGGGGTACGCCGCGAACGACAGCGTTACCACGGGATGTCCTGTTGGTCTACTTGGGTCCAGCGAGCGAGCTACGACGACAAGGCGAGCTCCCAAAGTGTTCTGCACCTAAAACGCCCATGTATCGAGATTTTTTGCGTAAGTTGAAGATCCCCAGATGGTCAGAATTAATCCGGAGCCTCCCTCAACTACAGCGCGTCTCATTGCTCACGTGCAGCTTCGGCGTGTTAAATCACCAAAATGTTTTTTTTATCTGAGAAATGTTTCGGATAAGCGTGTCATTCGGGAACGAGCCCACTCGTCACAAGCCCACTCGTCACCGGAAAACTCGTCGTAGGCCAACTGGTCACACCGGCCTTTTCGTACAGTGCCATCTCGAGATAGGAACACTCGTCCGAGGTGCCTTCTCGTCACATGAATTTCGTTACACCGCTGCCGTGTGAACAAAAGCCTAGAAGCCCTGACCGGAAATTGGCGTTTAAAGCCGGTCTGAGGCTGGTTTCTACAGTGGTAAATTCGTTACGGCTGTTTAGGAGGGCGTGCAGAGGTCTGTGTGAGCAGCAGGTGTGCATAAAGAGCTGTTTGTTTTTTCTTCTTTTGGTGGGGAGGGAAGGAGAGGTCAGCGCGACCTGCCCTGCTTCAAGTACTGATCGCCAGCGGTGTTGAGGTGGTGTACGTCCGTATTTTCGCGCGTATAACCTGCCCTTGCATACAACCCGCACCCCCACTTTCAGTCTGCGAATAAAAAAAATAAAAATTGGCGAAGCTTGCACCAAATCGCGCAAGGCTTGAACCATAGCTAAGGTGGAGGATTTCTTTCTATGTAAACAGTGAAGGATACACCACCAGGCATTGCATTAGGTTTGAAATTGTTTATTTGTTGATTTTATTGATTGTGGGGTTTTAACGCGCCGACGCTACACAAGTGACGAGGCGCGTAGTAGTGGAGGGCTCTGAAATCATTTTGGCCACCTGGGGATGTTTAATATGCGTGCGTCAAAATCTCGAACACGCGGACGTTTTCGCTTCTTGCCTCCATCAGAAAAGCATACCGCCGCGGCCGGGAACCGAACGCGCTTCCTTGGGCTCAACAGCCCAGCGTCATATCCAGCTGCACCACCGCGGCGGGAAATTGTGTTTTAAATAATAACAATCTTTATTTCACTGCCCTGAATACATATTCGGGCCAGCCCAAGCCAAAAAATCTTGTGGGGCCTTTTGTTAACCTGTTCCGTTGTCGCTTTTCATGGTGGTGGTAGTAGTCATTGTCGGACGGCACCCCCCACGGCTCGCTCGCAAATACCAAGATGTCAACAATCGCATCGCAAGAATCCTGGCTGATCACGACGGCTGAGCCACAGTCAACACGCTTGGGAATATTGCCCGCAACATCCGCTTCCGGTACTGATGAAGTGAACAACGTCGCAAACCAGCGTTGAAGATGCCTACACGAGACAACAATGCAATAGTACAAATAGTACAACAGTACAAAGAGAGTGCAATAAATATTTTTTCATTTCATGTACAACCTGTTCACTGCGTCTTTTATAACAATTTGTTTACTTTTTTTGTGTGCCATGTAATACAAATTTGCAGGCTATTATAATTTTAATATACCTCGGTATGGCGGCATATTTACCTAACTTCCTGCGTTAAAAAATTTGAAAGAACACTCGCTCGCCTATATCATTGGGAATGGGCGATGTACACATAGCAGGCGGAAACATCGCTTTAGAAAACAAGCTCGTAATGAGAGTTTTCCGTGTGACGAATATTCCGGTGATACGAGTATTCCTCGTACGAAATGCCCTGTGACGAGTTGGCATTCCTGACCAGTTTACCTGTGACGAGTTGGCCTATGACGAGTGGACTTGTGACGAGTGGGCCTAGACCCGTGTCATT